>NC_083338.1:143889569-145089569 GCF_019175385.1 Lycium barbarum | reverse complement strand
CAAGTTTCAAAACTTGCTTCGGGGCACTTTAGAACCCCTAAAACGACGATCCAAATGTTTAGGTGGACTTGATGTAATGAGCCGACATTATTGTACGCAAAAAAAGATATTAAGTTTTATATAAAATATTGATATTTTGGGATTTTAAAATATGACTAATCTTTGCCCAAAGTATGAAAAAAAACGTGATTGGAAAGGTAACGCAAAAAAAAAAAAAAAAAAAAAAAAAAAAGCCGCACCATTAACGCACAAAATTCGTGCGTGAAAGTACTACTCTTCTTTTTTTTTTGGATGACCCATTCACGCACAAAATTCGTGCGTGAAAGGCCAAAACTGTGTTTTTGCAGTTTGGTCCTTTCACGCACGAATTTCGTGCGTGAATACTACTTATGTTTTTTTTTTTTTGGTACTAGTTTGGTTCAACTTTTTATTTTTTGTACTACTTAAGTCGCGGATTCCTTTTTAACATGTGCTAGAACTCTCAACATGCCCGTTATTAGCTATGTTGTTTGGATTTTTCAAAATACTTTGTTACTCGGGTTAGATCCCGTAAAAAATGTACGTTTTTGGAGGATCAGACCCATATTTGTCGACATTGTTGAAAAGTCCGAACAACATAAGTTAGAGTAATGGCATATCGTGAACTAAACAATGTCTTTCATCTTTGAGTTTGCTTTTGTCGCTAAACCTGCAAAAATATCTTGTTTCAGGTCGATTTTGCTTGAGGTACTTCTCATGTGATGAAAATACGGATGAATTCCTTGATTATGGTATATATTTAAGCTTATTACGTAAGTAATTAGTCAAACAGTCATTTGCTTCAGTCCATCATTGCTATGTAAAGAGCATAATTGTCATAGGTTGTATTGCAGTGGCCGCTAAATTCGTTTTACATAAGCATCCTGACCCAAATAGAATTCAATTAAGTTCTGACTCTGTCGTATATAGACGACATATTGGTGCACTATAAAACGATGAGTTTAAGTTCTCTATATTTTGTAAAAAAATGTTTGTAGAATCTGGTATGCATAATATAACTAAGTTGCTAAACATGTTAAAATTCACTCGTAGCATTAGAAGGTTTATGAAAAAATCCTAAATTCATGTGCATTTGACTTTCCGGAAGGTAGAGTAAATAGCCTCTTTGGCCAAGTTTATGTTCCACCAAAAGTACTTATTTTTTCAATGAGTGCTAATTTAAAAAAACAGTGAAGTGTTTGGTCAAACTTTTGGGAGAAAATAAGTGCTTTTGGGGAGTAGCAAAGCGGTTTTTCAGAAGCTAAAAAAATAGCTTTTGCCCAAAAGCACTTTTTTGAAAAGTACTTTTGAGAAAAATACAAATAGAAGCACTTTTTAAAAACTTGACCAAACACTAATAACTGCTCAAAAGTGTTTTTTTAATTAATTGGCCAAACATAAACTGTTTTTCGCCAAAAGTGCTTTTTTGAAAAGTATTTTTTTTAAAAAGTACTTTTTAAAATAAGCTGATTTTAGAAACTTGACCAAACAGGCTGTAAACCTACTGAGACAGTCTCCAAAAAAGGACTAATGAAAGCGTTTGACATACACCATTAGTTCTTCCAGAGGCGAATTTAGGATTTCAAGAGTATGGATTCATCATTGCTTTTAAAATGAGACATAAAATTGTATAGTGACATCAACTTGGAGAACAAAACGTTAAAGGTTGCTTAGAATTTATTTTTTTAAAATAAAAGATGTAAAAGTGCATTTAGTAGGGTTCGATCCCACAAAATTAAGGAATTAAACCCAGTACTTAACCAGTGCTTAATTCAGTCTAGTTTGACCATGTGTTCCTTCAATTAATATTAGATACAACATTTTAAGGATTATATATATAACATACCGAGTTTAGTCGAGTAACCATGGATTCACGTGATCCATTTTTATACATAGATTCGCCCTGAGTTCTTCCCATCTACACAGCTGTAATATTTTTCTGAAAAAATGAGCCATAGGAAATATAAAACTTTTGTTATTGCATTAAGGCAGATGAACGCACAAACAGTTTGGCATACACACTTTGTTCAATGTAAATACAAGCTTAATTGAAAAACAAAAAGAGACTATAAAGAGCTCCAAATGTATGTTAATGATCCATACCACTGGAAATGTTAAGGAGCCAATTCAGGGAGATCCAGAGGAGGTGTTTTGAAGTTGGAAAGCCAACAAGGAATATCACTATATGTAGCCATGTATGGACAGTACCTTGGGTCAACAAAAAATGCTTCACATTTTGCAATTGATTTTTGAAATGGAAGACCAGGAATGCAATTATTCCTCAAATCAAGCACTCCATTTTCTATCAATCTCATACAAATTGGCCCAAATCCTGTAAAATAATTATCGGACAACGATAAATTGGCCAAATTCCCCAGGGCACAGATAACATCAGGAACTATCCCATACAACTGATTTCCAGCAAAATTCAAGATTTCAACTTTCTCTAAGCACCCTAGTGAGAATGGAAGTGGACCGGTAAGTCTATTATTGCCAGCATCGAACACTAGTGCTTCGTTCAAGAATCCGAGTTCATAAGGGAGACATCCACTTAACAAGTTGTTGAGCAGCAAAATCTCTGTCAAACTCGACAAGATTTTCGAAATGCCACGTGGGATTGGACCGAAAAATCTGTTGTTGGCTAAGGTAAGATAGATAATATGGCTGCTCGCGATATTATCAGGAAGCCTTTGCATGAAATTATTGTTGTTGATAAATAGCGCGTCAAGTTGGTCTTTAGTGAACAATTGAGGTGGGACTGATCCGGTGAAAGAATTGAATCTTATGTCTAATATATTTAGGCTATTCATGCCCAAAATTGCACTAGGAAAAGGCCCAAAAAATTGGTTGTTACTAATATCAAGTTCATAGAGATAAGGAAGATTCGCGATTTTTTGAGACAGAGTCCCACCAAACTTGTTGGAATTAGCATGGAAAATGGCTATATCTGGAAGCTGATCAAGGAAGCCATCAAGCGTCGAAGCGCTAAGTTGAAATCCATTGAAATCAATAGAAGCAAGAGCAATTGCTGATTTGTTGTCTGGTGGACTTTCACAGTAGAAACCAGTATAATTACATATATTTGGACCAACCCAAGATTTTGTAACACCTAAAGGATCAGAAGTGATGGTATTCTTAAATTTCTGGATAATGGGGTATACTATAGCAAGTCTTTGATCTGCAAAAATCAATTGGTTTTGTCCCTTTGATGGTTGTGCTGCTGTAACACTCAAGAGAAATATTAGAAATTTGATACTATTCATCATCTCTCGAAAGCAAATGGAGTGAGAATGAAAACAGAGAAGAAATCAACAAAGTTCACTATGCATGGAAAGCAAATCATCAATATTTGTAGTACTTGATTATAAATTTTTGTGTGTGTGGATTGGTCACAGCAATTAACAAGAGGTACAGCATAATGGATACGTTTTTTAAAGGCTCAACTTGATTAACCAACCAATCCTGAGTGTTTTTAAAATTGAGACCGTGCAAAAAGAAGCAACAATGAATGGGTCATTATTTGGTTGTGGCCAGGGACCAGAACTCTTTCCATTATTAAAAGAAGATGTCATGTTACCTTTTTGACATTTTTGTTATCGGTTTGGCCACTAGTGCCTGATTTCAATAATCATATATAGTACTTATAAATCCTTTGTACAATCTGATCAATACTTATCCCTGTAACTATCAGTTTTTGTTGCAATCCAGCCAACCTATTGTCGTTTCGACTTATGGTTAGGGGCTTAGGGCCAGCCAGAGAATTCAGCTAGTGGCAGGATTAATCAAGATTTTGTTAGCAGGAGATGACATATTTTTAAAAATTGCAAATAAAGAAAGATGTCATGTTACCTTTTTGACATTTTTTGTTATCGGTTTGGCCACTACTATCAGATTTCAAAAGGCAAAATGACTTAATAATATTATTTAAGACTCTATATTACAAAATATAAGGATATTATTTTTTATTTATAAAACATATCAATAAAATTATAAAGTATATCAGATTTTGGTTTAATGGGATCGCACGATTTTAGGCTTTTTTTAAGGAAAAGAATCTGATTTTAAATGTGAGCTTAATTTTATGATAGTTACCAATCAACTTCTTCTACATTTTTAAAAGATTTCTCTGTCTCCCTCTCCCTCTCCTTCTGTGATAGACACCATTTTAAGACCTAAAATTCATTTTCTCTCCTAGAATAAATTTTCAAACCAATATTACAAAATATTTTTTTTATTATTGACATGTGTATTAATTGTATATAAAAATTGATTTGTATCGTTTTGAGATATGTGTGATCATTGTGTGTTTGAAATCTTTATATATTATATAAACTATAGTTTTCAAAAATGTTGAAAACTAATAAATAAATGAAATGTGTATGAAATTTTCTATATATCATTTAGATATATACGGTACAATGTTTATGAAATGCGAACTAATTCGATATGCATTAGTGTATGAAATGTGTATGGAATCTGGTTTGTATCAATAAGAAAACTTACTATATATATATATATATATATATATATATATATATATATATATATATATATATATATATATATATATATATACTTTCTCATAATCTGTACATACTTTGATCAAATTTATACAATTTATATGTACTTTATCATAATCAAAATATACATGCAACTTTCATACACAAAGATTATAACGAATTTATACAGTTATATATATTGCATACAAAAATTTATGCATATTTATTTTCTGGTGTATGAACTTTGTATGGAGTCTGGTTTGTATCAATTACAAATTTATTATACATATTTTCTCAAAATTTATACATACTTTGATTATATTTTATACAATTTAAATGTACTTTATCATAATCAAAATACACATACTATTTTTATACATGTTTCATATATAAAAATTATAACGAATTTATACAGTTATATAAATTGTATACCAAAATTATACATATATGTTTTCTGGTGTATGAACTTTGTACATAAAAATTACTGATTAGAATGAATTTTTTGAGTAAAAATTGGAGAAAATTAGGTAACAATACCTCTCAATTTTGAATAGGGAGAGAAAAGTGGATGAAATAAAAGAGAAAAAATTAGAGAAAATCAGGGAACAATATCTCTTAATTTTGAATGGAGAGACAAAAGTGGATAAAATAAGAAAAACTGTTTATTTAATGTGTTTTATTTACTTTTTTTAATTTACCTGTGTCGTATAAATTTTGTAACAAATTTATTGATATATTTTGTAAACTGAAAAGTATGTTCCGTAAATATATTTACTTACTATGTACATATATGTTTGTTGCCCATTTCAATAATCATAAGCTTTTGCTTTTGCATATATAGCAGTATAAATCTTTTGTACAATCTGGTCAATACTTATCCCTGTAAATATCAGTTTTTGTTTAGAATTATGGGTAGGCCCATTTCAATAATCATAAGCTTTTGCTTTTGCATATCACTATAAATCTTTTGTACAATCTGGTCAATACTTATCCCTGTAAATATCAGTTTTTGTTTAGAATTATGGGTAGGGCCATCCACAGAATTCAACAAGTGGTCATTAATATGAGAATTTAGGATTACTCAAGATTTTAATAGCAGCAGATGACATGTTTTTATGAGAATCATTAGCTAATCATATGGTCCTCAATGTCATTCTTCTTTCTTTTGCATTAGATGGACTTAATGACATGAGAAAATCAATTAAGAAAGTATGATTAGCTGGTTAGCATAAAGATCTTCTTTCATTTCTTTGCACAAGGGTGGAAGTAGGGGCGGATGGAGCATTATAATTTGGGGTTCAATCCCAAAACTTTCGATGCGGTGTAAAAATTTATTAAATTTATAATAAATAGTAGATATGAACTCATAACTTTAGAAATATGATGATTGAATGCTAAAAAATTAAAAAGATTGAACCCCAAGAGTTTAAATTTTAGATCCACCTCTGAGTGGAAGCAGGATTGGAGACAAGGAGATGGGAAAAAAAATGTTAAATATCAGATCTAAGAGTCGAACCTATGACCTAAAACAAATTTTGAATTACATTTGTCACTACAAAAAAGTTGCCTATGCGAAGTTTAAGATAAAACTGATTACTGTTGAACCTATAAGTTTTCACCAAACATGCAACAATGGAATCGAGCCATTGACTTGCTCAGAGCCCCAAAATGCTCCACAGTAATCTATTCCTAAATATTTCCTGGTTTCTGACATTCGTTTTGGGTTAGCTATTTTCTGGATGATTCAAAAAACCAAGTTATGGGACATTTGGAAATTAGGCTGGATCAAAACCTAGTTCAACTTCTAATTCACAGGCTTACTGGTTTGGACTTTGGAGCCACCAAAACCAAATCCCTATCATAGTTAATGGGCCTTAAGTTTCAGTTACAAACTATTTCTAGATGGCTGCTGAGCTCAACCCAAGTGGCAAAAAGATCTCTGCTGGTCATAAAGGAGTAATTGGACAGGCCCAATAGGCAATCTCTTGTATGCATACCAAACTGAAAAGACCAATTACCCAATTGAGATTATAGAACTTAGAAGAGCCTTCTTTCTTCATTTATAAATACACAGATGTATAAAAGTTAAAATACAACAACAGTTATTACGTTTCAATCCTAAACTAGTTCAACTCACTTGTATGAATCTGTTATATATGGGCTAATTTATTCAAATAGATAAAAGCAATGACTTCTTGAGACACGTGTTCAAAGTGTTGAATTAAGGTAAAAGAGTTTGGTTAATTAATTGACTAGATCAATTGCAAGACTTTAAGAACCTGTGCTTCTGTTCCAGACGTAGTCAAAATGAAAATTACTGTCTAGCAAACGACCAGATATTCAATTTCATATTTGGGGTTATAAAATAAATTGACCCATGGCCAGTCCAGACAATGAATGAGGACACCATAAACGCTCAAATTTGACTAACCAACGCACTATACTGTTCCCATTCTGACTCAAATTCTCAATATATTAACTTTCACTTTCAGACATTCTTGTTAGGATTAACTTATAGGTAAGAAAAATAAGCTTACATTATTAAAAAATATTTTATTTATATTTTAAATCTTCCGTGTTAATTTGATTTAGTCCATGAACATTAGCTAAATTATGAATGTGATAATTGGTTATTAGATCGTGCATTTTATGTGTTTGGTAGATCTAGCGTTGACGGTCAGTGTAAGCTCAATTCGATGGGCTCGTAATGTGAGGGGCCATCAGGGTTTCATTAATAGCAGATAGGTCCCCTCTCTAGCCCTCATATAAACACATTTTAAGATATTTCATAACAATATCTCTAACGTGTGTAGCTGTTCCATTGATGCTGCCATATCGTGGAAGAGTAATAGATAGGAAGTTCTACTCATTTATCTATCTGCGTATGGTTCAAATAGGTATGCAACTACTCTTGCTAATCAAAGTATATTTTTGTGTCCTAATATCATATTTGATCTTGATTTATATACTTATACAATATACACGAACTAAATTTTATACTGTTGATGTATTTTAACTAGTTGTAACAAAATTGAACATATGTATTCGTTTTTTCTACGGAAAAGGGCCAAATATACCCCTATACTATCGAAAAAGGGTCAAATATACCCTTTGTTATACTTTAGGTCCAATTATACCCCTACAGTTATACTTTAGGCACAAATATACCCCTCCACCGTTACAGTTGACCAAGGTTAATATTTTTAATGAAGAAAATGGCATGTGGCATGCCACCTCATTGTCCAAATCCAATTTTAACCCTCCCTCCTTCCATGTCATCTTTCACCATTTGCACCTCTCCTCCACCACTACTATACTATACCCACCACCATTTTCCCCTCCACCACTGCTACACCACTATACCCACCACCACTATACCACTATACCCACCACCATTTTCACAAACTCGAAAGGTGGAAGAAATTAAAATGCTTCAAATGACATCCCAATTAACTGCTTCATAGATGTACATATTTTAGTTTTTCAAAATTAGATGTATAAGCAGTTTTATATAGCTAAAGCGCTATGTCTTTTTCACCTTGTTAAATAAATATTATTATGAATATTAGGATCAACCACCCTTTCAACACTGTTATAATCAAGTTCGCTTCTCTTAGTCGAAAGACATAATATGACAACTTCTAATATCTTACGCGCCTTCCAAAGTCAAATTTCTTTACAATAATTTTCACTGATTAAAATAAATTTTGCCTTTGACAGTAGGATATTTGTGTTGGATGACTTATCTATACATTATTTAGATTCATCCTTGTTATAAATGGTATGATTACGTAACACTTGTCAGTTGCGGCCGAGTTGACCATTTTATAACCCTGTTTATATAGCTAATTTTGAAAACTAAAATATGTACATCTATGAAATAGTTAATTGGAATGTCATTTGAAGCATTTTGATTTCTTCCACCTTTCGAGTTTGTGAAAATGGTGGTGGGTATAGTGGTGGAGGAGAAAATGGTGGTGGGTATAGTATAGTAGTGGTGGAGGGGAGGTGCAAATGGTGAAAGATGACATGGAAGGAGGGAGGGTTAAAATTGTATTTGGACAATGAGGTGGCATGCCACATGCCACATGTCATTTTCTTCGTTAAAAATATTAACCTTGGTCAACTTTAACGGTGGAGGGGTATATTTATACCTAAAGTATAACTGTAGAGGGATAATTGGACCTAAAATATAACAAGGAATATATTTGACCCTTTTTCGATAGTACGGGGGTATATTTGGCCCTTTTCCGTTTTTTCTATTTCGACGATACACTAGGAATAGAGTTAAGTTCAATGTTTTGACTTTAAAACCACAAAAACTACGTGACTTCTAGCTTTTCATTTCTAACATATTATAGGGAGAAAATGGCAGAAACAATAGTAGGTTATTTAAAAAGTCATATAAGGATCCACGAATATTGCATAGGATACCAAATGTCGGTTCTCGTAATTTGACCAGACAGAGAAAAAAAACAATGACCAAAACACGAAGTTATCTACTTGGGTAAGGGCAGGTTCATCTCTCCATATGTGATTCATCTACTACATCTAGAAACTATCTTCTTGTTTAATGTTTAAAATTGTCAAAGGTCCATTAAACATTTTTATAATCATAGAAATTAGCAGACCATGAAATAACAAATCATTCCTTTTTTAAAATAATTTGTTGTCGCCTAACTTATGCACATCTAAATTATTCTAAAAATCCCTAATACTTTTTATCAACATAAATATGGAATAATTTTTTCTACTAAATTTTACTCCAGCAAGAAGAAAACCTAATGTTTTTTTTTCCTAAGAATAAAATAGACTTATCATGATTTTATCTTCTTCTTTTTTTTCGGCCGATGTTCGATATGCGTATTAGAATCCGATTAAATTTAAATTTACGTTAGAAAATCCCACATTAAAAATAACGCGCACTCTAACCATCATATCACGTCCTTAAATATAAGGGAAAATTATGTAATTGACATATATTAGAACGACCCATTTGGTCGTTATTGCACTTTTGACCTATTTACCCTCGTTAACCCTTCCCTGAGCCCTGTAAATATGATTTTGATCCGCGGGGATGGGCGACACAGTTCCCGAGGTAATCGGGCGAGTTTTTTTGTGACTTATAATAATTAGAGCCTTAAAGTGGAAAACCTTTGACCAATAGTTGACTTTTGGGTAAAATCCATCGATTTCGTGAGGTCCGGAGGATCGATTATGACTTGGTGGGGGTATTCAGTTCTGTTCTCGAGGCATTTGGAAGCGTTTTGTACTAATGGTTGGAAAGTTGATTTTTCACTGTTAGGGGTTGACCCGGTTGCCTCATCGAGGCTTGTTCCGCAGGCGCGAATGCCTGTCACATTAATGAGATCCGCCTAGGATGGTCCTCTGCTGAGGCGAGATCGCGACGGCAAACCCTCTTCCGCTACAGCAAGAATCGTTAAACCGAAATTATTAAATGTCCTAATTCGAACCATTCTTTTCCCATTCCCAAAATTAATTCTCCAAGTGACTCAAGGGCGATTTGAAGTGTATTCAGAGTTGATTCATCTTGGGGTAAGTGTCCTTCATCTTGTTCTTGTTTATTTACCTTCCTAAGCTAGGAATCTATGGTGGAATCTAGAAAAGCTAGTTAGAGAAGATGAGTTTTAACCTTAGTTTGTTAATTGAATTTTAAGCTATGAATGTAAGTTTAATTGATGGGACTTGCTAATTTAAGCATGAAATTCCATTAATTAGTAGTAATAAGCTTGAATCTCTAATTTTGTTATGAAATATATAGTATGGATGTCCACTACACAAATATAATGCCTCTTCCATTATCTTTCACCATCTTAATGGTTCTTCCATTATCTTCCACCATCTTAATGGTTCTTCCATTATCTCATATATTGAATGCATATGTAGCACTATAAATAGAGACATAAGTTTTCATATGCAAGGGACTTGTAACACATTTTGGATAATCTCTCCTCTCTTGTCTCTTTATCTCTTTATTGTTCTTGCTTCTTCTTTTGATATATTGTACTAACTCTTTTAGAATGATTTTACAACACGTTATCAGCACGAATTGTCTCAAGTTTCAATTTTATTCACCACTTCCAAGTTGAGTTTTATTTAACCAAATGGGAGATACCAATAGTTTGGTGTGATGATGAGAAAGAGGAGTAAACAGTTGTTGATCATGTTTATGCATATGAACTGATCACATCTGAAGCAAGTTTATGCTAACGCAAAGATACGTTTGACATATTTCTTTATTCAATTTTTGTCTAATCGAAATTTATCTATTTGCGGTAGTAACTATTTTTTTAGTGAATTTTGTAAAGCCAATCGTAGTTGAGGTCATATGCTGCATGCCTATTGTGTCTGGAGAAGCCTTTCATGAAGGCTTAAGTTGTATTGGTCAATGGATACAGAACCATATGTTTACTTTGGAGTTCTGGTATGTTTTCTAACTCTTACTGTTGATAAAATAAGGTAAATTGATAAAATAATTTTACCTTCGGCAGTTATCCTTATCATATATAGTAAATGTCTACAAAATAAGGTTCTTGACATGCCCATGAGATTTAATCCTTATTCTCTAATTTTTTTTATGCATCAAGCATTACTGCTTCATGGATATTTAAATATATATCATCTAAACATAATTTATTGGATTCTTAAATTTGCTTCAGTGTAACAATTGGTGTATTTTTAAACGGATCAATTGGTGACATTATATTTCCAGGCCTAGATTTCCTTCTAACCACTGTTACATAGGCAATTAAGTACCTTAGTGCGCTATATCAATTTTGACTGTCAATTGATGGCATGAATGCCAGTTTGAGTTTGTGCAGTACTATTTTTCCCTTGTAGATATGTTACCATAATAATACTTGTAGAAAAGGCTCATTTGAACTACTAATAAAGTTCACAAATGGAATAAACACATCACTTTGTGATTAACATGCATAAGTTTTCAGAACCACTTATGGTTACTGAATATATAAGGTGAGATTTGCTTTATGTTATCTTATAGTTTGCGGAATTAGTGAAAAGTATGTACATAAGGATCAAATATTCTTCTTTGGCTTTCTTATATATATTTGTTCGTTATTACTAACCTATTTGTGCAAATCTATTGGACTTCTCGTGGTAAAGATATTTCTACTTTGATAATTTATTTTATCATTACTACCACAAACGAAGGAATGTTGCTGGATAATAAAAGTTTATGTATTTCACATAAATGTCAGAGGTTACAATTTATATATGGTGATTTGAAGAGAATGTGACTTGTGATAAGCATCGTGAATGCTCGCCCATTTTGAAAAATGTGAATACATTATGGATAAAGTCGTGCTCATAGACGGTTGAATAAATACCACACAACTCAATTCTACGGAAGGTTTGAGAGAAAAGAAAATTGTTTTGACATAAAAGGTCAATGGCCAGGCACGTACTTTTAGTACTTCATAAATATTATGGTATGTCTTATCATGAATTACCAGAGTAAAAGTAAGAAATAAGTATTGCTTATAAAGGTTTTGACCATGACCATAATGACAATAATTTTCTCTCTAAGAGGAGATATTCACCATGCAAATAATGTGATGAAAGATTTGGTAGTGCAAAATTAATTGGGAACTCTCAAAGAGCTAAAGAGTTACAACCCGATGGAAGATTTTTTTTTTCATAATATTGGTGTTGTAGTAAGTCCCAGAAGAAACTTTTTAAGTTTCAAAGGCATTGGCCAGAAATAAATTATATTGAGACTATAAATTATGGGAAGGTTTAATATCTTCATATTACTACAACTATAACGGGGAAACAAAATGTATGTGAAATGTTGCTCGTTTGTCCTCAGAATTTGTACCACATAAATATAAGCATGATGGAATCACATGCTATGGAGGTTGGCATGACCGGTTGACCATCCCGGTTCAATGTGATGCGAAAATAATTGAGAATTCATGCGGTTATATATTGAAGAAATAAAATATTCTTCAAGAATTCTCTTGTGCTGCTTGTTCTCATGATAACAAATTGGTTAATTTACCAGCTAATGTTGGGATTGTATCCCATGATTTTGGAACGTATAAAAGGTGATATATGTATGGGCCCAGTCACCTGCCATGTGGACCGGTTTACTATTATATGGTGTTGTGGTCACATGTGCATTTGGTATCAATTTGTGATTTGGTTATTGCAAGATTGTTTGCTCAAATTATTAAATTTAGAGCACAGTTCCAAACTATGAAAATTATGTTGATATGCTGGTTTGTATCCAAGTTGGTTTAGCAGAAATTGTATGTCTCCAATTATAGCTAAACAATTGGCTATGAGAACAAATCTCCCAAAAGGAAATTTGGTTTGAGATAGGTTATTTAATATGTAGTAGCACTTGTAGGCATCTAGCCAACAAGTTATAATAAGTTCCCCTATTATTGATTCAGGGTCAGGACCAAATAATTCTCATCTAAGAGTTTGAATGTGCGTAAATGTATGATTTAATTGCTCCACCACAACGCACAAAGATGGGTCCCCAAATAAGGTTGGAAGGTAAATGTTAGATTTCCTAACATTAGGGGGAGGGATGATAGGTGGCTGGAAATAATGTATATTTAATGAATTATCACAGTTATGATCCTCGTTGAAAAGATAATTCAAGTTAACTGCCAGACGCATTTGTTGACCCAAAAGACAATATTATATTCCAGCTGCAAATGCTCCAATTAGAACTAAAGTCCTTGAAGGACAATGTCTATGATGATAGACCAATCAGTTCCACAGATAAAACTCCTTGATGAAAGAGAGGAACAAATGATAAAGATGGTCATAATAATGAGGCAGGTGCGTTAAAGAGCACCACGACATAAATACTTTATAAAACCTTGGGAAAGGTTCAGGTACATGAAATTGATGAAAAATGAAGAGATCTCGATAAATTATGTCACATTGGAACCGATATCAAATAACCGTCGACGGTATCTTTGAAATAATGTAGCACTCAATATTATAATGATGATGAGGATCTTGAATTCAAATCTGTCAAAGAATATGGACAAATATAATGATTGGTCAAATAAAATACGCAGTTCAAGTATATTTTGTTTCACTTGGAAAAGTGATGTTTTGGACTTATAGTCCGATGATCTCAAGGTATAATGTTAGTGGGGTACAAATGGATTCTTGTGCGAAAAGTAAAATGATAAATAAAAACCGTAAAAATAAAGTACGGCTTGTGCCTTGTGGCATAAAGATTTTTCGCAAAAGTCCTGACATTATTGTATGGAGACTTATGTACTCTCCTGTGGTGGATGCAATGGGGTTTCTTATCAGTCTGGCAATATATGAAAATTTTGAATGCATATAATTCATTGATGTCAATATGGCTATATAGACAATGAAAGAAAGTCTGTAGGGATTTAAATTGGTTTGAAGCATTTAAGGTTTACGAAAATAAAGCTTCACAAATCTTTATATAGGTTAAAGCGATTCCATTGAGTACCCCAATGGTTGTGATGTCGCTAAATATAAATAAACATCATTTTGACCTAATGATAATGATGAGTATATTGTATTGCATACTGTCATACCCCTTTTTAACCGGGGTTAAATTAGGGGTATGACAGCTTGGCGACTTCACTGGGAATTTCTTGAATCCAAAAAAATCCTCTCTTAACTGGATCAAAAAAGTGAGTATTTATAGGGAACTTTTAGGGCTTTTCGTTTGATAAGAAGAGAGAGAGGAGCGGGGGGACAGACGGAGGTGGAGGATGCAGAGGAGTGGGGAACAGGAGAAGGTGGAGGGAACAGAAAGAAGTGGGTGGAGCGGCGTGGTGTGGGGTGAGGAGAGAAGGGAGAGAAAGAGGAAGGGAGAGGAGAGAGAAGACGATGGGGGTGGCGGCTTGAAGGAGAAATATGAAACCCTAAGGTTTCATATTTTGTTAAAAGGGTATTTGGGCCGGGTCGGGTACAAATCAAACGGGTATGGGCTGGTCTGTTTGAATGAATAGTGGGCTGAAAAATGTTGGGCTGGGTATTAAAAATGTGGATTGGTCCGAAAATTGGGTTGGTTTCACAAATTAGGCTTTAGCCCAAAATAGTTTTAGGATTTAATTATGGACTGAATTAATATGGATAAAAATGTTACTTAATATAAAATATGTAATTATTAGTGCTCAGATAATAAAAAAAAGGCGTTGTAATAGCCGTGCAATAATATTTCGAAAATTCACAGTAAATAAACACTATTATTTAATCATGCAAAGATAAATGCGATGCGTGTGCGTAAGCTGGTAAAATGCCAAAATGATAAAAATTGTGAATAATACAAATAATAATAATAATACTAATAATAATAATGATGGCTAGTAACTGTAATGGATTAATGAAACGCCGGTATTGATAAGAGGCTAATTATAGAAAAAAATATAAATATATATATATATTTTTTTAATTTTCCAAAAATATTAGAAGCATAAATAGGTATTTCGGAGGAGAGGCGGGACAAAATTGGGTGTCAACAACTTGTCCCTCTTTGCCCGGTAATGATGAAAAGAGTTGTCGGGCAAAGACGTTGACTCAATAGCCTATTTTGTCCCGGCTAAAGGAAACTTGAGAGGATTATGACCGAACTCCGACCTCTGAGTTGCCTACATATCTCGGGCTGCACGAGAATCAGGCCGAGTGTAGTTCTGGGATAACTACGACACCTTACGACTAATGAATTCCGACTGGCGCGAATCTTCGCAAAATATTATCCCAGTGTTGAATTATGATGACACTGGTATTATGATAGAACTTAAGAATTCTAAAAACTGAATTGCTGGAATGCAAAAGAATATTTGTGATTAGAGACGAGTGTTCGAGGTAGATCCTTGACCCGTGTTAGGAAGTCTGATTATCCTTCTCGACAAATTTCCCCAATTCGCTGCCGAAGAAATAGTTCCACGAGTTGATGTGTGATGCCAACTTCGATATTGTCAAAAGCCACAAGCTAAAAACAATTGTTAGCAACAAAGAAATATATGTGTAAATAAGACAGGGTTGGAGAAGTTTTCACTTGTAACCCCTGTTTCGAAAGTTGAATCCACAATATACTTTGGAGATGAATTAAATTTATGGCTTCCAATTAAGTCGACATTGATATCCACTTTAACGAGAGCTAAATCCACATCCACGTTTATTTTAAGGAAATATAAATGTAAATCCACATCTACTGTACAAGAAATATAAATCCACATCCACTTCTGAGTTGAAATTTGAAATACCCGCATTATAAGGTGGGTGCCTGAATTGAAATATAAATCCATGTCCATTTCCACGGTACAAAAATATAAATCCATATCCACTTCCACGGTGCAGAAAGATAAATCCACGTCCACTTCCACAGTTCAAAAATATAAATCCACGTCCGCATTTCACGGTACAAAAAATGTAAATCCACATCTACTTCCACGTCCGAATTATACGGTACAAAAAAATAAATCAACTTCCACGTCCGTATTATACGGTATCAAAAAAAAAAAAAAAAAAAAAAAGGATATAACAAAGGAGACAAAATACAACACATTCCTCAAAGTTCTTTTCCAGACACGATCTTCAACAGAAAGGCGAAATAGGTTTTCAACAAATACGCTCGATTGATAAGTTGACGGACATGTTCAGTAAAGCATTGCTAACCTCGACATTTGAGAAGTTGATATACAAGATTCGGATGTGTTGTCTCCAAGAATTAAGTGATACTTTTATCAGGGGGGAGTATAATACGCGTTGTACTCTTTTTCCCTTAGCTAAGGTTTTATCCCACTGGGTTTTCCTGGCAAGGTTTTTAATGAGGCAGCTAGCAATGCGTATTACGAGATATGTGTACTCTTTTTCCTTCACTAGGATTTTTTCCCACTGGTTTTTTCCTAATAAGGTTTTAACGAGACACATCATCTATTAAGACATGCACATCCAAGGGGGAGTGTTATGAAAAATAAGTGTGGATGCCCACCACTCTAGAAATAAATTCCCACTTCCTCCATGATCTCAAAGGTTTAATGTAATGTCTCCCACTTCACCCATGATCTTCCCCACATTATCATATGTTGAATGTCACATTTATATCTACCCTTTTATATGCCACTATGCACCACTATAAAAAGATCTGTTCCGACCTCAAGAAGAAAATGAAGAGCTTTTTGGTCCTGAAGTACCATATCTTAGTGCAATTGGTGCACTTATGTATCTTGCTAACGCTACAAGACCTGACATAGCGTTCTCTGTTAATTTGCTAGCAAGATATAGCTCTTCTCCTACACGAAGACATTGGAACGGAGTTAAGCATATATTGCGATATCTAAAGGGAACTAGCGATATGGGTCTGTTTTATACTAACAAAGGTAGTACAGATCTTGTTGGTTATGCAGATGCAGGTTATTTATCTGATGCACATAAAGCTCAATTTCAAACAGGCTATCTGTTTACATGCGAAGGTACTGCTATATCATGGTGATTGACAAAGCAGTCCATTGTTGCTACTTCTTCAAATCATGGTGAGATAATCGCTATTCATGAAGCAAGTAGAGAATGTGTGTGGTTGAGATCAGTAATACATTTCATCAGAGAAAGATGTAGCTTGAAGTGTGATACAAAAATACCCACAGTATTATATGAAAATAATGTCGCATACATAGCTCAATTAAAAGGAGGTTTCATAAAAGGAGATAGAACGAAGCACATTTCACCAAAGTTATTCTTCACACATGATCTCTAGAAGAATGATGATATTGATGTACAACAAATCCGTTCAAGTGACAATCCTCCAGATTTGTTCACCAAATCTTTACCAACTTCAACTCTTGAGAAGATGATATTCAAGATTGGAATGCGAAGACTCCGACATCTGAATTTTGGTCTTCGTCAGGGGGAGTGAAATACGTGTTGTACTCTTTTTCCCTTAACCAAGGTTTAGTCCTATTGGGTTTTTCTTGGTAAGGTTTTTAATGAGGCAGCTCTCAAAGCGTATTACTAGATATGTGTACTCTTTTTCCTTCATTGATGCTTTTTCCTAATAAGGTTTTTAACGATGCACATCATCTATGGACATCCAATGGGGAGAGTTATGAAATATATAGTATGGATGTCCACTACACAAATATAATGCCTCTTCCATTATCTTTCACCATCTTAATGATTCTTCCATTATCTTCCACCATTTTAATGGTTCTTCTATTATCTTCCACCATCTTAATGGTTCTTCCATTATCTCATATATTGAATGCATATGTAGCACTACAAATAGAGGCATAAGTTTTCATATGCAAGGGACTTGTAACACATTTTGGATGAATAAGAAATCTCTCCTCTCTTGTCTCTTTATCTCTTTATTGTTCTTGTTTCTTCTTTTGATATATTGTACTAACTCTTTTAGAATGATTTTACAATAAATTTGAGTTAATGATTTGATTATAGGAAAACTAGGGTTCATGCCTAAATTGGGGGTTACCATTTGAATGATGTAATTATCAATAATTGAGCTTTATTAGCAATTGGAGAATAGAATTGAACTTCTAGAATCTTGGGTTACCAATTCCACTTTTGGAATACCTGTTTCGCCCTTGTGGGTCCGATTTCCCTCTTTCTACAGCTGATTTTCGATTCAAACGAATGTAAAGCAATATGGGTACCGTAATCCCCGTTTTTAACTTAGATTTCGATAATTACTAGACTTTAAGTATTCGGAGGCTCTTCGGAAAGGCAAGGGTCACGTTTGACGGTTCGTGGCACCAGCTCGGCATCGAGGTAGGTTACGGCTTACCTTTCGGTTAGACTTTGTTTAACGAAACATATGTAGAAGTTAGTGATTGACGGAGAAAGCATGTTAAGCCTTCGGGTATGAAGTTGGGATAGATACTCTTAGGTTGGTATTGTTGATAACTTTGTGGGCTTGTTGCCTTGTTTATTGTGATTTGGCTTGTTGCCACGTGTGAGGTGTTGGGCTTGTTGCCCATTTACTATGTTGTGTTTGTGATGCATTCATCTCTCACTTATCTTGTCACTTATCATCGATAAAGGAAAGAACAATGATTTAGGATTGGTATTGTGATATATGCTCATGTAGAGGCACGAATAAGATATTGACTACGATTTACACTCTGTATTGATATCATGCATGGCATTCATACACATTTGCATGATCATTGATATGAACTGTGATTTGGTATTGGTGATGATAAGTGAGAAAGGAGACATCCGAGATTGTGACCGGAGCAGGAGTTTATGGACAAGTTCGTTATGGAAGTCATCTCTGGGCTGTGTGCAAAGCGGCTTGTTATTGTGGAAGTCATCTTTGGGCTGTGCGCGGAGTGACTAGTACATGGACTTCGCGGGTGCCCCATAGGTCATAACTATCGAGACGTGGAAGATATTTGTCTGTAGCCTGTGTGTACGGAGACAAACAGTTGGCCAGTGCATCTCATTGCATTGCATGTGCACTCATCTACTTCATTCATCTATATTATTGATTCTGCTATGGCATTTATATCACGTGTAATGTTCTGATGTTGGATTGTGTAGTGATTTGTACTTGATTGCTAGCATTCCTACCTTTCAGTTTCTTTCTTATATATATGTGATCTAATTGTTGTCGGCCTATGATACCTACCGGTACATGGTGTTTGTACTGATACTACCTTGATGTACTCTTTTTCTGAGTGCAGAGTTCATAGTAGGTTACACCTCCACCTCTTGAGTGATCCCAAGGCTCAACTTATAGAGAGTCGAGGGTGAGCTTTTGATGGATCACCTAGCCCGGAGACTCCTCTATATTACTTGTCTTATTTCCTATTCTAAGACAATTTAAGTATTTCAAACCTGTATTTCCAGACTTATGTAAGTAGCTCTTGTACTATTCAGATCATATTCTGGGGATTTATATTGGTATTCCGCATGTTTAGCTATTTATGATTTGAGACAACTTTATCCTCATATTTACTTTCTTATGTTTGAATTGGACGTCGAAAAATGCGGAAGGGTTCGCCCACTAAAGGGATCAGTGTGGGTGCTCGCTCGATTCCACGAGTGGAGTCGTGACATATATGTATTTATTTAATATATATACATGTTCAGGGTCTCGAGCAATCATGAAAATCACTGTTTCAATATTGACTTTGCATAAACACACATTAAAGCTGTGCAAGTTGTGTCCCGCGCACACCACCCAAATCGCTATCTGTCTTTGGGTCAATCACAAGGGGGTATTAATTTCCAAATATCCATCTCGAACCAACATCTCTCCCTCAATAATTATTCTTGGAAATAATTTATTAGCCAAAATAATTTATCCACAATTAGCTGGACGATACATTGAATAATACTATCTCAAAAAAGTCCAAACTGATGTAACACCCACCCATTACACCCATTAATCAAATATTCCCTTTATAAAAATATAACTTAAAGTTTGTCAAACGTCCCACTTACGACACGTTCTTGATTAAACTAATCCCAACTTGATTAAATTCTTTAATCCTTTTTCCCCATTGACTAACTATTGCGGTGCGATGCAAAACTCTTTCTTTATTGTTTTTTAGTGGAAGCTGGAATAAGTGGACTTCCATGCTAGAACCACCTAACGTGTATAAACAATTAAACGTCAAATCAGTTCCCATTAGTAATGAAAAATAGAAAAATAATCTTCCAACAAGATATGTATAGTATTAAAAGAGGGAAAAAAAAGTATAAAATTTAGAAAAAGAAAAGTACCCACTATGTTGCATGATTCAATTCCCACCAAATCCACAATTTGCTCTATCTCCTTTCATTTTTTCCACGCATAATCGAAAGTTTTTCAACGACAAATACACAGAATAAAAATTAAACAAATGTGCTGCTTCTTTTTCCATTTTTCCTCTAGGCGTTGACCATTAGATCATTTGCATCTTCGACGGTGCTGATTTACTCTCACGGTTCCAAAGAAGATCTGAGCCATTGAAATAGGTAGGGGAAATTGATTATCATCAAGATTAAGAAGATTCAAGGACATGAGGAGCTGGTGTCTCTGTAATGGAATGTGAATGATTATGTTCTCCTTCATATGTAACAATCAACATAGCAGCATCATCCAATGCTCTCTCCACATGTTTACGTGCTGGACATCCTCGGACACTGCTACATTTGTAATATCCCCTGAAAATTTCAGACCAACAAAATTTAGATTCAACCTATATACAAGTACAACACAAGGGAAAAACAGGGCTCGGCGATGGTTAAAATATACTAAACATATACTGATTATGGATATTATATGTATATTTATATTTAATATACAAAATATAAAGATATTTGCCTGCTATTATTATTTTTATTGGACGGTCCAAAAAGGTAATTATTCCAAAAAATAAAGTTGGGAAATTTACCTTGGATGAGGAGAACCCTTAATGGGCTTTTGACCATATTTTCTCCAAGAATAATCATCAGGTGGAATATCAGCCATTTTCATGCTAATAGCAGGGACTCTCACCACTGTTTTGACTCTTGATTTCCTGAATAAATTATCCATTAAACAAACAGAAATCAGTTATAATTCAGAAAAAAAATGAAAAGATCTGTATATTTACGGATTCAAGTGGTAAAAATAGAAAAGATATAATAAAACTTTAGAAAAGATGTGTATATTTGGATCTACAAACTTTGAGTCAACTTATTCGTTAAATATCGCGTGAGATATAATAATTTTTTTTGTAAAAATGATATCCAGGGGTTGATTTTTACCTTTTCTTTGGGCAGTGGCAACGGCCAGAGGATCCACCAGCACTGTTACACTTAAGGGCAGCATCGTCCATAGAACTACACTTCCTCTTAAATGAAGAAGTAGAAAGAGGTGGCCGACCAGCAGATGAAACCTGAGAAAGATTAGTTATTTGAAATCCAGAAGACAAAGACTGTTGCAAAGAGCTCTCTGTATCCCCTGTTAAAGATGACATAAACGAATTCGCTGGCGATGCAGAAGCAAAATTGATTGTAGTTGATACGTCTTTTCTTTCAATTGAGCCATTTTTCACTAGTTGAAGATGATGGTTATGTGGTAACGGAGGTAATCTCTGAATTGGCGTTGGACAGTAAACTTTAGTAGTAGTAGGAATAGTAACAACTTGTAGCTTTTCAGGTTCTTCGATTCGGGGGGTTTGAGTCTTAACGGGTTGTTGTTGTTGATCTAATTGAAATTTGTTTTGGTGGGGTTTAGGAATCGGGCCTCTACGGAATCTGGCATGGCCAGTTCTGTTTTTATCAAGTAAAGAAATGAATTTTTTGAATTTGTTTACAGCAGCATCAGCTACTTCTCGATAATCAGGGTTAACAGAGGAATTATTAGGCAAAGAAGAAGATGATGATGAATCTTGAAAATTTGGTTTTTGTTGTTGCTGTTGTTGGTGTTGATGAGACTGAGATAGTAATCTGATTAATTTCTCAACGCTTTGAAGGCCTGCTGTTGCTGCTTCTTGAACGGCGGTTTCTTCCATTTTTGATGAAAAACTATCGGTTCTGTAACCACTGGACATTAACTCTACAGCCATGTTTTTCACAACATAGAAATGAGGAAAAAAACTTGATAGAAAGAGTGAAGGGAGGGATAGAAGATAATGAAAGGCAGAGAAGATATAGAGAAGGAGAGAGAGAAAATTCAGGAAATTCTTGTTCTAATCAATGGGGAGAGAGTCAAACTTATGATGCCCCTTTTTCTCTTTTTCTTTTGTTTTTTTCTCTCCTTTTATTTTGTAGCATTGTCGACTGAATGACTTTTTTTTCTACTACTCTCCCTATCTCCTAATTTATGTGGTGTCGTCTGGTTAGATATAATTTAAAAAATAAAGAAAAATTTTAAAAATATATGATTAAAACAAACCTTAAATTTTGCGTGACTACCCTTTTGGCCATGAAAATTTCACTTTTTTTCAAAAATATTTTTCACTATATTTGATCATGAAAATTTCAAATACAACTAGAAATTATATTTAGAATTTGAAAAATGCCTAAAAATTGATTTTCACTTTAACACATTCAAACAACAAAATATTCTTTCCAAAAACTATAACCAAATATAACTCCAACTTTAAAATTTTAAATAAAGTGAAAAATATTTTATTAGGAGCAAAAATATCTTTTAAAGCTAAATTATTTATAATTATAAAAAAAGTGATATTATTTTGAGGTAGATTAAAAAAATCGTATCACATAAATTAAAATATAGATATTTTTTTGATATATTCATGGTCAAACTCAAAACCACTAATTAAGGCCGAAGATTTTATTCATCCATCGTAACTTTTATTGGTCTCGAGTAAATGACTGAACTGTCGCTTTTGACCTTGTAGGCCATTAAAGGACTAAGCGAATGAGAAGACGACACGTAGATTATTCATTTCTTTGTAGGAGAGAAAAAGAGGGCATTGACTAAAGCCGTATTTTAGGTTATGTGGGGTACCGGTTAACGGGAGGAAAATGGAAGAGGCAGAAAGTCAAAAGGTAGTAATGAGCCGTTCGATGAATTTGGGGGTGAAATGAGAGTGTTAGGTTGGAGCCAGTGAGGTAGAGTTGACTCTTTAACATCTTTTAATGCAAAAGTCTATTTGGGGTATAGGCTGGTAGGGAAGTCTTTTATCTTCTTTTCCTTTAAGCAAAATTAAATTTGAAATCCATTTGTTTACATGGAGTTCAATGAATCTTAATAGCTCCGTTGATTAATTATGTGAACTTTTAATTTGTTGGTGAGTGAATCAATTCCTCACTTTGTACTCTTTATTTTTTAATATATTTAATTGCGGATAAATTTCATGGATAGTTTAAGTATAGTATTTTCATAATATAAGGTGGTGTAAATATTTGATTTTAATATGTAGGAGTATCCGAAACTAAATCATATTATCGGGTATTTAGTGTAATTAAACTTAATTTAAAATTACGTCTTAAAAACTTCTATGTTTTTCTAACATTTTTAAGGTGCCGTTTGGCCATAAAAATTATTCACTTTTTTCCGGATTTTTTTTTCACTTTTGGGCGTTTGGCCATAAATATTCTGAATACAACTTGAAGTTGTATTCCGGAATACCAAAAACTCAAAAAACTTATTTTTCAAAAAAAATTCACTTTTTCACTTTTTTACAACTACATTTCACCAAAAATTACAATTTCAAAACTATGGCCAAACACAACTCCAACTTTAAAAATTTCAAAAAAAGTGAATTTGTTTTTTATATCTATGGCCAAACGCCT
This sequence comes from Lycium barbarum, assembly GCF_019175385.1. Taxonomy (NCBI): domain Eukaryota; kingdom Viridiplantae; phylum Streptophyta; class Magnoliopsida; order Solanales; family Solanaceae; genus Lycium; species Lycium barbarum. The sequence goes on along the minus strand of NC_083338.1, from coordinate 145,065,804 downwards.
ACTTAATATTAAATTTTATTGTCTATGTCACATACTTTCATATTTAAGTCTTTCCAAAAAGATAATTTAACTTCAAAATCTTGTTTCACGTCCAATGAGATGATTATGACCAGACGAATGTCTGGATCTTATTTTATCCACAAATTTCATAAATTTTCAATTTTTCTCTTGAAGCTTATGCTCGATTAAATAATGTCACATATATTGAGATATAGTAATTATTTTTTAACACATGTTTATATTATGTACCGAAAAATTAACTTTGGTTAAATTCATTGATTATACCCTTTATTCATCGTCATCGAGCTACGGGATTCCAACCATCTCAGTACACAGAGGCAGACCCAAATGGGTGTGCACTCCCACCCTTCGAAAAAAATTATGTATATATATGTGTATCTACCTTGATAAATTAGTATATATTTAATTGTGCACTCTAACAAATGAAATTGTCTTGGGGGCACGTTGGTTGCAACTGTTGCTTCCTTTACATGTCACCCCAGATCGAACCCGAATGTCACTTTTAATTATTTTTTTGACCCTATTTTTAGAAAAACAATAAGCGTTAAATGAGCTCACTCAGATTTGAACCTGCACTGTCACCACATGTTGCACAGCCTTAGCCACTGAGTTATCTCTTCCATTTGCTTCACTGTATTAACTTTTATTTATTACACATATTTAACCTATATACTTGTATTTTCGTCATTGCTACTCCATTAATGACCGATCCAATATGGTATTATCTCTCAGTCGTCATTAAATTTTTTATTAGAGTTTATGTCAAGATAATGATACCTCCGATGTCTTAAAATTCTGAGTCCGCCTCTGTCAATACATACGGCAGTTATGAGTAGGAAAGTCTTTTGGGACCTACTTGGTGTCTACTTTACCGGATGCTCTGGCTTCGTCAAACTTGAAATTTAAACCACACAAGATTACTAGGTCACAGCTCACATGGGATTCTTTTTTCTTCTTTCTCTTTTGTATGTATCCTTTGAGAAGGGTGACTTTCGCTTCTTGTAGTTTGTACTCTTGTTTGAGTTTCCTCTTGCGAGCCTTGACAAAACATAAACGGAATAATAAAAATATTAAAAAATGATCCGTTGTCTTACACCAAATGAACAATGTAGGACCCTGTCTATTAGAGGCAATATTCTCAAATCTACTTGGGGATCATTTTCACCAAATTGTACAATTGTCAATAAGTGAAGAGATAATTTCTAGTTAGATTTGCGTATAAAATCATTTAAAATGAAGTGTATATTATTTCCTCCGTTCAAATTTATATGAGGGTTGACTTATTTATGGAGTTAAACAGAAAGGGAAAAAACAGCTTCTGACTGTAATTTCAAACATAGATTCTTCTAATATTTTATAATAAAATTTTACATATTTGAAAATCATAAAAATATTATAAGTCTGCATAATTATTAATTCACCGTATATGAAAAGAGCTGGAAAAAAATCGTATTAAAAGAAAAGTTGTTTGACTGCTCAAATAGTTCAAGCTCATATAAAATATAAATTGGGACGGAGTTAGTATCTTTTTTATATTAGTATCTTCATTTAACTTAGAATTATTTTTTTGTTACTTCTTTAATTTGTCAAGCTGATCTTTTGTTGAATTTCTTTTTTGTAGTAGTTCAAACTTCAAAGTTCAAACATTGGAATCATTAGGGGCTTAACTTGTTTGTCTTTAACAAGAAAGAGAAATGGAAGGAAAAGTAAAATTGAGTGATGTAATAGTCTAACGTATCTCGAGAGAAGAGAAGGGTTATTAAAATGGAAAAGAAAAGTTAAAGTTGACAAAGGTGAAGATTTTGGGAGGGGTGTTGTAGTAGTGGGTGGACTAATTAGGTGCAGGGGTTTTGGGGGATTGGATTGTCAACCTTGAAGTTGAAAATAAAGGGAAATTTGAATTCAAATTAGAAAATATATTTTTTTTTAAAAATTTGAAGCTGTATTTGAATATGAATTTTACGTGGATAAAATTCTAACAAAATGGTTATTAGAAACTATTAATTCACTTGAATTACTTATGAAACATACTGTTTTTTAATATATTTTGTCAATATCTCAAATACTAATGACCAAATCAGCATAAGTTAATATAAAAATATTATTTGTGACCTGAAGGGGCCTATTTTCTTATTTTTCATTCGGTGCACGATATGTTACGGATAATTTAGATTCACACCATGTAAAGTTTATTAAAGAGAAAATACTCTCGATGAAGTTTTTTTTTTTTTTTTTTTTTTTTTTTTTTGCAGAATTCAAGCTCGGGCTAAATGTATTCGATTCATTCCAACTAAATGTATTCAATTCATTCCATCAAAACCTTTTGTGGTGCCAAAAAATGGCTTAATAATTTTACAAGTTTAACAAGAATTTCACTCAATCACAAAGGTCACAAAACAAAGCAATGAAGCATTGACTTGGAAGCTGGATCCCACTTTTCTGTTGGCTTGCTTATTAAGAGTTGAGGTTTCAACAATTATGAGGGCACTTTTGCACTCCAAAACATGTCTTCAAAGTCAATCTACTTCTTTTTCTTTTTTTGTTGAGAAATGCTTTTCTGTCATAGGTTTCTTCTTCACAATCCTCAAAGGATTTATTTTGCCGAAAGCAACAGTCCATCTTTTCTCTCAATCCTTGGTTAATGATAAGCAACCGAGTGGAATTATGTTTTTCTTACTCTTAATTACTCCCTCTGTTTTAATTTGTTAGTCTCATTTTAATTTGGTATGAAGTTTAAGGAAAAAAAAATTAAATCTTGTGGTCCTAAATTAAAAATATGTAAAATGTACCAAAATAGAGTATCTTTTAATCTTGTAGTCTTAAATATGTCGGGTGGAAAGTTAAAATTAAAGAATTGCCAAATAGAGAGAAGATGCATTCTTTTCCAAACTAACTAAAAAAGAAAGTAAGATCAACAAATTTAAACGGAGATAGTACTTTAAGAACGACAAGTCAATTCGCGAACACTTCAACTATTTCATCGAATATCTATTATCGCTAACAAAATCTTATATTGTCTCTCTAGATTGCAAAAGTGGACTTCTTTTATAACACACACTAAAAAGAATTAGTAGATGACACAACATGTTAACATGTTGGAGTTTGACAGAGTATAAAAATGATGCGAGATCAAATTAAAAAGACGAATTTGAGCTAAGAAGAAGAAGAAAAATCTGGAGAGCTAATTAATTCTTATTCATAATCCTTCTATGTGACTTGGGACAGGACTGGAAGTGTTAAACGAAAAAGATAACATGGGTTAAAGTAGAAAGTAAATAACTTTTTCTTTAAAACAGTAAGGACTAAACTGTGAAGTGTATAACTACTTAACTTCTTTCCCGCTGTTAGGTGTACTCCCAAGCAAGCCAACTGTACCGCTCTCTTATGCACAAGTCTTTCAGTTTCAGCACACATAAAAAATTGTTAACAAATTGGAATTCAACGAGTTTAATTAAACTTTGTATAGTAAAACAAGGGAATTAATTACTACTAGCGCTTAACCAGAATGTGAAGTCATTGACTAAGAATAAATTAGCCTAAATAGACAGTAAAAGTTAACATTATTTGTTAAATGTATCTACTGTATGAAAAGGACCAGGGCAACTGGTCAAATCACTATATTGAATAAGTCGTTTCCTATTTTAGAAACTTCCGTATGGAGTGTGATTTTCTATTAGTATTTGGAGCTCACTAGAATTTCAGTTGAGTCAATCCGCGTAAACTTAAAATATAGCCTACTTCCTAGTACAAATTATATTTTTCAATTATTCCATTTACTTTCTTTAAGAATTTAAAAAGAAAAAAAGACAGGGGATTTAGCAGATTGGGACAAGGTTCACGATGTAAAAACGTGTTTGAGAAATTAGCAGATTATAGAAGTAATGTTTTCACATATAGGTCGTTATTTTAACTCGAACTTGTCTTTTGGGGTTGAAGTAACAGTGGAACATTGACATTATAACATGAAAGATAGTGGATGGCCACCTTTAACCGGATGGGAGAGGAGATTTATTAGGCGTTTGGCCATAGAAATTAAAAAAAAAAATCACTTTTTTATTGAAATTTTGGAGTTCGAGTTGTGTTTAGCCATAGTTTTTGCAAATACTATTTTTTTTTTTTTGTTGAAATGTACTTGTTCAACAAGATTTTGATTGTGAAAAAAGTGACAAACAAGTTTTTCTCGTTTTTCAAATTTCGAATACACTTTTGGGCCTACAAATTTTGATAGACTTTTTTGTGGGTGTGAGTTACAATATAAGTTAAAATATACCTATAAATTTTTTGGCATAACTAAAAGTCTGCCGGATATGGCAGAATTTGCCCTACAAGGCAGACTTTGGGGGTGGTCTTTAATTTTTTTCCCCTCAAATTGCTGGTCTTTAATTTTTGTCTTTCGCCTAAAATACCCCCAGGTTTTGGGTTAGAACCTCAGCTTAGTTATAAAAATAAAATAAAAAATCGCAAGGCAAGACTTCGTGAAAAGTGTGAATCATGCGGCAGACTTTGCCTCAAGGCATAACTAAAAGTCTGTCTTGCCCTTAAGGCAGACTTTTAGTTATGCCTCGGGGCAAAGTCTGCCGCATAAGGCACACTTTTCGCGAAGCCTTGCCTTGCGAAATTATATTTGTTTGATTGAGTGCGGATTCGAACCCACGGGCCACAACCTCTGAATATTTTTGGCCATCTTTTTTCATTTTTTTGCACGGATTGCCCTTCTTTTGGGGTGGTCTTTAAATTTTGCCCCTCATATTTGTGGTCTTTAAATTATGCCCCTCATATTGCTGGTCTTTAATTTTTGCCCTTCGCATTGCAACACTGAACGTTCACGCAGAAATCATGAGGTTCTGAGTTCGAACCCCCGCTCAAGCATAAATTAAAAAAGAAAGCTGCAAGGCAAGATTTGGGTCGTGTGTATGCCGGACCCGGCATAAACTTATGAAGGAATTACCAAAGTTATGCCGGACCCGGCATACTCATGCCTTATGGGCAGACTTGGCATAAGTATGCCGGGTCCGGCATAACTTTGGTAATTCCTTCATAAGTTTATGTCGGGTCCGGCATAACTTTGAGATCTCATGTCAAATTTTTACAGATTTTTAGTGACATCAAAATGTTCTATTAAAATTCAAGTGGTTTTTGTGTCAATGTGGCCTAAAGACTTTCTTTGCTACATTTCCTATATTGGATATATTATAACTGCTCTTGTTAATATATTATGGGGTAGTGTTAGAAAAGAGTAGTTGTCGTGATTTTGTTCCATTATATCTAAGCCTAGTTTTTCATGAGTATTAACACTATGATAATTGTTGACAACATTTGCATAACGATGAGTGGAAGAGGCCACGCACAAAGTTTTTACCATGAAGCCTTTTAGTTCTGTAATAATATTGGAAGGAGGACAATGAAACTCTTCCTAGGTACCCTCATCCGGTGGGGCATACTTTTAATGGGCAAACTTTTATGCCGAACCAGGCATAAACTTGTGAAGGAATTACCAAAGTCATGTCGGACCCAGCATACTTATGCCAAGTCTGCCCATAAGGCATAAGTATGCCGGGACCGGCATAAGTTTTGTAATTCCTTCACAAGTTTATGCCGTTGGGGGCATACTTTTAATGGGTAAACTTTTATGCCGGATCCGGCATAAACTTGTGAAGGAATTATTAAAGTTATGCCGGACCCGACATACTTATGCCAAGTCTGCCCATAAGGCATAAGTATGCCGGGTCCAGCATAACTTTGGTAATTCCTTCACAAGTGTATGCCGGTGGGGGCATAGCGAATTTAAACTTTGCCTTGCTAATTTTTTAAAATTTTTTTACTGTGTGGGGGTTCGAACCTGGAACCCATGAGGTTTAGCCGAAGGGCAAAACTTAAATATTTCAAATATGAGGGGCAAAATTTAAAGACCACCCCAAAAGAAGGGCCCATCTTTTTTAAGCGAAGGGCAAAAAATAAAGACAAGTGCCTTTGAACGGCCATCCGCGCATAAAATCTTTTTTCAATTAATGGTTGTTGGTTGGGGGGTTTGGGCTGGCCTACTTGTATTTTGCAAGTCAATGTCATCCAAACTTCTTCTAGCTGGCCCAACCTGTGGCAAATTGTCAAAAGCTGGATCCTGGATATTGTTTGGTGTCCTAAAATGAGTTGAAATGGTTGTCTAACATATCTCAAAGCTTCGAATGTTAGCTAGTTTTGTTACTAAAATTTACAAGCTTAGTGGTAGATTATCGATTTATCTTCAATATCTAGAAAAATGTAAAAAAATTGATCAAATGAACAGCTGGCTGTACTAAAAAAGATTCAACTCTTAGATTAATAATCGTGTCCAAATAAAACATGTCACTTTAACTGGAGCAATTAAACCATTTAATATAGTAAGAAAATAGAAAATTAATTAAAGTTCCTAATTTGCACGGTTGATTCGTTTTTTATTTGAGTAAGATATATTGTCTTGGAAGAGATTCTATGGGAAAAGAATTTACAAAAGATTCTGAACAATTCAATAAATCATAACATTGTGAGAAAGATATACGTATACTAGGATGTTACATTTAGTAAATTTAGTAACAGATTCAAGATTTAAATTCAACAGATTTAAAGTTTCGAATTATTCAAAAATATGGTTCAAAACTTAATGTTCATCTTACTTTTCAAGAATTTTTTACATATATAGTTATTTATATTGAATATGATGAATTCATTCATGACACTTTCATATTCGATCGGAGCAAATAATAATAAAATGAAAGAGGCCACATGCATAATTTTGTTTTTTTCTCTTGGGTTGACACTGAGCATATCTAGACATAGATAACACGTGTGTATACAATTAAGTGTCTAACCGAAAACTTTTGGCGATAAAAATGTAGAATATAAAACAAAGAGGCGACGTGAAAGGCATTAAATTGGTCACCATTGCAATATGAAGTTGACTTTATTAGAGGTATTTTATATTTCTCATAAAAAAAAAATCGCATATTTAAGTAAGCATAATTCGATGTCAATACCTCTTTGTACACCAATAAGCTAAGGAGAAAAATTATAAGGTCATATTGTCATGTTTAAACGATTTATTAATGCTTATCTTTAAGAATAAGACTTTTCATACTTATCAAAGGGAATCACCTCGAATGTCTTTCTAGAACAAATACACTTCCTTTTCTGATTTTGATGAAAGCTGTAGAGAAAGAAAGAAGATAACAAATAATAGCAAATATTTTATTTCACTTAAAAGATTGTGACTTCGACATCCATGTTCTTACAAAATCAACACCAAAGGAATAAAATAAAAGAATAAAACTAACAAAAAAAAAATAGCAAAACAATTCCAATTTCTAGTATTTAATAAGAATTGCAAATAAAGAAAAAAGAGAATTAAAAATAAAAAGAATTAAATCCAAATAAACGTGGAACCCAACCGCTTAAATTAAAAATTATCGATGAATGTATATCATATATAAATTTTTTGTATAATGTGTATATCTGTTAGAAAAAATAAATAATAACGTTGACCAATTATTTGTGTAAAGATCCCTCGAAAAGAAAAAGAAGATAGTGAGAGACCGAAAGGCCTTGTTCTATTGTGGTTGGCCTGGCCTCTTTGGACTGTCAGATTGCATACATTATGAATGATGCTGACACAATCCTATAAAGGACAGACCATTTCAAGACTTTAACCAATTCTCTACATAATATTTTGGCCCATACAACCAGCTAAAGTGGAGCTCTCATGGGCAATACATATCCATATTACTCCTCAATCATGTTTACTTGTTTATATATTTCCTTGAATTTATAGCCAGAGCAAATGACAAACAAGTAACAACCAATTGAGCCAGATCCAGAATATGGAATAATAGAAGGGTGAAGACTGAAAAGTGATGGGTATCAGTGATAATGAACAGAGACTTCCAATTGGACTAGTTGATAGGCCTAAATAACATCTTTGGACTCTTGCCAACTTTAGACCGAGCTTCAGGGCCCATATGTTCACTATGGCTAACTCACTTCTATAAACCCAGATGATTCGTAAGAATTGTACAGGCTAGCCACTTTTCGAATTAATTTTCAGGAGATATTCAGTGTTTGAGAATATATTGTAATGTGAAAATATTATGATTTAAACTTAAATAAGTGAAACAAATCAAAATATTGTCATAATTTTTGAAATTATAAATTTTAAAATGTGAAACTCTATAACAGTGCCATGGATTTCGTCCGGGACACTATATTGGAGTTTCATGTTCTTAAGTTTGAAATTCACGACAATGTCATGAATTTCAAAAATTGGCTATTTTTCAATGACTTTTGAGTTTATGGTATTTTTCTATTTGAGAAGTTGAAAAATAGCTACTTTTAATTTTATCCACACTCTTCTACCAAATAGATGAATAGTGCGCGTGATTAATTGACTGATTACTTCCACTGCCTAATAAATCCAACATTGTTTAGGTGTTAACTTTAGCTTGGATTTCATTGCTTATGTCTCAATGTCTTCGCCTCTTGTCTTATTCTACTTTTGGGAGAATTAATATACTAGTTGATCATGTGACAAAGACTAATTAATTATATGTCTTGTTATTTATCTTTTTCATTCACAAGTGGTTAAGCTCTTGAAAGTCATGGACTGCACGATTTCGGGACCTAATTTAATCTATTAGCAGAAAATCACAGGCTTAATTCTTAAGAAACTTAAGTCCATGGGGGTGGGCAATTTTTTTTAAGAATTCTGTTATAGAACCAATCCAATAATTCAAAACGAATTCAAAGTTTAGAATCTGTGAGCTTCTTCTATATGTATATTTTTTTTTTCGAAGATATATATCTAAGGTTGCATTTGAGCCAGTCTTTTTAGTTGTAAAAACTGTCAAACCACTATACCCAATTAAGTTGATCAAGATTTTTCTTCTATTAATGTTTAACAACTTAACATTTTATATTGGAGAAATGATGGGAAAAAATGAAATCCAACAACCATTTAGGTTAAGCATGGCTTCTGTCATCTTTCTATATCAACCTTTTTATTTTTATTTTTTATGTTTCTATTGTTTGATTGATGTCATAGTAATGGCTTTTTAATTAACAATGATATAATAACATCCTCTATTACTTGAAAAGCAAATTAAAGGGCTGTACCAATAATCAAATACTCAATTCACTTTGAGTATTGCAATTATTTTTTTCGCGAGAAAAAAAGAAGGTGTTGGAAATTGTTATTGGGTGGGGTTCATTCATAAGAGGTGCTAATATAGCCATTAACCCATTAACTTGTCCTCCTCCAAAACACTAGCCTATATGTATAAATAAACTAATATGGATGTTGGAAGAACTGCGGTTTTTCACCGTGATATGACAGTTAGGGTCAGTTATATAAGAGAGAATACACTTTGTATCACCTAGAAATCTAGATAGTGGACAAAGAGAATTCATTCGCTTTGTGAAAGTTCCAACGACCAGTGACACAAATCGTGATTAATGCAGATTCACTTCCTCAAAGTAGAATTCCAAACATATTATAACTAGTATTTTTGGTAAATAATACAGTAGGAGATCTGAAGTATTAATAACAATCACATGTAGATAAATATCCTAAGTATGTAACTTTGCTGTCACCACATCACATTACACTGCATCATCCAAAAAAAGCTGAGGCTTTACTTAAAAAATAAATTCGGGTTAATTATGATATGGGACTATTTGTTTGACTTTAACATAAATCTTTAGTTTGAAGGGAGATAAGAATAAGGGCTCGTTTGGTATGATGAATAAGCAAAAATAGTTTTGGGATAAAAATTTAGTGTCGTCTTATCCCACGTTTGGTTGGAATAAAAACTCGGGATAACTAATCCCGGGATTAATTATCCCGGTATTATAGTGTTTTTTTATCCCACATTGAGGGTGGAATAACAATCCCGGGATAACTAATCCCGAGATAAGTTATCCCGGGATAACTCATTTTCTAACCAAACGAGCCCTAAGTGAATAACTAAGTCTCCAGGGAACGTGGCCACATAGATACATTGTCTGATTTATCTTAATTCTTAAGCAATTTAAAATTGGAAAAATGACCAAATATGATTTCGTATTTGCTTATATGATCTAATCTAGCTTTTAGGAAAATGTAGAAAAGTTTGCTGACTTTTATTTGGCATCAACGTTGCAGACGGGGAATATGTAGATGACCTTGTTTATAACAAACAGTAATAATTTATTCGTGCTCGATGTTTGTATCAAACTTTAGCATATTTAAGTAAGAAAAGTGTATATGCAAACAGATTGAGGTGGAATTAGCATGAACATATGAATTTAAGTAAATCAACAGCGTTTGCCCAGTCACTATATATATTAAGAAATTTACTGAATATTTATAACTTTAGATCGCTGCATGAATATATAAACTTTAAATTTTAAATTTCCCTTTGTATGTAAACGCAGCATGTCACGAGTCTATTAATTAATTTATAATAGGAACACCCGATCCATATAAATTTTGAATGATCGCTTTCTATCGAGTTGCAGACATCTACCTCATGTGTCCATTCTTAAACAATGACCCATCAAGATTCATTGATGATGTACCTACTTTATGGTAAGTTATGGTCCTACCGACTTCTATCTCACAACTTGATATTTTTGTTCCCTTCAACTTCAATAATTAGGGCTTCTAAAAGAGTTGGAGAGACCGTGAGCGCAATTGAGAAAATATATGCACAACTTACTTAAAAATTATATTGGACTACATTAATTTATCAAAGATTAAGTGATGAATGAAAATAAAAATACATCTCAAGTAATCATAGTTAAATGAGAAAAGAATATAAAGAAGACATATCGTATATATTGTTGGTGTAAAAACAGGGTGAAAATAGTGAATTGTTGGATCATGGGGTAATGTCACATACCGTTATTTTATTGCACAAAAATTACTAAATTATTTTTTTTTTGTAAAAAAAGAATTATTCAATTTTGCTTAAGCATCATATAAGATCACTAGCTAGATCATTGAACTCACCACATTTATACTTTGTAACTAAAAAGTCAGTCAAATAGTTTAGTGACTTTAGGCATAATCGAGTAACTTTTTTGTTGCAAAAAATAGAATAAAGAGTTCAACGATACTTAAGTAAAGTTAGGTGACTTTTTCGTTATGAAAACTAATTTAATGACTCTTATGTAGTATGTAAAAATACATGACCATATGTATAATTAATCCCTGGGATCATGTTAGTGTTCATCTTTGCATGTAGATTAATAATTTTCATGTTTGAGCTAAGTTCTGGATTGATAATTTTTTATGTTACTGTTGGCTGGTGGGCAAATGGGCATTGGCTAGCTGTAAATGGACTGAAAGGATAAATTACGTAGATGAAATCAACTTAAAATATTAATGCATACTCTATTATTGTCAATTTAGAGATAATTAACAAGTTCTCAGCCTAACAAAACAAAAAAGAAGCCATTTTCGTTTATATTCAATTAATTGTGGCAGTTTCTTTATCTTTTTGTTTCGTCCACGTGATGTCTGTATCCGCCCCAACTCATCCAACCTATTTTTAATAATTAAATGAAGAGGCTTGCTTGCTTTAGTAGGTGACATTATTAATTAACCGGCGGCAATACCGCAAAATAATTGTTGGTGAATTACTATTTAAGTGATGGAAAGAATCAAACGTGATAACGAATACCTTTTCACATGATTCATTCTTTTCCTATTGTGTATGGAGTTTCTTTTTCTTCTGATGATGATATGGGGGAAGGGGTTGTGTGTGTGCCGGGGAGGGGTAGGGAATTATTAGACATTTAAATTCATTAAGTATAAGGAAGGATGTTTCATGAGATTATTTTATTCTACATAGTAATCCGAACATCTATATATAATATAAATCTAGGGATTGACAAGGTGATGTGACACCTCTCTATGCCCTAGAAACCTATTTATCTTTTTTCTTCATTTTTGGCTTTTTCTACCATTTTTTTCAATTTTTCCTATTTCTTATTCATTCATTTATGTGTTACCATTAATTACACATTATTCTTTCTTAACCATTTCTAAGAAACTGAAAAGCCACTCCACTTCATACAATCTCGTAGAAATTCCCTCACTCTCTTCATTGTCTAATGTCTAATAAATCATTCCATTTTAACATTTGTAACAGCAAAAAACGGAAACTTCATTGTGCTATTTATTGGCTTTAACAATTTGCCATATTCATCAAAATACATAACTGTCTTCTTTCACTATTTGTATGAGCATAAAGAACAAGGCTACATGTATTCTTTAGGCTTTACCCTCATCTTGTGGCGGAAGGCAGAAATATGAAAGAGAGGGTTTTGGTCTTTTCTTGTTTTCTTAATCATCAAAGAAAAAAGTGTGGTGATTCTCCAAACTTGTGGATTTTGTTTAAAGAAATCTTAAAGTTGTATTTTTCTGTTTGTGTTTGCTAGGTTTCTTGACCCGGCAAGGTGAGATAAAATACATGCAAAGCACAGGATCTATTGGTGGTACTTCTATCGAATTTGGAGTTATATTGCTGGAGAAAAGAAATTCCATTTATATAACATTTTTATATCAAGTTTTGGTTGTTTTATCTTCTCTAGCAGAGTTGTAGCTAATAGAAAATATCGCAATAATTATAAACGATTATCAGTTTTTTATTTATGCTAATTGTTTGTAGCGCAGATACATGATAAATCTATGAAGTTGTATGCTCCATGGTATATAGAGGACATGATTTTTCACTTTTAGTATATTTTTTTAAGGTGATAGTCTCATGTAGGATTTATACAGCATCAAACATCTATGAACAAATTGATTTGTCTTAGGGAGTGGAGAAAGGATTGGACAAATAAATAGTACTTACAGGATGATTGAGGTACGTGTGTTATTTTCCCAGCATTTCGTATTCATGTTATAAAATGATAATATATTTACGACAGTGTTAAAATTCAAATTTCTCATTTTTACTTTTAAAGTTGTTCATTTTGGAATTATTATTTTACTTCTAATTTTACTTTATTTTACTATGGAGCTAATATTTTCCATATTACAAAATATATTGTTTATGTTAATTTCTCTTTGAATGACATTTCCAAAGTTTATATTAATTTTAATGATTAAAATGGTCAAACTTATACAAAGTTTGATTTAATTTTATTTTCACTAGATTGTGATCAGGTTCATTTTTCTCTTATATTTCTCTCAAAATAATTGCTGAAAATTAAAAATCACTCCATCAATAAGGTTATAATTATCCATATTCATTGCTTAATTAAAAGGGAAAAGATATTTAATTTTATTCCAATACTTAATGTGATTGATTTATATTAAATTTATTACTAAAAACAAAGAGCCTGTTTAGATGGGCTTCATCTGTATTCCTCATAATCATTTTCAGACTAAATTCAAGTGAAGATTCTCCTTACATTTCTCTCCTGATTAAAATTTATGGGTATGTCCTTTTTTAATTGAATTGGTTTTTCTTACCAACTTAGTTGTGATTACAATTCCATACACCCTGATCTGTTTTTTAGAGCAATCTATATTAATTGCAAACATGGCTAAATTCATGCCTTCAAAGATAAGAAAACAAGTTAAAAATGAATGTCGTTCGAGTGCTGCTGCTGCTTCCGGTGTCCTGTGTCAGTGGTGGGCTGGTGGCTGTCGATAGTCACGGTGGTGGTTCCGTGAGTATCTCCGTGCAATGTCCCCCTCTGTTTTGAGAGAGAGTGTGCATGCTAGATGCTAGATGGCTTGGGACTATAAGAATCCTTGGAGAATAAGACTCCAAGTACTCAGTTTGAAGAATTAATCATACAAGCTTTTGTACCCCTTTTTTTTTTTTTTTTTTTTTTTTAATGTTTGTTTGTTGATCTTTATGTTGCCAATCTATAAAGTTTTGTATCATGTAAACTTTTCATTTAGTAGGATGATTGTTTTTGTCTTTTATTTTCAAATTTCCTATTAAATATTTGTTTTGTAAATTAGAATATTTATGGTCTATTTTTATTTGATCTTATTGTAATTCAATTGTTGTAGAAATAAGCATGGACAATTTTGACACTTTTGCTTTAGCTTTTTTGATATTATACTGTCGTGATCATTTTCTTTTTATATTTACTCTAAGTTCTGTTGTTTAAAATACGTATTGCAAAATACCTAACCATTAGAGTTTTAAACTTGTATGTTTAGACTATTTTCTGAAGAAATTTTTTAGTTGTTGCTAAAGTTATTTTGGTTATCGTTAATATTCGGATATCAGAAAATATTTCGTGAATGATACGATAATAATTAGTAAAGCGTGGATAAATTAATTAGTAAATTTCTAAACTTAAGTTTACTATAGTTGTTTATAATCGCGCAAAGCGCGGCCTACTTCACTAGTTTTAATATAAATGGTGAAATAAAATAATGCTGGGGTTAATTATTACGCCAAACCAAACATAGAGTAAAGTTACCACATACCAAACGATCTATTAAGCCTATAGCGCATTCAATTAAGAGGGATTAATTAAAATATATACAGCTTTGTTCTAAAATCACTTCAAAAGCAAGGTACAACATTTTTGTTTCATAAGATGGATCTAATTGAAATACTGAAGGAAAATATTTTATTGATAAACTCTATAATTTCTCTAAATGCTCTCTACAATCTCCACAGTATAAAATAAATAGCAGCTGGCCTATTTATAATAGTATAGAACCTATTTTAACTTAAAACAGGAAAACCTCTTCCTATACTAATTTGACTATAAGTCCTAATTAGACATGAATTAAAATATCAAATCCTAACCAATTTTGGTTTCTTACAATTTTGAATTATTATTTCTAACATTCTCCCGCAATTCAAAATTGTATATCTGATTCTTGATGCACTTGTCACCATCTTCCAATTTTGAAGCACTTGTTTCCAGCCCATCAATTGTTGAAGCACTTTCTCTTCGACCGTCATTCACCATCTTCTAATTTGTTGAAGCACTTTCTCTTCAACCTTCACAATCGTTGGAGCACTTTCTCTCCAACATTCCAGTTTGTTGATGCACTTTCTCACCAACCTTCAATTATTGAAGCACTTTCTCTTCAACCTTGACAATCGTTGGAGTAATTTCTCTCCAACATTCCAATTTTATTGATGCACTTTCTCACCAACCTTCATTTGTCGAAGTACTTTCTCTTCAACCTTCACAATCATTGGAGCACTTTCTCTCCAACATTCCAATTTTGTTGATATACTTTCTCACCAACCTTCGATTGTTGAAGCACTCTCTCTTCAACCTTCACAATCGTTTGAGCACTTTCTCTCCAACATTCCAATTTGTTGATGCACATTTTCATCAACCTTCAATTGTTGAAGCACTTTCTCTTCAACCTTCACAATCGTTGAAGCACTTTCTCTCTAACATTCCAATTTTATTGATGCACTTTCTCACCGACCTTCAATTGTTGAAGCACTTTTTCTTCAACCTTCACAATCGTTGAACCACTTTCTCTCCAACATTCCAATTTGTTGATGCACTTTCTCATCAACACCCTTTTTTTTTTAACCCACTTCTCCGACTTCTAGAGAAGACAGTTTGTTCCTCTTGTGCATATTTTCTTACACCTCTTTAAACTTGCAATAGTTTATTAGTCCTTCTCAGCATGATTGTTTTTCGTGCATATCATTAGCTCGATGTTTGCCAACATCATCATCATTGGCCAGACGGGCGGCATATATGAGTCATAGTCGCCCGCTGGCAGCAGAAGCTCTTTGATTTTTTACCAGGATTGTAGAAGCAAAATATTTTATTGATAAACTCTATGAATTCTCTAAATGCTCTCTACAATCTCCACAATATAAAATAAATAGCAGGAGACCTATTTATAATAGTATAGAACCTATTTTAACTTAAAACAAGAAAACCTATTCCTATACTAATTTGACTATAAATCCTAATTAGACATGAATTAAAATATCAAATTCTAACCAATTTTGATTTCTTATAATTTTGAATTATTATTTCCAACAAATACCAAATTAAACTCAAGTCTTTTGTAATGTTACACTCTTAGCATAGTTTAACTTATTATAGCAAATTAAATATCATTTTACCATAGGTTATCAGTTGCAAATAATTTTCAGGAACATTTGCTTTTTACGGAGCGAACGAATAGAACCAGTGTTTTAAGAGGTGGGGGCGTAAGGCGGGACGTTTTACATATGCCTCGACGGGGCGTAAGCCCCATGGATATTTAATTTTTAGTATTTCATAAAATAATATAATTACAATAAATATTTTTAAATAGGTAAAATTACATAAAAAATAAAAGAAAACTGTAAATAAATGAAAAAATAATATATATATTATATATATAGATGTGTTTGATCCTGATCACAAAATACTAATTAAAGCAATCGATTATACACCACTTACAATTTGTATTTATATATAACATAACTTTACAAGTATAAACAATACAATGAAATAAAAACTATTATGAAATGCAAATTAACTCTAACTTCTTAACTTTCAAACAATGAAAAATCACAATTTCTTGAAACAATATTACTATCAAACTATCCGTTTTATCTCCGTATAAGCAAACAATCAATAAAGCTTTATCAGTATTATAATTAAAATGTAACTCCTTCATGAATAAAATAAAATAACTTTCAAATAGAGAAATAATAAAATATGACAATTTTGATACATAGGACAAAAGACCAAAGATAAGTGAAAATGTACAATTCGGCTATGTATTTTTAAAAGAAATATTAAGTGATATTCACCCTCACGATGTTCTCAAATAGTAAATATGCAATATTACGACTTGTTATTTGAGTTACACCTAATCTTCTTATTTCTATAGATGAAAAACTATTAAGTATCATTCAATTGTTAAAGAATTATGAGGGTCAACGATTATAATTAAATAATTTAACATATAATTTGTGTAAGAACTGTTAGGCGAGCCCCGAGCATTGGGCGTACAGTCGGGCGCTTAGGGCGTAAGCCTCACAGGAACTAAGCCCCACACGTGAGCCCCGAGGCGTTTTGCCAGTGCCCCGCCTCGGGGCTCGAGTCCTAAAATTGCCTTTTAAAACACCGAATAGGCAATTCCCCTTCTCACCAACCAAAGAGCTTCACTTGTCACGTTTTTTTCCTTCCCTTTTGCTTCTTGTTTTCTTTCATCACCATTAGTACCATCTTTATTAGATCTGACTTTTGCTGTAACTTCTTATCCCCATACATTCCACATGGTAGTTGCGTCTTTCTTTTTTTCACCATGGTGGTTGCCACTCCGAGGAGTTTTTTTGTGTTTTTTCCAACTTCTCACTAATTTCCCAGTTGCTTCCTATTTCTAAATTCATTCTCTTTAATTGCACTTTTAGTCCCTTGATTATTGATAAATTTTAATTTCAGAAAAGGGCCAAATATACCCCTGTACTGTCGAAAAAGGGCGAAATATTACCCTCGGTCCAAATATACCCCTATCCCTATGGCTATACTTAAGATACTCCTCTACAGTTAAAATTAACTAAAGTGGAACTCAATCCCACGTGACATTAATATTTTAATATAATAAATATCAGGTGGCATGTCACCTCACTAGCCAAGCTCAATTTTACTCCTACTTTCTCAATGAATTATGACGTGTTTGGTAAAAAAAAAAAAAATCAGCTAAACAGAGCTGGCATCAACATACCTGTGAATAGACGAATTATAATTTCAGTGAGACTTAAGTAAACCCAACAGCGATACTAACTATCGACAAATACATATGGGTGGAGGGTGGAAGGGCCAAGGGGGTTCCAAACCCCTTCGACGGAAAATTACACTGTTTATACATGATTGAAATTATTTTTTATGTACCCCTTTGGCTTCTTCATATGTGTACTTTTTAGATTTTGAACCTCTTTAGTGAAAATTTTGATTCCGTCACGGAATACACCGATAATAAACGATCACAAACAAAAAGATCAATCACCAAAATCAAAAAGAAAAAAAAAACTGAAAACGCTCATTGCAACAACAACTGAAGCCCCAGCAAGCATTGAAAGAAGCAAAAGTTCACAATTACTGGTAAAAATATAACTCTACTAGCTAATTGTTGACAATTAAGACTTGATCTAAAAGTACCGAGTGAAAGTAATGAATCAAGAAAGCAAATGAAAGAGAATTTTGGAGTGAACTTATATGATCGGCCAATTATGCCGGAGAATTCAGACCATTTGAGTAAAATTGAGTTGGTTAGTGAGGTGACATGCTACATGTTATTTACTTTATTGAAATATTAATATCATGTGGAAATAGACTTCACTTTGGCCAACTTTAACTGTGAAGGGGTATATTTGTGTCCAAAGTATAACGGAAGGGATATATTTGGACCCAAAGTATCACAATGGGGTATATTTGACCCTTTTTCGATAGTACAAGAGTACATTTGGCCCTTTTCCCTTTTAATTTTAATCCTTCTTATATTTGATTAAGCATATTTAACTTTTAGTTAGCTAAAAGCTTTGCGTACACGCCCTCTTCACACCCCACTTGAGATATTACACTTGGTATTTTGTTGCTATATAAAAACATGTGATATGTATATTATATTATCCTCATATATGAAGTAACAATTTAAATTTTTATATTGACAGTTAAGCAGTTGACACTTGATAATTTATTAAATTTTTGAAAATTTGGAGGTGACGCCCAATGACATTGGTGGTGGTAGTAGTGGCCTACCATGGTGGTCTTGGTTGTGGTGAGTCGGAGGGATTAAAAGTGTAGATAACAATTACTTGAATGTTATATGTACTTAAACAAAAATTAAAAGGACCAAAATTATAATTTATTGGTAATTGAAGGACTTGAAGTGATAATTTCTTTCCTACTTGATCTTCTCCTCCAAGAAATACGTAGATATTCAACTCCCTTATCTGTTCTACATTATGGAAAAAGTATTAAATATCATACCTTTACCAATTGTCTAAAATATCCCTTTCCCTTGCCTTTATAGTAACAGTTCTTTGTCCACTCTTTCCCATCCCATTTTTCCTTACCTCACTAAACAAGCAAAACATGGCTATTCATCCATCCACTCTCTCTATCTCCATACTCATAATACTCATGTCCTCCGTCGCCGTAACATCTACGGCGACAGAGGACATGTCCATTATAACCTACAACGAAAAACATCACACGATTGACAAGTCATCGGTCCAACAACGGACCGATGACGAGGTCATGGCCATGTATGAATCATGGCTAGTTGAACACAAAAAGGTGTACAACGCTTTAGGAGAAAAAGACAAGAGATTTCAGATCTTTAAGGATAATCTTAAATACATAGATGAACAGAATGCTATGGGAAAAAGTTATAAGTTGGGGTTGACTCAGTTTGCTGATCTGACTAATGAGGAGTATAGGTCTATGTATTTGGGTACTAAGGTTGATGTTAGTCGTAGGTTGTCGAATATACAAAGTGGTCGGTATGCTCCTAAGGTTGGAGATAGTTTGCCGGATTCAGTTGACTGGAGGCAAAAAGGTGTACTTGTTGGTGTTAAAAATCAAGGACAATGTGGTAAGTGCACCTATTACTTGTTTTTTGTTACTCCACTTATATTCTGTTTAAAGTTTGTGATACTGAATATGACTTTGTTGATTACAGTTGGTAGTTTTTCTTTTATATTAGTGTATATAGAAATCCCACATATACTTGATACTACTACATAAATTTGAATCTGATAGATCGAATCTCATGGGTAGTTCAGTTGACCCTTCATTAGTAGAGGGGTCATTTGAACTTTTGCCCATATTTTGTGCTAGTTTTTTTTTTTTGCTGCTCGTAATAAACAATTTTTTGATGCGACATGGATTAATATTTTGGCATATTTCACAAATTGTGCCACGCATGATTTGTGTCCCGGAAAAACTTATGTCTCGCTAGGCATAAGTTGCTAAAGGGAAAAATCAAAGACCAGTCCATTTGATGGACAATTCGTGCAATTTCTTCTTATTTGAGATGTATTATTAGACAGTAATTTAATTTTAGGAAAGTTGAGTGACAGAAGGAGCTAGGAAATGGTTCAAGGCAATATTTTACTAATTGTTTAGCTAATGCTTTTCGCTTGGAGAAAACACTATCTTAATTGGTTTGTAATTTCCGTGGGTACAAATATACTCCTATTTTGATTTATTATTGTCTTGTCTTTTCCTTTTTACGTCATTATTCCCTCACTCCGATTTGAACATGAATCATATGATAGAAAATAAAAGCCTATTTTATGGCCAAAGACAGTTATATATATTGGCAAAAAAAAAAAAAAAGTAATGTTCGAATTTGCAATTATCAAAGGGGTGAGCACCAATTTAACCTTGCACTCTCATTTTCTTCCTGAAGGTAATATTACTAAGGTATCATGAAGTTTCAATTTTTTTAAAATTAGACCCTTATTACTTTTGAAACTGAAATATTAATTTAACTTCCGATTGGTCTGGTTCTTCACGGGTGTAGTTGTTAGTGGTCTAATTTCAGTTTGAAATACAATTATAAGTTCTGGATAGACATTTGTCAGTTTCTCTTAACATTAGGGGGTACCCCCTAATTGTTGAAGATTCCAAGGTTGTAAATTAAATTGCCCACATGCGTATCATACTTTTTTTTTTTAATTACTTATCAAACTTATTGGTCAATAATTAATATTCTAAACTGTACCATACGTAATTTTTCCAAATTCTAGATTAGGTAGCCTTCTCATTTACACTTTCGGTGGAGGGAGGGGACAAAGACATAGGGGATTGGGGAGTTTTAATTCCTAATGCCTAATCAAGTGGGCACATGTGTTTCCTTCCTACTCGAAAAGCAATTTGTTTGACCAACCGGTAAAAAGAAGACTTATAAGTAAAATTATTAGGTGACTTTCGTGTTTGTTTTAATCTTGGTCGATAGAGTTACTAGATAACTGTGCTCGTGTAAGATAACAAATATCCTTGAAATTAGTCGAAGTGCGCACAAACTTGACCCGAACACCACGGTCATTAAAAAGATTCTTTCTAAAAGTTTGGGTTTGGGTTTGGGTGGGGTGGGGGTGGGGCAGGGACGATTTTATGTGGTAATTTTGGGTCATGCGAACACATGATTTCTTCGTAAAATTAGATATTTTATGTATATATTTTTTAAAATTGGTATTCCCTCCATTCTGTAATAAGTGATATTTTAGGCTCATACATACCCTTAAGAAATTGCTCACTTCTAGAAAATTAGGAGTGTTTTTATTAACTTACCCCTAGTCAAGTTTTACTACTTTTTAGAAAAAGAAAAGGTAGTTAATGAAATCCTGACTATTTAAATAAGGGTAATCTTGAAAAAATCTGCTCAAAGTCTTCTTGAAACCATAAAGCACTATTTATTTTGAAAAGAATTGAAAAACCTAAAAAATCACTTATTATGTACTTATTATGGAATGGAGGGAGTATAATATTAATTGCTGGAACACATGCTGCTAAATGGTGTAATTGGTTGAAGGTTGAGTTATTTACCTAGAGGACTATGATCAATTCCCGCATAATACAATTTTTTTTTTTTAAGTGGTGAATCATATTCTAGAAATTCTAGATTCGCCTCTGGGTGGGGGGTTATGTATAATTTCTATCTGGTGAAAGTATAATTTTTTTTTTAATAGTATCAGATTACTTAAAACATAACTACAAGTAAATGATCATCTATCTGATGGCTTAAATATGTTTGAAACAGTGATCCTATCTAGACCCTGAACACTCTTCAACTTGCTTCACCATGTCCTTGTAATTGTGTCAGTTGTTTTGGCACATTTTGCAGCCTAGATTGATTGGACAGACTTCCAGTATACGGATAAATGCTGAAAAAACATTGATATGTTTACACTGCTTAACACAACTAATGATTCTCTTCTTCAATTTACTAAATGTGTAACAACTGGAAAATGAAACAGGGAGTTGCTGGGCATTCTCAGCAGTTGCTGCCATTGAGGCAGTAAACAAGATGGTGACTGGAGATTTGATCTCGTTATCTGAGCAAGAGCTGGTAGATTGTGATACCTCCTATAACTCTGGTTGCAAAGGTGGTCTCATGGACTACGCCTTTAAGTTTGTCATAAATAACGGAGGACTTGACACTGAAGAAGATTATCCCTACACTGCCAAGGATGGAAGATGCGACCAAACAAGGGTCAGTATCTATCATTCTAAGTCTTAAAGGACTCATGGAAAGGAACTAAATACTTAAAGAGTTATGAGAACTAAAGATTCTTTAAATTTTCTTTGAAATAATTGCAGAAAAATGCCAGGGTTGTCACCATTGACGGGTATGAAGATGTTCCTGCTAATAATGAAAAGGCACTGAAAAAGGCTGTCGCAGGGCAACCCGTCAGTGTTGCTATTGAAGCTGGTGGAAAAGACTTCCAGCACTATAAATCGGTAATAATCTTTACTTCAAATTGGTCCGTCTTTAATAAACATGTTGTCTTTCGACCAAATTAGGTAGTTCTTGTTTCAACCAAGGAGCTAATTATGTACGTAAGCAACACAAAGTTGTATAGAAATTAAACTGCATGATGGTATTCTCATGCCTCAGATGTAGATGGAGCCCATGTTGAAACCCAGCATTTTCGACACAGAACATAGATATATAACAATTTTTTACATAATTCCAAAAGCATCTTGTGTTTACAGCGAAGTGCTTAGAACATTATATACCTATTAAGTTTAAATCTTGAATCCGCTTGTGCTCCAGGGTATCTTTACTGGAAATTGCGGTGCAGCAGTGGACCATGGTGTGGTTGCAGTAGGATATGGTAGCGAAAATGGAATGGATTATTGGATCGTGAGGAACTCGTGGGGTGCTTCTTGGGGAGAAAAAGGCTACCTCAGGATGCAACGAAACATTGCCAACCCGAAGGGTTTATGTGGTATTGCTACAATTTGCTCTTACCCTGTCAAGACAGGCCAAAATCCCCCAAAACCACCTCCATCTCCTCCATCACCGGTCAAGCCACCCACTCAATGTGATGATTATAACGCATGCTCATCAGGAACGACCTGTTGTTGTGTCTACGAGTACTACAACTACTGCTTTGCTTGGGGTTGCTGCCCTATGGAGGGAGCTACTTGTTGTAAAGACCATCGCAGTTGCTGCCCACATGATTATCCAGTCTGCAATGTTAAAGCCGGTACCTGCTCAGTTGTAAGTGATCCCTTCTTGTTAATTTCAAGGGAAAAAGGTTAAATCTGCCCCTCTACTATGCAAAAAGGATTACAAAAATATCCATGCCATTACCTAAATGGTTCAAATATACCCCTCTTCCGTTAGGGCTATCCGAGGTGGACACCCAATCCCCTGTGACACTGACATTTTGATGAGGTGGATGCCACGTGGCTTTCCACTTTATCGCCCCAACACTTGATCCTTTTCGCATAGAAAAAGGTGTCACAGATTGTGAAAGAAAGATATATGTTGAATTATATGACCACTTAAGCAATTAGAGAGGGTACACTTTCATTTACTTAATTATTATCTTTCAACAATGATTGTTTCCTTTACTTAATTATATCTTCAACAATGAGTGTTTCCTTTATTGACATGGTTGTGCTTTTGTTGTTACAGAGCTACAACAACCCTCTTGCAGTCAAAGCAATGAAGCATATTCTTGCCAAACCTATTGGGGCCTTCAGCAATGAGGGAAAGAAGATCACTTATTGAATTGTCTCAAGCTAGAATGCTGTGGGATGTGATAGCGAATTTGGGCTAATAGAGGATGTAAAAGTTCATGCTATGGCTTAATGTCCTCATTTGGTACACTGAATTTGCAAATTCTTATTTTCAGCTGAAAGTTGTAGACATAGGTTATTCCAAAAGCAGAGGATTACAAAGTTGCTGCTGTTGATTTCTGTATAGTGCTTCTTTAGTGCTTGCAAATGCACTAGAACAAGATTGAAACCCGAGCTTGTTATTCTGCTGTTTCTGATTATGTAAATACTTCTTATTCCTTCATCAGGATGACGAATATGCTACTTTCACCATGAAGTTTATTATTCCATGTGGTGCTTGTACTTTCATTTCATTAATAATATCGAAGACTATAATTTCCCACACCTTTTGATACACTTGTTCTAACATCTTTTTGCTCATTTGTTATATTACAAGTCGCGTGATAGGATGTTTTTTCCGTTTTCTTTTCAGCATACCTAAACCTTTCGTAGATAAATATTCTTTTGCAATCTCAATAGTTAATAACGTTTAATGGCTTACCAAAGAAAACATTTAAGATTCATTTCATCCATCCAATACTAATCAAAGTGCCAAAATTGATATACACGAATGTTCGTGTAAGCAAACCTAAGATGCATACGCAGGACATGACATGAACAAATACGAGTAAATTCACACCTATAGCTTCATATGCATGCCGCAGCTGCTGTTTTTTTTCCACCCAAAGAGACACTACAATATATTTCCAGGTAAGAGCGAAGAAATCTTATTGATTGCGACATTAGTTGTGTTTTTGTGTAACTTCAATTGGGTGATGAGTCCTCAAAAAGTGAAAGAAAGTCACGGAAATAACAAGAATTTACAAGTGTTCCTATTAGCAGGACAAAGCAATCCGGCAGGTGGTGGAGGAGTCCATAGGCAAATTGAAAAAGGAATTGTAAAAAATGGAAGTTGGGATGGTTTTGTGCCTCAAGAATGTAAACCAAATCCAAAGATTCTTCGATTCAATGCAACATAAAAATGGGAAAAAGCACACGAACCTCTCAATTATGGTACTGATTGTATACTCTATTGTGGACTTGGGACCTGGAATGGCATTTGCTAATGAAATTCTTAAATGAGACCCTGAATTTGGGGTCATTGGTTTAGTACCTTGTGCTAGAGGAGGAACTAGTTTACATTGATGGAGACGTGGGTCTAAAGCTTATGATGAATTGGTTAAAAGAGCCAAATTTGCTGAAAAAGATGGTGGAATTATAAGGGGGTTATTGGGGTATCATGGTGAGAGCGATCTAAAAGCAAAGAATGCATCAAGTTTGTATAAGAATAACTTGGAGAAATTCTTTCATGACTTGCTTAGTGACTTCCAGGCTCCTAATCTCCCCATTTTCCAGGTACCCATTTGTGATCTTTGACACTTTCTTGATAGCTCATGAATCAAATCCAATAACAATGCTTCTACTATTAAATTTTTCATATTTCTCTGAAGGCTCTTTTGGTTTCTTGAGGAGGAAAAGGGTAAAAATATCACTCTATTATTCTAAGTATCTTAATTTTACCCTTTGTATTTCTTTGGGGTAATTTAGACCCTTGTAATTAGTAAATTGTCTCGTGTTTGATTAGTAAATTGCCTCGTGTTTGATCTTGACTTACCATAAGGTAAAATTGGACATTTTCTCTTCCTGTAGTTGGTCCATATTCAATATTACTGTGTAAATCACCAACCAGAAGATGTTAGGCTGTTACTATTTAATACTCTCTTCGTTCGAGGAGCTATTTACCATTTGGATGGTCAAACAGTTTCAGCTTTGATTTCAACTTTGCAGTGTCTCTTTAATGTTAACTATTGGTTACATTTATATACAGGTTATCATACCATACCCCAAAAAACCATTTGAAGGGCCATATATAGAAGAAGTGAGAACAGCTCAGTTGGCGATCAACATCTCAAATGTGATAAAGTTCGATGCTGAGGGACTAGAAATAGGTCCAGATGGCATTCATCTCACAACCCCAGTACAAGTTCAACTTGGTCATATGTTTGCTCATGCTTTTCTTAGATTCAACAATTTTCACCTTTCAAAATAGGAATGTCTTCCCTTTTAATATATGCTCTTAATTTTTCAATTCAACTTTGTATACCAAACTCAGAAGCCTTGTTTATGTTGTTCCTTTAGACAATTTTTTTTCCTTCCATATTCTTGAATTTCCTTCTAATCAATTTTGATTTTTCATCAATACAGTCTCTATTGTGCTTAAGAATTTCTTCCCAATCAATTTATTTTCATAAATGCAGTTCCTCTTATTCCTAAACATGGTCAGATGAAATCATAAATGAGAAGGACAATTGTCAAACTAATCATAGACATAATCAACACACCAAAGCTGATATTTATATATGGTCGATCAACTACTATATAACTAAACAATTGTTGTCTTCCTAGAAGCTCAAAGAGCCCAAGTGAAAGAAGACTATTTGTTCCAGCTGCTGACTAATGACTGAATTTTCCGTTTATTCTATCATAGACTTTTTAACACTTTCCGACAGCTGAATGATTAAACTTGATGAATACAAAATAAAGACGTAACAAACTTCAATTGGTATTGAGCAAGACTTTTTCAATAATTCAATGTGCACAGTATATCAGTTTAGATTAATGCACCCATTGTCAAGACAGATTAGTCAACATAAGGAATTTTTCCTCCAAAAAGGTGAGTTTTTAAAACTTGGACTATTTTAAAATTGTATGAGTTGAAAAGTGGCTGTTTATGAATTTTACCTACAAATTTAGGGATCAAACTTCCCAAAGCCTTGGGCATTTTTCTATGACTAATTAGTTGAAGAAAATGCAGAGTAGAGTAATCGCGGAAGCAAAATTAGCCTAGTGGCCAGTGGCGACTAATACCATATAACTCTTGACCATATGTACAAGTACAACAACAAAGTTAATCCCTCCGTCCCAAAAAGATTGTTTTAGTTTGACTTGGCACAGAGTTTAAGAAATAAAGAAAGACTTTTGAAATGTGTGGTACAAAACAAGCCTTAGATATTTGTGTGGCTGTAAATCATCTCATAAAGTTAAATTATTTCTAAATATAGAAAGATGTCAATCTTTTTGGGACAGACTAAAAAGGAAAGGAAGACAATCTTTTTAGAACAGAGGGAGTAAAAGTTTATAATAGTGATTGTGGTAATTCCTTGCTAAAATCTAGTAACATATAGTATAAATTTCAGTTTCACAGCCTCTTAGAAAGATCTGCATATTGCTCCATCTAAAAAATATAATTCTTGATTTTTAGCCACCAAGTTCGCCAGTTTTATTAAACGAAAAAAAGAAGATAGTTGTATGTAGGACATTCAATCTAATCTCACAAGTTACAAAATAGAAGAAACAAACATCTTCTTTAAGTTAGCAATTTTATGGTTCATGCACTAATTCCATTCATGATGTATCTGTTTGAACCTGCCAAATTAGGCAATTTCTCACCTTGAGATCTTTCCGAAATAAGAAATCAAGCTCAATAGTAGCATTTTCAATACGGAAAAGGGTCAAATATACCCTTGTACTATTAAAAAAGGGTCAATAATACCCTTCGTTATATTTTGGATCCAAATATACCCTAACATTATACTATTGGCTCAAATATACCCCTCTACAGTTAAGTTTGTCCAAGGTGGAGCCCAATACCACATGTCACTCATATTTTAATGAGGTGGACACCATGTGGCATGCCACCTCACTAATCAAATTCAATTTTACTCCACCTCCCCCTCCTTCCATATCATCTTTCACCATTAGCACCTCCCCCTCCACAATTACCACACCCTTTTAAAATTAATTTTAGAGGAGTTGTATTGAGATACCTGAAAATAATAGACTTGAGGATCGAAGCCATAGTCACTGAATTGTTGAGGTTCAACAATGGGGAATTTGTTTGACATTTTGGTTATTTCTGTGGGAAAATGGGACTACTACTATACTATGCAAAAAGACTAGAAATTTGCACTGGACTAATCCAATTCAGGTGTAAATCAAACGACAAATGAGAGGGAATAGAGTCAATTAGGAATTTCCAATTCACAACCAGTTTTTTTTTTTTTTTTTTGGAAAGCAAAGTCAATTAGGTTCGTCCTTAATTAACTGAGATTTTTATTCGTCAAATCTGAGATTTTTTTTCTTAATTAGCTGAGACTTTTCTGTCTGTAATTAATTTTAAAAGGGTGTGGCAATTGTGGAGAGGCAGGTGCTAATGGTGAAAGATGATATGGAAGGACGGGAGGTGGGGTAAAATTGGGTTTGGTTAGTAAGGTGGCATGTCACATGGTGTCCACCTCATTAAACTATGAGTGACATGTGGTATTGGCCTCTACCTTGGACAAACTTAACGGTGGAGGGGTATATTTGAGCCAATAGTATAACGTTAGGGGTATATTTGAACTCAAAGTATAACGAAGGGTATATTTGACCATTTTTCAATAGTACAAGGGTATATTTAGCCCTTTTCCGTTTTCAATACGATCAAGAAGTACCGAAATATTGATGCACAAGCATCACTTATAGTCTCCTCTTAAATGTCATTGATAATCTTAATTATCTCAAAGTCTATATTAATGCACCTGGTTTTCTTGTTAAATTCATTGTAATAGATGGAACAAGTAACACAATTAATTCTATTAAGTTATCCCATTTTTCTTTTTTCTTTGTCCAATTATGGGTATTCTAATTAATATCTGTTGATTATTGCTTCGTCTACCACAAGAAGTGAACAAGTACGAGTGTACGACAATATCAAAAATGAGGTGGAAGACTATGTTCAAACTGAACAAGAACTTACAAAATGCAACCGAAGAAATTTTGTTAATCTTGATGTTTATATCGGCTCTACTATACTTAAGGTGGATCAGGAGTCGTAACAATCAAGATCATCTGCTTACAAATAGGAGCACTGACAAATTAAACAAACAAATATTCATATTAGCAGGACAAAGCAACATGGCAGGTCAAGGAGGTGTACACAACTTCTCTTGGGATGGTATTATACCTCGCGAATGTCAACCTAATCCAGATAATATTCTTCGATTATGGGTAAATATGAAGTGGGGAATTGCACACGAACCCCTTAATTACGGGGTTGATTGTCTTCATAATTGTGGAATTGTCCCTGGAATGGCATTTGCTAATGCAATTCTTAAACAAGATCCAAATTTTAGGGTTATTGGATTAGTGCCATGTTCTAGGTCAGGTACTGGAATTCATGCATGGATTCGTGGGAGTTTGCCTTATGATCAATTGTTAACAAAAGCTAAGGTTGCTCTTAGAGATGGAGGGACTATTAGAGGATTATTGTGGTATCATGGTGAGAGTGATTCAAAGTATAAGTCCACTGCAAGATGTTATAAATCCAAATTTATAAAGTTTATTCAAGACATACGTACCGACTTGAATTCTCCTCTGCTTCCTGTTCTTGTGGTAAACTATATTATACAATCTTTAATTTCTTTCACTCTTTTGCTTGATGTGCATATAGCTGCTAGGTTTCATTCAGTCATAATAGTTGCAAGTTGCAACTTTTCATGAATCTATACATGCTTTTGGACAAATTCTTAGCTTTAATAGGAGTAATTATTATTGGTTGTTTAGTTTAAAACCTGATTATTCTGGGTTTAAATCCGGGATTATCTAGCTTACCTTTTTGTACGGGATAAGATAATCCCATGGTTGTAGTATAAAATTTATCATGATTATAGCTAATACCCGCAACCAAACACAAAATAGATTTAATCCCAAATTTTATAGCAGGATAACTCACTTGTACTACTCCTGCTAATTTGAAAACCTTGTACTAGTGTTTTCTTTCAAGTTTTTTTTTTCTTTTTTTCTTTTTTGCAGGTAGTTCTACATTATCCAAAACCGCCGTTTGTAGGAAAATTTGTGCATGTAGTGAGACAAGCACAGATGGATATTGAACTCCCAAATGTAATAAAGGTGGATGCTAATGGTCTACCAGTGGGTTCGGATGGTATTCATCTCACAACCCAAGCCCAAGTCCAACTTGGTAATATGATGGCTCAGGCTTTTCTCAACGCTAAATTTCAATCTGTAACATTTAATTCAAAACAAGACATATCATATGATGTAGCTAGTAGTACCTATCCACTTTTTTTTTTTTTGTTTAGATTATTACTTATGGTACTAAATTATTAGAAATCAAAATCTTCGGTTGTGTTTCTATTCCACCTCCTTTAGCTACAGCCAGCGTCATGCTCAAATTACCAAGTCTGCAGCAATCTACAATCCAATTCTGAATGTATGGTCGATAATACAAGTAAATCTGAACAACAATAATAACGCGAGCAGAACAAATTGCTAAAGATTACTAGTATGTCATTATCATGTAAACAAATTACTCAGTACATTGTTGCCAAGTTAAGCTAACAACCAGCAAACGGTCCCGCTGTACACTTGAACAATGCCCCATATATACTTAAAGACCTTTTGCAGTATGTTACTAAAATGCAATTAATTTGGATTTGGAGCTACTTCAACTACCTTATTTTCCATCTTCATTGGCTGTCCCAAACTTTAAATGATTTAATCCATTAGCCTTGACATTCTTGCTTGTAGTGTTCCTCATAACTCTGTCGCGAAAAGTATTCATGTCATGCACTGCATTAGCATAACAAGACGGTGCTGTTGCAGACATCGACCACAGAGGTAGACTAGCCATGCTTTGTGGGCTATTATCACCTAAATTGATGGACTTGACTGGAAACTCGTGAATTAATCGATCACCAAGAAGTCTTTTAGACCCAATTAGCTGGTGTTTATCGTCCATTCCATAGTCTGTCTCGTTAACTAGATTGACATTGTTTGCCTTGTAACTGTATGGATGTTGGATTGGCGGAAAAGGTCTCTGAATTGCATAAATGCCTGGTATGCTTTGGAGGTAGCTGAATTTCCTCTGAATGCTTACTACTAGATTAAGGTCTTCAAGAACCTATAAGTAGTGAATCAGTTATCAGTGAAAGCACATGAATACCTCCAAAAATGAATAATAAGCTAAAAATAGTAGAATAAAATGGTAGTATTAAGTAGGATTAAGTAGCGTTAAGAAGGAATAAATAGCGTTAAGTAAGAGATAAGAGACACCTTATTAAATGAGCCAAGCTGAATGATGCCTTCTCTAACAGATATAATTGCAATAGTCTGCCCAAAAAACAGAAACTTCCTAAATTAACATCTTTGAAAACGAAAAATGATGAAACAATTCTATTTTGTCATTAAAGTACCTGAATGCCTGAATTAAACTGAGCTCCCCAGGCTCTTGGTTGCTGGCAAAAAAAAGGCAAATATACAGATGCAACAAATATTAAATTTTTGAAGGGAATGTACATATGAAATGTGAAAAAATCACTAAAGTTTCAATAAATATTAAAGTTTGAACTCATAATCTCAAAAGCTCAAATTTTGAATTCGCCTCTAGCAAGGAAGGAATGAGGTCTTTGTGGTGCTTACAGGTTCAATGGACAAATTCCATGAGCAAATAAAGCTTGAATCTTTTTCATTTGAGGCATCTTTAAACACCCATCTGTGACTATTATCTGCTGCAACTTTGCCCACCAATCTTGAAAATTTATTGAAAGGTTTAGTAATACTTTGCTTAGGGAACTGCAACTTATTCTTCTTACAAAATGAAAGTGAAAAAGAAGAAAACAAAATCTCACCCTTCACCAAAAGAATAAACCTCATAAGACATTTTGAAGAAGATGTCAGGACCAAACTTTATCCTTACAGATTCCCTTTTGGATCTTTCACATTCATAAAAGTCA
Source organism: Lycium barbarum (assembly GCF_019175385.1). NCBI lineage: Eukaryota > Viridiplantae > Streptophyta > Magnoliopsida > Solanales > Solanaceae > Lycium > Lycium barbarum. The sequence goes on along the minus strand of NC_083338.1, from coordinate 145,034,230 downwards.
CAGAAACCATCTTCCCAAACAAGAATCCTGAAATGAAATGCAAATAAATAATCCATAAAAGATCACAAAATATATTTTTAGTACTATATCATTAGTTCATTACCAATTTCTCTTGTTTCCTTTAGCGCGATCAAGCAAGCTTCCTCCATGATCCCATCTGCAACAAAAGTAAAAAACAATTTAGTATGATATATTCATCTTGTGTAATTAGCAATCTTAATTGCCAGGTTAAATAATTAATTTGCTTACTTAGGTGGAGGATAGTTTCTGGGGACAATTCTCCAGAAAACAGCATAGACCCACTCAGAGCAAGTACAGAGACTTCTAAGTGTGTGCTGTAGCAGACAATTTAGCATGGGGAGTCCACCTTCCATTTTTTCTTGAAAACAAAAAGAACATAAGCTGCACAGTGTTACTTCAAATCACAATATAATTTGTAGACAGAAAAAGATGACTTTTAAGGCCTTTAATATATGACTGTGGGAAGTGTGTGAAGGAAACTGATGAATTTAAGTGTGACATTCCTTACCACAGTTTTCTTGTTTTTTTATATATATAAGTAAAGGGCAAAATTTATTTGGTTTGGTTGGCAAAGCCTTGGAGCAATATTAAAATTGTCTCCGTGTGACTTGCAGGTCATGGGTTTAAGTAGTGAAATTAGTCAGTGATGTGTGTGTCAAAGTAGGTTGTTTACATTACACACCTCGGGGTGCGACCCTTCTCCGACCCTATGAACACTGCACTGAATAACATTGTTGGTTGGGTGGTGGGGGTTTATGTCAGAGTAGGCTTGACATGAATACCTTCAGTAAAATGTAAACTGAGTTTGGTACCAAAGAATATGATAGGCTCACACTGTTATTCTGTCATTTTGTGATCGAACTCAGGGGCGGAGCTAGGTAGGGATGAACCCCCTCAGCGAAAATCTACAGTGGTGTATCTATAGGATTAAAATTATTTTTTTATGTATATATCGTAGATGTTGAACCTCTTTGATTTCTTCGTGTATTTACTTCTTCATATTTTTGAACCCCTAGGTAAAAATCCTAGCTGCGCTACTGAATTAGAACTAATAACTAAAAATGGCGTCCTTCACTTTTGAAGAGAGATCAAATATAACAAGTGTATTATCATTCAAATAAGCTTTACTATTACTTTTTATGTTATAATGGTTAGATTTTCGGGTTATTAAGTAAACTGTTATGTGCTAGTGCTACTATTACTTAGCATGTTAGAAGTTGCATGGTCTGAGTTCATAATTATGAATCCTTAACCAACTTTGTGTTCGCTTAATTAAAGACCACAAACCTGCACTCTCGTACTTTTTTTTGTATTTATTTTTAATACCAATAGAGCATTTTATTCATCTCCAAAGTTGAGAGCCCTCTCGTACTGTAATCCCCTTGTTCATTTTATTCCACATTTTTTTCACAGTGGTCTCAGCTTGTGCGCACGTTAATTGTCATATTGATGCCTATTAGCTCCCACCAGCACATGTAGCTGATAACTTTGTCTAATCCCCTTATTCATTTTATTCCACATTTTTTTCACAGTGGTCTCAGCTTGTGCACACATTAATTGTCATATTGATGCCTAATGAGCTCCCACTAGCACATGTAGCTGATAACTTTGTCCAATAATGTTAAGCAGATCGAAAAAAAATCACCCGGCGTTTACTCAAATCTAAACATTGGTCTACAGTGATTTTCACTCCTTGACCACTAGGCAACGCCCTAAGATGTTTACCGTACATTTTCTAATCTGATATAGCTATCACTTTTTTCCCTTTGCTTATCACATGATTATAAAGACGTTTTATCCGATATTCTGTGAACCTTGCCACTAATATAGCACAGTTGAAACCCTTGTCTCTACTGTTCTGCACTAATATTTCCACCCTATAAGCAGTTTAAGTCAAACCCTACATATTGAACTCTGCTCACAAATGAGGTGATCACAAAACAAAACCCCTTTTCGGATTAATAATCACCAAATCATTTGGACAAATTGGCAACCCCTAAAAGGAGAACCAAAAGATTCCCAAGATTTGCACTTGGATAGGGTTAGCCCAATAAATGGTGGTCCTCCACCAATCTTCTCGAGTAAGTGACACTACGTCCACAATGAATTGGCTGAAAGTGACCCCTTTCCCCTTTTAAATGCAACCATTCATTGTTTACATTGCATCATTGTACAGACAACGCTTCTTTAAACACCCTTCTACAATAATGTTATGTACTGTCTGAGAGAGTACCAAATTTACACACAAATCATAATGGGTTGGATGGATGCATATGTAGATCAAATATTATCCAGTCTGCTCAAGTTTAGAATTAGAGTTTTGACTTATCTATAAACCATCATACTTGTATTTTTATCTGTAATTAATTTGCTCGATGTGATCTTAGAGAGTTAATCAATCACGAGTCTGCATGAGAAACTGAGTGAAACTTAGTGACCAAGAAGTGTTCGGTGTCGCATTAAATTTTTTAAGTATACAATGTATAATCTAATATCATATTGTTTGCTATAAAATGAATACTCACCGGGTGTCCTCCTCAACGGTTGGTGTTGGTGTTTAATCCTATAGGTAGGTACACTGCACAGGTAATCCAGTGACCCCTACGTACCTTATAAATGGGGTAAAATTCAAAAACAGCAACTTTACCAGAGTCATGAAATTTTACCTGTGAAATTTGAAACTCTGTGACAGTGGTTATTTTACGATGACAAGGGGCAACAACACAACTAGGCCCCAAAATGTGCGTTCCCTGGAAGGCAGGTCTAAAGACTTGAAAATTACAAATTGGATTGGAAAAGAGGCTATTCAGCTTTTAAAAGGACATAAATTTGTGACTGTCCAAGCCTCTCCCATAATAATTGCCCTACCTTCCTTATCTGTCAGGATAGAAGATTCCAGTGACGACCTCTATTCCTACCCTTAAATTGATTCTAATCTCCAACAGTAAAACTCAAACCACTATGCTTAGATATCCCTTTCCATCATAATGGAAGATTTCACTTTCGTTTCACTGACACAGATTTCGACCAGCAGTCCAATAGTTATCAAGCAAATCTCTCAAGAAGTGGGAAATCAAAAACAGAAATGCGATAAAACAATTCATGGAAGTAGGGCCTTCCACCCTTCGAAAGATTAGTTTTCACTGCTCCAGGGTGCATGACAATTTATTGGCAAAAATCAATATGCAGCAGTTGACAATTGTCACAAGAACTCCAGCACATGGATATGCAACGTGCTAGCATCTACTAAGCTAGAATTGAATAAGAGTGGTTCAAGAATGAGCTCAGAATATGAATATTACATCCAGGGACTAGCGTACCCCTCAATGAAAGAATCAAGATACGTGGCAGCTTCTAGGAGATCTAAGTTTTATAATCTAAGAGTTCATCGATTATATATTCAATGGCATAACCCAAGCTCAGAAACCTATCCGGTGAAAAATACAGCTATCCAGGAAAGTTTGTAGCTAAAACAAATTCATTCCCCACAAAAAAACGAATCTGCTTTGAACCTCAAGGTTTGGAAGTACTTCTCTCATCACTTGATGGCACTTTCTTCCCATAACGCTGTAGAAAGAAGTATTTCCAATCATTTTCAAAATATTACTGGTAAAGTACAGAGAAAATGCAGGCTGGACAATGTAAAAAGATACCAATGTAATTAGAGCTAGACTTTATATGTACCTGCTTGCCAAATGTGAAAGGAACATATTTATATTTGACCATGTGCATTATTTGCCTCTTCATTGTTGAAACGAACAGCACCAACCAATAGAATAACAAAATTGGCCAAAATACAGGCACATCAAAGGCACTGAAGAATGTCAACACAAAAGCAATGCAGACTGCTTTTGTTAGTGAGTACCTGTCAAGGAAAAGTAAATTATGCCAAACTACTGATTAAGAAGATGATATTGCCAACAAAGTTTGGATGATGACTGAGACTAACAGAAGAAGTATAGGCACATATGAAGTGCACAATGAAGAAGTTCTGTTATACGATTAAGTGATAAACTAGAATGGGAATCCCCAACCATATGTCGCACACTTGCAGCCAAGGGTGTGGGCTAGTGGTCAATGAAGTAGGTGCAAACCTTGGAGATTAGGATTCAAATCTGACTTGGTGGGCAGGGTTCAAATCCGCCTTGGTGGGCAGGGTTACCTAGTACATGTGCTAGTGGAAAGTACATGGTGGAATAGTTGAGGTACGCTCAAGCTGGCCCGGACACCACCATCATTTAAAAAAAGTAAAGCACCTAAACATCTTGTGAAATACAGAAATTCAGGTACCTAAGAAGAGTGTAAAGGAGAAAGGGTAGAAGGAGTATGCTCTTCCCTAGCACTGGCTAAAGCATATCACAAGTTCAAGGTCCTAAATTCAAATTCATCCCAGCTACTAAAACTGGGAGACAAGGTTGGGAACCAAGTAGACATGGTGGATCAGCCTGTCTGGTCAGAAGCTGGTCACCAAGTTTACTTTCTTTTTTTTCAGACATGCTGAATACTTTTGAGAAACATGAGACGATTTTAAAACATGGACAGTTTGGATTAGGACATTTTCAACCTGTAGAAATTTACAATGATAGATCGAAACTCTGACCATCATGGATGGCCACAAATCATAAAATAAAACGCAAGGGCTATGCTACCTGCCTCACTGAAAAACACCGTCAAAATTGTACCATAAACACTTAAAATACTTATAAAACCTAATAGCAGTAATGGACCAACATAATTCCATGATCAGGACAACACTTCTTGAATGCTATCTATAATTATTAACTGATTAGGATAAGTAGTCCCATATAGCAAGGGAGCATCCAAATAAAATCACCTAAATTATCCCATATGATCAAAGAACTTCCACATTAGATCACCTCATGCTAATAAGCATTTATCCTAGTGACGCAACTTAAATTCAACTCCAGTAAAAAGGCATGTTGCAAGAAAGAAAGCTCATTCCTAGTCATCAAATCTTCTTTCTTATCTTTTTTTTGATGAAAAAGGTACTTACTAACATAGTCATTCTAATTAAATATAACATCTTGATAATAAAGATATGGTAGGCAACACAAGAATTTTTTTTGAAAAAAATTATATGGTGGGCACTAAGTACATTTGATGAGTGAACAAATGACATTATAGCCAACTCAGTAAACAGACCTAACCAAGCCCATGTGTATTGCTTAAGGCCTTAAGCGTCATGCTCAGTGCAATCAACACATGATTTTCTTTATCAATAATAATACATGATTTTTTTTTCTTAGAATGGTAACAATACATGAGTTTTCTATATATCTTTTTTCATTTTTTTTATAAGTATCATTTTTCTATCTATCAAAGTTATTTAGGCAGTACAAAACAGATAATTGTGATACTATTATCCTGCCATCACATGAATATTAGATCCATTATTGGAGCTAGCTAGGCAAGGAGTTCTAGGGCAGAATAAGGATGCATCAAGCATCAAATTTTCATACTTTTTCTTTTTAGGGGATGCAACAGATTTTCATAATTTTGAGCTTTGAAAGACTCTTCCAATAACTTGTACCAATTAGAATTTAAGAAAATAAGAAATCCCAGGCTATCTATCTTAATCTCACGCATAACATGCTGCATGATGGAGAAACTCTTGTTAGGGCGCCCCTCTAGTTATGTGAGGGGAATCAGGATTGATGGAGTTAGTAGGTTTCAAATAATGAATGGCTCAACCAATGTTGCATATTAGTAGAGTTCAAGTTCAAAGGCACCACTGAAACAAAAAATGCAGAAACCCAAGGTCAAAACAAACAAAAGTTGTTAACTTGATGCCCCATTTTGTAATGTTTGATCTCAAGCTAATTCCTTTAAGAAATGCGTCTTAAGCTTGGCTAAGATCATACTACAAAATAGTACTCCCTCCGTCCCATATTAGTTGTCATGTTTCGCTTCTTGAGTCAAACTATGTGAACTTTGACTAGCATTTTAAAATAATTTTTTTTATCAAATTAACATGAGAAAAGTTGCAACTTGTAGTACTTATCGTATAGTTATTGAAAATCTAAATTTTAAATATAACATATTGAGTTAATCTAATCCAATTTAGCTTCGAAAATGAGTCAAATTGACTTTCATAAAGGGAAACATGACAACTAATTTGGGACGGAGGGAGTATAAGAAAAGTAGCATTCCTTCTTTCCACTCCTATTCTTCTATTCTTTATCAGATCCTAGATCATCATGTAAAGGCAGGAATAGGTATCAACAAGCAAACAGACCAGAAAGACAATTAATTTCTTCACACTGGAGCATCAACTTCCATAACCATGAATAAGTAAAAAACATGACTATACTGATCAACAAACAACACTTCTCAGCAGATTCCAAAAAATAATGCAGTGAAATGTACCAACTCTTAGTGGCTGTTTGGCCATGAATGATTTTTACTTTTCCAGAGTTGAATTCCGGAAATCATGTTTGGCCAAAAATGATTTCCAAAAGTTGAAAAACACCAAAAAGTTGTTGTCACTTTTTTCACTCTAAATCACTCACAAAAATTCAAAAACAACTCCTATTTGTATTCATGGCCAAACCCAACTCCAATTTCCAAATATCACTTTTCACTTTGAAAACAAAAACTACTTTTTTCAAATTTCACAATTTTCATGGCCAAACAGGCCCTAATTTGAAAACGCAATTACTTTCTTTACAACATAATTTCCAGAATCCTAAAAATACAAATCTCACTCTTTTAGCAATGCACGTCTTACAGCAAACGTTGACCATCTATTGGCAATAAGATCCATCAGATTCAATTAACCACCAAAAGTAACCATCAGATTTGATCTCTATTCATGTCATAGTCAAAAATCAGACAACTAGATGATAATCAAACTACAAAATGAGATCGAAAAACTGGCACATATCAAACAAATCTAAACATTCATAATTTCCAGAATCCTTTAGCTCCCGTTTGGCCATAAGTTTTTTTCAAAAAATATTTTGAAAACATTGTTTAGTTATAAAAATTGAACAGTTTTTGAAGAAGTTTCCAAGTTTCAAAAAGTGGTTTAGACTAGTTTTTTCAAGTTCTCTACTCACCAAGTTTCATCTTCTTTTCAAGTAAAATGCATATCCAAACACAATTTTAACTTCCAAAAATAATTTTTCATCTCATCTTCAAAAACTCTTTTTAGTTTTCAAGTTTCAACCAAATCTATGTCCAAACCCTAGCTAAAAAATATAAATCTGGCTCTTCTAGCAATCCACATCTTAATTACAACAAATATTAACCATCTATTCACAACAACAACCATCAGATTCAATTCCCTACCAAAAATAACCATCAGATTCAATTTCGATTCAGGTCAAAGTCAAAATTTAGAAACTAGATCATAGCAAAAGCAAAATTGTCAGACCAGAATTTAAATTCAGGAAGGCGACGAACGAAAGGTCGAAACTCATCAGAGCCACGTGTCGGCAGACTAGGACCACCTTCAGCTTCCGGATCAACTTGTGGTGAAAGGAAAGCAATAAGGAGCTGTATAATATAGATTCCTAAAGCATATGTTATGATATAGAAACCTTGAACCATAAACACGCGTACGGCGTAGATTAAAGCGATCAAACCGAAGAAGATCCAACGGTAAAGGACTTGTGGTGTTGATTTATCTAAAAGGTGTTGATAACGTTGTGATAACGTGAAGGTGAACTGGGATATCTTTGACGAAACGCCGTCGCCGGCGACTCTTCCGTCACCGACGTTCATCTTTATTTTTATTTTTATTACTTTTTTGTCTTTTTTCGGATGCTTTTTTTTTTTTTTTTGTGTGTGTAATTTATACTTACAGCGAAAGGGGTTAGGAATTTATGGGAAATGGGAGAGATTGTGAGAGAATAATGAGTGGAAGTTGAAGAGGTCTGGATGGGCCCGTGTTTCTTAGATGCTCTTTGCTAGACCCGTAATTTGTCCCTCCGTCCCGTATTACTTCATCACTTTTTTCTTTTTTATTACACCTCTTAAAAAATTATAAATAAAAGCTACTCTTATGTTTTACTATTTTTCACCCATCTCTTTCTAATAAATACATTCTAATTAATATTGACTATTTTTAAGAACATTTAATACTAAGTGTAAGATGAAAAAATTTTTAATTAATTTTATCTTGATTTTATAGACGAATAAGTAATTTGAGACATATTTTTTATAATGTGGCTAAATAATACGAGAGGGGGAGTACTTTACGGAGAGGAAGTTTCCTTTTCAAGGACTGGTATAATGGGGTTTTTAACTTTTGTTTCTATTTTAAACTTAAAATAAATCATCTCTTAGAAGTTGTCCTCCGCCTCCTTCTTTCTCCAGCTTCTTTATATAAAAAAAAAAGGAAGGGGAAGGGGTCGCCCAAAGCTGTGGAGATAAGGTGGAAAATAAAAAAGCTATATTTAGAATAATAAAGAGAATCTATTCAAATACATATTCGAAAATGGGATTATCAACTATACTTGACTGGAAAAACCAGCCAATCTACTTTTTTTTTTTTTGTCTCCCCCCTGTAACTTGATAAATAACATATTCGGAACTATTGCATATGTATTTGAGGGGATGCGTCATAACAATAGCATTCGGAAAATACAACTTACAAATTACATTTAAGATATGTAATTAATAAGTGGCAACTAAATGCAACTTACGTAGCACAAGAAAATGACAAAAGTTGTCCCTCATCATTGGTTGTAGATTTAAAATAGTGTCTTAAGTATTCATTGAATAATTTTGGTCCATGACGTTTGTCATTGTTAAATACTAGTATTTATCAAACTCTAATTATTAACGTTATAACCAGAATTGTGAAATTCTTTCTTAACCAGAAAAATCATAAATTTCCATCAAAATTTCAGAAATCGCAACATAAAAACTAACGCCAGACACAAAAATTGGACCAAGAATAGCAAAAATGGCACCTCAAAAAAAGTTTCTTGGAATGAATTTTGTTTGTGTAGTGGCAACCCTTAGCAAAGGTGAATTCCCAGAAAAAGATAGTTTGCTTCCTTTAATATCCAAGCTCCTCGGCTATGCCATTGTTGCTGCCTCTACCACTGTTAAACTTCCTCAGGTATTTTCCTGAAAAATCTACTCTTTTTCGGGTTTTTTGAGTTCTACTTTAAAGAAGATAATTTTATGATCTCTAATTTCTGACCCGCTTTAAGTTTAACTTGAATCTTCTAGCTTAACAGCTGATAACATTGTATTCATTGTCCCATTTATGTGCATGGAATTTAATGATGTAAATTTTGACTTATACATTGTGAAAGAAAATATTAAAGTGATGATTGGAAAGTAATCAGATAAAGAAAACATCAAGAAATCTGAAGACTTCAATGAACTTGATTAAAGCTGTGAATGTTGTAGAAATGGAACAATGGGAAACACTTGAGAAGTCCAAAATGTAAAGAGTGTCATGTAAATTAGGGCCGAAGTAGTAATATATATCTTGGTGAACAGAGGCGGATCCAAAATTTAAATTTTATGGGTTCAATCTATAGATTTTTAGCATTGAACCCATTATATTTTTAAAGTTAGGGGTTCATATCTATTATTTATTGCAATTTTAATAATTTTTTACATATAAATTTAGGCTCCGCGTCCAAAGTTTGGGGTTCAGTTGAACCCCAACCTTATAGGCTACATATGCATCTGTTGGTGAACGACTATGTAGGTGGGTTGTCCAGTGCTGATTCTGTGGTCTTGTTATTCATTTTCAGTGAAAGACAAATTTTTCTGATCCCTTTTTTGTTCAACTTAGGAAGTATAAAGTGTCATTTGTCACAATATTTTTTGGGGTTATGGGTAGGTAAGGTAAGTTGGTTAGGTTGTTATTACTAATTTAAAAATGTCTAATGGCTATAGCATTCACAGATTGGACTAAGTGTATCACACATTCTTTCTCTTCCTCATGCAGATACTAAAAATTTTGCGACACAAAAGTGTTAGAGGGCTTAGTGTTGTGAGCTTCGAGCTAGAAGTAATTGGTTATACCATTGCTTTAGCATATTGTCTTCACAAAGGACTTCCTTTTTCAGCTTTCGGAGAGTATGCTTTTCTTTTGATTCAAGATATGTCCAACATATGCATCTTGCACTCTCACTTCATTTAATAATCTATTCTTATATGTTGAGATGAGAAGGCGTGGAGGGGTGCAGCTTCTCAAATTTGCATTGGAGTTCTACCGGTTTGAGTGCAGAATTAGTGTGGTTTTTTTAGGCTAGCTACCATGCATCTTTCTTTTTTGTGGTTCTTTTTCTTTGAGCAGCCAATTTAATTCCTTTAACCAGTTCTACTCAAGTCAATGACTGAAGCTCCTTTACAGCATTATGTTGGACTTTTGTTTTCCGAGATTGGATGAATAGATACTGGTAGTAGCATGGTTTTCTTAAGCCATTGAACAAGTATCTAGGTTGTACCTTACTGATAAAAAAAAATCTATGCCATGATATGGTATTTTGATTATTTACTCCTTTGTAGATAGAGTAAATAACCTTCAATCCATTGCACTTCAATATCTCAATTTCTTAGCTTCATATCTCTTCTTAAATCGTTTAGTGTGTCTCATCTAAAAGTTCAAACTGTTAATGCAGTGTACTTGAATTTTGCAACATACCCCTCAAACTAAGTTAAATTGTACGAGCTACCTCATCCAAAAGCTTATGATGTGGAGCGGAGACTTTCATTTATTTATTTTAGGTCTGCAAGACTGCAGCATCTCTAATATCTTGTGCCTTTTTACTTGTTGCAGCTATCATTTTGGTTGCGATCATCTATTATTTTTCTCAGCCTTTGGGAACAAAGACATGGATTAGAGGATTATTGTATCCTAACTCCTCCACCTTTGGATTCGTAAAAGGTGGTCTGACATAGGCATATAATCGTATAAATTGGCCATTTAAACTGCTCTCTTTTGTTAATTTTAAGTGAGCCTTCCATTGGAATTAGAATCTGTTGTTCCTCCTATTTTAATCAACAGATATTGTGCTATAGCCCCAATTGTTTTGGCAGGCCAAATTGATCCCATTCTTTTTGAGGCCCTATATGTAAGTGGAAAGTGGTGACTTATAATTCATTTCTGTAAAATGTCTTTGCTATCTTTCCCTCAGTTATGCTATCTGTCCCTCAGTTAGAGTTTTTTGTTTTGTTGGACTACAACGCTCCAAAAGATATACATTCTTCTTTGATAAATGGATTCCACAGAAACAGTACACCACAGCTCATGTTTGTAGTGGAATAAACTTTTCAGGCCTCTCAGCATGCGATTTTTCTTTTTGCAAGGATTCCACAGATCTGGAAGAATTTTAAGGTATTCATTCATGTCATAATGGTTCTCATTTTAATTGCCATGAGGTCAACGTGAAGTTTCATACCTGATTGATTCTTACATTCATTTATGCAATGATGTGCAACCAGTAACCACTGCATATGTAGTTACATTTTTGCTACTTCCATTCTTTTCTTACACCTTCTTAATTTAGTAATTCTTTTTTATTCCTCAATGTTGTTTGAGCAGAACAGAAGCACTGGGGAACTAAGCCTTTTAACCTTTTTTATGAACTTTGGTGGTTCCATGAGTAAGTTTACCATTGAACTTCTTGTTGCACTTCCCAAAATGAAGTTCTCACCCACTTTTTCTTTCTATGTTGCAGTTAGAGTGTTTACCAGCCTCCAAGAAAAAGCTCCAATGAGTGGTATGCTCTGGTTTTCTTTGATCTTAAACTCCATAGAAGTTTGCAATGTGCTATCTGGATATGGAAGCATTGTGCCTTTATCTATTTCCGAACTATAAGCTGATGCATTCTTAATTTCCACTTAATTCTAGTTTTTCAAATGCATAACCATGATCTAGATGCTTATTTTTTTCCGATAAGTACCATGATCAATATACTTAGTGGCTTTGGTGTATCATCATTGCTGTCACATTTGTTTTCTGCTACGGTAGAATGTGGATCAAGTGTTTTAAAGACATTTTTAGACAACATAATTGAAATCCTGTGAAGATGAGCTTGTACTAGGATAATCTTCAGACCAATATTACTCGCTTTTTAGTCCTCTGTAGTAGTGGTGTTTGGTGGTGCAGGGGGGAAAGGAACTAAGTCTTTTTGTTCCCTTCATCATTGCTGTTACATAGCATTAGTCTGAAACTAAAGACTGGATATTAGAATTGAGATGAAAACAAATCGCTCGAATGCGATTCAAAGAATAACCTTTAACCTTTATTAAAGAGAGTCGTTGAAAAATACTAAAAAAGAATTTCTTAGTTGATACGAGCTTTCAAAGCAAGCTGGTTTAACCCTGCTGATTTCTTTTGGACTTTAGCTTGAGATTGGTCAAAGCTGGGACATTAGAGCTCTAGCTCAACTTTGAGGTGAAGATCAGGAGGCTTGAGTTTGATGCAAAAAAAAATTCGATTATGAGGGAAACGAGAAGGCAACATAATCATACAAACAGAATCAGCTTCTGATATTCAGTTTGCTGGCTTCAAAAATGGAAAAGAAAACAGTAACTGGAGAAAAGCCTACTTATTATATATCGAAAGAAGTATGGAATTTGGATCTAGACTACTTTTGTTGAACTTGGCTCAATGCGCATCCTTGGTAAGTTACTCTTAGATAATATACTTCCAGTCTTAATTGTACAATGTACCACTTCGGATTTAGCTTGGTATTTCTTCATTGCATCTCTAGTTGTGGAATCATTTCCAGTTTATCTTTTGCCTTTAAAATTTATGAAACCAAAATGTTGACCAAGATCACATTCTATAGGCCATGTTGTACCCTCTCAGCCGAGAAGGTAATAAATAGACACAGAACACCAGATTTGGCTCAGAAGAAACTCTCTTCCAGAGCACAAGATGATTTTTTCACCATTCCTACCTAGATTCCACTTTCCAGCATCCTATTTTCAATTTCTTATTCACTTCAACGTTCAGCTTATCTTTTAGGCCTTTATGAACCATTTGCTCACTGTCTAGAGTAGACAATGAACAATTTGATTCTGGGAAATGCACCTTTACGCTTTAAGTGAAAAATCAGCGAAGAAGCACAGAATCTGTTAATTGTCATGTTGCATTCATTTGTCCAGATTCAAGTCACTGATCAAAATCTTACTCTGGTGATAAAATATTGGAGTGGCAGTTCTCCTTACATTTCTTTTTCTGTTGGAAGAGTGGTTTTGGAGGGGATGCAACTGAAATTTGGTCTACTAGAGTTCCAGCAGCATAGGAGTCAATATGCCTCTATTCATTTTCTTTCTTTCGTTTTTTCTTTTGATGAGAAAGATTTTGGACATACATAGTTGAGGAGACATATACAATTGCTATCCGAATCGAATACAACAAAGATTCTATTGCATATATTTTGACTAAGTATATACTTTACCTAGATATACAAGATTTGAAATACAAAATATAGAAAACTAAATCAAAATCTAAGACTCAAATCTTTCCATTGTTGTCTTGGATCCACAATTAATCCTACGGATCCTTAGGATGGATCTTATCAACGTCCATGAATGATAAATCATAGATCGAACCGCCGAATCAGAAAAATTGGGTGCTATCATAAAGCTTTGTATCGGCTAAGTTCACAAGTTGGAGATAAGCGGAGCGTGCTCAAAAGTGCTTTTCTACTGATCTTTTAAGATTTTTGAAATGCTATTCTTTTGTAAGAAGTATTTTCTATCTGCAATGATGCCAAATTTTCATCCTATCAATTATCATTGTATGATCTTTGTAATTTGATCAATCCTGGCCTTCTAACAGATTTTGATTTTGTTGCAGTTGTCATGGGATCTGTGATTGGTGTAGTGATGAACGGTACCATCTTGAGTCAAATTCTCTTGTACCAAGCACCAGCACCAAAGAAAGGGAAAAAGACAGATTAGAAATGTCATCTTCGTAAGCTGTGAATGGCTTTGATACTTGGTTTCTTCTGCACTACAGAGCTCACTGCAAAGATACTCGAGCATTGCAGCTCGTTTGTCCACTTGATTCGACAAAGTACCTAACATAGATTTGCCTAGTTCAAAATTTAGAACTAACATCAATTCATCATAGGTTCACAAATTTACTTCAACACTTTTAAGTCTTCTTGAATTTCGAGTTGTCAATTATACTTTAGCCATGAATAGATTATTTCATTTATACATGTAATTCCCATCAGTATCAAAATATGGATTGATCACATATCCAACTTCACTTCAATTGAATTGTTACATGAAATACAATAACAACAGTTGATTGAAATTCAAGCTTCAAACACATGCTTTAGAATATTTCTAACAGTGTCCAAAATATCCTCCTCTTTGCATGAAGTAACAAACTTAACCCACAGAACAATAGGAAACTCACTCTTTTGCACTGGAACTGTGATTACATATGCAGCAACCACTATTGACGCAGCTAGATGATGTGAAGAACAATTTAAAAATGAAATCTCCCCCTTTTCATAGAGCAAGTCCATAATATCCATGCAAGCTTCAAGGCTTAATTGCTCTCCAACTCTAGCAACTTCACTCAACTTGGTAAGCAGATCTTCAAAGAATCTGAAGGCAATGCTTGATGTGCCGATCTCAAATTTCAATACCTGCATCAACATTAGCTCAACAACAACAACAACATACCCAGTGTAACTAGAGGCGGATTCAGAATTTAAACTCTATGCGTTCAATCTTTTAAGATTCTTAGCATTGAACCTGTTAATTTAAAGTTATGGGTTCATGACTATTATTTATTAAAAGTTTAATCAATTTTTACACATAAATTTATGCTCCGCCGAAAGTTAGGGTTTCAATTGAACCCATAGATTGAGTGATATCTCCTCCCTCGGGTAGAGAGGTTGTTTTCAAAAGAAATATAACCAAAGCAAAATAGCAAGACAAACAAAGCCAGTTGCAGTGAAGTAACAGGTAGTAGTAAAAACTGAAGAATAAGATACTATGCGAATACTAGGCGCTAATCTCAAATTTCAATACCTGCATGAACACCAGCTCAGCTTCTAGAAAATCCTTTGTTGTAAAATGCTGGTCTTTAATGGTGACGTCAGCTAAAGACTTGAAGGATTTTACACTGAGGCGAGGTGAATCGTGGATTTTGTTTGAGATCCATATTGCAGCAAGTCCAAAGAGCTGTAAATTGCTTTCTCTTAAAGGCTGTAAAAGCCAGCTTTTAGCATTGTCATTTCCTTGTTTGGAAAGAGATGGGTAGAATCGATCGGCGAAAAGTGATAGTGCTGAGTATTTGACGATTGGAGAAACTTGAAGGTCTTGAGCCGATTGAATGAGGAATTCTACCACTCGAGTTCGTAAACAAGAGCAAACCTCCTCCTTCATTCTCGATTCCTCTGTCTCAAATCTGTTCTACGAAATGACTAAAGAAACCAAATGTTAGTTTAAGCTTGAACCAATATCCAATAGCACACCAAACATGGTTCCATTACGACCGCAGGTGACAATTAGTCTAATTTCATTTCATATATGGCCTTTCTATAACTTGTAGTTGAACCCAGAAACAACTATATTAATGCTCTCTAGTTTACCAGCAGCCTCAGACATGAAGTCTTAAGCATAATTAGACAACAAATAGCTGTTGGTTTGAAGATGTGGAGCCCTTAATGGGATGCCTTATGACACAACCTTCAAATGTTAGCTATTTACAACTCAAAAATGAGAAACTACCTATGTCTAGTCAAGTCGTCATTAATGTATATATCATGGATACTAATAGTGAATTACTACCTTCGAGCATAACACAATTTAGAGCTTGAAATGTAGGGATCATTCAGCGTTCAATTTATTGTATCGAAGTCGTTAAACTATTTTTTGTAACGTGAAAGTCGCTCAATTTTATTTTGAGAATGAAAGTCACTCAATTTTACTTGAGTTTCACAAAAGTAATGAGTATGCAATTCATGTACCGTAACTGAAGTTCTAACTGTGGTCATGAATCAACTAATGGGCGTAGCTGTTCAGTCAAATGGATTCAGTAGTTGAATGATAAATTAGGTTTTGCTCGTTAGACCAACACATAATGATAACAGAATCTGATGATTCATTCTCGAAGAAGCAGAATAATACTGCTGTCTATGGTAAAGAACTCAAAAAACACTTCACTAGCGAAAGATAACAATTCGATACCGACTATTAGCCAAAGCATGTAGAAAACAGCAAAATACGCTTTCACAAGACCATACTTATAAGTAAGTCATTCAATTGGATAAGCAACTTTGAATTGATAATTACACACACTTCGAAGAGTAATGTTCTCCCATCACAATATGAACTCATCAACAATTATGCATGTAGAAAACAGCAAAATACGCTTCACAAGACCATACTTATAAGGCAGTCATTCAATTGGATAAGCAACTTTAAATTGATAATTACACACTTTTGAAGAGTAATGTTCTCCCATCACAATATGAACTCATCAACAATATGCAGCTTAATGAACCAAATCCAAAGGGTTTTCAGTTGCCTTTACACACAAACACACACACACACACAGAGCCATAACTGAAATAAAGAATTAGCTCACCATGAAACCAAAATAAAGGACAGAAGCTCGTAATGAAGCCAATAAAACAGGCATGCAGTTCAGAGACATGCAGAAGAACAAAAATAAAGTCGTTCACGCTTTAGAGAGCTTCAATCATCCTTTCTGATGAAGCTAGCTGATGCATTCATTTGATTTAGCAAAACGATTGCAATCAATCCCCCAAGGAGAATATGAATGTATCATGGCCTTCAAGGACAACAAAAGTAGAACTGGTATGACTGACTACAATAAGCATATCCTTGATCTCCATTCGTATTCAAGATTCCACCCTAGAAAGACAAAGCTATGCCCACAGGTGACATAATATATTCCAAATCCATGAAGTCACCAAAAGTTCCTTAACTAGAACTGAACTAGTTAAGTCAACATGGTAACACACGAGCTCACTAACTTTTGGCCCCGAAACCAGACTTACAACTTGTAGTTCTGTCTAAGCAAAGCACAGAGCTTCTAGGAGTCCCGAAGTGCATCTCGACACCCAAAAAAAAACCAGAAAGTCTGCTGTAACTATTTATTTACTGAACATCTAGAGGTTGATACCTTGGCTTAAACAATATCTTGATCTGATACTCTAATTCTCAACAAAAACAAAACCATGCACTAGTTCTGAACACCTTTCCCAAATGTCATCACAAGTCACATAAGCACATTGTGAGAGACAATAGAGAAAGATTCGGATAATCAGGCTTATACGGCATTTTAGAATTATAGTAGCATATCATGGCCTTGAGACACACTTTCTTTTTCAGTATGAGTGTAGGTTTGACTATTGAAACCCGACTTTTCACCATTGTCCTTCATTTATCAGGTGAATCACACTATTGTCAAATTCCCCTCATTCACCAAAAATACAAGAATGATTCCTGGTGAGGGCACATCCGAAGCACATCTGGTTTGATTCATGAATAAGTAAAGAAATCTTGACAGAATTTGCAAAAACAAACGACAAGTCGAAGGCAATAACATATGGAAATTGTATTTACTTTTCATATTTCTAAGCTAAGATTAAACAAAAGAATTCGCAAATAAAAGTGCTAATGCTACAACCAGTCCATAAATTGTTAAAGCTTCCAATGAAGCAAAATATAATACAAAAATGTACGAAGTAGGTAGAAGCTGAGGAACAAACAAGCAGTAAATGTAAAAGTAATGATTTTTTATAAGACGTGTTCAGCAAAGTTGATCCCAAGTGCAGACTTTAAATCTTTCCATGATGCAATCACGTCATTGATAACATGCGAGTGAATCACAATCTTGACTTTCTATTAGCTTAATGTGTTTATCGTAGTGTATAAGAGAAAGCAATAGTCTGAGTTATGCACTCCTATTATCTCCTATTCTTTTCAGTTTCCCATCAAATGCCTCTGATGAGTCAAGGAGAATGTGTTCACGATATTGAATCTTTCATATGGAGGGTATATTTAATGAAGAACTTTGCAAAACATAAACCGGTAAACACATATTCCAACCAAAACACCAACTCCTTGGATTACAGCCTTTTCCTTCCTTTCTTTTTCAGAAAGTAGCATGTTGAGTCCTCTCCCAGTAGAAGTGATAAGAACTCCACGATAAAGGAGCATACCAGCCCAAAAATAGCATCACTAGGATTGTACATACGCAAAAAAGGGGAAACTCAAAAAAGACAAGGTCCAACAATGAGGGCTAAATATGTTCTTGCATTAACCAGCATGCGAACTCAAGAATATATAAATGTAATAAAAGCCAAATAACTTCAATAGCAGAATATTCGAGCATAAGATTGATCTCAGTCTACCCCACAAAGGTAGGGGTAAGGTCTGCGAACATCCTACCCTCCCCAGACTCCACTTATGAGATTACACTGGGGATGTTGTTGTTGCTGAAGATTGATCTCGGTCAGCTCCTTTTTTCTAGTTATTTCTGGAACTGGAACTCCCGCCAAAGCTCGACCACCTTCTGAATGTGCAAGCCACCAGATTCCTTCCTGTTGTAAGTCCTAGCCTGGCCTTAAAGGAGTTTGACCTCCCGGTACTGCTTGATGCAATATTTACACCTCTTACTTGACCAGCCACCTGTCTATTTTCATTCCCAGCTTCAGGCACACCACCATCACTGGCGCTTGTTGCATCGGGATTTTCAGGTTCAGGTGTATCCAAGTTCACAGCAACAGAACCCCTAGTTGTCCTCAACCAATCCGCGCTTTCAGAAGTCACCAATCTACATTTCTTAACCTTAACTTTCACCAAATTTGGACATCCACCAGCAAGCGCTTCCATGCCCTGATCAGATACCGGGCAACTCTTTATACATAATTTCCTCAACGCAATACATTTCGCAGCAATACACGACAGTTCCGGATCCCCAACAGTTTCACTTCCACACAAAGCTAATCTCTCTAAATTCAAGCAATTCGTAGCCAACTTCTCCAAACTAGCACACGTCGGATTCACTCCAATCAAAACCAATTCTTGCAAATTAGGACAATGTTTAGCCACAGCAATTAACCCCTCATCGCTTATCCTATTAGTCTTCCATCCATCAATATGAAGCTTCCTTAAAAGCTTACAACTTTCAGCAACAATCTTTAAACCATTATTAGTACATTCAGGGGTTTTCACTAAATGCAATATTTCAAGAATCAAACATTTCGAAATAGCACTAAGACCAGCATCACTCACCTGAAGCCTCTCAAGATGAATCTCAACAAGCCCTTCAACTTGTTCAGCAATCACTTCAAGAATCTTATCCCAATCACCAGAACATCGAAAAAGCTTCAACGTCCTCAAATTCTTCGATCCAATAATCATCGGTCCAAAACACTGTCCATTATACAATTCCTTCAAACAAATAACTCGTAACGACCCCCCAGCAACACCTGGACCAATCGGCTCAGCTGCAGCCCCATCCGTTATGCCACGTAAGCGTTTAACCGACAATTCCTCCATTAAAGCACAGTTATTCAACACAGCATTCATTCCTTTAGCACCAAAAGCACAAGATCCACATGACAACTTCTTCAAACCTTTACAATTCTTAGCAAAAGCTTCCATACCAGTATCAGTTAACTCTCTACATGACCTAAGCTTTAACCTCGTTAAATTCCGACACCTTAAAGATATCAAAACCAACGCATCATCATCAATACTAACAGATCTACGGTCACATTTCAAAGCTAACTTCGTAACGGAATCAAAACGTGAAAAAATGAACGGAACAACAGTTACAAGTTCAGATTGTGCGTTGAGTGATAAACGATGACGACTTTGACCTTCAACATGTAACCAACGACGACAAACTAAAGAACAGCTTTTTCTGTCACCTGATGTAAGGAAATGGAAAATGCAAGCTAAACATTCATCAGGTATATTAGATGAATAATCAAAATCATTGAATAAATCGACGATGACGTCATCGATGTCGTCAGTTTCTTTCTTCATTGAATAAATAATCACCGGTGAAGATCTACGGTTTTGAGCTCCGGCAACGGTGGAGATTGATTGACCCATCCACCACTAAAAAAGAAAAAGAAAAAGGTTAGGTTACTGTATGTATGTGTTTGCGCGTGTAGAATTTACTATTTCACTGGTTTTTTGTGCTCGTCTTTTTCGGGCGCAAGTTGGAAATTTAAGCGGACCTGAAAATAGAATTAGTTCAGATTTAATTTTCTAATTTACTGGAAGTTTGTTAAGGGGTATGAAATTGTTAAGGTTAAATTATTTCTCACGAAATGGCCGTTGTTTGAATGAGAGATCAAAAAGTGCGTGCCGTGTGGACTTACCTGTAAGTAGGCGTGCCTGTTGGGGTAATTGACACAATGCGTGAAAGAATAATAGGAAAAGGGTCATTGGCACTTATTCCCTATTTTTTTTATTATATTTGAGTTTTTTTTTTTTTCTAAAAGGAAAGTTAAAATATAATTATAATCGTTTTATTTTTTCCGAAAGAAAAATATAACTTTCTTCCATATTTGATTAGGCCTTTTTTTTTTGAAGGAAAAGGTTTTGGACCTCTATAAATTAAAGAATCCTTCTTATATGACACAACATAATAGCATTCACAATGTAGTCATTAAAGAATCTTGTTTAGAGGGAGATTATTCTCCCAATGAAGTTTATGTTTCTTTATATTAGTTTTTTAATATGTAGGTCATTTGACCAAATCATATTATAATATTATGTTTTTGTAGTATATTTTATTTGTTCTTAATTTATTTGCAAATTGTTAGCTTCCGCATGACGTCCTGATTAGTTCAACGAGAAGTTAAAGAAAGAAATAGAAACTTTTGAAATTTGAGGGTTTAAAATAAGTTATAAATATTTATGTGATTGTAAATCATTTCATTATGGGTAAACGAAAAGTTTTAAGTTAAAAGTATTTTTAAATATTGAAATATATCATTTTTTTGAGACAAATTAAAAAAAAAATGTATCACATAAATTAAAAAATTTCGCAATGTATAAATTTATATTTTCACATTATAATATCGTACAAATTATGTCTCACACACTTAAGGAACTTATGTTCACCGTGCATAAGTTCGAAACATAAGTTCTATGGCTAAAGACAAAAATTAAATACCAACCTATTTGAAGCTTAAAAATTCAAATAGAATTCTCTTCGATGCAAAAGGAACACGGTAAGAAAAGAAGATCGAAGCACGCAAGTATTCCCTCAGTGCATTAAATGGGGTCACATGTGTATCGTGTGTCTATGCAATTTGGATGCAGCTGTATCTTGACTGTTCTTTTAGACCTTGAGCCTTGAACTTTCAAAATCACCTTTTCCTTCTTTTCCTTTTTATTAATCGTTTTTGTTGCTATATATATATATATATATATATTTTTATAATCGTGAGGTCGAGTTATTTTTTATGTTAATTTATTAAGAGAAAAGACATCATTTTTCTTTTAAATTTGGTAATAAAATTCACTTTAGCACTATAAATTTACGAGGATTTATATTCCCTCTATTTTTGTTTAAAGTGAAATAAATACCTTTTTGAGATTATAATACCAATATCACAATAGGAATTGTATTACTCTCGCGACACGTCATTGTCAGCACCACATTAAAGTCATGTCAAAAATTATTTAAATTTTGATTTTTTGTTTATTCCCTATTTTTAATACACTAATTAATCTCTAATGCCTAATTCCTTTCTTCCTCACCCCCAGTACCCCTCCCTTTCTTCTTTCAAATTTTCTCTACTTATAACAATCTTTCTAGAATTGCAAGATTTTCATTGTTTTAGCTCGAAGAAACATTCCAATTCTTGAAAACAAATTCCTCTTCGACTATGATGACCCGAAAAATGTTGTCACCGAAAAAAGCTCCGTTCGTCGGAAACAAGAATTTCGACACCCAAAAAGTCAGAATTTTCTCAAGTGATGTTGGTGGGTCTATTAATGGTATACTCGCCGCAAAAATCTTTGACCCATTTCGAGTTACCCTTCGCCAGAAATGGAAATAATCTGATGCCCATTACTGATTTCTTTTATGTTGTCGCCGGCTACCGGCGGTGACCTCGCCGTTATTCTCTTCACACGTGGAAATGATGCGGTTCATGTGATTAATGCAGAGGAGGCTTTGAAATTTATTGTTGAGATTGGTCGAATTTTTTTTTTTAAGTTCCAAGACCTGTGATGAAGTTGAAGTTGAAGAGCAGGTGGCTGGTAGTGAACTTGATGAAACAATGGGAATTGGGGGGGTGGGGGGGTTTAGAAGGAGGAGAACAGCTGAAAGGGATAGGGGCTAAGGGCCCATTTTTTTTTTATTATTATTATTACTGTTTAATATTACACAAATCAGCGGGCCCACCTTTTTTAATAACGCACCTATTTTCTTTTTCTGTTTTTTTTTCTTGCCACATCAGCATTTGGGTGATATTTATTTCACTTCAAATAAGAATAGGAGAAATATAAACGCTCGTAAAGTTACAGTGCTAAAATGAGTTTTGCTGCCAAGTTTAAGGGGAAATGATGTCTTTCTCATCTATTAATTATATGAAGTACGTGTTACTTTCTATCAGTATAGGTACTTAATAATTCAGTCCACATAACTTAAAACATATGAGAAAATGACACCTAGTGTCTTTGCCTCAATTGAAATTTGAATCTAAGACCTCGTGATTCTTTATCATTTTAGGAGCCATTTGGACATGGTTTGAAACCATGATTTTAAATCATAGTTTCAAATTATATTTAGACATGTAATTTGAATATCTTAAGTTGTATCTTCTCTTACAGATATAAAAACCTCACAAGTTGTGAAAACTATCAAAACATTCTCAATTCTTATACAATCTTACCAAATAAGCAAGTCATAGTTCATAGCAAAACTAATATGCAACTAGAAGGCCTTTCTAAAAAATACAACATTAATTGATCAAACTTTAGTTCAATAAAAACGAAAATTTGACATGAGTAGTAATGAGGTTGGTAGACATAAATAAATGTTGGTAAACATAAATAAAGGTTGGTGGAAGTTAATGAGGTTGGTAAATGGTTGGTGAGAGTAATTGTTAAAAATATCTACCAACTTATGGGTCTCTTTTTACAAAATATAAACTTATGGGTCAAATTTTATATTTAAAATTTTTGAAACCATGGTTTGAAACCCCAAATCATGCCTTTTTGGCTGATTTGGGGTTTGAAATCATGAGATGAAATGCATGTCCAAATGCTGATTTCGTCTCATGATTTCAAATCGCATGTCCAAACGCCTGCCTAATATATCTTGAAAACAAGGTTACAAGGTGTCTTTTTCCTTAGTATATATTCAAATCTTCATGTTGTATAAGACCCATATTCCTTAGTATAACCAGTTGATATTAAAATCTTCGTATTGTATAAAACTCATTAAAGAAAAAATGCTTCCTATTAGAAATTTTTCCGGTTTTAAAATTTAAACTTAAGATATTTGATTAAAAAAGAGAAATTATATCCATGCCATCAAATATCATTTGTGGTAGTTGCGAGGTGCTATCAATTGTTTCTCTTTTTCATTATTTCTCCTACTTGAAATGTGATGGAAGAACTATAAATCAGGTTCTATATACCCTCAATTGTTGTTATTTGGACAACTTTTAGAAATATGTTTTATTTAAAGTGCGAAGATGACTTTTTGGAACATGAAGAGCTTGTTACATAAAATTATTATTGGCCTTCCCCACTTCTAATCCTGTTGTCATTTATTGAACAATCCAATATTTCCAAGTGTCAACTATCCATGGAAACAGGCTAACCTGTTCCTTTTCTGTGGCACAAGAAAGAACCAATCCTTGCGTAAATGGAGAGTAAGAAGGTGACTAATTAACATGTACCAATGGTGTGTGATGACATGATAACGCACAATTAGGGATCCGGTCTGTTGGTGTATGTATGGATAAGTGCATGAATATTTTAAAGGGAAAAAGCTCAAAAATATTTCTTTACTTTGAGAAAAGGATTAAAAATATTCTTCATTACAAATTTAGATAAAAAATATCCCTTCCATCATTAAAAATTTTAAATATACCCCTATCTTAACGAAAATTTTCAAAATAATCCGATTTCATTTTTAAACTCGTTTCATTTAAACCCTATCCAACTAAATAAAAAATACATATGGGTTACCGGCTCCTGTGCGTAGTGGCTCCAGATGTATGACTCGGGAACAAGTTAGTCGCATATGACTTTTTTATGTAATTGATTCAGGTTTAAATGGAGCGGGTTTAAAAATGAAATTGGGTTATTTTGAGAAAATTAGGAATTTTCGTTAAGATAGAAATATATTTAAAGACTTTAATGATGGGAGGGACATTTTTTATTCAAATTTGTAACGAATGATATTTTTAGCCCCTTTTCCCAAAATAAAGGACCATTTTTCACCCTTTTTCCTTGAGAAATACTAGCTTAGTATAGACCTGTATCAATTTTTAATGGTGTGGTCCCTTAAAGACCTCTTTTAAGATCTGAGTCTTAAATTGACTTATAATGCTAATAACATAAACCATATCGCAGATGCTTTGAATGCATATAATGGCAATGTTCTGGCAAATACTTTGAATGCATGGCATGGGAAAGTAAAAGAAAGGACCCGCATGTTTTATTTTGCGCAACCAATTGCGCGGAAAAACTAATAAATTCAAAATACGTGTTTTTTTATAAATAGATTTATCATTTAATCATGATTATATAATGTACAATCTCACTTTAGATTTTTACTGCTAAAGTTAATTGTTTAGTCTGATATATTGATTTGGTGTGGATCAGATAAGTATTTACGCCACTTTAGTGTGGTATTGCCTTTTCACATTACTTAGAGTTGAAGATATAGAGCCTGTTTGGATGTGCTTAAAAAAAACAGCTTATAAGCTGGAAACAACTTATAAGTTAAAAAAAAATAAGTTGGTGTAGTTCAACTTATTTTTTTTGGCTTATAAGTTGTTTTCAGCTTATAAGCTGTTTTTTTTAAGTTAAGGCAAACAAACCCAATTAATTTTTTGAGCTTATTTTAAGCACAAAATGGCTTTAAGCTGGTCAGCCAAACACTTAAAAAAACTGAAAACAGCTTATAGGCAACTTATAAGTCAATCCAAACGGGCTCATAGTTATGCTTACTGCTTAAGGATTTGATAGAACTCAGTAACTTTGATCCAAATTTATATGTGTTAAAAGATTCATTTAATATGTATAGATATTTACCTTTTGTCACTTTTTAGGTGTCTTTCTAGTGTGTGGCACATCAATTAAATTTTTTAGTTAATTACATTAATTAAAGAGATCATTTGACTACATTGCCCTTTATATTTTCTTTGAAAAATTACTCCCTTTTTAATATACTACTCCTGTTATAAATAGCTTGTAGATATTGTCCGCTTTGGCGCACCTCACGGCTTTAAAACGCGTCTACAAGTAAAGGCTTCAAGCCCTGCTTATAAGCACGCACACAATCCCGTGTGCGAGCGATGTGGGAACTTCAAGTTCACAACACACCCTCCCATCGCGAGCATCGTGCTGATAACGTGTTATAAACAGCTTGTAGATATTGTCCGCTTTGGCGCACCTCACGGCTTTAAAACGCGTCTACAAGTAAAGGCTTCAAGCCCTGCTTATAAGCACGCACACAATCCCGTGTGCGAGCGATGTGGGAACTTTAAGTTCACAACAACTCCTATATTCCTTGAGAATTGTAGAGAATAGTGAAAGGCCTTTTAGAAAATTGTCCACGCAATTATTATGATAAGGATAAGTTAGAAAAAGAACAAAGAGTGCTTTCTTGATTTCTTAAAATAGCACTTATTTTGGACTATTTTTAAAAGGCTAGAAAGCAGGGACGGCGGTTAGAGATTTGGTCGAATTCAATAATTTTAATCCGGACCCTAGAAAGAATTTCATATTTACAAGATACGATTTATCGGGATCTAAAGTGTCAATTCAAATCTCATATTTATCTTAATTAATTGAATATATAAATTATAAATTTAAAATTAGTAACTTTAAAGGAGTAAAATTCGAACTCGTAAGCTTTAAATCATAACTCTATATATCTCTGCTTGAAATACACTTAATAGGGGACGAAGGGAGTAATCTATTTTTTCTAGAATTCAAAACTAATAAATTCAAAATTTAAACTCCGCCTCGAATAACAACCTTCATACACAAAGTCTCCCAATTCAAAAGCAATAGAAACGTCCAGAAAACGAATTGAAAGAAAAATCATGAACGAAAAATACATTACCGCAAAATAGAATAGAATGTTTAGATTTTCATTTGCTCGCAATAATTAGATCAAGTATAGTGTTCCACTTGTACCATTTAACACTTCATGTTCTTCTAGATAGTTGAGATGCTTATCAAAAGAAAACATGTTTAATACTTTATCGCTGATAATCTTATGAACTTAAATAATTTGGTTTCCTTTTTGTCATCATTATCATGATATAACAGGAAAGTAGAAATCTGAAACATTTTTTAATTTTAAAGTAATAAAACTCTTCGTTGTCTATAGAACCAATGCTGATTCCAGCCAACATTGTCATCAATTGAATAAATTGAAAAGACTAACACAACAATCAACATTAAACGTATCTGAGTCTGACCACTAGATTTAAAAGAAAAAAAAAATTGGCCATAATGCATAATAATATTAGCAATAAAGTCTTTTTGTCACACTATTTTAGCCACAATGATCCAAATGAGATAAATTCATGTGACTATTTAGGTCAAATTTAATAATTTATGCGTACTTAATTTCATTTCTATCTTTTCTTCTCAAAATTTATCTTAATTTAAAATTGTACAATAGAAGTTATACTGGTTTTTACATAAGTGTGGTCAAATTTGGATCAAATTGGTGTGACAATTTAGCAACTCTCAATAATTAATTAGGTTGCGGGTCCATTTATAAAACCCATTAGTAACCATACGAATTGTGTTTCGCGTCTCACTAACAAACATGAGCTGTTTTTCGACAATTGAGAGAACTTTCAAAATTAGGATGTCAAATAGTGTGTTTAGCTATATTTGAGCAGGTAAAATGAGCTAAGTTAATAAAAGGATAGATTATTAATCTAGCCAATATTACTTAGGCTAAAATGACTAAAAATGAGTTATATAGCCCAATCCGTTCAACTTTTATCAGGTTTTAATCGTTTAAGATTTTAAAACTAAAATTAAAGATAGCATGTAAATGCCTATTGCATAAAAAGAGCTTTTCAGTTACTCATCGCAAGTTTATTCATCATACATAGAAGGAGCACAACGTAATTTTTTTCATTACAAGTCATTAATCATACAATCACAATAGACCATCTCAATGGAAAAAGAACTAGTAATACACCACAAACATATCATGTGGTTGCCCCTTCCTGTACCGATTAAGACACAGAACTGATAAAAATTGAAAGGAGGGGTGTCAAATGTACGATATCACTAAATTTGTAGGGTCAAAATAGATTGAAGTGATAAATAACTAGGTCATTAATCCATTCAAAAGTTATTTGGCCTGGAATGAATTACACCAATATGGGGTAAACAATGGGTGATTGGCCAATCGGCCTAATTCTTACTAAGTTTTAATATTTTTTATTTTTTATAATTTATTAAATATTTTCTTATTATGATTATATATCTCAAAAAATATCTTTTTAGAAATATTTTGGAATTATGGGATGATTTGAACTACATTTCAACTCAAATTTTAAATGACTGAATTGACCGGATCAAAACAGACTGCTTTAATAGTTATTAACCCGTTCAAACTTGAACGAGTTGGACAGCTAACTTTTTTATGGACTAATTTTACCACTCCATTTCAAAGCAAAACCTTTGTTGGGTTCATTAGCCACTAGGGCTGCTTATCGGGCAGATTATTACGCTTAACAGTTCTGCCTAACGGTTATCGGCTTTTAAAAGTACTAATTTGCTAGCCACCCTATAAGATATCGGTTGGTTCGGTATCGGATTAGCAATTATCGGGCGGATTTCGAGCGGTGTATCGGCTAAATATAAGAGAAAATGAAAGTTAAAATCACATGTAATCAAGGAAAAATATCTGCTTTAAAAGTAACTCAAAATGTAATAATTTCATCTTACTTTATAGTGTCCAGGTTATGAAAGAAGACCTGACACTAAAAATAACTAACTATATGAAGACATATAACTTATAAGTTAGCCTTTCATGGTATCTTGTTGCAGAGCCACACTAAAAATGACTCTTCAGTTTATTCAAATATAAAGAGGCAGAAAGCTTCAACTATTTGCCTCTTCAAACTTTTGTTTTCATTAGTATGAGACAACTACTTTTGCACAGTATAGTCTCAGATTCTCAGTAGAGCATCACATTCTTGGAAGAATGAACACGAACCAAAATTCAGTCAAGCAACATAAAAATATAAAGTCACTAACAGAAAATAGTACTTGCGTATTGCAGTACGCAGTTGCTGACTTGCTGTGCCTTTAGGTAAATTAGGGTTATTTTCTAAGAACTAATTAAGTGAATAAGTTATTGTCTTATTAAATGGGCTTGGCCTGCTGGGGCTTAGCTTTAGGTTACAAATTACAATTACCATACATATTTTATATGTTTAGGGCTAAAAATATAAAATATGATAAATTCTTAACGGGTTAACGGTTTACCTGATAAGAAACTTGAGTAATCCGTCCCACGCACTGATAAGCCGTTAATTATAAAATGTTAATTCATTCCCCAACTGTTAATCCAATAACCCAATACCAATAAGTCAATAATCCAATTTTGCGGTTGGGTTATCAGCAGTAGTCAGATTTTGAACAACCCTACTAGCCACCACTTTCGCGTCCTATTTATATTTGACTAGTACATCAACGTGTCTCTACTAGAAGTTGAAGTGTTGCCAATATTGAATGTAACATGAAAAACTTAAGTTCTCTATGTTTTTTCTGTTTTTAAGTATCAATTATTGTTCTTGCTTTTTGTAATCATCGGTTATAGATGTGGTTGCTATTATAGCCACAAAGAAGGTAAACTATAATATTTATCAACTTTAGGCTTTTATTTGCTTCTCTCATTCCACTTTACTTCAAGGACCTGTTTGAAACATTACATTTTGTTGGTGATAATACAATAATAATAAAATTATAATTGAAAAACAAAACAAAAATGTCTTCGGCTGAGGCGCGGATATCTCGCTCTCTTTAAGGAGATTCAAGCTCACTGCAGCAAATCTACCGGTCTAGCAGTAATATTTCTGACTTGTCCCCTCCAGGATATAACAGCTCAATCACGTAGTACAACTCAACAAACTCCGGACAAGATGTTAAGTCTAAAGCTCCACCAAAAAGAAGAACACCTTCCTTCAACTAATAAACTCTTTTTTTTTTCCTCACTTTTCAAGAACTCTCCAAAGTGTATATTTTTCTCTGCTCTACACAAGTTAAGGATGGATAAATATTTATAGGTGAATAATATTATCCTTATAATGAAAGGTATGGTTTAGTGGGATATTAAACTTATAATTATGTAGAGAATATGGGTGAGTAATGAGTAGGAGTTACAAAGGAATAATGGTCACATTATGGTCACTTTATGCCACCAAAAAACGTAAGAAACTAAGACCAATTCTGCCTCTTTGTGGCTGCCTAACGGGAAAGGAGTTACAAGGCATTATTGCCATTAACTGATGATATTTAAATGAGAAACTTAAGGCCATAATCTGCCTTATGAACGTGGGAGAAGAATTGGACAATCTGGCACTTTAAATGCTGCACTTTAACATATTGATTGTAATATTAAAATGCTCAAAACACTTACAATCCCCCACTCATTTTAATATTAATCTAAGAGAGTTTAAGGTAGACTAGTATGCATAATGAAGGTATGCTCTGCATTGAACCTTCACTTAGTAAAACAATAATCTTTACTCTAGAGCCGTAGTGGTCTCAGACTTGAACTATGACTGTTTTAGGGAAATAAAGAATTACTGCTTACATATAATAATCAAGGTGTTGACATGAGCTTTAACAGCCGGCACATTACGGCCTTGTGCTATCCCGGTTTCATGAGTGCTTTTGAGAACGAGCCCAATTCTCATAGGAAGCAGCCTACTTCCACATT
This sequence comes from Lycium barbarum, assembly GCF_019175385.1. Taxonomy (NCBI): domain Eukaryota; kingdom Viridiplantae; phylum Streptophyta; class Magnoliopsida; order Solanales; family Solanaceae; genus Lycium; species Lycium barbarum. Next base: position 145,004,076 of record NC_083338.1, on the reverse strand, counting down.
CACATAGGTGAAATCTGTCAAGGGTGCTTCTGTAACTTAACACCCCACTCATACGAGCTACAAAATTTCATTAAGAGTTTATAAACTCAACCTCCACAAACTGTTACAGAATAATACACTTACACCATAGGGATGGAATAAATAAAATAGTGCATTTTCTCAATAAGTCATCATATGATTCGTTTTTCCCATTGAACCTGGTTATAGGATCTCTAATCCCCAGGTTGGGTTTCCTCATATACGACTCATGAATTTATGGGCTTCAATCCCATCCCCCTCGATGTGCTCCAGACCCTTCCTCTTGCCAAGGCCTTAGTTAGTGGATCTGCAAGATTATTACAAGATTTGACATAATCAACTTTAATGGTACCATTTGTCAAATATGATCTTACAGTACTGTGCTTTCTCCTTATAAGTCTGGATTTACCGTTATAATAACGGTTGTGAACTCTACCAATTGCAACGGTGCTATCACAATGAATTAAAATAGGAGGAATTGGTTTTCCAAAATAAGGAATTTGAAACAATAAATCTTTTAACCAATTCGCTTCTTCAGTAGCTGAAGCTAAAGCAATTAGTTCAGCCTCCATGGTAGAGTTAGCAATAATAGTTTGCTTTTTTGATTTCCAACAAATAGCACCACCCCAACGTAAAAATATAACCAGTGGTAGAACAGGAATCACCAGATAAAGTGTTTCAATCTGCATCAGAAAAGCCTTCAAGTACAACAGGATATTTTTTATAAAACAAGCCATAAGTTTTTGTACTCACTAAATATTTCATAACTCTCGTTATGGCATACCAATGTTCACTACATGGCTTGCTTGTAAACCTGCTAAGTACTCCAACTGCAGATGCAATATCAGGTCTAGTGCAATCAGTCACATATCTCAAACTTCCAATTAAGCTAGCATATTCCTTTTGATTTATCACATCATTTTCATTTTGAACAGGAAACGAGTGACACTTGAATCAAAAGAAGTTACAACATGCTTGCAATAAAAAAAGTTATATTTTTTCAAAATTTTCTCAACATAATGTGACTGGTCAAGGAATATTTCATCACATGTTTTAGTAATTTTTATTCCAAGAATTAAATTTGCCTCACCAAGATCTTTCATGTCAAAATGGCTTCTAAGAATATTTTTAGTTTCACCAATAGCATTCATGTTAGAGTCAAAAGATCAATAAATCATCAGCATAGAGACAAACAATAACATGTGAATTATTCCAAGACTTATGATAGACGCACTTATCACACACGTTTATTTTAAAATCATTTTCAATCATGTAGGAATCAAATTTCTCATGCCATTGCTTTGGTGTCTGTTTCAAGCCATATAGGGATTTAGTAAGTTTACACACTTTTCTTTCTTGGCCTACTTCAGTAAAACCTTAGGGTTGTTCCATATAAATTTTCTCATTTAGGTCCCCATCTAAAAAAGCAGTCTTTACATCCATTTGGTGAATATGCAAATCAAAAATTGCAGCAATAGCGATTAAAAGCCTTATGAATGTAATTCTAGTTACCGGAGAAAAAGTATCAAAAAATTCTAGTTGTTTAAAACCCTTAGCAACTAGTCTAGCCTTATATTTATCAACAGAACCATCCGGTTTTAACTTTTTTCTAAGGATCCATTTACACCCAATTGTTTTACAACCTGGTGGTAAATCAACTAACTTCCAAGTTGTCACACCCCATTTTTTACCCGGAGGTTAAAATTAGAAGTATGACGTATTGGAGATTCCTAAATATGCTTGTTTTAAAGGAGTCGCCACCTAATTATTTATGGTGAATTAGGACACCTAAAGTTTATTAAAGTTATGTTTAAAGTTAACTCTGTTTAAGGCTTGCGAAACTTAAGATTCTAGGTAAGGGTTCAATTAGTCTAAAGGGAAGGTATTAGGCATCCTTTAAGACCCATTAACAATGGTTAACCGACCGGACTTATGATTCATTAGGCTAAGGGTAAATATAATATTATAGGAAAGAGCATAGCTTTGTAAATGTGGCTAGAGTTATAAATAGAAATAGAGTGTTTGTTCAAAATGAAACTTGTAGAAAAAGTAATAGTTGCGTAAAAGAGTTTAGTTGCGAATAAACTAAAGAAATGAGACATATAATGTTTATATGTTTTGGAGAAAATGACTAACAGATTTTAAAGAGTTATTTTAAAAAAAATTCCAAAGGTTTTGTAGAATGACTATTAATTCAGTATATCATGCGAAGATTGTCTTAAACAAAATATGTTTTGAAGTGTTGGAAAATAGTTAAAGTGAAAAAATTACCCACATAATTAGTTGGCCTTTTATCTCTTAAAATAAACCAAGATTAGTGTAATTTGTGACGTTTTAAAATTCATAAGATAGTAAGAATGAAAAATGATCCCTTTCACTCAAAAATATGTAGATATGCTATTTGAAAATCAATTACTCAAATAAATGTTATAGATACTATGAATAGTTTTGAACATAATTAGAAGTGAATATGAAACTTGTGGAATTAACTACCCATTACTAAACTACAACCCTTAATATACTAGAATTTATCTAAGTTAATAAAATAAGATGTTAGTCATACAAAGTAGAGAGAAATACACAATCATAAAATAAGGAAGAGAGTAGAAGAATAAATGAGTTTGGCCCATTTATCATGGGCTCAACTGCTGAACTGTTCACGTTTATTGGGCTTAGGCCCAAATAAGTTTCTTTGTATTGCTGCTGTGGGCTGTTTTTGTTGGGCTTCGGCCCAGCAACTTTCATGTATGGTTGCGGATGGCCGAACGAGGCTGACTCGAGAGAAGATTTTGTTGGGCTTTTAGCCCAACACCGAATGCGGGAGATGACAAGTCCCTAGGACTCGCACGCGGTGGTCTTTTTGTGGTACAGTGAAGTGAGGCGTCGGGGTCTCGAATCTATGCTCGAACTCGAATGAACCCGAACCGATTAAAGTGTTTAAAGTTTCAAAGCAGAAAAAATGGAAATAGAGTAATCATCCCACCACGGCTAAAGTTCACCGGGAAGGAAAATTGAGTTTGGGAAGATGGTTTGTGTCCCTTAAAACACTGAAATAATTTCGTTCTTAATACTCAAAATCCCTCATTTCGGCTGAATTTCAAGAACATTTTTTTTTTTAAACAAGGTTGATGGAAACTGTCCGTTTCTCGAAGACTTGAGGTGGTTAAAACTTGTGTTTTACAGGGAGATTCTATTTCCCAAATCTTCCAACCCTCCTTCTTTTTTCCTTTTTTTTCGATCTTGTTTCTTCTTGATTTTGTTTTTTCTTTTCTTTCTTTTCCCGTCTCCCCCTCCCCTCTTTCCTTCCTCCTCTTGTTTGTTTTTATAAAGGAGTGTGGGAGAGGAGCGGGTGAGTGGAGGCGATGATGATGATGATGAAAGGGAAATAAAGGAGCGGGGGTAGGGTAGAGAGGAGCGGAGTGGGGTAGTGGTGTGGGGAACGGTGATGGGGTCGTCGGCGAGGTGGGGACGAGGAGCGTGGGAGGAGCGGAAATGGTGGGAGAGGGGAGCGGCGGTGAAAGGGAGAGAGGGAGAGTATAGAGAGAGAGAGGAAGCGGAGAAAAGAGTAAGAGAAAGAAGAAGAGTGAGGAGGGATTAGGGTAAAGAGGTAAAAAAATAAATGGGCCGGGTCGGTAATTTTTTGGGCTGGACTGAACTGGGTCAGGTAGTTGGTGTAGGATTTGGGCTGATATAATGTGGGTTGGGTATTAAAATGTGGGATGACTATTTGGGTAGGGGAATAACATTGTATTTGTATTTTAAACCATTAATTGGCTGAAAATTATTGACCGTTCCTCCGCTAAAATATTTTGGGATTCTAATTTAATAACTGGTATAATATATATTATGTAAAGACAATTAATATGTAGAAGAATAAAGATTTTGAAAAAATGTGGTCTTGTAATAAATTTAACGAGTCCAAACCCGAAAAATGAAACGATGATTAACCGTTTAAAATCTGTGATAGAGTAATACTTATAATGTTGAAAAATAAAAGTAGCGATATTAATAGTAGTGAAAATAAAGTATTTAGCTCGTCAGCAAATTTAGAAGCCCGAGTAAATAAAATTAAATAAATGAGAGACAAAATTGGGTGTCAACACAAGTTTTATTGGAAATAAGTGATTCTATTTCATCATTTATAGCCTCTTTCCAAAAAATAACATCATGTGAAGATAAAACTTCTTGTAAATTGAGAGGGTCATCTCCAACATTAAAAACATAAAAATCAGGACCAAAATCTTTTTCTACTTTAGCTCTTTTACTTCTTAACTCAAAATCATCACTTTCTTTATTTTTCAAAACAGAAGTAGAAGAACTAGGTAGTGATAAAATATTTTCGTTAGTCCTATGACCCCCAGCATTTTTAGAATCATATGGAAATTTATTTTCATGAAAAATAGCATTACCTGATTTTATTATTATATTATCTTCAAGACTAAAAAATCTATAGGCTGTACTATTTGAAGCATAACCAAGAAAAGCACAAGTAGTAACTTTTTTACCCAACTTAGAAATTTTGGGATTCATTAGCCTTACATAAGCTAGACAACCCCAAACTCTTAGATATCCCAAGTTTGGCTTGTGACCTTCCCAAAACTCAAATGGTGTTAATTTTGTTTTTTTTATGAGGCACACGATTCAACACATAACAAGCGGTTAAAATAGCTTCACCCCAAAAATTCAGAGGTGCACTAGACTCAATAAGCATGACATTTGTCAACTCAACTAAAGTTCTATTTTTTCTCTCCGCTACACCATTAGATGCAGGAGAATAAGGTGGAGTAGTTTCATGAATTATTCCCAATGATCTAACAAAAGAATTAAACTCATTAGACTCATATTCACGGTCTCTATCACTTCTAATTCTTTTTATTTTTCTACCAAACTGGTTTTCAACTTCATGGAGATAAATTTTAAAATTTTCAAAAGCATCACTTTTATTTTTCATCAAGAAAACATATGTATACTTAGAAAAATCATCAATAAAAGTGAACAAATATCTATTTCCTCCACGAGTTAAAATACCTCCAAGTGCACAAATATCAGTGTGAATTAACTCTAACAACTTAGTTTTTCTTTCAACTTGAAAATGAGGCCTTTTTGTGATTTTGGCTTTACTACAAGCCTCACATTTTTCAAAAACCTTTTTAATCATTGGGATTAATCCTAAACTACTCATGATTCCCACATAACAAATTATTAATATGACACAAACGAGCATGCCAAAAATTAGTAGAAGAAAGCATGTAAACAGAATTAGTACCTTTATTCATTTCAACATTCAACTTAAACATCCCATCACAAGCATACCCCTTTCCCACAAAAATACCTTTTTTCACTATTATATATTGATCAAACTCAATAATTTGTTTGAAGCCTGATTTATTAAGAACAAAACTAGACATCAATTTTTTTCTCATGGAAGGAGTAAAAAGTACATCTTTTAAAGTTAACACCCTTCCTGAAGTAAAGCTCAACTCGAGATCTCCCTTTCCAAGCACTTGAGTAGTGTGAGAATCACCAAGCATAATGATTTTGGGCTCCTGAAATGGAGTATATACTTTGAATCAATCTTTGTCATAGCAGACATGACGGTTTGCACTAGAATCAGCCCACCATCCATCAACATTTTCAACCATATTTATGTCTGTTATCACCGTCACAAGTGGCTCTTCGGTAACGTTCGCCTGAGGTGTAGGACCACGTTTCCGAAACTTGCAAAATCAAGCAATATGCCCACTCTTGCCATAGACAAAGCATGGTCCTTGAGTTTGTGCTTGTTCATTTTGTGCTTGGTTATTACCACCATTATTTTTCATGGGAGGTCTACCATTATTTTTCTTGAATATTTTCTTCTTAGGCTTCATAGGGGTATTTTTGTTAGCATTAGGAGCAGCATTGTTTGACGTAATTAAATTTACCTTGTTTGTGACGGGTTGTAAGTTGCTCTCTTCCGTTTGCAAAAGTGCATCTTGTCCCCGTGCCTCTTCTTCCATGCGGATTCTCATAATCAACGTCTCAAGAGAGGTTTCCTTTTGTTTGTGGCGCATAGTTTTTTGAAATTTCTTCCAAGAGGGTGGAAGTTTATCTATTATGCCACAAACAATAAGGTTATCTCCAATTTTTGATCTCCTCGGACCTACGCTCTCCAACAATCATTATAAAGTCTTGAGCTTGGTCTACCACTGATTTGTTGTCCACCATTTGAAAACGAAAAAATCTACTAGCAGCATATTTTTTCGCTCCCGCCTCCTCGATATCATATTTACTCTGCAATGCTTTCCAAATTTTCTTTGCAGTAGAGTAAGTTCTATCATAATAATTATAAAAATTATCTGATAGACAATTTAGTAGATAATATCGACATTTGTAAGAATCCTCATCGTACTTTTCAACTTTTTCTTGAAGAGAAATAAGTTCTTCATCATTCATGGAAGAGTTATATACTTTATTTGGATTCTTCTCAGTTAACACATAAGAAACATTGAGAAGACTTAAGTAGAAAAGTACTTTACCCTTCCATTTCTTAAAATGAGTCCCGTTGAACCGAAATGACTTGTTAAGATCTCCCACTTTGACATCCGCAGATTTTTCAATTGTAGACATTGATTCTCCTTAAAATTGTTGGTTATAATACAATAATAATAAAATTACAATTGAAAAACAAAACAAAAATGTCTTCGGCTGAGGCGTGAATATCTTGCTCTCTTTAAGGAGATTCAAGCCCACTGAAGCAAATCTACCGGTCCAGCAGTAATATTTCTAATTTGTCCCCTCCAGGATACAACAGTCCGATCACGTCGTACAACTCAACAAACTTTGGATAAGATGTTGAGTCCAAAGCTCCACCAAAAAGAAGAACACCTTCTTTCAACTAATAAACTCTTTTTTTTTCGTCACTTTTCAAGGACTCTCCAAAGTATATATTTTTCTCTGCTCTATACAAGTTAAGGATGAATAACTATTTATAGGTGGATAATATTATCCTTATAATAATGGATGAAAGGTATGGCTTAGTGGGATATTAAACTTATAATTATGTAGAGAATATGGATGAGTAATGAGTAGGAGTTACAAGGAATAATGGTCACATTATGATCACTTTATGCCACTAAAAACATAAGAAACTAAGACCAATTTTGCCTCTTTGTGGCTGCCTAACGTAAAAGGAGTTACAAGGCATTATTGCCATTAACTGATGATATTTAAAGGGGAAACTTAAGGCCATAATCTGCCTTACGAACGTAGGAGAAGAATTGGACAATCTGGCACTTTAAATGCCGCACTTTAACATATTGATATGTAATATTAAAATGCTCAAAACACTTACACATTTCAATGTTTCACATGTAATAATGCAGCAAAGATGAACCTAGGTGATGAATCAAATGAGAACACATATTTGTACTAAATTATGTTAATTTATCATGTTTAAGTGATAAAACCGAGTAGGTCATAATCTATATCAATACATGATAAAGACATATAAGAAATATCATATATTTAATGATTCCATGTGTAAACTTGAAATTGAGTACTTCCCTCATTTCAATTTAAATGACACAATTTAACTTACAATGAGTTAAAAAAGAAAGACTTTTGAAATTTAAGATCTTAAACGTTTCATAATATTTATGTAGTATTAAAGATCTTCATAAGGATAAAACATAAATTTAAAAAAAAAATACAATAAAACATGTTATATGAAACAAGCTAATAGGGGGGCGTTTGGTTGCTAGCTAGAGTTATGCATGTATTAGTAATGCATAGATTAGTTACGAGAGAATTTATGTATTCTTTTATGCATTGCAGACTTTAGTTATTCATGTATTAGTTCTTCTAGAGTAAATTCCCTAAAAGATCACTCATGTATTGAGAATTGCCTACAAATATAACTTTTGTTTCTTTTATGACTAGAATATCACCCAACTATCACTATTTTCCTCATAATATACTATGGAAAAGGGTCAAATATACCCCTGTACTATTAGAAAAGGGTTAAATATACCCTTCATTATACTTTGGGTCCAAATATACCATTCCTGTTATACTTTGGGTCCAAATATACCATCTTTCGTTAAAATTATCCAAGGTATACATGAGATCCGACATGACGCTGACAACTCGGTGAGGTGGACACCACATGGCATGCCACCTCACCGCCCTAACCCATTTACCCCTTTTTTCCCGTTCTTTTTCCATCACTGCTATTGGTGTGATGGTGCTAATAGTGGCAAAGGTTGTGAAGGGAGAGGAGATGGTAGTGATAGAAGAAAAAGGGGAAGAGAGGGGTAAATGGGCTAGGATGGTGAGGTAGCATGTCATGTGGTGTCCACCTCACTGAGTTGTCAGTGCCATATCAGATCTAATGTACACTTTGGACAATTTTAACGGAAGATAGGTATATTTGAACCCAAAGTATAATGAGAAGAGTATATTTGGAATCAAAGTATAACTAGGGGTATATTTAACCCTTTTCTAATAGTACAGGGTATATTTGACCCTTTTCCGAATATACTAAACACACAAAATTTTCATGTCACTTAAAATTCTATTTTTGTTAATAATAAATTAATTTAACTCATCAAATTCATTTAACTCAACCCAACCCAAACTTATTTAACTCAACCCAAACCAAATCTATTTAAATAAATTACTCCCTCCGTCCCATAATAAGTGTCACCTTAACTAAATTTTTTTGTCCCATAATAAGTGTCACCTTAGGAAATCAAGACATAAATTGATTAATTTTTTTCAATTCTACCCTTAGATAATAAAGTAACATCTAAATGATGATTGAAAAAGTCACATAGTAACTTGATATTGTTGGATTCTCAATGTCATAAGGTTTATTTCTTGTGCATGCTCTAATAAAAAAGTAAAAGTAATTTATTTTTATTATATAGGGATAATTTGTTAAACTTCACATTGCATTAATGGTTTCTTAATATGCTACTTTTTGCAAAGGCGACACTTATTATGGGACGAAGGGAGTACTACCAACACAAAGTCTTCACCAGTAATATTACGCTTAATGTTACTGGTGTGAGTGGTGCTGACCAATTCAATCAAGACTCTCCAAAGCAATCAAAAGCTTTCACTCAAAGCAACTATCAGGATACTTCAATGCTGCATATTTTGCATTCTCAATGGGTGTAACTTATTCTTGTTTATGTGCGAACACATTCTGGGATGGATGTTGGCCGGGTGTCTCAGCTGCAGCTATGGCTTTGGGATTAATCTGCTTAGTTGGTGGCACTCTTTTTCACAAAAATAAACCTTCACTCCCATTGCACAAGTAAATTACTTAACTGAATTAACTTTCCTTTTAATCAGCCTGTTTGGATGGGCTTATGCATATAAGCTGAAAACAGTTTATAAGCTAAAAAAAAATAAGTTGGGATAGTCTAACATATTTTTTTTGGCTTATAAGTTGTTTTCAGCTTATAAGCTGCTTTAGATAAGTTAAGTCAAATGGGTACAATTATTTTTTTGAGCTTATTTTAAGCACAAAATGACTTTAAGCTGGCCAGCCAAACACTCAAAAAAGCTGAAAACAGCTTATAAGCAACTTATAAGCCAATGCAAACGGGCTCTTAATCACTCCAGATACCAAAAATGCTGTAATTCTAATTTTGGTTCCTCAAAATAAAATATCATAACGACAACAAAAAAATAATTAAAAAGTGAATTTTAGAAGAGAAAAGATAGTTGCCAACGGAAAACTAGCCAAAGAATTTAAGTATACAACTTCAGTAACAACTAACAAGTAACAACTAAATGTGGTTTTGGTTTAGTTCAAAAGAACTGGGTCTAATATAATTTAATTAGACTTTGAATTTTCCAACCCGCCCCGCCCCGCATTAAATTTTCAAGAAAATTGTTTCTAACCCGCCCCCCCCCCCCCCCCCCGCCGCACCCACATAAAGGTCAAACCTGCACCATATAAGATCAAACTCGCCCAGCCCTGTTGACATCCCTATACACGACATGAGTTGATTGGTTAAATAGGTTTGGGTTGGGTTGAGTTAAATAGATTTGATGAGTTGAATTAATGTATTATTAAAAAAAAAATCACTCGTATGTGATATTGCATGCCAACTAGGAGAGAAGGAGAGTTTTGTGTGTTTAGTATATTTTGAGGAAAATCGTGATAGTTGGATGATATTCTAGCAAAAGTCATATTTGTAGATAATTTTCAATACGTGGGTGACCTTTTAGGGAATTTACTCTTTCTTCTATCATAAAATAATACATTGATTCCCTCATACCTTATATATATGTATTGGTTATGCGGGTTTTTAAATTACAAATCAAACACCATATTAGTTGTGTTGAAAAGAATACTACCAAACACGATATTACTTATACATGATTTAATACATGAATAACTTAGCTCTTAACCAATAATTAGGGGTGTACAAAGCAAACCGACAAACCGCATCAAACCGATACACCGAGTCAAACCGAGAAAAAAATCCGACTAGTTGTTTTGTTTGACTTAGTTTGGTGTTGAAAAAAAAATCCGACCATAATTGGTTTGGGTTGGTTTTAGCTAAAAAAAGTCAAGCTGAACCAAACTAACCCAACATTACGTGTATTCGATTTTTAAAATATTTTATACATAAAAATATTTATTTGTAATGTAATTTATAAATATTTCTTAAATATTTTCATAGTTTTTTTTGTCTTCTATCATATTATTTTTAGCTTGAACTTAGAATTTTGAATGCCAATAAGTTTTATATCCTATGGATGTTAGTAACTCAAATAAAGTCCAAATAAAAACCAACTCAACACTAATGCTAACAAAAGAAATTTCAATTCTAACACTAGAAATGACATTAATGTTGAATATCTATTATTTAGTTTTGCATAATTGGTTTAGAGCGTAAACATACATAGCTTAATTTTTTTCTTTGTCATGTAATTAATACTTATTGGCAGTACTTATTTTAGCATAACTTAGTATTTAGATTAAAGTCATTTTCTTTATGGCTTATTAATTAGCAATATTTATTTTAACCGATTTTTTTTTTGTTAAATATTTTAATACGATATCATCATCCATTTCACATTTTGTGTTATTTTTTTTTAAGAAACACCTTAGTTATATAGTTGTATTTTGTTAGGACTAAAGAAATATTTGAAGTAAAAGTCATATGTTTTGTATGAAGAAAAACCCGAAAAAATTAAATAACCCGAGAAAATCTGAAGTTGAAAAATTCGAATTTTATTGATTTGGTTTGATTTATAAATTAAAAAACCCGACACATTTAGTTTGGTTTGGTATTTGAAAAATCCGAACCAATTCGATCCATGTACACCTCTACCAACAATCAAAACAATCCCTAAAAAAAAATGATAGTGTTGCATAAATTGAGATGGAGTTTGTAGCAATTATCATTAACACATCCACCTATTTTGATGACAAAAATTAGGTGCCGTTTGGCCATAAAATTTTTTCACTTTTTTCCGATTTTTTTTTTCCACTTTTTTTTTCCTTTGGGCATTTGGCCATAAATATTTTCAATATAACTTTAAATTGTATTTCGAAATATCAAAAATTCAAATTTTCTTTTTTAAATTATATTTCGTCAAAAAATTATAGCCAAACACATCTCTAACTTAATAAAAAAAAAAAAGTGAATTAGTTTTTAGTATGTCGGGGCCAAACGCCTACTAAGTTTTAACCCTTGAAGAGTCAAGAGAGAATCCAAGGGGAAGGGGTGCAGTACTAGTGTAACAATGGCTGCTCCGCTACTCCTCAGAGGTTTACCTTTTTGCCGCATTCGCTTCTGTAAATATCAACGCCTCCACTATCCTAGCTCCCTTTTAGTTTCTCCGAGTCGGCTCTTTTCAACTGCTTCCGAGTCAGCTCAGCCGTTCGATGAAGCCGGGTCAGATAGGGACCCGACTACTGCCGCGTTAACCGCTAAAGACCCGCCCAAGTACCCGATATGGCCTGATCCGGATTACAGAAAATGGAAAGACCAAGAAACTCAGATACTCAAAGATATTGAACCCGTTATTTTCCTGGCTAAGGAAATTATCCACTCTGATAGGTCTGTCTTCTTCTTTACTATTTTACAATTAATTCTGCTCTCTGAATTTGCTTGGTATTCTTTTCATTTTTGGGCGTCTCAAAATTTGATTCATACCATTTTTAATCATTATGTTTACGTAGTAACTTTTTTTTTTTACAATATCTTATATGCATACGTTGCTTGCCGTACTAGGAGTATTATTATCTTTGTGCATTCGCTTGTTTTTTCGATCTCTAATACAACTTGATTGTTTCTTGCACTTCATTTATCTTATTATATGTTGCTATTATTATTGTTGTCTTTGCACCTTCTCTTGAGCTGAGGGTCTATCAGAAACAGCCTCCGGGTAAGGTCTGTGTACACTCTACCCTACACGGACCCCACCTGGTGGGATTATACAGGGTATGTTGTTGTTGTTGTTGTATATGCATGCCAATTTAATATGTTAAACTCATTAACTATCAAATACTAGGAGCGAATTGTTTTTCCTAGTAGTTTATCAGGCTATTTAGTCATAATTTACTCATTTTAGCTTGTTGTTGGTTGAATGTGACTTCATGCCTGCTTTGTGTTTGTGAAAATGGAACCCTGTAATATTTAGTTGAGTATGTGATACAAGGGTGTGACTTGATTCATTTTCCTATAGAAATTATGAGCCAACTAAGAGAGATCGAACAATTCGTTAAAACAGTGAGAGGCACTCTCATAAGGGAGGGCAACAAGATATTATCGCTTTTTCTCAAGTCTATTTTTTTTAGTCTATCCTATGGCTTTAGAGGTTGGAAAATTACAGGGGTTGCTCAATGAAGTTGGTCGCCTAAAGACAAATATACTAAAAGGTCATTAACTTATTCGTAAAATTCACACAATAAGGAGACACAAAAGATACAGATAGAACCCTGTCCCTTAACTAGCTATATAAAGGAGAGCTGGCCCTTTTGCTATTCTACTTTTGTAACTACTATGCATCTGCTTGATGCCTGCAATGAAATCATTTACTTCATCAAAAAAAAAAAAAAAAGGGATACAGTTAGAACTTTCATCTAGTGGTAAGAGCGCAATGTGTGGCATGTAAGTTCGGCGCAAGTCACCTTTTCGAACTCTATCGTAGATAAAAATATGGTATTTTAGTGGAGACACCGAGTTTCAAACCTTGTGCCACTTGCCCTCAGGAATTTCTCGATTAGAAAAGATGAGACACGAAAGTTTGTTTTCTGATGTATGAACCAAGCATGACAAAATGAAATAGCTGATTCAGAGAAACCAAGTTGAAATTAGAAAGTGAAATTGTCAAAAACATGCAAAAGAAATGAGTGAACATAACGGAGGAGAAATAGAATTGGAGAGGAAGGTAAATACATTGCTTAATTTAATGAGAGAAAAAGTTTGCCGTTATTTACTCACGCATCTATACAACCTCAACCAAATTAAAAATAACGTTAAACTTTTGAAATCTTTTATTGATAATAATTATATAAATTATACTCCCTTCGATCCTTATCGGGCACCTGGTGCAAGAAATTGTCTTTAGAGGTCAAAAATTTCCTAGACTAGCAAGTGTGTTTCAGCAGCTGAATTGGTATCCATAGGGTAGTAAGTCATAGATGAGCATAAGAACATCCTGAAGGTTGGGACAATGTCCAACCTCAGGTTATTTGCGTTGTAACTGTTTTCACTTGGTAATGAAATCATTTTATTGCAAAAAAAATAAAAATAAAAAAAATACTCCCTTCGATCCACATTATTTGATGTTTTACCTTTTCATTTTGGTTCAAAATAAGCGGTGATTTACATAATCAAGAAGGTATTTTTTTCTTTCTATCAAATCTACCCTTATTTACCCATTCTAAAGAACTATTTCAATTACAATTTCCTTTGAGTACATTAAATAGTTACACTTACTATTTCTTCAAAGGCATTTGATATGCACATAATATTATGTCATATTACTTTCACTTAGAATTTAGAAAGGTGCACATAATATTATGACACCTCAAATCCCTATGCTCTTTATACTTATCAACTTAGAAAGATGCAAATTTAATTAAGGGTAATTTGTTAAAATTGTTGATGGGGAGCCTTGGAGCAACGGTAAAGTTGTTTGTGTGTGACCTATAGGTCGCGGGTTCAAGCCTTGGAAGCATCCACTAGTGCTTGCATTAAGGCAGGCTATCTACATCACACTCCTTGGGTGTGGCCTTTCTATGGACCCTGCTAGCGTAGGATGCCCTTAGTCAAAAAATTTCTCTGTGTCCAGGAGTAAGTATTTTCTTAAGGGGTGTGTCAAAAGGCAAAAACAACAAATAATATGGACCCGAGGGAGTACTTCTAGCAACTAATAAAAAAATCACCCTTAATTAGATTTTCATCTTTTTAAATTGATAAGCATAAAAAGCATAGGGATTTGAGTTGTATGACATAATATTATGGCATCTTTCTAAGTGAAAGTAATATGGCATAATCATATCAAATGCCTTTGAAGAAATAGTAAATCCTATTTAATATACTCATTGGAAATTGTAATTGAGAAAGACTTCTTTGGAATGTGTATATTTGAAAAGATAAAATTATTACCTTCTTGATTATGTAAAATAAATGAAAAGGTACAGCACCACAAAATATGGACCAAGGGAGTAGAGTAGTTTCTTAAGGGGTGTGCCAAAGGCAAAAGCACCAAATGATATGGACTGATGAGAGTATGTATATAATAAAATAGTACATAGTATTTTTGGGGCTTCTAATAGTTGGGAGACTAAGGCAATGTCTTTATTTGCCTTACCCTTCAGCCGCCCTGAAAAAGTATTATCCTTCGAGTCTTTGATGATTAAAATGTACAAGTCAAAATGCAGCTGATCTGTAAATAGGAAGGGGGGTATGTGGATAGAAGAAAAAACAGCAAAGGAAGAAGAGCAGAAGTCTATGTGAATTTCAGCTTGAGGTGCCTAAGTTTTTTTTTTTTTTTTTTTTGGGTACTGAAGATATTTTATTAATAACATAAGAAAACTCATACAGGGAGGACTGTGCTGGTGGGCGCAGTTAGATTACATACATAGCTACTTCTACTACTATTAGGTGCATTACTACCAGAGCCCCCAAGAGGAGGGCTTACATCTAGTACATCACCACATAAACTAGGTTGGGAACTACTACTAGGAATCTGACTGTGATAGTGTGATAACAACAGGGTGTTTGGTTTTGTGGGGTGGGCTCACTAGGTTTATAACAGATACTATGATAAGCTATTCTGCCATCCGCATCTGCTTGTAGCAGTGGAATGATGAAGTCGGATGGTTCTTCAAAAAAGTGGATGGTGTTGCGTGTTTGCAGTTGGCAGCTGTAATTTGCTAGACTATCTGCTACATAGTTGGTCTCCCTGTATGAATGAGAGATGTCTGGATCAGCCAGCTGGTGCATATGTACCTGCAGTCATTTAACAAACTGTTAGTATGTGTTGCCGTTGATTTTACTAATGAAACGACTTCCTGTGCGTCAAAGCTGATAAGTAAAGGCGTGGGTTGGCGCTATAGAGCCAGCTGCAGTCCTCGTAAGAGGCCATATAGTTCCATATTGGAACTGGTGGCCTGTTGGATGTTGCCTGAGTACCCCAAGAGCCAGTGTCCACTGGAGTCGCGAAAGACACCACCATACCCATGCTTCCTGTGAGGGACTGCTGCGTCCGTATTGAGTTTGATATAGCTTACAGGCGGTCTAAGATTGGGCCAGCCAGTAAGTTGTTTTAACACCCAAAGAGTCACAAAAGCTTAGACAAATTCACCTGTAATTCCTTGCCATGTTAATTGGATAGATGAATGTGTAGACACTGGCTTCAGAATCTCCCAAAAACAATGGCGAGACAATAAGCAATCAACAACTTTCTGTTCAAGAAAAAACACAAGCATCTATTCCGTTCACAAGAAAAAACTAAGTATATCTGATTACAAACATTAACAAATTTTTGTTCAAAGTTGATGTAAAAAAGTGTGTATTTTGCACACATGCATCCTACGTCATGGCTGGTAAGTCGTACTTGTGATCTATAGTCCCATTTCCTCCAGATGACAAATTAATGTAATTATGTCTCTTGATACCAGCTGAATGGATAGTGTATGTACAATGTCGGCTGATAATCAGAATAAGTTATTTTCAGCCAACAGTTTTATTGTATAGTCTTTCAGTTCAAGATTTGGAAGGGGTAAATAAAAATTAGGGGCTCAGGGAAGGACATAATTGGCCTAAGGCCCCCATGTGTTGTGGCATAAACTCGCCATTCATCTCATGCCTGTCTCAATGTGTTTTGCCTCATATCTTAAAATTTCATACCCAGCAAATTCAGAGTTAAGGTAAATATGTCTATTGTTGGTCATATTGGGAAATGAGCGACCTACGCATAGTACCCCGCTGAGAGGAATATGGTTAACATGTCTAAAGTCACCTTTACACCCAAGCGTTTGGCCTAGTGGTAAATGAAGTGGTTGAAAACCATGAGGTCTTAGGTTCAATTCTCAGCGGAAGTAAAAGCACTAACCGGTTTCTTTCCATTTTTCCCAAGCCTTGGTGAACAAAGTTACTCCGTACCTGTGCTGGTGTGAGGTAGAAGTTATCCTGTGAAATTAGTCGAGGTGCGCAAGTTGACACGGACACCACGATGATTAAAAAAAAAATGTCTGAAGTCCCTGAGTCATGATACAGTTGAAACTCACCAAACTCTGATGTGGAGTTCTTAATGATAGTGTTGGTCCAATAATGGTTACATAATGAGCAGGGCACGCGAATGGTGATTGTTGATGTGGAATGAAATTGGACAAAGAAGAAAAATGCTTCTGTATAGATAGATTTAATTTAATATGAACAGCGTGAATTAAGATAGATGTAACTCTCTTAAATATTTTTGTTTTTTTAAAACAAAGAAGAATATAACTCTTAGAGATGATGAGCACGTTTAGGGATATACCTCACAGAGGGCATGCTAGACATTTTGAGCAGTTTGCTGCTCTTTGATAGAATGCTTTTACCAATCAAAAGAAAAAAGTTTAGGTGTAATATCTCTATAAGATGTTCTGATAAATAACTATCTCTGACGGACTGTTACCATTCTCAAAAAAAAAAAAAAAAAAAAAAAAAAAAGGATCTCTAACAGGCAATTTAGGTGTAATATGATGGACAAGTTTACTTCTTGTCTCTTAGTGGTCGTTTGGTTTGAGGTCAAAATAGTCCCGGGATTACAATCCCGGGACTAATTTATACCATCTGTTGGTATTATTTTATACCATCTGAAAGATGGTATAAAATAATACCAGTATAAGTGGGTTAAGAAGGTATAAGTTGAGTTATTCCAGCACTAATTTTTATACCACGTTTGGTACAAGGTATAAAATAATCCCGGGATAAATCTATACCTTATACCAAACGTGGTATAAAAATTAGTACCGGTATAATCCATGTTATACCTTAAACCAAACGACCACTTATAGTATTAATTTTAAAGGTTGTTTGAAGCAGCCTCTCTGCCCCACAAAAGGTATCCTAGCCTCCCCAGACCCCACTGTGGGATTACACTGGATATGTTGTTGTTTGGAAGTCTAGCATGTTTTAGTTTTTTATGATCTTATAATTCCAACTAGTCTTAGAAGAGTTTCTCAGTATCCTTGCTGCTAGATTTGTCATCGGGTTTGAGTAATTAATAATTATCTTATGGTTTAGTTGTCATTCTTGAGGCATAAGGGTGCTACCAGAGCTTAATAGCACTCCAAGCTTTCATTTTGTACTTAATAGGTAAAAGTGTGTTTTTGACTTAGATTCCTTGTGTAACCTCTCTTATTCAGGTTGTTCTCGGACAGTCTAGGTGGATAGAATATACTCTTACTCTTTCATTTCGTCCTTCGGCAACTTATTTTCACAAAATTAGAATGATGTCAACCAGGCTTAAACCAGGCTCCTCTTTTTTCTTTGACTACAGCTTCTCTTGCTATGCGTGAGACGTAATATTTTCTACGATCCATCTTTTCTCTACAACTTACCATATTTTTCTGACCCTTTCAGTCAATTTCATATTAGGTCTGAATTGAGCTATAGGATTATCATTGTTACGTCTTACTCAAGTTCCTCATTCAAGAAAATACTCCTTTGTCATGCTACATGGATGCAGCTGATGGTTAAATGTATGCAAGTTTGTTAACGGTTTAGGGTACTTTGAAGAATCCGCATGAAAGACCTACATCCATTATACCACCTGTGTAACACGGACACGTCAAGGAAAATGTAGGATCGATGTAGCAACTCTTTCCATAAGGGAATCTAGTATTCACAAGGAAATGAACAAACCAAGATTCTTAGATTTGTCCTGTGGCATGCAAGGATATTTGGATGCTATAGTTGCTAGATCATCATGGGTCATGTATATGAGAGATGAGGCTCAAAAGAAGAGCAAAAGTATATGAGTTTTGATTTGACGATATTTTGCACTTTATTGTTAACTTCAAGATCCAGGAATCATGTGAGAAAAATTCTTTTCCTGATGGTATTCACTTAGTTTACAAAACCTGCCTGAGGAGAAAATTACAAATTATTTTGAACTTAAAAGTTTCTGAAAATATTGCAACTTATGAAGCAAATAGAAGCATAGGTACATAGGATGGATGAGAGAGCAAGCTGGTTGAGTATATTTGTGAAGATGCCTGCGTTGTACAAAAATAGCCTACCTATAATACATAATCAATTACTAGACAGATTGGCAGCCCGACTTGTACGTAATGAAAATACAGATCAGGGCAAATTCCCCAGCTAGGTAACTAACTCCTTTTTTGAACAGGAAAAAAAAAAAGGAGTGAATTTGCCTTGATCTATATTTTCATTACATACAAGTCGGGCTACCAATCTGTCTAGTAATTGATTATGTATTATAGGTAGGCTATTTTTGTACAAAGCAGGCATCTCCACAAATATACTCAACCAGCTTGCTCTCTCATTCCTTTTTCTAATTAAGAAAGACGCAAATGCTCTTTCTTCTCACTCCCTCTCCATTCTTCTTATATAGCCTGTACTTCAAACTGTTGCACATTTTCATTAATACTTGAACAGGATCACCGAACTCGGCGAGTCAACAAATTTGACGAGGTTCTACGTCTGCGAGTTGAACTCTTAGATTTTGATCGCATCCTTTGATGATTATTCAACGTAACAGAGCAGTAAACTATGAGATTTCTCATGCACTAAAGAACATTCCAATATCCAATACTGAGAAAAGGAATAGGTTTCAGCCGTCTTTCAGGATTTAGCTTGCTATAGAAAGCATGGAAATTAGAAAGAAGTACTCCTAAACCGCAAATTTATTGAAATAACGTCATAAAGCTTTGAGGTAAAATCCTACACTTGCAACTGGTACAAGAAAAAGTAACTTTCTTTAAATTGGCTTCTCGTTGTGTTTCTTTTGTATTGTGTGACTTCCTACGCCAAGGTTTGATGTTTCTTCTTTACTTTCTGGTGTATAGCGATAGAAAATAATGGTTTAAATAAGTCTGAAGACTTAATTGGGAAGAGTAGAATTTTCAAGAATAGCATTTCAATAAGCACTCTTTAGTCATTATCAATTTACCTTTTTCGGTAGTAACTACTATAGAAAGCGCTATTTAGCTTACTATAACTGAATAATCCTTCTTCCTCAGTGATAACTTGCTTCACTCTGCCACTATTGTACACTTTAGTTGAGTTTCAGTTCAAAATACAACAGTTGAACTGATTCATTAAAAACATAAATAAATAGGACTTCATTTGTTGATAGCTCATTTGATTTGTTATCCTCCTGGCCTAGATTTTTTTTTGTTTTGTTGTTTTTCATCAAAACTTTGTGTTGGGTAATCTGCCGAACATGTTTTTTTGTGGTTAGTGCCAAGTTGAAGATAGATGTTCTCTCCAAAAATAGAAATATCATTGTTATGGAACATGTTGGTATTACCTGGAAATTTTCTGCCAAAGTTGCTTTCTTTAAAATGTCTATAAATTCACAATATAGTTACATAGGTATGGACTGGTTTTCTTTTTTCCTTTTTATATTTTTTTAGGTTTCTGTCTTCTTGAAGGAAATTTTTGCACTTAATCTTCTATAAGATTATGTAAATCTGTATCTTTCTTGTCTGCATTCTGCAAAGACTTCATTATAGTGCTATGTCATTATCCTTTTTCTCTTCATTCCCAGGTATATGGACGGAGAACGTCTGACAGCAGAAGATGAGAAAATAGTGGTAGACAAGCTTCTTGCTTATCATCCCCATTCTGAAGATAAAATTGGATCTGGCCTCGACTCAATTATGGTTGGTCACATAGTTTGATGATACTTTGGTTGCTTGATCTTATTAATATTTTTTAATTAAGCTTCTTTTCAAGCGACTGGAATCTCTTGGTAGAGATTGAAAACTTCTTTTAGTTTGTTAGTTTAGCCTTTTGTCATCGTGCTGCATTGTAAATTATGAGCCTGTTTGGATGGGCTTATGCCTATAAGCTGCAAACAGCTTATAAGCTAAAAAAAATAAGTTGGGGTAGTCTAACTTATTTTTTTGGGCTTATAAGCTGTTTTCAGCTTATAAGCTGCTTTAGATAAGCTAAGTCAAATGGGCCAAATTATTTTTTTGAGCTTATTTTAAGCACAAAATGACTTTAAGCTGGCCAGCCAAACACTCAAAAATGCTGAAAACAGCTTATAAGCAACTTATAAGCCAATCCAAACGGGCTCTATGTTAATTAATGTGTTTGGAGTTCTCATCTCAAACTATATTTGTCCATTGACTACTCACTCCATCCGGCAAATAGCATATGACAGGGCAGTCTGAACTATTGGATCTACTGAAGTGGAAGAGTGTCTTCCTTTGTGAATAACAGCCTTCCCTTGTATCCAAAGTAGACAGCCTTTGCAAAACTATAATCCACTTAATAGAAAAGGAAGCATGTCTTTGAAGCTTTCCTGAGTATTACAACTTATTTTAAATTGGGCAAACTATTTTTAATATTTGAGGGAAAATGTTGACCTACTCATTGATCATTACAGTACTTCTTGTTAAGCTGTTTGCTGGTTCTTAACCTAAGTACCATGTAAAGAGTCGAGACTTATGTAGCTGGCGATTAATTGTGTGTTATTGAGTTGACTAATAGCCTCTATTTTGTAGGTTGATCGGCATCCCCAGTTCAAACGGTCAAGGTGTCTCTTTGTCGTAAGAACAGACGGTGGATGGATAGACTTTTCCTACCAGAAGTGTCTGAGACAGTACATTCGAGATAAGTACCCTTCTTATGCCGAAAAATTCATAAAAGAACACTTCAAACGCGGTAGCTGAGTTTGTATTAGAAAGCCTTGCCTCACATAAATACTGAAGCTGGAAGCTGTTGGCATGTAGAGCCCTCATGGTGGGTCTTTGTCCTTGAAGGAACAAGAAAATGACGGATCTTATGAATGCTTGATGTGCGGCTAAAGGTGTTCATGGATTCAATGACAACAAATGACTTTCTGATACCTTTAGTCAATGTGGTAGATATTAGTTGAGCATTTCAAGTTTTATTTGGTGGAAGAAGAAAGTTGATGGAAATAAACGTTGATAAAGAGTATTCTTCCATAGTAATTAGTTGGATTTGCTTGTAATGTTGACTGTCACTTTCTTTTGATGAATCTCTGTCTCTATCTTCTTTAATTTCTGAAGGCACATTACCTGGCATAGTTGGTGTACACACGTAAAAACTTGCATGCGGACCTTGTAGCTAAGACTAGCAACTTGTATTTATTTTGCCAAGTAATGAAGGTGCTAGATAGCAGGCTGTGCTGGTGATAGGTAGCAGGTACCCAATAGAATAGTCGAAGTGCTCGCTGTGATTGACATTATAGAAAATGGTAAGTGTTTGTATATTTTGGAGGAATGGTCAAACATGCAATTATGTTTCTCAGATTCAATCATGGAAGGGAAGTGTCATGATTGCCACCGAACTCATGCTCGCTTGTACATCTCCAAACAAATTTTTCAAAAGGGGTAGCATGCCTTTTACACTTTTGAGTTTTGACCGTAGGATCATGTCATGTGCATCAATTTGGATTGGCAAAGATAATACTACCTTTTTTCTGCCTCATAACTATGAATTGTATTGTGTGAAAATCAAGAAAAGTAGCCACAGCACGGTCTGTGAGTACACAGTGATGGTCGAGGTAGAATTCGAGTAAGTCAAAGTAGTCCCAGCTTTGCATGTTGCTAGGTCGTTCTTTTGGTGACTTTGGCTTGCCAAAAGTAACGTTGTCTACATTTCTTTTAATAATGTTGGCGATCGGTCCAATTTTTGCAAGTGTGTTATTGGATAACAACTATACCCTTGATCTCAATTTATATGATAATGTTTGACTACGTATGAAGTTTATGAAAGAAAGAAATAAAGACTTTTGAAATTTGTGATTCAAACAAGTTAAAAATTCATTGACAATAGTTAAAGAATAAATAAAAGGTTAAAGGTAAATTATTTTTAAATATAAGATGTCATTCTTTTTTGACTGACTAAATAAGCAAGTAGTGTTAAATAAATGGGGACAGAGGGAGTATTCTCCACCAACAAGAGCATCACATAACTCTGTCCACAAATAATTAGATAGTTGGAAGAATTACTTAGCATTATATCTATGCTGATATTTGAATCTTGATTTCCCACAGTTTCACGTGCTGCGTTAACTACTATGAGTTCTCTTTGTGCATTTTAACTAGAAATTTAGTAAATTTTCAAGCTATAAAGATGTTTTAATATAGAATTTTAACTAGAAAAAATAATAGTGGTCTTTGCTAAACTAGACTCAAACAAGAGGGTTACTCAAAGACCTGGCTTTACCTTATTAAACAGTTCACCATTTGGTAAAATGTCAGTGCTTTTACCTTTTTGCCTCATTGCTTAGCTCTAAGCTTCTAAGTTGTATCCTCTTAATCTAGTTAGTGGAAACATCAACTAGCAATTTATGTTTAGATTATTAATGACAATGATACGGTTTTAACTTTTAAAGCAGGTGTTATAATGCAAGTATTTGATTAGGCGCAATGGGTCCAAAGTCCACAAGCAATGTGATCAATCCATCCAGCTGGATATTCAAGGAAATCTATCGACCACTTCTTTCTTCTTTTCAAAATCTTCTGTGCATATCTTTATAGGATCTTTGAGAGAGACAAACACGTATCTCTTCCGAATATTCTGCTTCTTTATACCCAATATATGCATAGCTAGATTCCAAATTTGATGGTTATGCATTTGTAAATCGATTTCAGTTGATATTACAATAATTAGATTTACAGTTAAATGCTTAATAAATTTTAAATAGATAAACTATCTAGATAAAAAATACTAGGCTCGTGTGAACCATACTCAGGACTAAATTCCTTGTATTATTTTACTAAAGTCTCATATATCGGAAGGGACAGAGCTTATACCCTTTTTTATGTTATCAAAAAATTAGTAGGAATATAGTATTATTTGGAGAGTTAAATAATTTTCTTATAGTTGTCGAGTTAAATAATTTTCTTCTACTATGATTTTCTATAATACGAGTATAATTTATATACTTTTCATGTCATATATAAATATAATAATTTTGTTCTAATTTTTTAAAAAAAATTACGTGTGGAGTTTACTGTTTATATTTGTCGACGCTCTGTATTCTGACTAGGGGTGGGCATGATACGGTATTTGAAACTTAGGTTCGGTAATTTCGGTATTTAAAAATACTATAACATTACCATACCAAATTAATTTGGTATGGTTCGGTATTTTTAAGTTCGGGTTCGATATTTTGCGGTACGATAATTCGGTAACCATAGTTTGTTCCACTCCGACTTACATATATACATATAATAAAGAATTATGACTTCGGCTATTCAAGAAACGTCTCAATTATATTATAATAACACCTTACACGTGCAAAAATTCAAAAGAAAGTACAAGCAATGCCCTTCGTTAATCAATTACACAAAAAGGACATTTCAATCAAGATATATATACTTCGGTATACAAAAGGGGCATTTCAATTAGCTATGTCATACTAACATCTTACACATGTAAAAATATTCAAAAGAAAGTACAAGCAATTCCAACGTCTAGACAATTAGGTTATACTAATACTAATTATATATTTGTTAGTATTATATATATATATGAATTGTATAAGTAACTATATGGAATACTTCGGTATGGTATTCCGTATTTCAGTATTTTCTTCATCAATACCGAATACCGTATCAAATATCAAACTTTTCAAAAATGCATACCAAATGCCGTATCAAATACCATAATATCAAAATCACGATATAATTTTTTTTAATTTTAATAAAATAATCGGTATATGTCGTACTGGGCTCACCCCTAATTCTGACTATCAAAGACTAGTCAGTGAATTGTGTCATTTTCATTTTAGAAACAGAGTTCTTTTGAGACAAGAAATTTCATAGCGATGGGACAAGGGATTTTGATCGATCGGTCCCATCAGCTCATCGAGGGTAGGTAATATAAATGGCCATGCATTATAATTGAGGTATTATAGGGCGTCATCCCTATGAGTTTTTTGGTCTATGTATAGGCTGCTGTTTTGAGTACATTCAATCTGTAAACTTTATGGAGGAAAAAAAGATTGAAGAGGTTGAGTTCGCAACTAGAAGTTTAACTTTACGCTGTTAGTGTAAAATAATTTTTGCAGAATTAAATTATCTAAAAGATAATTATGATTAATCAACTAGCCCTGGAAATAAATAAATTTTAAATTCTAGCGGAGGCAAAATATTAGGTGACTTATTCTTATATGTCCAATCTCGCTTATATGAACAAAGTTATTTCCTATTATGGTAGGAGATGACAGGGTTTAAGTCTACAACATTAAAGTATATTTGCAGTGTAAGAACTCTTTCGTATGGTCAATGTATATAAATTAATTTCTTAATGCTATATATGAGCGCTATTTCGCTACTTTATGACGCCAAGATTGAAGTCTGATCACCTGCCTTTGGCAGTTTGACTACCAAATTTATGCCACACGACCAAGAAGAGCTGCGACAGTTGTAAGATTTCTAAGGATTCTGGAGTAAATTAACTCATCAATCATAAGCAATAATTTGAAGAAACAAACATTAAAACAGTTAATATAAGTAATCTGATAAATAGAGGCGAAAAACACTAAAAGAGTGATAAAAACTACTCCATTACATTGATGAGAAGACAACTGGAGATACGATATAAAACGTAGGTCACAATAAATATTGTCACCATATTGACGGGTACCATCTGGTCGAATTTCAATATCAAGAACCAAAGTACACGAAATTAATTGTTTTAATGTTTTAGGAATAGATTTTGGAGATTGCAAAAGATACTAGAGATAAAATCGTAAATGCTTGCCCAAATCAAAAGTGTTTATAAGCATAAAAATCCTAAGTTGGGATGATCAATTTCTAACTTAACACATTTGGAGCAGTTTGGTAGGTTGTATTAGAGAAAATAATACGTGTATTAGCTTTGATATTATTAACATCTTGTTTGATACAATTTTTCAACCTATGTATCACAAACCTCAGGTTTTAACCATCGGTTCACAATTCATTGCAGTCCATGCCAGTGACCTAACCATTTGGGACTGGACCCCTTTAAAATTACAGTACTTTTCACACTGCATTTAATTAACTCCATTCATTTGCAAACTGGTCCTTACCTGTATCATGTCTCACCCAAAACTTCCCGTTATATCATCATAAATTATTCCTAGCTTTCTACAAATCAAATTATCTAGTTTTCTATGCTATCCATTCACAATAACTGCAACTACCGGATGATATCAAGTTTTTCATTATTAATCATATATATATATATATATATATATATCTTGAGTTCAAGCTTTGATATGAAATTATCTTTATTTGAGAGCGTTTTACCTCTATTCCTTTAAAGATTTGTCGGTGGGAATCTTGATACATTCAGTCCAAATGTAAGTTTCGGATATATACCGGTAGTACAGTAAACCAAAAAAACTACCACTAGTGTCAATGTAACTATAATATTCTATCTAGTTTCTACGTATAACAACACGCTACTTTATGCTTGGTGCATGCATGTATAACTTCCGTTACAAAGTACGAGCTGGGTGTGGGGAGGAGGACACCGGGGGTGGGGGGGGGGGGGGGGGGGGGGGGGGCGGGGAGGGATTCAAGAAGTCATAGTAAATAGTGAACGTGGAATTTCTGCCAGGGACTAGTTCTCTATACACTCTATATACATAATTTTTTACCCTTTGTCATGATAAACAAAAGGTTGAAAACTAAAACTACCAAAAACTGTTTGTGTTTGTTGGTTAAATGATACTACTAGTAATAATTTAGCTATATTAGTGACGAATCCAACAATGAGTTTGCAAGGTTCGAGATCAATTCAATGTTTAGAGATCAGATTTATATGTTTCTAGTCTAATATTCAGAACGTATAGCGTTTAAACTCTAAACCGGTCACTGTTTAGCTATTTGGTCCCTCTTTCTTTCTTTTTCTTTGTTGTGTTGCTTGATAGTACTCCATTTATTTAACGGAAAATGGCCAAAATTACCCCTGAACTTTGAAAAATAGTTCATTCATACCCTTCGTTATACTTTAGGGCCAATTATACCCTTACAGTTATACTATGGGATCAATTATACCCTTATGTCTAACTGCTGCCACGTGGCATCATCCTAGTCCTTCAAAATTATTGTACCCTCAAATAATTTTTTACCCACTAAAATAACTCAATCCGACCCAAATTTTTTTTTCCAGCAAAAATAATACGGAATTATTTTTATTTTATTTTGCTGGAAAAATTATCCGTATTATTTTTGCTGGAAAAAAAAAATTTCGGATCGAGTTGAGTTATTTTAGTGGGTAAAAAATTATTTGAGGATAAAATAATTTTGAAGGGCTGGGATGATGCCACGTGGCAGCAGTTAGACATAAGGGTATAATTGACCCCATAGTATAACTGTAAGAGTATAATTGACCCTAAAATATAACGAATGATATGAATAAATTATTTTTCAAAGTTCAGGAATAATTTTATCCCTTTTCAATTTATTTAATGTCAGGGGTTCTCCAGCTAGTCAAAGTACTCGGAGAATGAGCCTTTTGAAAGAGAGGAGGGAAAGGAAGGGAAGGAGAAAAGTTAATAAAAGCAAAGGAAAAGAAAGAAAGCAACTAATCATAGCAGAAACCCTACACTAAGTCTCTACCATCATCAAAACAACAATTCCCACTGCAGCAATTCAAGATTTAAATTACTCGCTCCCTATTAGTTTAAATATTAGTAAATTAATTATTATTTGAGTTACTGGATTAAAAATTTGATATTTATATATATATTTAATACTCTTACTCTCACCGTATAGATTGTCTTTGATTGGACATAGAATTTAACAAAAACTTGTTAAATTTATAATCTAAAACAAATTATAGATATTCGTTTGTCTATTAATGATCTCATCAAAGTAAAATATAGAGTTTAAAGTTAAATAATTTCTCAATATGTATAGAAAGATATCAATATTTTTGAATAAACTAAAAAAAAGTGCATCACATAGCCACATACATTGAGAACGAAAGAAGTAAATTTTCTTATATGGTGAGTTCGACCAAATCAACTACTTCCTCCGTCTCAATTAATGTAGCACCATTTAATTTGACACACAATTTTTTTTTTTTAAAATACTTTTGAAATGTGTGATCCAAAACAAGCCTTATATAAATGTGTGACTGTAAATCATCTCATAAAGTTAATTGTTTTAACTATAGAAATATGACGTTCTTTTTGGGATAGATAAAAAGGAAATGGTGTCACATAAATTGGGACAGAGAGAGTAGGTTACATGTTACATCCGCCCCTGCCACAAAACATATACTCCCTCCGTTTCAATTTATGTGAACTCATTTGACTGGGCACGACATTTAAGAAGGAGTGAAGACTTTTGAAACTTGTGATTCAAAATAAGTTTTGAATATTTGTGTGACTGTAAATAATTTCATAAAGTGAATTTATTTTCAAAATTAGAAAGAGGTCATTCATTTTGATACAAATTAAATAAAAAATAGGTACATATAAATTGAAACAGATGAAATATTATTATGTCTCTGCAGTTAATTCAAGTATACGTATATTTCTGGCAAATACATCTACCCGTTTTCCCTCCTTTGTTCTGTTTCTAAAATATGCTCTCTTGTTCTATTATCCCTACAACTCTACTTACTCATAGGCTATCTACTTTCAGCTTTATTCGTACAAAAAAGAAGTCCCAGAGACAGAGACAGAGACAGAGAACAGTAAACAAAGGCATTGGGAAACTGGGATACCTTCTAAAATTTGCTTGGTGGCATTCTACACTTCACATTATACCAGACAAATCCTAAAGACCAGTTTGGCAGCGAGAATTATTCACTTTTTTCATTTTATAGTGTTTAGTCATAAAAATTTCAAAAATACAGCAGAATTTGGAAAATAATCAAAAATCTTATTTTCACGTTTTTCATTTTTTGTTTTGAACCTTCACTTTTGTTTTTTTGGTTTCAATTTTTACCCCAAATATTTTTTTGTTGCTCAATTATTACCCTAAAAGTTCTTACAACATTTTTCACTGATCAGAGGCAACTTATGTTGCTCTCCACTCCAACAACATTGGACATCAAGTGCTAAAAAGCCTCTAAAAGAAAAGAAGCAATTGGAAATTTTGTAATAAAATCATATTTAGAGATGCTATATTTTTTGTGTGCACAAGCAAGCCTCCTAAGTTGCAGCCTTTTGATGGAAAGAAACCATCAGTTTTGAGCACTCCATAAGCCGATCTCAAGTATAATTGTTATATTTTTTGCACTAGTTATGTTTATTAATTGCTTTGGGTGGTTTTACTAATTTTTAGAAATTGAGGGGTATAAATCATATTTTTATTTTTTTAAAAAAAAGTACATTTCAATAACCAAATATTATTTGCAAACAATTATGACCAAACACAACTCCAACTTCAAAAATTCCAAATGTTTCTATGGCCAAGCGCCTACTAAATGACAATGTTAGATTAAAAGGTTGCTTCATTTTGTAAGCAAAATTAATGGAGTCTTGAATATTGCCGTGGATTAATGGTATACAAGGATTCTACTTCTAAATTCCCCATAGTACATCTCAAGAAAAAATTGGAAGTGTACTTATTAGCCTTAAAATTGATGATGCAATACACTAGTCTAAACTACAAATTAGAAGGGTGTTCTTCCTGATGAATCATCGTACTTCAAACTGACATAAGGGAATAAGTAGAGTATACCATAAAGCTCGAGAGAATCTACGATCGACTCACCATCTTAGAAGACATGTTAAGGGTGACACACTCCAACATGCATGATATCGGAAAATATAGAGATTTTATATTCAAGTCTCACTTAACATTAATCCCCAAAGAGAATTTTCAAGTGATTGACCAGTTAAAACCACCAAGCCGGCACACGATGACGTGCTAAAGATATACTAATAAAATAAATAAAAATATTATCTTATGATGAGATAATAGCACTCTCTAATGGAATCAATCCTTAACAAGAAAGTCAACTATTATAATCTCATTAGACTTGGTGTTGATGAGTATTGGATTCTCGCGTTGATGGTGGATGAGAGAGGCCAAATATGATCTTGAATCTTTTTTATTGCACGAGTTATTTAAGCTTTGGAGTTAAATTAGACTCGCTTATTTTTCTTAATGAATTATGAAGCATTGCATGAGAAAAAGGATCAACGAAAAATGCTAAACTAAGGCAAATGGGAGGAGGGATGGATTAAAGCGTATGGAATTTACTTTTACTTTTGTTTTTGGGTATTATCGAAAATGGTGTTTGGACTTTGGGAGTGATGGTGAGTGATATAGAGAGTCTACTCTTGAAAGCTAAAATAGGCACGCAGAGCAACTTTTGGCTGCTTTTCTTTTCTTTAGTGTATGGGTTTTTTCTTCCTTTTATACACTTTGGTAAAAGAAGAGATCTGAAGGTATATATGACTATTCCACCATCGTATAAAGTACTTTGAAAATATCAGTAAGATAAAGTACTTAGAGCCTGTTTGGATGGGCTTATGCTAAGCTGTTTGCAGTTTATAAGCTAAAAAATATAAGTTGGGATAGTCTAACTTATTTTTTTTGGCTTATAAGCTATTTTCAGCTTATAAGCTGCTTTAGATAAGCTAAGTCAAATGGACCTAATTATTTTTTTGAGCTTATTTTAAGCACAAAATGACTTTAAGCTGGCCAGCCAAACACTCAAAAAAACTGAAAATAGCTTATAAGCAACTTATAAGCCGATCCAAACGGGCTCTTACACTACTTTTCTTTTTATAAGAGAAAAAAAAAAGAATTTAGTTAATTAAAAAGGAGAAATATGGAGAATTAAGTGCAGGTAATGATAAATTAATGATGCAGTGAGAAGTCGAAGTAGTAGTTGGCAAATGGCAAGATGCACTTTTCTGTTGAAGCTGTAATTTTTGTCATTTCTGCTGCAAACTTTACAGCGCCTGCTCAGCTCTCTTGCATTCACTAGTCAACTGTTCCCTTTGGTCCCAGTTTTTACTTTTGTTTTTTCTTTGCTTTACTTTATGTGTTTCAGTAAACTATTCTAGGGTAAATATTTACCCGTGTTCGATGTTTATAGCAATCCACTACATATGGTAAATATATGGTTTTGGGGTCTAACTCATTCTCGAAAACTAGCTTATGACAGAGGATTGTCCAAATTCATATAAGCAGATCACCGGTGATTTCTCAACTAATGTGAAATCTAACCAACTCTAACACCCTCTTTACGCCAAGGGTCAACTAGAGGCGGAAAATATAATTTAGGAGAACAAATGGGAGAGACCTAGTTCTGATATCATATAAAGATATAACCTTTGAGTTTAACTTAAACTCAAAAGCTAGTTCATTCCCCAACCAAATTAGATTCTAATCCACTTTAACATACACATCATACATGCTCTATGCTTTTGAATATATAGTCCTTTAGTTAGTTGTAGCTTATATGCCACACAGGGGTAGAGATAGACTCTGAATTTAAAACTTAATGGTCGATCTTCATGTTTTACCATGGAATCTATTGTATTTTGAAATCTTAGATTTAATATAGTAATACTTAGTATTTGTTTATTTAGTAAATTTCAGATATATATATATATATATATATATATTTATGCTCTATTTCAATTATTAGATTTAATTGAACCCAATTATAAGATTTTGTCTACCAGTGCTAGGGGTGTAGGTAGATGTAAAAATTCATTCATTAATCAGATGTTTCAATGAATATTCACATTTTCAATGAATTTTTCTCGACGCGAACCTTAATTTTGGTATAAAGAGTATCATATGTTAGGTTAGACACTACGCTAATGTTGTACTTAAATTCTATATTAACTTGATATTTGTCCAGCATCATCATTGCCGGTCATAACATTTAAGTTTTGGCTAATTGATTATGTCTAATTTCATAGTTAACTTAGGCTAATTGTACGTATAGGTTAATGACCTTTATTTGTTATAGGTTAAGATCGGTTGTAGTATATTATAATTTGCCCATGCCGCGTATAATGAATCTGGATCTTTAACTAAGGATCGAGCTTTAATCCCGCGGGCATGAATCATGCATGTACAGACTAAAAGATGAATATTAACTAGTCATCTGTAAAATTGGCTACACTACACTAACCATTGATGCTTGGAGGATGTCAACATTACGGTAATTAATGCATATTTTATTTCAACTTATCTTTCAACTATAATACTCTCTCCAGTTTAAAAAGAGTGTCTACTTGACTTTTTTTATTTGGTTAAAAAGAAGTGTCCACTTACCAGAAAAAATAAATTTTATTTATTCAGATTTGCCCTTATTAAGTGTTAAGTGATCAAATCCAATACCTATTTAATTAGGGATAGTTTAGTCAAACTACTTATTTTTGCCTAGGAGTTATATTTTCATAAGAGATGTGCAAATGACTAAGTGGACACTCTTTTTGAACCGAAGGGCATAAAGTTTTGTAATTTGATGTAAACATGACGAGTGAATAATATATTTTTCCGTCCTCATTAGCTAGATTATACAAGATTAGTCAAACCTCTTTATAGCGACATCATTCGTTTCGATATTCATTTAACTGCTACAACAAAATGGTATTATAGAGAATATATAATATAACATAACATGAAGAATTGATTCCAAAAAAATGACTATTATAATGAAATATTATTATAGGAGATGATTAATTGCTATAAAAAGGTTTGACTCACTCTGATTAACGGGAGTATTGAGAACTAATTAGTCCACCTCTTTATTACTCGTGCTAAAAAAATTGATTTCTTTTCGTTTTTTGATATCCATTTTGAGATTTGTCTAATTCGGATTCATTGAAAAAAAATCATTTTAAAAGTGACGCTCTATATCAATGTGATTCTATACTCAAGATTCGTACTTTAGAATTTTGATTAAGAGTGGACGAATACTTGCGACACATAATTTTGATGGTTTTACTAGTGCTAAAAGAATAAAACTACGTACTCCATTGGGCCTCTATTGAAATTGGGGTCCCAACCAGATTTGTAACCCGCACGAACCTCACGTGTCGAGTTATTATTCTGCATGATCCCATAATTTCCTTGTATATAGTCTTCCACAAATAATAATAATGCCATAAATTCATTAAAGAACAAAGCAAAAACAATCCAGATACCCAAAATAAAAACACAATCTTTCCCCCAGTCTCTCCATTCCCTATTCCCCATTTGCCTTTTCTCAACTCTCTCTTTCTCTTGCTCTCTTCAACACTATCAACAAATAAACTTCAAGCTCTTCTGCTAAACAAAGAGCTTATCTTTCACCTTCTTTTTTTCAGTTTGTTGAATAGTATGAAGTAAATGAAAACACAACTAAACTTCTTCTTCTCAGAAGAAGATAATGACTCACTTTCATCAAGAACAACAGCAAAAAATCCCATTTTTATTAGATTCTCTTTACTGTGAAGAAGAAGAGACTTGGGAAGAAGATGATCTTTTCACTGAGAGTTCTTGCAGTGAAAATAAATCAAACCCTAATCTACATGACTTGTTATGGGAAGAAGGGGAGCTTAGCTCTCTGTTTACTAAAGAAACAGAGAATAAAATAAGCTACAATGTGCTAGAAAAAAACCAATCTTTAACTTCATCAAGAAGAGAAGCAGTTGAATGGATTCTAAAAGCTACTGCTCATTACTCTTTCTCTGCTCAAACTGCATTTCTTGCAGTTAACTACTTTGATAAGTTTCTCTTTAGCTTTGATCAGTCTCAAATTTCTAAACCATGGATGAATCAACTTGTTGCTGTGGCTTGCCTTTCACTTGCTGCAAAAGTTGAAGAGACTGAAGTTCCTCTTCTTCTTGACCTCCAAGTATGTTCCAAGAAAATAAAAATGGATCCTGTAAATATTTCTAGTACTTGTTTTCTTGATCATGTTGACTGATTTGGTGTTTTTTTTAGGTTGAGGAATCAAGATATGTGTTTGAATCCAAAACAGTTCAGAGAATGGAGCTGTTGGTTCTGTCTACACTTAAGTGGAAGATGAATCCAGTGACCCCATTTTCATTTCTTGATTATATCACTAGGAGGCTTGAATTGAAGAACTTTTTATGCTTGGAATTTCTGAGGAGATGTGAGAAGGTGCTTCTCTACACAATTACTGGTGAGCAGCTTAAACATTTTATTTATTTAATTATATTGTTAACTTTACATGGACCTAGATGAATGCAATATCCTAACTGGTATTGGGCAATGGCAGATGGTAGATTCATTGGTTACCTTCCTTCTGCAATGGCTTCTGCCACAATGTTGCATGTTCTTGATAGGCTACAGCCCTCCATTGGTGAGAAGTATCAAGATCAACTTTTGGGCATCCTTGGAATTGTCAAGGTTAGAATTTTATTCTCTAAATTCCCGCTTGTAGTTAATCTGCCGCTAAATTGCTCATGGCTAAAAGAATTTTTTGATAACCATAGATGAATATATATGCAGTTAGATGTTGAATTTCCTTGGCTTTTTCGAGTGTTATTTTTTTTTTATCTTTTGAAACCTTTAGTGAAAATTCTGACTTCGCCATTGATAGAATTGTCAATTATATTTGTTGTTTGGCTACATAATTTGTCCGTGGTTAGTTCCTGTGCTTTTTAACGAGTGAGCTTGTTATCCAATTTGTTGTAGTTTCTAATAAAATCTGGTTAATGTAACAGGACAAGGTGGAGGAATGTTATAGGCAAATCAAAGAGGTGGCTTGCAACATTGATTTTCATTCAAATAAACGCAAGTTTGGGAATTTGCCAGGGAGTCCAACAGGGGTAGTGGATGTGTCATTTAGCTCAGATTACTCCAATGACTCATGGTCAGTGGCTACTTCAGTTACTTCTTCTCCAGAGCCATTGTCCAAGAAGACTAGGGAGTCATGAGAATGACAAAATTCAACTCTCAGGGTTCCTCATCAGACAGATTCTTAATTTAAATGTCTTTTAAATATTTCCTTAATAGACTCTAGTGAACGATCTTCACTTTAGTTACATATGTATAATGTTCAATAACAGTACTCTGTCTCACTTAAGTATTAAGTTCTTGTTATTCACATGTTAATTTGCTTACCATCTTTACATTTAAATTAAAACCCCTTTTGAGAATAATAACAACTAGCTAATGGACCATTTCTAATGGTACTGGCTATAGACTATAGTGGGGCTGAGATTTTGTACCTTAAAGGTAAAGATGGTAGGCATTTTATTCTGAGGAAATAAAAACTTTCATAAAAACAAATCAAGTATTAAAAGTAAACTAATGTCTACTTGTGCATCCTGGATTATCTTTTCAACTTCTTGATTTTATAGCATTAATGTTAAGAACTTATTACCACTTTAGGGTGTAGTGCGATTGGATAAGATCACTTTTGATCAAAGGTTTTGCATTGGAGTTGTGGGAATGAAGAAATCTATTAGTAGTATGCGCTTCTTCGTTAACTAATCCTACATTGCACGAATTTGGATTAAGTTATACATTGAATACCAAATACCTGAAATAACCGGCTCTATATTGTGCTACATTTTTTTCAAAACAAAGAAAGAGACGGGTGTGTTGAAAAATAATCAAGATTTGGGGAAAGAGTGGATTTTGTTCACATCTGGAAGGAGTAACATATTGTCGGCCACTGGAAATTTTCTAGGGGTTAGATTTGCAAGTATTATTTGTTTGACCTCGTTAGAAGAGTTGGTCTCCTTTTAGTTTTGTTTCTCAATTTCGAGGTCTATGAGAAGGACACTAGTTAAAACGATTCAATTAAAAAAAAGAAAGTAAAAGGATAAAAATACCGTTGAACTATTTGAAATGGGCCAGATTTATCCTCCGGATTATAATAATTTGTTCCAACCCAAGACAAACAAAGTCAGGGTAATCAGACTGTGTTTTTGGCTCACAAAGCGGCTAATTTTGCTTGTGCACTATTCGAATGGGGCAAATCTGACCGATTTGAATAGTTCAAAGGTATTTCAGTCGCATTAATCTAACGGAAAAGGTCCAAAAATACCCCTGAACTATTGAAAAAGGCTCATAAATACCCTCCTTCCACCTTTTGGTCTAAAAATACCCTTCCATCCACCTTTTAGGTCTAAAAATACCCTTAAGGTTTGTTTTTGACTCAAATATACCCCTCAAACTAACAAGTTAAAATTAACTCTTTTAAAAAGCCAAATGACAATTTGTAATTGGTCAATAATAAAATTCCGTAATTTAAAAAAAAATCCAAATTTAAAAAAAAAAATTGCCAATAATAAATTTCCAGTAATTTAAAATTCCAGATTTAAAAAAAAAATTCCGTAATTTACATATTTTTTTTAAAAAAAAATTGTGTGGAAACTTAAAAATTAAAAACTAAAAAATTTAAAAATATGAACGAAACTGTTTTTTTTTTTTTTGCATTTCGTGAATTAATCAACGAAATATGTTTTTTTTTTGCATTTCGTGAATAAAAAAATGAAATAGGAAATTATAATTTTTTTTTTGCATTTCGTGTATTAAAAAACGAAATAGGATAAAAAAAAAAAAAAATTCGTTCATATAAAAACGAAATTGGAAAATTGGACAAAATATATTTTCCAATTTTGTTTTTATATGAACAAAATTAATTTTTTTATCCTATTTCATTTTTTAATACACGAAATGCAAAAAAAATTATAATTTCCTATTTCGTTTTTTTATTCACGAAATGCAAAAAAAAACATATTTCGTTGATTAATTCACAAAATGCAAAAAAAAAATCAGTTTTGTTCATATTTTTTAATTTTTAAATTAAATAATATATGTGTCCAATCACAATATGCCATTTGACTTTTTAAAAGAGTTAACTTTAACTTTGTTAGTTTGAGGGGTATATTTGAGCCAAAAACAAACCTTAAGGGTATTTTTAAACCAAAAGGTGGAAGGAGGGTATTTATGAGCCTTTTTCAATAGTTCAGGGGTATTTTTGGACCTTTTCCGTTAATCTAATAGTTACATGAAGTTACCGCTAGTTCTCAAGAAGGCTAAATACATTGTAGTCTCTTAAATTTGTCCGTAAATTTATTCAAACGATTGAACTATGCTATGTTTCAATTTAGCATTAGAACACATGATAAAATGTTCTTATTAGACATTTATGACTCAAATTTTGATAAGGCTCTTAAATAGGAGTGGGCGTTCGGTTCTTCGGTTCGGTTTTATCAAACTTAGGTTTGGTTATTTTGGTTTCGGTTTTTTGAAGTTTGGTTCGGTTCGGTTTCGGTTTTTTCAATTCGGTTTTTTTGATATTATATTAAAAGCGATTTCATTTACACTAATTCATATTCTCAAAAGCAACAAAACATAAAACTAACAAATTAAAATCAAAATCAAATAAACAGGATACACAAGAACAGAAAACCATAACCATAATATAGGATTACTAGGTGATTTATACATACAGTGAGAATAATTAAGAAAACGCATAAATAACATACATTAATCCTAAAGACACATCCTAGTCACCTTTCTTTGTTAAGGATATTTTATTTTCTCAATTGAAGTGGAAAATTAGGGATACAAAAGCAAAAGAGAGCTTATTATAATTGGGTTTTTTTTTTTTGCTTAAACTTAATGGGTCTGGACTATTTTAATTTTTTTGGGTAATGTATAAATTTCGGTTCTTCGGTTCGGTTTCATCAAAGTTCGGTTCGGCTATTTCGGTTTCGGTTTTTTCAAGGTGAACACCAAACACCGAACCCAACTAGTTCGGTTCGGTTCTTTCGGTTTCTTGAAGTTCGGTTCGGTTCGATTTTTCTATTTTCGGTATTTATGCCCAGCCCTGCTCTTAAATGCGTGTCATTAAAAAATGTGACATATTTTAGGTGACTCTATTATCTGGACACGTGCAGAAGCTTTTCCAAATGTCTACTTTATTATGTGTTCAGACGTTCAATCGAATAGGCCTTAATTTGAATGCCTAAATTGAACTTCTTGATAAGTTTAAGGAGTTATCAATGTATTCAACCTATTAAAAATGTTTAAAAGAAAATCATTAGTAGAAATTCAAGAGTTTGAAAGTAAACTATAATCATATAGCTTCTCTGCTAAGAGTTTTTATAATACAATCAATAAATCAAGTGATTTGGAGCTGCTAATGAATATTTATGATCTAATCATTAACTTACGAGTCAAAAACCTTATGTTTAAGTTACAAAAATGAAGACCTGGTTCATGAATGTGAAATTAATTTTGAAAATAGGATTAAAGCAAAGTAGGCGTTTGGCAATGAAAACCAAATATTTTTCATTTTATTTGGAATTTGAAGTTGAAGTTGTGTTTGGTTATAGTTTTTGCAAAGAATATTTGGTTGTTTGAATGTATTGAAAGTGAAAATAATATTTTTGGTTGTATTTGGAATTTTCATAATCAAACATTAAATTTCAAATAAAGTGAAATAATTTTTGGAAAAAAAGTTAAAATTTTTTATGAGCAAACAGGCCCTAAATTCACTTTGTGCTTTGTGGCGGAAGAAAAGACATCCACAAGAAGCCTTGCATGTGCTTTCTTTACCCACTTTAAAATAATCATGACTTGGTTTTTTTCTCTCTTTTTAATTTCCCTTTCATTATTTTAAAACTAAACACAAAGCTCTAGCAATTTATTCCGAAATGATAAATTTATTCATCGATTTAGTCAATCTTTCTCATTGAAGTACCGTGAATGTCGGAAACACTATTTATTTATAAAAGACAATTATTGGACAGTTCATGGATACTTATATTGACCAAGTCACAAGACTCACAACACAACAACGAACAAGCAGACGGGTGTTTTCTTTTTGTAGTGAAAATTTATATTCACTCATATTTTATATCAAACCAATAATTACAAAAATATGTATCTGTTTTATTTCACACATTGATCGCTTACCCCACCAGTCCACCAAACAATTATTTCAAAGCAGAGAAAATGCATTGCCATAGTCACATTAAACAATATATTTCTCAATGTTTGGTAATTTCCTTAATCCTTTTTTGAGAAGGCATAATTAGTTCTTATTATTAAATTGTGTGAACTACCTCATCTAACGACTTAAATTGTTAGAAATTCTCACACATTTTATTCCGCTCCTCATAAAAACAAGAACGGGCTTGATTTTTTGTTAGAACTCAATATATGTATCTATTTATACCATATTGAACTTAATAAGCAGAATTATTAGTTTGGATGGTTAAAAAATGAAAAGAGGCTATTTCATTGTTTTATTTTAATTCGCATGGCTTAGTTGCGATGGAAGTATAGCTGCCAAGATTTACCATAAGTGAAAAGAGTAGCTCCATGTGAGTTGCATTTTCTCATCTAACTCTTGTACTGATCATAAGTTGGTGGGGACAAACATAATAAAATAGAAACAAAAAATAAAAGGCAAAAAAGAAAAGGATAAAAACAGTAGCCAAAAAGGCAAGGATCGGGATTTAGGAGTATTAAGATGTGCAAAAGGTGAGGATATTAGAAGATTAAAGAGCAATTTGGGATGCAATTAGATTCAAAACGCACAAACAAAAAGGGGGAAAAGGTAAAGAATGTGGAAGGTAAGTTGGGGGACAATATCTTTTGATTTTGAATGAGATGTCTTTGTTGGCACTTTTGTTCACTTGCTTTTGGCTGTCATACAAGAGAATAGACTTTAATGCGTTTTTCAACCCTTAAAAGAAAAAGAAGAAAAGACAATGATAAGAGATGGATTGTTGGTTCCAGTTAACATTTTGGGCATCTTTAGAGCCATATAGTAACTAGTTTGTCATCCTTTTTGACCTAGAGAACATTAATGTTCAGTACTGAGCATTGAACAACTTGGAGAAAACAGGTAATATGAACATATTATGGCACATTTTTTCCTTTTCAATTCTTTTTTTTTTCTTTAACTTCAGCTCAAAATTGTCAAAGTGACTATTAAGACACCACATTCGTTGACAAAGAGATCTGTATTTGATGACATTAATTTGCGCCGGCTTGAAAACCTTTTATTAAGCGTTTGTTTGGAAGGTCATGTGATAATTAAATTTGGATATAATTGAGTATAATTATCATTGGTGTAGTACTGTAGTTGATGGGGAGCAATTACCTTGCTTAGTAATTCTTAAGGGAGACGGGGGAGGGGACAAAGAATTAGAGGTGATTACATGATGTAATTACCATTGACTCCTTGGCAAATCATTACTATGGTGGAAGAAATTTGGAGAATAAGTGAGGAAAAAGTGGTGGTGATAGAGCATATTTATAGGGAAGGAAACAAATTAGCAGATCACTTGGCTAATTTAGCTTTGGACACAGGGGACATACAATTCAATTCCTTTCATGACATGGAGAGCCACTGTAAAAGAATTGTGAACAGTGACAAATTACAACTGCCCTGTCTAAGAATTAGATCATGTTAAGGAGACTGAATATAGGGGGAAGGTGGGAGAAAAGGAGGTCCTCACACTCAAATCCTTTGGGAGGAGAATGTGAAGGATTTGGTTTACACTAACTGTTTGCTAATGGTTGCAGGTACACAAACTAACATAAATGGAGGATTTTAATTCAACAGGTACCACAAAACAACCACACTGAAGGAATACCAGCAAGCAACGAAACACAGTGTAATCAGGATGTTGAGAAGTTTTACCAGCATAAATTGCAACTGGTTGGAGGCACTTTTGACAAATGACATGAAGTGGAATTACTGCTCCTAATGATTGAGCACATGGAACACAACAGTCCTCTTGAGTACACATGGGCATACAGTTTCTATTTAGTGGTTGTTTCTTAGTTGGTGGTATTAGCACCCCGGGATGCTCATCCTACTGAGAACTAGTCATTAGTTAAAAAATGTACTGCCTTGGTGCATATAGAGGGCCAAATATAGAGCATGTGAGATATAGAAACAGAAGTTCTTTATGGAGCAATTATTTCAAATTTCTTGCAGTTCTAGTGGGACCAATAAGGTCCATATGAAGCAGCTGCAGAGGTTTAGTGGTAGACACAATATCCTTAGAGTTAAAAGAATTCATAGTTTTCTTACCTTTTTGACAAGTATCACAGAGATGATCCTTTGTATAATTCAATTTTGGCAGCCCTAGTTCCAAGTCATGCTCAGCAAATTTTTCAGCCAGTCTCATGCTTGCATGTCCTAGCTTCTTATGTCATACCCAGGGATCTTCTCTTATAGTAGCCAACCATATATGTCCAACTGGACTTTTTACAGAGTCCAGCACATATAATTTTTGTTCGTGCTTCCTGGGAGAATTTCCTTACCTTTGGTGTCTTCTATAATACATCCTATTTTCCTAAACCTTACTTCAAGATTCGAGTCGCATAGCTGACTTATGCTCAAGAGATTATACTTGAGTCCCTTCACAAGATAAACATTTGTAATATCATAGGAGTTATTAAATGCTATAGTACCAACACCAATCACAATTTTTTAACAATTTGTAATATCAAATTAAGACAAGTTATAAGTCTTAATTTGATCATTAGTTTAAATTTTGTATTTTCATTAGCCTTTTGGCTAGAGTTGTACAAACTTCTGGATTTTTTTGATAAAATTTATAAAATTAGCCCTAAAAAAAATAAAAAAATTACCATTGACTTTTCAAATTCTCTCTTTTTTTTTTTTTTTTTTTTTTAATATTTTCTATATACACATATATTTGTCACATTAAAAGTAATTTATATGTTCATCCGAGTAATTATGTTAGAATTTTATTAATTCTAATATGTGGCTCAATTAATGTAAAGCCCATAACTAATATTTAATGAGGAATAAATCTCGTCCGTTAAATCGGTTACTTGATGGACGTACCGGATTAAGTCTCAGCTCCTATAAATTAGTCCTCCCTCCACCCATTAGGGTTACCACTTCTTCTAATATACTTTTCCATCATTGACGGCTGTGGTAACGTAAGACTAGGGCAAGGAGGTAAAAATCAGTTTACACAATTAAAGCTTCCGCTTTCGTGATAATGTCTTCCGCATCAAGTATGTTTTCCGTATTATCTCCATGTAAGATTATTGTGTTCAAGATCCTGTGTGAATTAAATTAATCTTACATGTGGTATCAGAGCCTAGATATTTGAACCGATAATCTTCGTGTAAGAAAACATATATGATGATGTATGTATTATTGTGTTAACGGGATCACTGGATTGCTTTTATGGTCGCCGTTGTAATTTGTAATAATCTGATTAAAGGTTTCTTTTGGAACTTGTGTTTACCGAAAAGCCGTAGTTACATTCCGATTAATTGTATGTGTCAGACACTAAAAACTTAATTGTTTAATGTTTACGGTGGCTAACCTATCATATTTCTCAGGGTTTACTTAAAGTT
This sequence comes from Lycium barbarum, assembly GCF_019175385.1. Classification (NCBI taxonomy): domain Eukaryota; kingdom Viridiplantae; phylum Streptophyta; class Magnoliopsida; order Solanales; family Solanaceae; genus Lycium; species Lycium barbarum. The sequence goes on along the minus strand of NC_083338.1, from coordinate 144,962,078 downwards.
ATTATGTTGTCTGTTGATTAATACTAATCAATTTATGATTGGCTAATAAAAAGCCTAAGGAAATCTAATATTTGTTCTGGGAATGAAATCTGTGGGCTATACTGTGAATACTATACAATCTCTCCACTAGAATAATTAGGTATTGTAGCAGTACCATTAAAGATTAAGTTCTGGCATTCAATTTAAAGATTAATGCATATTTACTTAAGTTTCTCACTAAATGCCGTACAAATATTATTTCCTAAAGTTTCAACTCCATAATGAAAAGGATGTTGAGTTATTCTGCTAGACTCGTCACTGTTTTGCTTTAGGCCATGTCATGAACTGTTTTGGCCATTAAATTGATAAAGCCATTAATTGTTTAGCTTATGTATGTGATTATGCTAATATAGTTTGTTAGTCACCAAAGTGGCCAAACTAGAATGTTTAATATACACATACATTATATATTCATATTTGTTTTATGCATATATTATGTTTTTATAGTTTGTTAGTCACCAAAGTGGTCAAACTAGAATGTTTAAAGTATTCACGTGCATGAAACTTTATGATATTGTTTTATGTGTGCATTTATGTTAATATAGTTTGTTAGTCACCAAAGTGGCCGAACTAGTATGTTTAAGAAAAATATGCATGCATAAAATTGTCGTTTATCCATTAAACTAATGAAATGCCTACTGTTGAAAATAAATGGATAAATTGACTTTCACTATTGCTAGAACTTAAGAATTTGCCCAAAGGTGAATCAATTATTCTATGAGTAGTGAACATAATGAGGTAAATTAATATTATGTAATCAAATATATGTTTGATTGAGAATATTTAATTGCCTGTGAATGTTGAAAATGGCATTTATGTTACACCCCGTATCTTGCAACTAAGGTTAGACTCATATCATTAGAGTTTTAGTGGAAAAACTGAAGATTTGAACGTTTTGCGAAAATTGTTGATAGGACTACTTCGGGCAGTGATAACTCCTTGATTAGTTGGGAATTTGGGAAAGTACCCTTAATGAAAGTTGTAGTATGTAGAAATATCTTTCTAACGATATAAGGACCAAGCCAATCAGAGATCGGAGCAAGGAGATATTATCGTCTCAATATGGCTATTAGTAAGGCACTTAAAATTCGATAGAATCGGCTAAATTTTCGATACGTCTGTCTTCCAGTCAAATTTGGTGAAACTCCATTGGTAATTTGAGGAAACTTAAAACATGAAAGTTGTATCCCTTTGAAATAGCTTTCCAACGGTATATTGTGGAGCCCAAACAGAGCTCTGTACAAGAAGTTATGTCCATTTTACCGAACACTGTGCAGAACCGACACCCATCGCTGAAGAACATTGCGCGATGGTCCTGCATCGCGGACCCATCGCGAATCAGGTCAGATTCGGGTCAAAAAGTCGGGTTACCCGTTTTTAGTTATATCTAAGGTTTGGGGTTTATTTCCCCAGCACCCCATTCACGAACAATTACCCTAAAGTCAATAAGAACAAGTACCAAGCCTCAAGTACTATACAAGGTAAGTGTTATCATGATTCTAGGTTGAATTCAAGTCCCTAATCTCTTTCTAACTTGAGTAAACCCTTCTAATCAATAGATTTGTGAGTGGAACATTATTGTTGGGCGTGGAAACCCTAGAACTTGAATTCAAGAGGATTGAACGTCAAAAAGGTAATGTTTCTACACTCTAATCATTCATAATAGTGAATTGATGAGTTCTTGGGAGAATAGTAAATGAGTTTAGTAAAGAGAATTACACGAACTATAGTAGGGTTTTGAATTGTTGACTTGAGATTGTTATAATGATATGGGTGATGGAGAATGATGTTAATTACATCTAATTGAGATTGTAGAATCACCTAGAAGTAATAGACTGGGAATTGGGTGAAGAAACACCATTAATGGAGATTGTGGAGCTTTATGCCCACTAAGTGTTTGATAAAATGCTTAGATGACCAAAGCATGAATATTATTGCTAATATAGAATCCCTTTGGCTTCTATTGATATAGATCAAAGTTGAAAGGGGTGACGAACATTGTATTACGCTCAAAGGCTGGCATTAAGGTATGTTAGGCTAACTATCTACGTTAGGGAATGTTCATGATTCTCCCTACGCCTCATTCTTCATACTTGTCAGTAATTTGACTCAGAATACAGTTTAGCCCTAGTTTTATGATATGTTGTAGAACTGTTATCTTCTAGGGTTGCAGGTTCAGAATTCATTCAGGGTTATCAATTTGAATATCATGAACTCAGCACGTAATCTTTATAGACTTATGTATTGTTACCACATGAGTCTCAGTCTAGAAATTAAGTATGCTCAGAAACAGCCAGTGTTTTCAATTCAGTCCAGCATGTCTATTTCAGTTCATCATTGTTCATTGTTGTTATGGTCTCAGTCCTTATTAATTAACCATAATTATACATATGTGATTTTGCCCGAGGGCACAGCACAGTCTTGTGTATACGTATACATGGCCAAGGCCATTGATTGACGCACTACTAGGCCGAGGCCATAGCGTGCATATATTATTGGGTCGAGGCCCCACATATACAAACACAGATAATACAGATGATTCAGATACAGAGCAGGGAGTATTCATATCTCTACTTCCTTGCTATTACAGTTACAGTTATCAGTTTCAATATTTTATTGCTTTAGTTGCTTTACATACTAGTACAATTCAAATGTGCTGATGTCCCTTTTTATTGCTTGGGGGCCTGCATCTCGCGATGCAGGCAACGATATACAGGTTGACGATTCAACTATTTAGGAGTGCACGTATCAGCTACTGGTGAGCCCCAAATTCCTTCGGAGCGTTGTCAGCTATCCAATTATTTCAGTTTATAGACAGCTATTATTCAGTACTCTTAGAGGCTTCATAGACACAGTTCAGACAACCAGATATTTATTATGTTAGCCTTGTTGGCAGTCGTTCAGTTGTTTGGTTTAGCCATGTTTGCCACTTTCAGATATGTTCAGATTGTCTAAGTATTTCCGCATTATGATATTTCAGTGAGACTTTTAGTTAATCAGCATGTGTTAGTTTTGTTTTATAAATTAGTTATGTTTTGGTATCACATGTTGATTCAGCCAGCCAGTTGGTTCGCTCGGTCACATGCAGTCAGGCACCGGGTGCCGTGTTACGTCCAGGCCCAGGTTCGGGGCGTGACATTTAAATTATGATAGTATGTCGTAGTATCACCCAAAGGAGAATTACGATATACTTTTATTGTTTTGCTGAATTCACATTATTTTCTAATTTGTGAGCATATGTATATCTATTTTGCAGCTATTCCTCCTCATTCACTTTCTTCGTCTGTTACTGTGTTCAACGAATTGAACTTCTCTGAATGGCATGAACAAGTCCAGTTCCACTTAGGTGTGATGGATCTTGACTTGGCTCTGCTGAAAGAAAAACCCACTGCTATTATTGATACAAGCAGTGAGGATGAGAAGTCTTTCCATAAAGCATGGGAACGCTCTAACAGATTGAGCCTTATGTTTATGCGAATGACTATTGCCAACAACATTAAGAGTACTATTCCACAGACATAAAGTGCCAGGGAATACCTGAAGTTTGTGGAAGAACATTTTCGTTCTGCTGATAAGTCTCTCGCTGGTACACTAATGGCTGAACTCACGACCATGAAGTTTGATGGGTCGCGTAGTATGCAAAATCATATCATCGAGATGACTAATATTACAGCAAGACTCCGGACTTTGGGGATGAAAGTGGATGACTCCTTCTTGGTTCAGTTTATTCTAAACTCATTGCCTCCTGAGTATGGACCATTCCAAATTAACTATAACACTATTAACGATAAGTGGGATGTTAGTGAATTGTCCAGTATGCTTACTCAGGAGGAATCAAGACTTAAGAGACAAGGAGGTCATTCTATTAACCTCATGGGTCAAGGAGCTGGTAAAGGGCTTAAAGTGAAGGCCAACAAGTTCAAGAAGAAGAGAGCACCTGCTAAAGTTCAACAGGATGCTCATAAGGAGCTCAAGGCAGATGTGTGTCGTTTTGTAGGAAGGAAGGACACTATCAGAAAGATTGCCCGAAACGTAAAGCTTGGTTCGAAAAGAAAGGTACTTTTAGTGCTTTTGTATGTTTCGAATCAAATTTAGTAGAAGTTCCTAATAATACTTGGTGGCTTGATTCTGGTGCAACTACTCATATATCCACTATGTTGCAGGGATTTCTTACGATCCAAACTACAAATCCAAATAAGGATTTCTTGTTCATGGGAAATCGTATGAAGGCTCCAATTGAAGGCATAGGGGCTTATTGTTTGATCTTGGAGACTGGACATCACCTTGATCTATTACAAACTCTTTATGTTCCTTCAGTTTCTAGGAATTTCATTTCTCTTTCAAGACTTGATGTTTCTGGATTTGATTTTAAGTTTGGACATGGATGTTTCAATTTATATAAGAATGTTGTTTTTTATGGTTCTGGTGTTCTTATTGATGGTTTATATAAATTGAAACTCGATAATGTTTTTTCTGAATCCCTTCTTGCTATACATCAAAATGTTGGAATTGAATGTAGTTCACTGAATGAAAGTTCTGCTTACTTGTGGCACAGGCGTTTGGGTCATATATCCAAAGAAAGGATAGAAAGATTAGTAAAGAATGACATTCTCCTGAATCTAGATTTTACTGATCTTGATATATGTTTGGAGTGCATTAAGGGAAAGCAAACCAAGCATAGTAAGAAAAGTGCCACAAGAAGCACCCAGCTTCTTGAAATTACACACACTAATATTTGTGGACCTTTTGATGTTCCATCTTTTGCTGGGGAAAAATATTTTATCACTTTTATCGATGATTTTTCACATTATGGATATATCTACTTGCTGAAAGAAAAATCTCAAGCAACGGACGCCCTCAAAGTGTACGTAAATGAGGTTGAAAGGCAATTAGATAGGAAACTATAAATCATTAGGTCAGATAGAGGTGGAGAATTTTATGGAAAATATAGCGAATCGGGACAATTTCCAGGTCCATTTGCAAAGCTTCTCGAGGAACATGGCATATGTGCACAATATACTATGCTAGGAACACCTCAACAAAATGGGGTTGCAGAAAGGCGTAATCGAACACTTATGGATATGGTTAGGAGTATGATAAGTAATTCCTCATTACCCAAAACTTTGTGGATGTATGCTCTTAGTGCCGTTGTGTATTTATTAAACAGGATTCCTAGTAAGGCAGTTCCAAAGACTCCTTTTGAACTGTGGACTGGAAGGAAACCTAGTTTAAGACACCTGCATGTTTGGGGCTGCCAACGGAGGTTAGAATTTATAATCCACATGAAAAGAAATTAGATTCTCGAACAGTAAGTGGTTACTTTATTGGTTACCCAGAGAAATCTAAAGGGTATAGGTTTTACTGTCAAAACCATAGCTCAAGAATTGTTGAAACCGATAATGCAAGATTCATTGAAAATGGTGAAGTTAGTGGGAGTATCGAGCGACAAAGTGTGGAAATAAATGAGGTAAGGGTTAATGTTCCATTGCCCATGAATGTGCCTATTTCCACACCAATAACAAATATTGTTCCCGTTGTCGAAGAACACTTTGACAATACTGAACAACATTTGAATGAAACACTCCAGGAAGGAACTAACTCACAAATATCTGACGCAAATGAACCACAAACAGTGCCATTGAGAAAATCTCAAAGGGAAAGAAAATCGGCTATTCCAGACGATTATGTGGTTTATTTACAAGAGTCAGATTTTGACATTGGACTTAATAAAGATCCGGTTTCATTTTCACAAGCCATAGAAAGTACTGAGTCTGACAAATGGATTGATGCCATGAAAGAAGAGTTAAAATCAATGGAATACAACAAAGTCTGGGATCTCGTTGAATTTCCATAAAGTTCTAAAAGAATCGGGTGTAGATGGGTCTTCAAGACCAAGCCCGATTCAAATGACAATATTGAACGATATAAATCCAGACTTGTTGCCAAGGGTTATACTCAGAAAGGAGGCATTGATTATAAAGAGACCTTTTTACCGGTCTTAAAGAAAGACTCGTTGAGAATTATTATGGCTTTGGTGGCTCAATATGATTTAGAGTTACACCAAATGGATGTGAAAACTGCCTTTCTTAATGAAGACCTCGAGGAGGAAGTTTATATGGACCAACCAGAGGGTTTCGAAATTAAAGGAAAAGGTCAAATGGCGTGTAAATTAAAGAAGTCAATATATGGACTCAAACAAGCCTCACGACAATGGTATATAAAATTTAATGATACCATCACATTGTTTGGATTTAAGGAAAACACCGTTGATCGGTGTATATACCAAAAGATCAGTGGGAGCAAGTTTATATTCTTAGTCCTATATGTTGACGATATTTTGCTTGCTGCTAATGATTTGGGCATATTACGTGGGACAAAAGATTTCCTCTCTAAGAATTTTGAAATGAAAGATATGGGTGAGGCATCCTATGTGATAGGGATAGAAATATTCCGTGATAGATCACAAGGACTATTGGGATTGTCTCAGAAAGGCTATATCGAAAGAGTTCTTGAGAGATTTAACATGAATAATTGTTCAGTAGGAGTTGTTCCAATTCAAAAAGGGGACAAATTTAGTCTCATGCAGTGTCCAAAGAATGACGTAGAATGAAAAGAAATGGAGTCAATTCCTTACTCTTCTATTGTTGGAAGTTTGATGTATGCTCAAACTTGCACAAGACCGGATATTAGTTTTGCGGTTGGATTGCTGGGAAGATATCAGGGTAACCTGGGAATTGATCATTGGAAAGCTGCAAAGAAAGTTTTGAGGTACCTGAAAGGAACGAAGGATTACATGCTCACCTATAGGAGATCCAACAATTTGGAAGTCATTGGATACTCGGATTCAGATCATGGTGGATGTGTTGACACTAGAAAGTCCACTTTTGGTTACTTGTTCTTATTAGCTGAAGGAGCAATATCGTGGAAGAGTGCTAAGCAATTTGTCATTGCTACATCCACAATGGAAGTAGAATTTGTAGCATGTTTTGAAGCCACAATTCATGCATTATGGCTGCGGAACTTTATTTCAAGACTTGGGGTTGTCGACACCATTACCAAGCCGCTGAAAATTTATTGTGATAATACTGCAGCAATATTCTTCTCCAAGAACGATAAGTACTCCAAAGGTGCCAAACATATGGAATTAAAGTACTTTACTGTCATGGATGAAGTTCAGAAACAAAGGGTGTCACTTGAGCATATTAGAACGGATCTCATGATTGCAGATCCGTTAACGAAAGGTTTACAACCAAAGACATTTAAAGAACATGTACATAGAATGGGTCTTGGTTGTACTTATGATTGATGTTTTTCTTTATGATGTTTGACACTCTGAGCTCAATTATGTGTTTCTGATATACTTTAATGAATTTCCTGTTTCTCATAATGGTGTACACATTATTGTTTTGAGATATTACAGGATAAGTCTCCATGAGACATTATTGTGGACCATAATGTTAAATGTTTTATAACTTATGAACCTAGTATGATTAGTTGCTAATGTTGTAGTATATGGAAGGGAGTATGTAGCACAAAATTATGTATAACCGCCATAACTCGCATTAGTGATTTGTCATATTATGGTATGTATGATGGACGTTATATAAGAGATTTATTTTATGCGCAACTAATGTTTATGTTGTTAAATATTAGTGTTATGCGGTCATTGGGCCAAGTGGGAGAATGTTAGAATTTTATTAATTTTAATATGTGGCCCAATTAATGTAAAGCCCATAACTAATATTTAATGAGGAATAAATCTCGTCCGTTAGATCGGTTACTTGATGGACGTACCGGATTAAGTCTCAGCTCCTATAAATTGGTCCTCCCTCCACCCATTAGGGTTACCACTTGGTAGAAATCAGTTTACACAATTAAAGCTTCCGCTTTCGTGATAATGTCTTCCGCATCAGGTATGTTTTCCGTATTATCTCCATGTAAGATTATTGTGTTAAAGATCCTGTGTGAATTAAATTAATCTTACAAATTACACTTATTGAACTGAGCATGTAACGAATAAACAGACCATTATAATCACTACTTACATAGTAATTATTCGGGGGTGTAATTACTACCATAATGATCACATAAAGTACACGGTAATTTCTAAACACTAAAGTAACATAGAAAATAAATTGGGGCGTTTTCAAATTATAATTCTACATTCAATCCTTTTTTTTTCCTTACAAATTGTTATGTTAGGCTCTAGTATGGGGATGTTTGTTTAAGTACTATTAACAAATGATGTATGAGAATGAATGATACTATAGCTTTGATGTATGTTTAAAGGGGAAAAAGTGGTTAGCCGAAGTATTGATAGTACAGATAGTTAATCAGTTGTAGTAAGTTAATGTTTTCTAAGGACTAAGGAGTGTTTAATGGAGTAATTAATATCGACGGCGACGAGAAAGTTTTTGGTATTTACTCTGCCGCAAGCTAGCTATTGTAGATAATGTACATTAGCTTATCAAATGGAAATGGAGTTAGCATTTTTTAGGATATTATTAACATTTTTTAGGATATTATTCTCAGACTTTAAACTCTTCTTCAATTTGGATGGTACAAAACAAAGTGAGAAACCTATGAATTCATTTCGATTGACTAGGTTTAAGTGATATCTTAAGGTAAGAAAACCCATGACAATTTAAAACATAATTGCTATTTTGGAGAGAAAATGGTACTCTCGTTATCTGAATTAATTATATGATGGTCACTCAATTTTCATTTTATTGTATTAAATTTATTTAATTATTTTTGTAGTATAAAATCACTCAATTATACATAAATCTAAGGAAATCACTAAATTATTTTTTATAACCAAAAATTCATTTAAATTTATCTAAGTATTATTAAGATGAAATAAAAGAGACATTTTAAATGTTGATTAGACCAATTTGAATGTTTTTCTAGTTATAAGAACTTTTTTTGGTGACCTTCTTTGATACTTAGGAAAATGTTTTTTTTTTTTGTTACAAAAATAATTTAGTAACTTATGTGGTATTCAGATAAAGTTGATTTGAGTGATATTTTGTTATCAAAAATAGTTTGTGACTTTGATGAAGTAAGATAAAGTTGAGTGACCTTTTTTGAAATTACCCTCCCTTTTCTTGATTTCTGTTTATTCCTTCAAAAACGGAAAAGAAGTATCATTAAGTTAAATGATTTTTTCTAAAATATCTTTTTAAATACAATTTATGAAATTATTGTATATGTAATTTGACATAAGAATTGAAAAGTCATTGTTCGAAGTAAACTAGTTTACTTTCTAACTCGAACTTTTCCCATTCTTTTGTTGACAACAAAAATATTTTCAGAACATTTAAATCGAAATGTTGGGATAATAATGGAGGGATTAAGGACCAATGTAAATCCCTTTGCAAATCATTAAAGTATATGAGCAGGACGCTGTAACTTTTATTAGTACCAGCAACTGACAAAATGGTTGTTTTTAAATTTATCTACTGATGGCTTAATTCCATTAAGAATATATTATTTACCAGCTCCATTTCCCCAAGGGATGAAAAATAAACAAAGAATTTGAACGACTTCGTTGATAAATTAAGTTGTATGGGTAATAACACTTTTGATCCCTCAATTATCGACAAATTTTGATTTGATCCATGCAATATATGTCTAAACACATTAACCTTCAATTAATTAAAAGTGTATTTTTTTCCTTTTATGTAAAAAAAAACTAGTGAATTTGCCGTGCTTCGCGGGTTATAAAATAGGTAAGTGAATATTTTGAAAACGTCGTTATATTTGGATTATTCTCGAAAGTATATTACTTTGAAATGTGATGGAACAATACAAGTTTAACATAAAACATGAGAAGTTAAATGGTGGATTGATTAATAATTCTGTAAATGCGTGAAGATTCACAAGCAAAGAGATCAAAAATATACATTTTAAGTAATTGAAGGTCAATGTACTTAATCAGATATCATAAGGACCATAATCATAATTTATTAATAACTGAGGGATAAAAAATGGCAGTATTAACTCTAAATAGTACTTTAGTAGTAATAATGTAAGCAGACTTGAGGAAAAGTAAACAACAACCTAAAGAAGACAATTACTCAATTGTCAAATAATTATTTCCTCAAGACTGATGAAGCATGATGCAGCAGACAAGCCAATGCACATGTCAATTTTTATTGCAACTAGAATGTATTTGTAAGCATTTGACAGTGATTTTTTTTTATGATTCCATTTAACTTTTTCCTTGACAGGTGTATTATTGGGATTTTATAAAAATACTGAAGTTGTTTTCTTCAGTTAAGTACCTATCATTTGTGAAATTTAATTAGAGGTCCCGTAAGTCAGACAGACGGAGTGTGAGACCGGCTTTTCCTAGGAAATGTGAAAATAGGAACTATTTTCACCTATTCTTCCTGCTTATAGTCTCACTAAAACTTGTAGCTGAAAATATCTACACTTCTTTTCACATGAATAATAATGATAGTAATAATTTGGCAAACCTAATACTTGATGTCACTAGGTGGTGCGTTGTTCAAACTCGACAAAGTAGCAGACGTAGCTTTCTAATGTCTTTTCCTCAATCCCTGTCTGTCTTCGTGGAAGATCAAAATTCAAATTTCAGTAATAATAGAAAAGGTTAGGTAATTTTTTATTTTTTATTTTTTTCATCCTTCTTTTCAACCGTTTACGTTGGTTTGAGGTATCAGATATCAAAATAGTTTCGATGCACGAGTTGATTCGGATACCACCCTTATTCAAAAGACGTGTTCATAAATTAATGTGATTTGACACTGAATAGAAATCCAACAATTTCCACAATTTAAAATAGTTTTATTTCTTACATATTTTAGCCGGTATAAAACATATCATTAATGTATAATCACTGTTTATTATATATATTGATTTATTAATTTGTAAAAGATTTCAGGATGGAAAATGATTTCTCAACCTGAGGGAAGATTTCCAGCGCTGCAAAATTATTTATGTAAAGGGCCCATATTCTGCAAGGAAATAAGATTTGATTGGAACTGGACTTTTGGAAGATTGAAGGCATAGGGAGGAGCATTTCATCTTAGTCTACCATTTTGCCAGAAACACACATTCCAGGCGTGACTCGAATTATTGTGAAGGACCCCTCTAAAATTTATAACCTCTTTCACTTTCTTTTTTTAAGAAAAAACATTCTCTGAGTGGGACTATATTTTGGGTTTATTAAGGTCAATAATATAACGGAAACAGTTTTGTCGTAGGATACAAAGGAATTCAAGTTGCAATCGCTAATGTATTCACTATATTCTACTCAAATTATATATATATATAACTTGAGTCTGTCAATAAATGTTGTTATATGTTCATGTTATGTTGATTCAATGGTTACAAACTGACGGAAATAGTTTGACGTATGATAGAAAGGGAGGTTATAAGACGAATTCATTTTCTTAATTCGAGTCGCTAATGTATTCACTGCCTTCAGGGGCAGATTCACCCTTCAGGGTGGGGTGGCATGACACCCCTTCGATTAATAAATTTTTTATATGCTTATGTTGTGATTTGCTTAAATTAAGTTAAATATTTGATTCAGCCACCCCAGTCGTAAATTAAACAAAGATGTCACGGCTCGTAGTTACAAGTTTGAATCTATCTTGAACATTTTTCGACTCCCGTTTTTCTTTGCGCTTTTTACTTCCTTTATACCAGTAATTCCCTTTTCGCCCTCGCAATTTTCTATTTATCTTTTTATTATTTATATTGTCTTTCCTCTTTTCTATTATTTTATCTGTGATCTCTAGCGAGAGCACGCAAATAGAAACTTCAAAATCTCTTAACTTGAGCATTTCTCTTAATCTCAATTTGTGAGTATTTAAATCGAAAAACTTGGGTCTCAATGGGAATTTTGGACTGAGATCAAAATTCATTTTTTTTTTTTTATAATTTCTTTAGTTTATTACTCCCTCCGTCCATGTTTACTTGTCTATATTTAACTTAGGACACTCTTAATAAGCAATAAATAAAATGAGAAATGAATTGGAGTACTTAATAATAAGGATAAAATAGGTATAAAATGGTAAATTATGTCTTGGTTTTTCAAACTATATAATTTACAAGTAAAAGTGGACATATATTTTTAGTATAATGGACAAATAAAAATGGACAGAGGGAGTGTATTATAAAATTTTATGTTATTCTATAATTGTTAAATTCAATTTAAATCACTTTACTACTTAAATTGTGATGGAAATTTCGTAAGCATTGCTTAAAAAAAACCAAGAAATTTATAATTTATTTTTGAGAACTTGTAGTTTATCTAATTCTACATTTACTTATGGGGTGTATTAACCTATTGAAAAGTTTTTCTATTATTTTTCTTATTTTGATTGATGTAATTCCCTTATTCAAGGTGTTATTTTACTTGTGCAAATTCATTTTTTAATATACATAAGAGATGCAGGTCCCTTGGTAAAAATGTTGATTTTATTTTTATTGTTAATGGGTATTAATGAGTGTGATTCCTTGTTTAAGATGCTAATTATGTTCGTTTATTGATTTTTGAGATGTAATTTTCATATTTGCAAATAAAAAAAAAGTCTATTAAGTTGACCCGAATAAACTAAAAATAGATGGACCCGATCCAAATATACATTCCTAACAAAATGTACATTGAAAAAAATTATAGCACCCGCCACCTTCAAATCCTAGATCCGCCTCTGACTGTTCCAATTCGAATTACATGTAAAGCCTGAAAGTGCCGACAAAGGTTGTTATTATTCATGTTATGTTGATTAAATGGTACAAATTGACGTGTCATATGATATCCACTATATAGAAGAATTTTCCTTATTATTCACTTCTCTTTTCAAAATTTTACCTATTATTTATGGTGTTATTTTTTGGCAGACAAAGGACTAGGATCACAAGTTGAGAATCCAATGGGCTTTATTGGGCTGATGTGGGTTCTCAGAATCTGAAGGCTTTAAAATCGGGAAAGTCACATAAATACAATTTTTTAAAATGGTAATTAAAAAGATTACAACTATTTTAAAAAATTTACATAAATACAACTTATTCAAAATTTGAACTTTTTAATTACATAAATACAACTTTTCACATTCCTAAAATATCAATATAGAGGTATATTTATGTTAATGTATTTCATAAAATATATAGTATATCGATGCACTTATATGCTTAACTTAGCTTATATAGTATATCAATGCATTTTGCCTAACTTATATTAATATAGTATATCGATGCACATATATGCATATATATAGTATATAGTATATTATGTTTAGTATATATGGTATATGTATAGTTAATATTATTGCCTTCATCACATTATTAATTTTATTATTAATGGTAAGTAGGAAAGGAGAATTTGTAGGGACAAATTGAGAAAAAAAAATATAACCTGTATAAATTTGTTACCATATTTATACTAAATTGAATACTTAATATTATTGTCTTCGTCATATTATTAATGATAGGTACGAAAGAAGAATTGGTAGGGACAAACTAAGGAAACAATATAACATGTATAAATTTGTTACCATATTTATACTAAATTGACCATATCTATTGATTTTTTGCTTTTATCATATATAGGGTATATTTTATAGATTTTGTAAATTTAAAAGTAGTTGTAGATTTTGTAAATAATTGTATAGTTACTAGTATTTGTGTAAGTTCCCCTTTAAGAGCCTGTTTGGATGGGCTTAAAAAAAGCAGCTTATAAGCCAAAAAAAAATAAAAATTGGTGTAGTCCAGGTTTTTTTTTTTTTTGGTTTATAAGCTGTTTTCAGCTTATAAGCTGCTTTTTTTAAGTTAAGCCAAACAAACCCAATTAATTTTTTGGGCTTATTTTAAGCACAAAATAGCTTTAAGCTGGCCAGCCAAACACTCAAAAAAACTAAAAACAACTTATAGGAAACTTATAAGCCAATCCAAACGGGCTCTAAGTCTCTATCTAAAGGTAAATGCCAATGAAAACATTCAATCTTTGCCCATGTAAAGACAGCCCTGCACTTAGTTTTGCTTTTTATCTGGTCTATGGTGGGTCTATTTTTAGGACATATTGAGTCGTGCTCCACTGTTTATAGCAGGATTTTACTCGGCCCACGTGGTCCACTCCTTTATGGTCCGATATACTTGGATCTTCTATGGGCCCTATCCCTTTTATTCAGAAACAAAATAATAAGCGAATTCAAATTCCGGTCAATTACAATTTACATGTTTGATTAACTAGGAAGGGTGTTAGTAAAGTACTACAACAGCATATCCATCCCACAGCTGAGGTTCAGGGAGGGTAGACCGTACGCAGATTTTACCTCTGTGTTTTTGGGGCAGAGAGGTTGTTTTTAAAAGGCCCTCGGCTCAAAGAAAGGAAAGAAGAGAAAAGAAAGTGAATGGAACAGAAAAGTACTTTGAAACAAATACAAAAAGTATAGCAGTAAAATACCAAGATAGAACGCAAATGTTTAACAGATGGTAATGCACATCGAAGAGTAAGAAACTACGTGAGTACTAAATAATATTGCTAATAACAAGAGGCAAACTAAATGCAACAATAAATAATAATACAAATCCAAGCATAAGAGACTACGCGATTACTGGATCCCACTACCTACTAACCTTCTATCAAAATCTTCGACCTCCACACCCTTCTATCTATCTAAGGCATTAGCAAAGTATCCTTCTACTAAATATAATACAGTAGGTAACTAAAGGGACAATACTCTCTTTCTTTTTTCTTACTTTATGGAATGATTGGATCGATTAGACGGGTTGGATTTTTTTTGTTTGGGTTTCATGTGAGAGAAGTGTCACGTGAGCTTAAATAAAGCATCACAAAGTCAATGGTTAATTGAAGGGATATTTTTAAGCTAGAAAATAATGGCAGGGACATTTATGGGCCGATAGATGGACAAAGCGTAATTTTAAAACAAATCCAATAATATTATGGTAGTTTTGGCCCTTCTCGTTATAATTTAAGCAAACTCTATGAATGTGAATATGAGGTGGATGGGGTGTAGGAAAATGAGGGGTGGGTAAGTCGGTCTTGGGGGTAAGAGGGGTGATAGGGGTAGGTCTGGGAGTGGGTAGGTGGGTGGGTGGGGGGGGGGAAGGCGAAGAGTGGGGGCTGTGGGGTTGGTGGAGCTGGGGTGAGGGTAGGTGGATTGTTGGGGATTGAGGTGTACAATCAATGCGAAATGTCATTTATGAAATTTATTTTTCCTACTTTCACTAGAAATATTATTTTATTTTATTTTTATTTTTAAGAAATTTATTTTCCTAGAAAAAAAATTCTTCAAAACATTTTGACCAACTAAACATAAAAAAAATAAAAAGTATTTTCCTGCATTCGAAACACACCCTCAGAGTGATTTCAAGTGAGTTCTTCTTTTTAAGAAATTTATTTTCCTAGAAAAAAAATTCTCCAAAATATTTTGACCAACTACACATAAAAAAATTAAAAAGTATTTTCCTGCATTCGAAACACACCCTCAGAGTGATTTCAAGTGAGTTCTTCTTTTTACTTCATTTATCTAATTTGCTGCAGTGTTGATTTATCTAACAGGTGGATTTTAGCATGCACATCTATTTTAACTAGACTAGATTATATGGTAGCTTGTTCTCTCAAGGCACAACTTATGGAACCTAACTAAATGGTACTATTTGACATGATAATTAAATGATAAGGTGAAAAATGGACAAGTGGTCCTAAACTGAGGGGTAATTGGGCCTAGCCCAGTACTATGATGTCAGTGTGAGACTTTTTTTTCACGATTCAGATATCTGGCTATCATTCGTGCGTGCATTCAAAAACCAAAAGAGTACAAGATTTTAGGCGGGTCATTTGAAAACTTTTGTCCTTATTTTGTAATGATCTTTAATTTTTGACTCTCATAGCAAATAGGAGTAAATTTTTTGGAGAACATAAATTTATGTTTTTGTATCAAAATATTCAATAAGTTATGCCCCGCATGACTTTTGTTCCTTAAAGAACTTATGTCCACCAGGCATAAGTTCGATTGTTAAAGGACCAAAATTATAGACCAGCCCATTTAAAGTACATATCATGCAAATTCTTCATATTTTAGGCCTCAATTTCTCTATTTTTTACAATTTTTTGCACGGATTGTCCTTCAAAGAGCCTGATCTTTAATTTTTATCCCTCAAATTGTTGGTCTTTAATATTTGCCCTTCGCTTAAAAAGGTGACCGAAAATACTCCGAGGTTCTGGGTTCGAACCCCCGCTCAGTAAAAAAAAAAAATCGCAAGACAAGGCTTTGCAAAAAGTCTACCTTATGCGGTAGAGTTTGCCTTAAGGCATGACGAAAGTCTACCTTCTGCGACAAACGTTGCCTTAAGGCATAACTAAAAGTCTGCCTTTGTAACGACCTGTCAGGTCGTTACGTGCCTTTTGATCATTTTTCCCCTGTTGACCAATTCCCGAGATCATAAAGCATTTCTAGTGAAAACTGAAGGATTTAGAATCCTTAAGTGAAAGCGTTTGACCTATAGTTGACTTCTAGGCAAACAAACTTTTTTGGATTTTCGACGATTCCGTGAGGTCCAGAGGTTCGATTATGACTTGGTGGGATGGATGGTTCGGTTCCCGAGGCCTTTGGTTGCGTTTTGGATACTTGGTTGGAAACTTGATTTTATCCTTTTGGGGGTTGACTTGGTAAATTAGACTTCCGTTGGAAAATCCAAGGCCACGGATGAGTTCGTAGTTTGTTTTTATGTGTGTATGCATATCCAGTTTGTATATGGGGGGCCTCAGATTGATGTCGGGATGCGGGAAAGACTTGAGAAAAAACAGATTTAGTTAGTTCGGATGTGACCGCCACGGTGGCTTGGTGTTGCTGTAGCGGGACCGCCATGGCAGGGTTTTGACCGCCATAGCGGTGGCATGGACTTTCTTTGGTTCCGCCATGGCGAATGTTCTGACCACCATAGAGGGACCGCTATGGCACAAATTTGACCGCCACGGAGAGGGATAACCTTTAATGATTTATGCTATACCGAAAGGCCTGACGGCTATGGCGATCCTGATGATCGCTATAGCGCATTGACAGGACCAGAAACTCATTTATATTCTTAAGTTCGAACCATTAGTCCAACACTTCTAAAACCTAATTCTAAGTGCTTGGGGAGGCGAATTTTGAAGAAACTTGGTGGTATCATCTTTGGGTGTAAGTTCCAACCCATAATCTTTCTTATTTACCCTTCTTCTTTGAGCTTTCATGGTGGTTTAAGGTCCTAGAGTGATGGGTAATGATACCTAGGCTCCTAATCATGAAACCTATTGATTATTGTTGATTAATGTACTGTTTAATTCATCTAGAAGTGTAGATTAACACATTCTAGGTTTGAATTACTTGATAGTCTAAAAATCTAATTATGAGACTTAGGGTCTCACCAAAATTTGAGGGTTTTGACTAATTGATGAAATTGAAGGGTCTAAAGTGATTAGAAACCCATGAATTTAAGGATTATGATTGTTCGGACTATGGGTAAGGTAATTTCACCCTTAATTTCTCGTTTTGCCCTCGTGACTCGTTAGGGATATTTTGGGTATTTTGAGTAACCTTTCCCGAATCTATTTCTCATTCGATTAGTTAGTTGTCGTGGTCATTTACTTACTTGCTATGTTATTTACTAGACTACCATCGTTCTGAGGCGCTTTGGAAACAAAAGGCTCGTATGGAGTAGTTTGTGGCTCCTGTTCTGCTTTCGAGGTAGGTTACGGCTTACTTTAGTTAGACTTTGATTAGCGAAACGTATATATTGTCTAGAATTGACGGGAGAAACCACGGTTAGGTCTTCGGACATGATGTCTGGTTGGATATTACCTAGGTTGGTATGACTTCTGACTATGTAAGCTTGTCACAGTTGTTTACGCATTGTGATGGTGTATTTGTATTCATATTGTGGTGATCTGGGATTGTATTCTTTTAGGTTGGTTCATTGTGGCTTGTTGCCCTATTATTGTGATTAGGTTTGTTGCCTTAATTGCTGTGTTCTGATACGGGTTGCACTCATTTCTCTCTTGTTGTGTCATTTATCATCGGAGAAAAGAAGGATAATGAGATTAGGCCTGAATCGTGTTGTATAATTATGATGATATCATGCATGGCATACATTCTCATTTCACAAGTATATTGATATCGAATTATGACTTGGCACTAATGATACATGAGAAAATGGAGAACTTTAGTGACACAAGACTTAGTTGTGAAGTGTACTTGTTATATTTGGACCTAAAGGGCGTCGTAGACTCTTTATGTTGATTAAGATGGTTTGTATGATTCATTCCATGGTTGAGGTGATTTATCTAAGTCCTGATATGGCTTGTGGCATTGTGACTCTTACTTTCATTGGCATTTGATTTCATTGATTTATCATGCTTACTTTTGAGTTGGTGTTTCATATTGGGGTTCTAGACTTGAACCATATTTTGAATACTCAGCTTGCATATAATATATGTATATAAGTCATATCTGATAGGGGTTGAGGATGTGGCCTATCTTGTGATATATATATATATATATATATATATATATATATATATATATATAAGGCACATTTGACGGGGAGGTTGAGGATGAGGCCTATTTGTGAACTCGTGATTCGAGGTCTGTTCCAGAGCGAGTGGACTCGTGATCCGAGGTATATTCTGGAGTGAGGGGTACATGGACTTCATGAGTCCCCTATGAGTCATGACTATTGAGAGAACAATGCATTTAGCATGTGCGTACATGTTTGAGGTATTTGGCCAGTGCATTGCATTGGATTGCATTGTACAACATTGTATTTTATCCTATATCATCATATGGCTATTCACGTCTGATTTGGTATGGCCTGTTCGTATCATTGTGGTGGCATAGATTGGATTATGGATTGGGTCAGATTGCAGAGTAGTGACTTTGCCTAGGTTCAGAACTTGGTTTTGTGATTATCGTTTAAGATTATTGAGACTCGACAAACTTGTGGTTTAGAAGTTTCATCTTAAGTTGTGATTCAGTTATAGGATATTTAGGTTCCGTGGTTTGGGTATTATATGCCTATTTGCTTATCTTGTTAATTTTATGCTTATATACTTGAACTAATCTTAGTCGTCTTATGATGTCTACTCAGTACATGTTGTTTGTACTGATACTACTCTTGATGTACTTTTCTTTTGAATGCAGTGTCACGACCCAACCCCGTAGGCCGTGGCTAGTGCCCGATCTGGGCACTCAAACGCATTCTAGTATATGGCAGAAGCCGACAAGGCTTTATTTCGAATTTAGATAATTTCCAGAAAATTTTTGGCAGAGTTTCCTTTGTTTTACGGACTATCCCATATACCCTGCACGCAGAAAATACCAACAAAGGCCACACAGGGCCAACAAGCAATATTTAAATATATGCGGACCGGCCGCCGCGGCGAATGGGATCGCCCAAACACAACATATACACACATCCGTACAGAAAGACCCCAACCCACAAACATGTCCATAGACTTCTAAACAGACCAACAGAATCATATGACGGGACAAGGCCCCGCCGTACCCATGAACGAGAATATACATATATAGAAGTGACAGACTATACCAAAAGATGGCTCTGAATAAAAGAGCGCTCCAAAAATAGCAGAATGAGATCCTAAGCGGACGGATCAGCAAATCTGTCGTCGGTACCTGCGCGGCATGAAAACGCATCCCCCGAAGAAAGGGGGTCAGTACGAAATAGGTACTGAATATGTAAAGCCTGAATTACAGAAACAAACTCATAACTGGTGCAGAACATACAGAAAGTAAACGAAAAATCCAAAGTATCAGATACATAATTTCAAAACATGCAGAGTGTGTACAGAAACATATGTCATATCAAATCCGGCCCCTGCCAAGGGACTCGGCAGACAGAACGTGGCCACCCTCCCGTGCTGCATCAATACACAACCCAATCCCACGCCAGAAGCGTCACAATAAATAACATATCCATCAGGTCCCTCTGGAAGAGTCAGAACTGGGGCTGTAGTCAGCTTCTCTTTCAGCAACTGGAAGCTTCGTTCACAAGCATCAGTCCACTGGAACTTGGCTCCCTTCTGAGTTAGCCTTGTCAAAGGCGCTGAAATCGAAGCAAACTTTTCCACAAATCTTCTGTAATAGCCTGCTAACCCCAGGAAACTACGTACCTCTGTGGGCGTCGTGGGTCTGGGCCAATTTTTCACGGCCTCAATCTTCTGTGTATCCACCCGGACACCATCAGCTGCAATAATATGCCCCAGGAATGCCACTGAAGCCAGCCAGAATTCACATTTAGAAAATTTTGCATATAATTTCCGATGCCGAAGTACCCCAAGTACCGCTCTCAGATGATCTGCGTGCTCTGCCTCGGACCGAGAATAAACCAGGATATCATCGATAAATACAATTACGAACATGTCTAAGAACGGCCTGAATACCCGGTTCATTAAATCCATGAATACCGCAGGAGCATTAGTCAGCCCAAACGACATAACTCTGAATTCATAATGCCCATATCTGGTCCGGAATGTTGTCTTAGGAATATCAGCCTCTCGTACCCGTACCTGATGATAGCCTGACCGAAGATCTATCTTCGAAAAATATTTGGCGCCCTGCAACTGATCAAACAAGTCATCAATTCTGGGGAGGGGGTATTTATTCTTTATAGTTACCTTATTCAGCTGCCGATAATCAATACACATACGCAGCGACCCGTCTTTCTTACGCACAAATAATACCGGGGCTCCCCAAGGCGAAGTACTGGGCCTGATAAAGCCTTTTTCTAACAGATCCTTCAACTGCTCTTTCAGTTCTTTCAATTCTGCCGGTGCCATTATGTACGGGGGAATAGATATCGGCTGAGTATCTGGAAGCAAATCAATAGTAAAATCTATCTCCCGCTCCGGAGGAAGGCCTGGAAGCTCATCTGGGAATACATCCGGAAATTCATTAACCACGGGAACTGACTGAAGAGTCGGCGTTTCTGCTGTCAAGTCTTGTACCCGAACCAGATGATAAAAATAACCCTTTCTGATCATTTTCTTCGCCTTAAGGTATGAAATAAACTTACCTTTCGGCGATGCTGTATTACCGGCCCATTCTATAACTGGCTCCCCGGGAAACTGGAAACGAACTACCTTATTTTGGCAGTCAACATTGGCATAACAGGAGGCTAGCCAGTCCATTCCCATAATAACATCGAACTCGACCATATCTAACTCCACCAGATCTGCCTTAGTGTCACGGCCAGATACAATTACAGAACAGTTTTTATATACCTGTTTTGCTACAATAAAGTCCCCAATCGGTGTGGCTACCTCAAACGGCTCTATAGGTTCAGACGTTATACCAATTTTACTAGCAACCAGAGGCGAAATATATGACAAAGTCGAACCTGGATCAATCAATGCATACACAGACCGAGAGAAAACCAATAATGTACCTGTAACGACATTAGGCGATGCCTCCTGATCCTGGCGGCTGGACAGAGCATAAATGCGGTTCGAAGGACCGCTAGTACCAGAAGCTCCACCACGGCCTCTGCTGCGACCCGCTGGTGCTGAAGTACCTGGCCCCGTAGGGCCCATAGCCACTGATGAAGATAAAGACCCGGCGGCTGATCCGGTAGGCTGCGCTACACCACCCGAACTACCCTTATACGGGCAATCTCTCACAGAATGGCCCTGACGGCCACAAGAAAAACATGCACCGGTGGCTCTGTATCACTCTCCCGGATGGTATCTACCACAATAGGAACACTGAGGCCTAGGTGGCCTCGTCTGACCAGAACCCCTGTCTGTCCGCGAACCTGAAGCCCTGGAGCTCTGACCTGCTCCTGAATACCCTGGGCTATCAAATCTGCGACCTGTAGGCTGTGGAGGTGCGCTCTGTGCTGGCTGGGATATATGTCTGCTAGACTGCTGCGGCTACTGAGACTGTCTGCCCCGAAAATCTCCAGAATACCCAGATGATCTGGCCCTCTTGGGCTGTCTCCGATCCTGGCTCCTATCAGGCTGACGCTCCCTATGCCGGTCCTCCATGCCCTGGGCGTGCGCCTGAATCCGGGCAATATCCATGCCGGGCTGAGCAGCCAATACCAAACAGCTGTCGACAAAATAACGGTCCAGCCCCATAATGTACCTGTGCATCCTGTCAGCGATAATAGCTACCACAGCAGGTGCGTATCGGGCCAATGAGTCGAACTCCATACTGTACTCTCGAACACTGCGACCCCTCTGTCTCAGCAATAAGAATCTGCCAGCCCTGGCCCGTCGTAACTCCGGAGGCAGAAAATGACTAAGCTTGAGAAAAATCATCCGCCACGCAGAAAATGACTAAACTGCTGGGGGAGCGCCGTCACCCCTAGATAACTCCCATGACTCGTACCAATTAGCCGCCACATCATACAACCGGTACGAGGCCAACGCAACTGACTCTGTCTCGGAAGCATTAATCAGTTGTAAAGTGCGCCGCATCTTCCTGATAAACTCCTCAGGATCCTCCTCGGGCTTAGTCCCGAAGAACTCTGGAGGACCACAAGTCAAGAAATCACGGGCTCTCGAACTGTCACGCCTGTAAGCCCGGTCACCTCCCAGTCCGTGCCCCTGAACCTGTCCTGCCACAAGTCTGGTCAATAGCTGGACTGCCTCTCTCATGGACTGATCCTCAGTGCCTGGCCGTGGAGCTGGGGGCTCAGGTACTGGAATCTCGGGAGCTGGCGGTGGAGCCGCCCCTCGACCTGCAGCTGCTGCTGCTCCAATCTCCTCTACAAGTGGCGGTGTGGAAGAGCCCTCTGCCGGGGGCAAAATATCAGGAGCAATATGTGCATGGGCCCTGGTAACCCTCTGGGCCCGACTAGTCTCTCCCACAGCTACTGCTTTGGCCTTTTGGGCCGCTGTCGCCTTTTTTGGAGGCATAACTGCAAATGTAACAATTCGTTAGGGAGGAATCATCCTGATAACACAGCTCTATCGCACGATCTAAGACAGAAAGAAGGGTAGTATCCTAAATGCCCTGTAGCCTCCTGTTTATAGGTGTGGTGCACAACACACCGATAAACAAGACTCTACTAGACACGGTCTGTAGACATTCCGAGGACAAACCGCTCTGATACCACTTTTGTCACGACCCAACCCCGTAGGCCGTGGCTAGTGCCCGATCTGGGCACTCAAACGCATTCTAGTATATGGCAGAAGCCAACAAGGCTTTATTTCGAATTTAGATAATTTTCAGAAAAATTTTGGCAGAGTTTCCTTTGTTTTACGGACTATCCCATATACCCTGCACGCAGAAAATACCAACAAAGGCCACACAGGGCCAACAAGCAATATTTAAATATATGCGGACCGGCCGCCGCGGCGAATGGGATCGCCCAAACACAACATATACACACATCCGTACAGAAATACCCCAACCCACAAACATGTCCACAGACCTCTAAACAGACCAACAAAATCATATGACGGGACAGGGCCGCGCCGTACCCATGAACGAGAATATACATATATAGAAGTGACAGACTATACCAAAAGATGACTCTGAATAAAAGAGCGCTCCAAAAATAGCAGAATGAGATCCTAAGCGGACGGATCAGCAAACCTGTCGTCGGTACCTGCGCGGCATGAAAACGCAGCCCCCGAAGAAAGGGGGTCAGTACGAAATAGGTACTGAATATGTAAAGCCTGAATTACAGAAACAAACTCATAACTGGTGCAGAACATACAAAAAGTAAACGGAAAATCCAAAGTATCAGATACATAATTTCAAAACATGCAGAGTGTGTACAGAAACATATGTCATATCAAATCCGGCCCCTGCCAAGGGACTCGGCAGACAGAACGTGACCACCCTCCCGACGCTGGTGCCACAACACAGAAGAATCAGAATAGGGGCATAACCCCGTAGCATAGTATGTCATATCAAATGGCCATAGCAAATCATATTAGAACAAGCGGACATGGCACATCATACTCCACAAACCCATGTACGCAAATACCTGCCCCCTCACATCGAGGCACGGCGAACAATGTAGAGGATCACGCTTGACAACATATCCTGGCCCGGGCTCAGTGTGGGAAACATTGGGGCATCCACGAATGGAGTAGTGAGAGACTAATGCAATTTAAAAATATCATAGATGTTTTCAAAGACTCGGTGGAGCGTATCAAAGCCAAACAAATCCAATGGAGTTGGACGGGATCATAATAGATGCATTTCGGATATCATAATAAATTATAGAAGTATAACCTTCCTGAAGTCGTTCCGAGGGTCAAAATAATTTACAAGACTTAATAGAATATTTAAAACAATATTCGTTAGGCAATTAAAAAGGGTAGTCAAAACGTTTCTTTCAAAAATCGCTTAAAAAGAAAGTTTTAGTACATTAAGGGCAAAACCGGGAATAGTGGGCCCGCCTCGGGACAAACAAGGCGGCGGGCTCAAATTGTGCCCTCTAAGCTTATGGGGTCACCTAAAAAGGTTCTACAAACATTCTATGACTTTCCAAGTAATTTAGAGCAAAGTTGCATTATTTCATGCAAAGCGTTCTAAATGATTCAATTCTGCTGAAGGAAAAACTGAAATTTTCTCTTACGGATTCCGAGGGCCAAGAAGTCTTTCGAGGCCCGGATCCGACCTAACACACTAAGGGCATGCCAAGGGAAGAATTGGGGTTGCTTTACATACCTTTCAAGCTCCTCACGCCTTTCCAAACTCACTTCCCGTTTCGTCAAAAATCTGCAATTGGTCAAGTTTACCAATTGTGAGTTATGAATACCAAAGTTTCAACTTAATGCATAATTGTCTACCGAAATTTCGGTAGCACTTCCCCTATACATATAGCACCCCCGAGAATTCAACTCGGTTAGAAACCATCAACAACAACCCAAACGACAACATCAACATCAACAAAGAACATTAAAAACACAAATATCCTTCAACTAGTCATCTTTCTCACAAGTTGCCATAACCTTCATTCTAACCCAAACTTTCAAACTAATATCAATAATTTTACATTCATAAACAATCAAGATCATCACCATATAGTTCTAGAAACATTTCATATCGTTTTCCTTAAGTTATACACTCGATATACATAATATACAACTTTCCATCAAAGTCATAACTTGTGCAAAACATCAAATCTTTGGCATACAACTTCATAACATGTTTCCAACTTCCAAATTCATCAATGATCATCATAATTAACAACCAAACAACTTCATTTCCTTAATGTCGGAAAACCATACTAAAACGACATAAGTTTCTACATTCTAATTCAATACAAACTTATATCATTCTAACTTCATTTACATTACAAACATCACAATAACACACTAACATACTAAACAACTTAATTCATTTCCATCCCAAGTTCAATACACCACACGGCCATAAGCCCTTTTTGTCAACTTCAACTAAATCATTCAACTTCCAATTCCAATATGCATTTCATCACAACCACAACTAGAATATAACATGAATTCAACACATTGTGGCTATACCACCTATACATACATACGGCTACAAGCCATATTCCAAACCCACTTTGCAAACATCCATTTTTCCATACAATCAACACATTTCTACATACTACAACACAAACAAAACTTAACAACACAATAAAAAGGTAGAAATTCTTACCTTTTCCTCAAGTCTTCTTCACTTGGAGATGTGATCACTTTGAAGAATCTAAAGCTTCTCCCTCCAAACCAACTATACCAAGATACAAAAGAACCTTAACTTAGTAGGAATTTAACAAGAAATTAATTTTTAAGACAAGATTTTTGCTAGCCAATTTTCCATGGCAAACCCGAACCCTCCTTGCTCTTTTTTTTTTGCTTTTGTTTGTTCTTGATCTTTAATGTCTTGAATCTTCTAATTATATAATAAGAAGACTTGGTCACATGACCAAGCACATGACCAACTAAAATGGGCTTGGGTCAAGGCCTTAGGTGGCCGGCCATGGTCCTTATTTTGGGACTCAATTTCAATTCAATTTTTGAGCCCAATAGCTTGTGAATCATATTTTGTAATTCCCGAAACTAATTTCCAAAATTCCAAAATTGCCCTTGGCCTTGTCCCACACTTCCATGACTCTATTCTTTCATGCATAACTTCTATGTTCAACAAACTATCAAATTTGACCTTACATCTCAAAAATCCAATATATATCAAGTTTTTCCAAACGTGTGAGAACACGGGATATAACATGCAGAGTCTGTTACACACTCTATTTTTTATCCTCAAGAGTGTTTTCCGATACGGTGTTGTTGGAGACTTAGGGTAAGCTACTGCCCTCTACAGCCCGAGTTTCCATTCTTCGTATACTTATCATCTATTTCTAGATGGTATTTCTTTTGATGTTATGAGCCTTGTATGCCAACATTCAGATAATTCTTGTTATGTATTCAGACCTATGTGTTTATTAGTAGCTCTTGTGCTGACTTAGACAAAATGCCTTGGGTAGAAGATGTATTTCGTACTTATTCTCTTTTAATTGATATTGATTTATTATTATTACATTGTTCTTCCGCATTGATAGATTCCATGTTGGGTAAGGGAAGGGTTCGCCTACCAAGTTCAGAAATGATAGGTGCCCGCACGACTAAGCGATTTGGGTCGTGACAGCCTTATAAGGCAAAGTCTATCGTATCTGGCAAACTTTTAGTTATGTCTTAAGACAAAGTTTGTCGCATAAGGCAGACTTTTCGCGAAGCCTTGCCTTGCGATTTTTTTTAATTTTTATTACTAAGCCGGGGTTCGAATCCAAAACCTCTGGGTATTTTAGGCAAAGAGTAAAAATTAAAGACCAGTACTTTGAGGGACAAAAATTAAAGATCACCCCAAAGAAGGACCACCGTGCAAATTGCCCTTTTTTTTAACGGCAAAACCACATTTGGGTTACGCATCAGTTGGTAGGCCCATTACCAGCCCCAAGTTAGTATCGAGACTTTGGAGACAAGGGGCAAATCATCTCCATCATCTTTTCTAATAAAACAAGGGGACAATGAAAAAGAGGAGCAGCCCTCATATAGGGTGTGCAAAGATCATCGATTTACCTGGTTTTTTTCTAACAAACCCATCACTCTGCAAAAGATTTTTGTCAGAGTGATCTCGTATGTCCACTTACAATTTGAATATAAGAAACTAAGATTACAAAAATCTCCTATGTTAGTTTGTACTGATCTCATGTAAAAAGGATGATATAACTGAAAAAACAGTTGTAATGAATTACAAAATTAAATCTCCCCTTTTTATTTTCTAAAGATAGGCAATAGTGATAGTGGAATTAAATGGAGCATGTTTTCGTTCTCTATGCAGTGTGCTCCTTTGGCATCAATTCTTTTTGGCTTATTAAAGTTACTGTAATCGTAAATATATGTGCATTGTTAACACACATGCCTTAACTTTTATTCTTGTTTTGGCAATAAGAATTATTTGACAGCATCACTAAACAATTGATTCTAAGTTCTACAACACCATTAAAAAAAAAAGTTGAATACTTTGTAATAGCTTAAAAATTATGAGCTACAAACGCGGGCTACTCTAGTTATCAAACAGGTAGTTAAACTTCAAGTTACAGATATATAAAGTTTATTCACACAAATGCCCTATTTCGGATGTGGTCTTTAATTTTTGTCCTTCGACACTTAAGTAATAAAAAGTATTCGAAAATACATCTGATATTCTGGGTTCGAACCCCAACAAAATCAAAAAAAAATAAAAAAATCACAAGACAAGGTTTTCATAGAAATTAGTGGCGGACCCAGGATTCAATGGACTTGGGTGCTTACCTTAAAATCAACAAAAAATATATTGCTTTGAGTAGGATTTGAACTTGGCTCCTCCATAGCTTAGCTTAAAGCCTACTACCTTTTAACTAAAGCACCAAGATCTTTTACTGCTTTTGAGTGCTATTTATTATTATATACCAAAATTTTAATATTTTCTATACGTCTACATATCGTATTTGCCACGGTTAATGGATACTCGAGCGCCAAACATTACTACATGGGTCCGTCCATGATAGAAACTATGCCTATTCGGTAAAGTTATGTCTTAAGACATAGTTCTGTAGTATGCCTTTTCTGTATAGTTTTGTAGTATAACTTAATTTCTACAGAACTATGCTTTAAGACATAGTTTCTATGTAACTACAATGAAACTATGCCTTCTCCGACACAACTTTGCCCCGAATAGGCATTGTTTCTATGAAAACATTGTCTTGCGATTTTATTTATTTATTTATTATTATTCTACTCGGGTTCGAACCCAAAATCTCTGATTTCATAGACCTGCGAATAAGGGTACTTCCCGCCCACAAAAGAAGAAGTAGGGACAAAAATTAAAGACCAGTCCATATGAAGGACAATTCGCGCAATTTTTTGCATATATGACACAAAAAGTAAAAATAGTAAATTTCACATCAAACTAGCTAGCTCCTTGTTCACTCTATAGACGGCCTATGCCCGTGCTGCGCACGGGGCCCAACACTTTAGATTATAGTGCATTTATATGTATGTAGTTGTTTTTAAATAGTAATAATATATATATATATATATATATATATATATATATATATATATATATATAAAGTATATGTTATGTTCAAAACACGATTAATATAACATTGTAGTTTGTGCTCCGTATTTAAAATTTTATTATATTAATGTTTGCTATGAACAAAAAATCGGCAAATTTATTAATATTTTTTAAAAGAGAAGACTTGTTTAAAAGGAAACTATTTTCTTCTCTTTGAGATAAAACAATAGCAATATTTAAGCATCAGTTGATACTTTCAATTTTAATTCGATTAATTTAAAGATGTAAAATACTTATTATTTTTTATCAAATTTTGATTTGGACAATTCTAATTCAAATTATTAAATTAATTTTACATGTTTAAAACGAAACAAAGTAGAAATTGATTTTTTATTTAAACGAAGAAATACTATTTTTTAATTTTTAGTAAATATTCTCGGTTTAGCTCATTTTACTTGTCATGTTGTCTTTTGCATGGTTTTTTAAGAAAACGTTAATTAGAATTATAATTTAACGATTTTACATTATTCATTATTTGATATGCATTTGATATAATTTTTTTTACGACATTAATTTCTTTTCACATTTATTAGAGTAAGAATAAAAATAAAAAAGTAATTAAATTCTATCTTATTTTAAAATATAAATATTTTAAGTATATTTATTTTAGTAAACATAACAAATAAATGACATGGCGGAATAGCAAATACAACAGTTTAATATCTAGATTAGATCTCAGGTTAATATAAAAAAAAAAAAAATTGTATGGTTTGACTACTTAACCTTTTGAAGAAAAGTAATTTCATGGATTGACACGCACATGGTAATGAATTCATCATTATTGACTTAATGAGATACATTGGAAATTACATGAATATTGTTAGATTTTTTAATAGGGGGTGCACTTTTTTTTTTTTTGACATTATTAATTTGCACTATTTTTATGCATATACATATATATATATATATATATACACTATGTTGAAAACACGATTAATATAACATTGTAGTTTATACTCCGTATCTAAAACTTTATTATATTAGTGTTTACTACGAATACAAAGTCTGTATTTTTTTTTTGACATTATTTTTTTAATATGAGGTTCACTTTTTTTTTTTATATTACTTGATTTTGTTAATATGGGTCCACTTTTTTTTTACCGTGAGTTTTGAGATGGTGGGATCCACTTTTTTTTTTTTTTTTTATATTGCTTGATGTCGTTTAGTATAGGGTCCACCATTTATGGGGTGCACTTTTTTTTTTTTGGACATTATTAGTTTGTACTATTTTTATGCATATACTATGTTCAAAACACGATTACGATAACATTATAGTTTGTGCTCCGTAACTAAAACTTTATTATATTAGTGTTTGCTACGAATATAAAGTCTGCACTTTTTTTTTAACATTATATTTTTTTTTAATATGGGGTTCATTTTTTTTATTTTTTTTTTATATATATTGCATGATTTTGATAATACGGGGTCCATTTTTTTTTCTCATGAGTTTGGAGATGGTGAGTTCCATTTTTTTTTATTGCTCGGTGTTATTTAGTATGAGCCCCCCCTCCCTTTTTTTTAAGGGACAACGGACGACGAAGCATGGGTCTAAACCCATGCTTTATATCTAACTCTACCAGATCTGCCTTAGTGTCACAGTCACAAACAATCACAGAACAGTCTTTATAAACCTGTTTCGCTACAACAAAATCCCCTATCGATGTGGCTACCTCAAATGGCTCTATAGGTTCAGACATAATACCAATTTTACCGGCAACAAGGGGTGAAATATATGATAAAGTCGAACCTGGATCAATTAATGCATACACAGACCGAGAGAAGACCAATAAAGTACCTGTGACGACATTAGGAGATGCCTCCTGATCCTGCCGGCTGGCCAAAGCATAAATGCGGTTCGAAGGACCGCTAATACCAGAAGCTCCACCACGGCCTCTGCCGCGACCCGCTGGTGCCGAAATACCCTGCCCCGTAGGGCGCATAGCCACTGACGAAGATGAAGACCCAGCGGCTGATCCGGTAGGCTGCGCTGCACCACCCGAACTACCCTTATACGGGCAATCTCTCACAGAATGGCCCTGACGGCCACAAGAAAAGCACGCACCGGTGGCTCTGTAGCACTCTCCCGTATGGTATCTGCCGCAAAAAGAACACTGAACCCTGGGTGGCCTCATCTGACCAGAACCCCTATCTGTCCGCGAACCTGAAGCCCTGGAGCTCTGGCCTGCTCCTGAATACCCTGGGCTATCAAATCTGCGACCTGTAGACCTGTACCTTACCATTTACATACAAGTCCTCTCTCTCTCTTACCTTCAATGTTCGGGTCAACATAAACGTCCAAAAACACTTTGAAATTTCTGAAAAAGGGAGATCAAAGTTTAAAGATTCGATTCGGGTTTCAAACGGCTATTCACGAAAAACCCCGCCCAAATCGAAACCCTAGATTGTGATTTTATACCTATAAATATTCACTTCGTTACCCATTAAGAGCAGTTCGGTCAGTCACCTAAAATCCCACTTGAAATACTTATACTTTCAATCACTATATCCGGATACCCATTTGAAATATTAAGCAGTTCTACTCTACTGTTACTTTAAGATCGGGTGTATATTTGAGACCTCGACCTCAGTTCGGGCGGAGGATGATCAATTCGAACTTCCCCCGGGGCCAATAAATGTGAACAAAAGTTTTGAGGGACCAATGAAAGGTTACGAAACGAAGGCCGAGCCGTCGAGGGAGAGGTATCGGCCATATTCCCATTCGGAGAATCCAAGCTTTAGGTCAGAGAAATCAAGGGTTAGCCCAAGCCATTTCTCCGGTCGGGGTAATAAACGGGTCGAGCGCCCGTCGAACAGTCGGGGTCTCTCGTTCAGGAGCGATGCCGGAAGCTCCGCCGGTACCAAGGATTTGCCAAAGATTTCGGAGTACAACTTCAACACCTCGGGCCTCGTCTCGGCTATTGGCCGTGTCCCGGATGTAAGATGGCCGAGACCTCTAAGGTCGGATCCGGGCCAACGGGACCCGAGCATGGTGTGTGAATACCATGGAACCCATGGTCACAGAACCGAGGATTGTCGCCAGCTAAGAGAGGAGGTAGCCCGGTTACTGCAGAACAGTCATCTCCGAGAATTGCTGAGTGAACGAGCCAAAAGTCACTACAAGGAAAGGGAGACTCATAAAAAGGACGAGTCAGTAGAATTCCAGCATATAATCAACATGATAGTTGGGGGTACCGATGCCCCTCGAGGGCCGGTGATGAAACGGGCCAAGGTTTCTGTTGTTCGCGAAAAATGCAGCCGGGATTATTTACCCAAGGGTTCTATCTCTTTTAGCAACGAGGATGCAGAAGGCATCATTCAACCGCACAATGATGCATTGGTAATTTCTATTCTTATCTTTAAAACTCAGATTAAACGTATTTTGATTGACTCGGCCAACATAATCCGGTGGAGAGTGGTCGAACAGCTAGGGCTGCTCGATTAGATCGTACCGGTAGCCCGGGTACTCAGCGGGTTCAACATGGCGAGCGAAATCACAAAGAGGGAGATCTCATTACCGGTCAACATTGGTGGCACTATCCAGCAAACGGTGTTCTATGTAATCGAAGGGGACATGAAGTACAATGCATTGCTGGGTAGACCTTGGATACATAGCATGAGGGCTGTGCCCTCAACACTACATCAGCTGCTGAAATTTCCGACCCTGGAGGGAATAAAAACCATCCGAGGAGAACAACCCCATGCAAGGGAGATGTTCGCGGTCGAGGAGGCGACGCCTCAGCCCGAAAAATCGGATCACAAGAAAGGAGATCCAACTGGGGAACCGAACACCAAATAGCAATCAAAGCACTCGGGACTGGATCCGGAGTACGAAGTGGATGATTTCGACGTACCCAGATCATTCGTCATGCCAGCTGACTCGGATGCAACCAAGTCGACAGTAGAGGAGCTGGAGCAGATCATGTTGTTCGAGTATCTACCAGACAAAAAGGTGTACCTGGGCACGGGGTTAACCCCGGAGCTCTGGAACAAGTTAATATAATTTCTTCGAGCTAACGCAGATTGCTTCACATGGTCCCATATAGATATGACAGGTATATCACCGGAGGTAGCAACTCACAAGCTCAGCTTAGACGGGAAGTTTCCCTCGGTGAAAAAGAGGAGAAGGCCTATGGCGGAAGCAAAACACGCCTTCGTAAAAGACGAGGTAACAAAGCTTTTAAAAATAGGTTCTATCCGGGAGGTAAAGTACCCGGCCTGGCTAGCTAACGTGGTAGTGGTGCCCAAGAAAGGTAATAAATTTCGAATGTGTGTTGATTACAAGGATTTAAATAAAGCATGCCCGAAGGATTCATTCCCGTTACCTCACATCGATAGAATGATCGATGCGACGGCCAGGCATGAGATGTTAAGTTTTCTCGATGCCTACTCCGGGTATAACCAGATTCGGATGCACCCGGAGGATCAAGAGAAAACGTCCTTCATTACTCGATATGGGACTTACTATTATGATGTCATGCCTTTTGGATTAAAAATGCCGGTGCAACTTCCCAATGCCTAGTTAATGAGATGTTCGAAGAACAAATAAGGAAAACAATAGAAGTTTATATTGACGACATGGTGGTCAAGTCCCTGGAAACAGAGGACCATTTAAAACATTTGCAGGAAACCTTCGACGTGCTCCGCAAGTATAACATGAAGCTCAACCTGAAAAAATATTACTTCGGGGTAAGGTCCGACAAATTTTTGAGTTTCATGGTGTCAAACCGGGGGATCGAAATCAACCCGGACAAGATCAAGGCCATCGATGATATCGAGGTGGTAAATAATGTCAAAGGAGTACAGAGGCTCACCGGAAGGATAGCTGCGTTGAGTCGCTTCATATCGAGGTCCTCGGACAAGAGTCATCGTTTCTTCCCCTTACTAAGGAAGAAGAACGACTTCGTTTGAACACCTGAGTGCCAAAGAGCTTTACAAGAATTGAAGAGATATTTGTCTAGCCCCCCGCTGTTGCACACACCAAAGGCGGACGAGCCGCCTTTTCTCTACCTTGCTGTCTCCGAGGTAGCAGTAAGTGGCGTTTTGGTCCGAGAAGAATCAAGTGTTGACACCCAATTTTGCCCTTCCTTTATTCCATTTTATTTTCTTGGGTTTCTGAATTTATTAACAATCTAAATATTTTATTTTCACTACTATTTTTTATTTTTACTACTATTAATATCATTACTTTCATTTTCACTATTCTACTATCAACATTACTAGTATTACTTTATCACAAATTTTAAATGGGTTCGTCATCACTTTATTTTTGGATTTTTATACTTGTTAAATTAATTATACTTTATCAAGTCTTTTATTTTCTACATATTAATTACTAATTATCATAGTATACATTGTACTAGTTCTTAAATTAGAAGCCAAAAAATAATTAATTAGAGGAAGGAAAGGGCCAAATTCGGATTCCACCTAGCCCACATTTTAATCCATTATCTTTCAGTTCTTTTCGTCCAAATTACCGATCCAGCCCATTACCATTTTTCTTACCCAACAGACCAGCCCAACAACTCAACTCATCAGCCCACACCCACTTCACCCGACCCGACCGGCCCACTTACCCTTAAAAGACATTCACCCGGTTGAAACCTAAGAAAGCAGCCGCACCTCTTTCCTCTCCCCTTTCCCTCACCCTCTCTCTACCCTTCACTTCGTCATTTCCTTCCTCTTTCAGACAAAAATCCACACCTCTTTCACCATGGTAGATCCTTGCCCCTCCATTATCGTGCAACACTCTCATTTCTCCTCATCCTATCGTCTTCTTCATTCCAGTAAAACCTCAGCTCACCTTTAGCCATGGCAGATTTCTGTCTTACCATTTACATACAAGTCCTCTCTCTCTCTTACCTTCAATGTTCGGGTCAACATAAACGTCCAAAAACACTTTGAAATTTCTGAAAAAGGGAGATCAAACTTTAAAGATTCGATTCGGGTTTCAAACGGCTATTCACGAAAAACCCCGCCCGAATCGAAACCCTAGATTGTGATTTTATACCTATAAATATTCACTTCGTTACCCATTAAGAGCAGTTCGGTCAGTCACCTAAAATCCCACTTGAAATACTTATACTTTCAATCACTATATCCGGATACCCATTTGAAATATTAAGCAGTTCTACTCTACTGTTACTTTAAGATCGGGTGTATATTTGAGACCTCGACCTCAGTTCGTTGCACCCGCGAGAGGTAAATCCAACCCCTTTGTCCATTTCTTTATTTCGCTTGGGATTGTGGTAAAAAAATGGAACATACGAAATGATGATAGTGCAATATGATTGCTGTTTTAGTCTGTTTTAGAATCTTGTTCCTTGCCCTATTTGAATTATGTTTGTCAAAATGTTTTGAGGAAGCCCTGCGTATGTAGTTTGTGTTCTCGAATGTTGTAAAAATTGTATTCGCTTGTTTAGATTCAAGGTCATATTTTCTGGTTGCACATCGTCCAAATTATGAGTATTCGATAAATGTTTAGGAGTGTTCATATGCTTTATGTCGTCTAATACTCTCCTCTATGTGCTTTTGGGCTCTGTTTGCTTGACTTTATTTTATCATGTCCATTTATTAGTAGATTAGTTCAGTCACGTACGTAGTATTTAGGCTTTTGTTTAGTTTAGTGATCATGCTTAGTATGGATTAATCTCATTAATTGTTTAGCATAGTATTTATATCCGGACTAGCAAAGTTATTATATTCAGTTAAGTTTCAGTTTGTTTATCCCCTTAAAGCATGCTTTTTGTTTAATTTGAGAAGAAGTTGTCGTTGAAGCATGTTTAAGCATTGTTGAACCTGTCTATGATGAGTGGATTTGATTTCTTACCTGGTGATTAAGTCCAATTTAGGATAATGTAGCGTTAGGCTTAAACGACGAACTTACTTGGTTTAGGATGTCCTTTTGGGATTAGAATCTAGTTAAAGAGTTTGATAGTAACTTTCGATTGAAATTATGTTTCCTTTTGATAAGTTGGTATTTTACCAACTTATTTCTTCTTTAATCTTAGATTGTTGCTATGTTTTGATTAAAAAAATAGTGCATTTAATGTTGTTTACTTCCATTTTGTCCAATTTGGCCTCTTTTTGACTTTATTTTCGCTTGGTTTCTTCCGATCACTTCTAAATCACATAAACCTATAAAATGGAAGTAAACAACATTAAATGCACTATTTTTTTAATCAAAACATAGCAACAATCTAAGATTAAAGAAGAAATAAGTTGGTAAAATACCAACTTATCAAACCCCCAATCTTAAACTATTGCTTGTCCTCAAGCAAATCAAATTATAATTTCCTTCAAAGGACTCCATTCAAAAGTGCACCAACATCATACCAAGTCAAAAAGGTCTACTTTAAGCACAAACACATGACTTTGATTGGTACCAACAATTAATCCAAAACATATGAATCACCAACTTCTTCTCAAAAAAACTTCATTTTCATTTCAAGTGCTCAAACACCAAGTTAATCAAAGTAGCAATCACGTCATGACACTAAAGCTTCAAAATTTGCCTCATTATCACAAAACAACTTTCTTTTGTTCATTCCTCTCAATTGAAAAATGGAACAAATTAACAACTTAAATTCTCATGTGCCCTCACACTCAAGAGAGAATCCCACACTTAGAAAATGTAATTCAAATGAGATATCAAATAGAAAGAATTAACTCTCTCTCTCACACACAAAGATGTTCAAATGCACACAAGTAGTACCATAAGCTTGCCCTTCATGTATTTCTCCACTAA
Source organism: Lycium barbarum (assembly GCF_019175385.1). NCBI lineage: Eukaryota > Viridiplantae > Streptophyta > Magnoliopsida > Solanales > Solanaceae > Lycium > Lycium barbarum. The sequence goes on along the minus strand of NC_083338.1, from coordinate 144,925,697 downwards.
TGTAGACACACTTGGTTCAAAATCAATTAGGACTTAAAGGGTTGTAATTTAGGCTTTTGGTTAAGGTAGGGCACAATTTGGGTAAAAGTGACTCAAAACCTCCCTAAGCACTATAATTTTCAACATTCAACGCACACTTCCTTTGAAACTTTTCACCCCTTTCTTCATTTTTTCATTTCATCACTTAGTCTTCCCATTAATCACAACTCTTTATTCTTCCTTCATTTTTCTTTTTTTTTTTCTTTTTCAAAATAACAAGGAAGTTTTCAAAAAAAAAATTCTTTCACCTTTTCACCTTTAAAGTAACTCCCTCATAACAACTTTTCCAACCATCACCCCCAAACTTAGGCTTTTAGCCTATGTTTGCACTTTCAACGCACTTAAGGAGGTAGAGTACCAAAAGATGGATCAATGAAGAACAAGGTAAAGCTTGTAACATGATTTTCAAAGAAAAGGTTAAAGGCTCAAAAGGGGTTAACTAGGGAAAACATGCAAGGGTAGGATATTTAAGGGGCAAAAACGGTCCAAGGAAGGCCTAACATCATTTTTTAAACCAAGTGTAGTCTAGGATTTCGCCTTGAAACACATTCCGGGAAAGTTCTAGACCACAAGTAATGCAAAAGAACTCACAAAACCTCACTACACATGGCACATGCAAACTCAAGTGAAATATGTATCCAAGAACCAATTGAAACAAATGAACTCAAAAAGTCACCCATAGCCTAAATAGACTAATTAGTGAAAGTAAGAGCCAAAAATTGAATCTAAAAGTCATAACAAGAAACCTTACTTCAATCATTTTTCTTTTTCAAAAATCAAGAATTTACATGCCAAGGTTTAAATAAGTTGGTAGCAAGCAAGCCAAAAATTAGCCAAGGGGCAAAAAATCACATCCCAACACCATTTTTACTCCTAAACTACCTAACTAAGAACGGAAATAAAATAATAAAAGTGACTAATCTATAACATGCCAAAAGAACGAAATTTTTAGAAATTTGAGCAAGTTCCATTTGTAACGTTTATCCACAGCCACACCAACAGTCATAAAACAAGCCCGGCAAGGGCACACAATCAAGCATAACCAAAATATAACGTGCTACCACATGCCACCCCCACCTAAAAATATTGCAGTGTCCTCACTGCACATTGACAACAAAGGACAGTTTTTCAGAAACTGGACAGTTTTACAGAAACTGGACAGTTTTACAAAAACTGGACAGTTTTGCAGAAACTGGACAGTTTCTCAAAAACTGTCCAGTTTCTGCAATTTTCAGCAGCTACTGGTTTGGGCCTGTCCGGAAATCCGACCTGCTCAAAACAACTCCAAAAATTTTGAAACTTTGCAGATTAGTCAAAAACCATAAGCAAAACCATTCCAAAAAATCAAATTTCAAAAATGATTTAAAATTTTTAAAACGATGGGTTGCCTCCCACCAAGCGCTTAAGTTAACGTCGCGGCACGACGGTTACCTTTACCACTTTTCCTTCCATTTGGAAGATATGAATTTGCGTCCCAACTTTGAATCAAGATCATGATGACGCTCATGGGGCGATGGTAAGTACATGAACAAGCCAAACGTTAATTTCTTCATTTTGCACTTCTTGGCTTTTAAATGAGGAATGCCATTTTGCCTTCTTACTCTTTCGAATTGCAAGATGTAAGGCACTTGTCTTTCTTCTTCACCATCCAACATGGATGTATGTGGCTCAATTCCCATATCACCATACAAATCCAATGTTGAAAAATGCTTGGAGTGAGACTTCAACCTCCCAATTTGCAAATTTTTCCGGATTTTGACATTCTCATTTTCCCCCAAACTAGAGTCAACTTCCACCATTTTTCTCAAGACAACGGTTGACTCCAATTTCTTTTCTTCTTTGGCATCTCTAATGAAAATAGATTCGTTTGGAGGATTTTCAATTCTTGATTCCTCCTTTTCACGATTGGCCTCCAACATGGGCATTCTCTCCTCATATTGAGCATTTGAGAATTCTTCTTGATTTTGTTCAAATGCCCACGGAAGGTTTTTGTATTAATTCATCAAGCCATTTTGGAGACTAGTTTCCAAGTACTCCTCCAAGGCTTTTTTCTTTTCATTTCCTCCTTCAAGTAGGCATTCCATCATGAGCTTGAACTCTCCATTTTGTCCATTCTCAACTTCTTCCACTTCCATTTTCCTATCATTGTCACAACAAAAAGTAGAATCGTCATAGTGGGGGTTCGGGAAAGCGAAGGACACATAAGCACAATTAGCTCAATGGCCATTTTGACCGCCACATCTATCACATATGCTCCACTCATGGGTTCGAGATTGTGCGCAAAATCCTCCCCCGAGAGACTTTAAACAATTTTGCCAAGAGTGGGTCCTCCACAATAGGGACAAGGGTCATCAAAGTATGAACAACTACCATCCAACCAATTTTCATTATATGATGCCATTTTTTTTTTTGGACAGTTCTGCAAAAACTGGACAGTTTTTCAGAAACTGGACAGTTGTGCAGAAGTAAAAACTGGACAGTTCTGCAGAAGCAAAAACTGGACAGTTTTGCAGAAGCAAAAACTGGACAGTTCTGCAGAAACTGTGCAATTTAGCACAAACTGGTCAGTTTTTTTTTTTTTTTTTGAAGATAAAATAAAGCAAAGCAAGTTAGCTTAAATCCTAAACTAACCCAAATACGCCAAATTATTCCCCGACACCTTTCAGGGGGCTTTCGACTGAAATTCTGTTTTCGTGCTTAATGCCAGTTTATAGAAAAATAACTTTTGTTTTGTGAGAAGCAATTAGCCACTCTGTTTTTGTACTTTTGGGTCGTGAGCTACTGCCCATTTTTTGAACTGAGTTCCTATCACAACTTGAGCTAAATTTCAGTTTTCATTCTGAGCTAAGTTATTGTGTTATCGGCTGAAATACTGATTTTAAATTAACTTGGCTGCTGCAAAGTTGCAGCAAATGTTTGCTATACTCGGCTGAACCAACGCTTTGTTTTGTTGCTTATTTTGAGAAAAGATTGATGTTTGGTGTTTGCTGTTCCGTTTACTGTTACCTTGTTCTGCTTCTCATGTTACTTTTCTTTTCTTTCGCATGTACTCCGGAGCCTAAGAGTCTCATTTTTTAGACTCGGCTACACCGCCACTGAACGACAACTTTGCTGTCACCTTCACGAGATGATATCGCTTATCGCCACTGTTTTTTCCATAAGCAACTGCTTGCCATCAGCTGTGTTGCACCTCATTTTTACCCAGGGCTAAACAAAGCACAACTTATGGAGCTCTGAAATAATTAATTATGTACAGAGTCACCACCTAGCATTTAAGGTATACTAGGGTACCTATAAATTATTAATATATGCAGCTTAACATGATCTACGAAAATAAGTGAAATTCTAGGTAAGGGTTCAAATTATTCCGAAGGGAAGGTGTTAGGCATCCTTCAGAATCCACAAATGTGGTTCCCGGCTGGACCAATTTAACTATACGAGGGATGTGAAGGGTTGATTATTATTTACAAAAATTAATAGAATTTAGACTAAGAATAACTAACATGAATGTCTATGTAGTAAAAGGTGTAAGTATTTACATATGTATAAAAATACGCATTACGTGATAATTTACAAGTAAATAAAGTGCGCAATTACAGTGACTAAAAATTTTAGCTTTAAATGAATATATTATAAAGGTATTTACTTAAGAATGAACGATTTGCTTCTGAATGAAAAAAAAAAAAAAAAGATTTAAACATATGTGATATAAAAAATTATTTAAAAAGGTTATCTACAACTTAAGAGCTTGAGTATGTGAAAAGGTGTAAGGAATGGACATGAAATTATTCTGCACGCAAGGTGTGTTAACTAATTTAACTAGCTAAGTATGTACACCTAATCAATTAATTATGAGAGTACATTTTAAAACCTAAATATTGAGGCAAATCACCTTATTTATTTACTTAAGTGTGCTAAGCTACTAAATTAAAACTCTAGCGAAACATGATAACTATAAGAATATTAACTACAAAAATAATAACTGTCTAATATTAATTTATCTAAAACACATAAAATTTAAATCACCTAAGCAGATCATAAATAAATATCACTAGCCTACACCCTAAAAAGGAAAGTTTCACTATATTTTATGCTTGCATAATTTAAGAATGTAAAAAATATATATATATATAAACAAAGAATTTAAGAAGCTATTTGAACTTCTTTTGAGTGCCCTCTCCCAAAAAATAACTTCAGATACCTGCATGAGACTTAATAAAAATGTTAGTAAGAAAATAAATAATTATCGGATGAATTAAAAATAATGAATAAACTTAAAATAAAAATCCGTCTTTGTACATGGAAGGCCTTAGAAATCGACGGAAATTTCTTCATCGGCCATTGGATGTAGTATTTTCCCAAATGACTTTAAATAAAATGATATAAAGGGTAACAGTGTCATCCGTTTCGGGAAGCGCAATCATAACAAGAAAGGTTTAATCACAGTACCATTGGCCTTTGGAGTAATATTTTCCGGGCACAAAGTCGACATTTATTGTGTGAAAGAATGCAAAAAATAAATAGTCCGTAATAAGTCAGCCCAAAACAGTGAGGAACAGAGTCAAACAATAGCAATTAGTAACAAAGCGTAGTCACAATTCAACGAGAAGGACGGAGCATAAAATGGTAGCGGCATTACCCACGGTGATGAACTCCGATTGGGTTAAAAATAATAAATTGCATACAAACCTCCTGGAGATGGCATTAAAATAAAACAAAGACATGAAAATCAAATCACACAAGATAGTTCACTAGATAAGATGGAGTTAGCAGGAGAAGTCAACAAAAGAGACAAAAGAAAAAAAAAATCCATTAGCCTTAAACAAAGAAAACGTCCAGTAACATAAAATAGAGAAACAAAGCAGCAATAGTAGTATTAAAATGGAGGAACCAGGTAGCGACAAAGGCACTAGAATGGGGGGCGAAGTCCTATGGTCAGCCGCCGATGGGAACAAGTCGGCTCCCTTTCTTTTTTTTTTTTTTTTTCAGATCTGGGTTTAACTCCTAAAAATAAGAGAAGAAGATGTCAAGAGCCAAGAACGAAAAATGAGTTATCGGAGAAATCAATCTTCGGTCAGATCTCGCGTGACAAACAAAGGAAGGCAGAGGAAGATCAATTCGCAGTGGCGGCGGCGTGGCTTCGTCGTTTTCCTATAGCTCCGACGAAGAGCTCGCCGGAGAAGAAGGTGAAGATGAAGTGGTGGGTTGTTTGGTGCCGTTTGGTTGTGGTGGGATTCGCCGGAGTTCGCCGGAGTTCGGCATGGAGTGGGTGGCGGCTATGGAAAGAGGAGGGAGATGGGAAATGTTTTATTAGGTTTTGTTTTTTTTAGAAGAGAGAGGGGAGAGAAAAATGGTTTGAGAGAGAGAGAAAAAATCTGTGTTGTCCTTTGCTGTGTAGGTGTGTGTTTGTGTCCATAAAATTAAACCCCTCCCCTTATTTTATAACATAAAGTCCAAAAAAAAAATGTGGAGCCATACCCCCTTGTCCCCTTATTTCTTTTAACTAATCAAAACCTAACACATTACCTCGAAATGTTCACTTTTTAAAAAAAATAAATAAATGATGAGACCATGATTTGATTGAATTTTGCTCTGCGTTTAAAAATTAATTGCTTCGATTTCTCTGCACTGTCGGGCTGCACTAAAATATAATTAATTAATACATGTATAAATAATAACGTAAGTATAAAATATAAATATTAATGTGCAAGATATGAAAATGTATTGCTATAAAATTAAGAAACAATTATTAATTTCACGAAAATGGTAATATTACGCTATACCTGTGCAAAATAATGACTCTTGAAAAAATGACAATAAATTAATAAAATTCCCAAAATAAGGAAAATCATCAATAAATTATAAAAAATGTAAAAATGTGTAAAAATGTATTTCGTGCTCTTTAACGAATCAGGGCCCCCCAAAACGTTAATTTTAAGCACGTCGAGCCAAAATTAGGTGTTAACAAGCTGCTGTGTGCCACTTTCTTTTTCCACGTTCGGGCTGTACCAAAGGCCATAGAATTTGACTAATTGTCCATTAGTCCTCCCATTTTGTTGTTTACTTGTTTGCTCTATTTGCTTGTGTGATATCTGTTGAACATTAAGACTAATAATCAATTTTAGTCATACTAATTTCATCTATAACTATTAATTAAGGGAGTAATTTCTAGTACATATAGCAGTACACGTCCTCAACAACAGTAACTAGAACATTTAAAATCATGTTAAACAATTGGAGTTGGAGTCATTAAAAGTCAAGGATAAAGCTTGCATGAGTTAAAATACATTTTCAACCAGCTAAGTTTTTTCAAAAAAGATTTCAGACGAGCTTACACTCGGATTTCATTAGGATCTAAAGTTGTTAAAATTTAATGAAATATTACCAACTTACCTAAGTCTTTAAACCAAAGTCAATTACTTCCCTTTGAGATATATAACTATTTTCCTACAAGTCCTATTTTAAATAGCATGTTTATACTTCTATTATAACCTTAGCAATACTTATAAAAATATTTTCTTAAATATTATAAAATATTACATCTACATTCTTAGCCTAATTTGAGTCTAGTCGGTTAACCATTATTAATGGAATTTAGAGGATGCCTAATACCTTCCCTCTAGATTAGTTGAACCCGTACTTAGAATCATTTGGTTTCGTAGACTTTAAAATAAAATCAACTTTAGATAATTACTTTAATTAACTTTAGGTGCCCTAATTCACCATAAATAATTAGGTGGCGACTCCTGTACTTTAATTAACCCCGGAATTACCGGGATGTTGTAAACTATTTTGACTCCGGTTAAAATAGGGTATAACATCAGGTACGCAATTTCCTATCTATTATGTAAGTAGAACTTTGGGAGATGCGGAGACCCGTTATCCCCACTTGGAAAAATTGGCATTGGCACTAGTAAGTGTTTCTACAAAGCTCAAGCCCTACTTTCTATGCCATCCAATATGTGTAGTAACTACTTACCCCCTGAAAAACATCCTGCATAAACCGGAATTATCGGGTAGACTAACTAAATGGGTCGTCAAAATTAGCGGATATGATATCGAGTACAAACCTCGAACGGCCATCAAGTCCCACATCTTGGCCAATTTTGTGACAGATTTCACCCCGTCTATGGTCTCCGAGGTTGAGAAAGAGCTTCTGCTAACCTCGGGGGAAGCCTCGGGTATTTGGTCCCTACATACGGACGGAGCCTCAAACCTCAAAGGTTCCGGGCTACGGATCGTCCTTAGAACCCCGGCCGGGGATGTCGTCCGACAGTCTATTAGAACTACTAAATTAACTAACAATGAATCCGAGTATGAGGATATGATTGCAGATTTGGAATTGGCCCGAAGTATGGGGGCCAAAGCAATCGAGGCAAAGTGCCATTCGCTCTTGGTCGTAAACCAGGTAAACGGCGTCTTCGAGTTCAAGGACGAACGGATGCAGAGGTATCTTGAAAAAATCCAAGTGATACTACATCGGTTTAAAGAATTGACCATGCATCATATACCGAGGGAGCAGAAACAGCGAAGCCGATGCATTGGCAAATCTGGGATCCTCGGTCGAAGGGGAAGAAATCAACCCCGGGACTACGGTGCACTTGTTGAACACGGAGATAGAAAACGGACATGCCGAGATAAACAAAATGGGTTTAACTTGGGATTGACGCAACAAGTACATCGACTACTTGCGTGATGGAAAGCTCCCGAATGACCCAAAAGAATCACGGTCTTTAAGGACCAAAGCTGCACGTTTCTGCTTAGTGGACAGCTAATTGTACCGACGATCTTTCTTCGGCCCCCTGGCTAAGTGTTTGGGTCCCGGAGAGACAGAGTATGTGATGACAGAGGTGCACGAAGAAACCTATGGCAACCACTTCGGTGCTGAAGCTCTGGTTCGAAGGATCATCAGGGTTGGTTACTACTGGAACCGGATGGATGAAGACTCGAAAAATTTTGTCTGAAAATGTGACGGGTGTCAGAGATATGCTCCGATGATTCACCAGCCCGGGAAGTTGCTGCATTCGGTGGTTTCACCTTGGCCTTTCATGATGTGGGGGATGGACATCGTTGGTCCATTACCATGGGCACCAGGTAAACCCCGTTTCATTCTATTGATGACTGATTATTTCTCTAAGTGGGTTGAAGCGCAGGCCTTTGAGAAATTCAGAGAGAAGGAAGTCATTGACTTCATATGGGACCACATCGTCTGTCGCTTCGGCATCCCTGCTGAGATAACCTGTGATAACAGACCCCAGTTCGTGGGTGGCAAAGTCAATGATTTTCTCGAGGGATTGAAGATCAATAAAATTGTATCAACCCCGTATCACCAGTGTGCAAACGCACAGGCGGAATCCACGAACAAGACAATAATCCAAAATCTCAGGAAAAAGCTTGAAGCGTCAAAGCATCACTGGAGGGAAATATTACCGGAGGTGTTGTGGGCATACAAAACCACATCAAAATCAAGTACGGGAGAAACTCCTTTCTCGTTGGTCTACGGGGCTGAAGCCCTTATTCCCGTAAAGGTTGGTGAACCCACTCTCCGGTTCAGCTATACTACCAGGGAGTCAAACGAGGAGGCCATGGCCGCAAAACTCGACCTCACGGATGAACTTCGCGAAAACGCGTTAGTCCGTATTGAAGCCCAGAAACAGAGAATGGAAAGGTACTACAACCGAAGAGCCAATTTTTGACATTTCCAAGTTGGGGACTTGGTGCTTCGAAAAGTTACCTTGAACACCAAGAATCCCAACGAAGGAAAACTGGGTCCGAACTGGGAAGGTCCGTATAAGATAACCGGGATAACGGGCAAAGTATCGTATCAGTTGGAGTCCATGGACGGGCAACGGTTGCGCAACAATTGGAACGTGGCTCATCTGAAAATATACTACTGTTAAGGTATGGACTCCCCATGTTTTCTGTTTAACCTTTCTCTTTTACAGAAAAATCGAGAGCCGGATAGAGTTAGAATTTAGGTCTGAAAACACGTGTTGCACTCTTTTCCTTAGTGCGGTTTTGTGCCAAAACAGGTTTTCCGACAAGGTTTTTAATGAGGCAACAAGTACAGCGTGTTACTCAATGAAGACGAAGACAGACGCCCGGAAACTTGGGGTCACACCCAACGAGAGGGGACTTAATAGCACTCACCCGATCTTGCAGCTCGGATAAGAGCTAGGGGACTATCACACCCACTTCGAAGTTTACCCCGGTATGCTGAAACTGGAGACCGCCCTCAATAAAACAAAACTGGACCTTCAATATTAGGTTCCGATGTAAGGATCAAACGATCAGAACGAATCGTGTCCACATAATATTTGCTACGGCAAAACCAAGAACCGGATCTTCTGCATTAGGTTGAGATGTAAGAACCAAACGATGAGAATGAATCGTGTCCATTTAGTATTTTCTACGGCAAAAGCGGAAGGGAAAAATTCATTCTCATGTACACAAACACTTGCAATGCAAAAATTATCGAAAGTTTGGATAAACGATATCTCGATTGTCTTCCTGTTAAAACAGTTCACCCCGGTGATAACTGTCACACCCTAGCAATGGTAGGGTATGACGGGCACCCGACTCTCATCAGAGTCGAGCGAACCCTTAAACATTCGCTCTATCAAAACCTGTCATTTCAAAAACTTTTAAAAACATGAAAGTTTTCACATAGAGATCATTATCTTTATAATGATTATGAAAACTTTCAATCAATTAAGTACTTTAAACCAATTGAAATCATCTAAAATGCATACTCTTTTAAAATCTACAAATGATTCGCCTGACATCGTTTTGTCGACATCTCGACAAACATACCATAGGACACTGTCTGCAGAAGTCTCTAAGAAGTGAACTGAACATTATGAGTCAAGACAGGGCCCCAACATACCCATAATCACGCATATCTAGACATGACTCAGCACAGCTCCAGGATGAGGTGGAACTTTCCAATCCCAGCAGATGTCAGAGCATCCTAGTTGTATACTAAACCTGCCAAACAATCTGGGGCTGTTCAACCTCCTATTAGCTACGCTTATTCGTCCGAGCTCGTAAATCTTATACTTGAAAAAAAAACTCAGCTACGTCAACCTTTTCCAACACCAAGCTTAAGTAGAAGCAAGAACAATCACTTTTCACGGACTAGTTTGGCGTAATCTTGTCAATTTCTTGATTTATCGGACTATAATGTTTGGGAGATGTTTAGAGAGAATTCTAGGAACTTTTGGAATGTTAATTTGCTGAAAAAATGGGGTTGATGGGGGTATTTATACCCCTCTTAGGTCGGGTTCACCGACCTTCTCATGTGGGGCCCGCGGATCCACTTAGGCAGCTTAGGGTCTTATTCTTAAAATAGCCATAACTTTTGATTCCGACATCGTGTGAGGGCCCACGACCTATGGTTGGAAAGCTCTTTCAATTATATACAACTTTTATTTCTGGGAGTTTTCCCAAATTCCAAACTTATAATTCCGTTTTTTCCCCTCCAAGTCAGATCATCCGAAAACGTTTCCTTAAATCGTCCTTTTGGAGGGCTTATGTCCATATTTGGCTTATGGGTCCTTCTTAGGACTTGCTCAACTTCACATGTACTACCCATATATCTCTTCATATGTCTTTTATAAAATCCCGACATGTGGGCCCCACTTTATCTTATGGTTACGAGGGCTATTATCAGGTAACTTGTTAACTGATTTATTCCATACGATCTCCAAATGTCACATGAATACTCTTATACGCAGATAATACAATCTTCATCCCTAATTCTTGTATAACTCTGCTCTCCCTTGAGCTCATACTAAGTCGCCGACAGTCTTGATGACGTAAACTTTCCGAGGTCTAACAATAACCGCCGTATTTCGGCACTATTTCATTCATACACCCTATACCGGGCACTACGGTTGAAATTCGACAAAGGAAACAAAGTCATAGTGAACCAAGCCAAAATCGTTAACTCCACAAACGGGGACTTTTGCATCAAGATCCGGCTAAGGCTGACACTCAAGTGTGCGAAATATACCAGCCCTAAAAATAGCCGAAAATACCGGCCCTAACAACGCCCGTCGTGATTCGGAGATGTCCAAATTCACAAAAGCGTAAGATAAGTCCCATGGGCAAACACTCCACAAAATTCCCGGACAGCATATACCGGAGAAGGAGAAAAGTCGATAAATAGGCACAGTTAGAAATAGTGACTCCTTAAAAACGAACCGACAATTCGGGCGGAAATCATAACAAACATTCATTCGAAGAAAAGAATCAAGGAAAATACATGTTCTACTTATACAAAGGATTTTACATCGGAGTCCGCTACGAAAGCAAAAAATAAAAAGGCTAAGTACAGGCCCTAGCCTATCCGGAATGGCTGGAGCCGGAGTGTTCATAAAACGAGACAAAAATTCTCAAGAAAAGCATGCAGAGACAGTTGACAAAACTTACCCGATTGCCCGCGTGCATACCCTCATTGATGAGGCACTTCCAAGAGACCCCGTTCATCTTTCGTTTATCCGAGTCCGAGATAAGGGGCCTTAGGTAGCACGCCACGCCCACCGGGCGAGAGAGAAAGCTGCTATCCTCGGGAACGGTGATCACAGCCGACCTCGTCCTCCTTGGCTCCACACTTGGGGCCGGAAAGGTTCGGACCAAGCTATCCCTAGCACCGAACTCGGTGGCCCGACCAACCGCCCTCGTGGCTCGAGGGATCTAGAGATGTCCGAAACCCGCGGCTTCGCCGGTTGCAGGAGGAGTGCTCGAGAACATGTCCTCAAACTCATCCGGCCTCGAAGCCGGAGTTGGAGAACCTGGAGCGGCCTCAGCAGCTTCAGTAAAGACAGGGGGCTCCGTAGTTGCAGCAGTCTCATAGTCGGGTAACGAGCCAATGACCGTTGGAGCTTCGCTCTCGGGGGCAGGCTCGGTTCATTGATCAGCTTCGGCAGCAGCCGCCCCCCAAGATATACTTGCCCTTTGCAGGGGGGTTTCTTCGGAAGAAGCTTCACCTGAAATGTCGACGAAATCAATCGACCTTAGTGGAGTCGGGTGAAGAATTTCTTCCGCACCTGTGGGTAACGCCGGAATCAAAGGCCCTTCTACGGCTGAAGGAAGGGGTGAAGCGGTGATACCCTCTTCCGGAACAGGAGCCACGGAAGGGGCCGCACTGATACTCTGGACGAGGAGCTCGGGCTCTACTTCATCCCGTAAAGTCCTAACGACGCTCCTCGCCCTTTTCTTTGTTTTCTGCCCTTTGTCCGAGGGCCTTTTCCTCTTGGCGGCGGCAGTAAGGATGCGAGATGCACTCGCCGAATCAAACTCGGGTACCGACGTTTCGGGTTCGGCTGAAGACTCCGGTCTGGGATCCACCGAGCCCTTGGGCAAACCTGAAAATCGAAGACGCAATGAATACGAGCAGTAGAAGATGCAATGAATACGGGCAGTAGAAGATGCAGTGAACACGGGCATCAGCAGAGTATTACCGTGGTTCTGGGCGACCCATCGGCCGCGTGATAGGTGGCCCCTGTCGTCCGAGGTCCTCACCCGGACATATCACTCCAACCAGCCCCTGTCTCTATCTTCGTCCATTTTCGAGAAAAATGGATTCCGTCTACGCTTTGCGAGTTTTATTACGCCACCCCGGAACAATCTCAGGGAATATAAGCGTATCAAGTGGGCCAGCGTGAGCTCCTTCCCGGCATTATTGGCCAACAACCGGAGGCATGCCACGACCCTCCAAATGATCGGACCAATCTGTGCCAAGGTCACGTCATAGGTCCGGCACATGTCCAAGATGACCGGATCGACTGGAGGGTCGAGCTTGAGAGTGAAAGGGTAAGTATACACATATAAAAAACCTTCCCGGTGGTCAGTGACTGATTCACTTGGCCCGGGGGCAAAAACTTGAACCGGACGGGTGTCCCACCCGCAATCAGCCCGGACTAAGTCGAGTTTTTCCTCAGTAATGGATGAGGGATATCGCCTCACGTCAAACCCCCTATCGGATACCGAATAAGGTTTTTCGACCTCAAAATCTTTGTTGAAGTTAGGCTTGGCCGGTATAATGTCCGAGGCAGTGGGCTCGAAGGTGCTCTTTGCGTTAGTTGGAGATGCAGGTTCGGTTCCTTGAGATGAAACCGAGGGAATATCATGGGAAGTGGTTTCAAACATTTGAATATATGAAAAGAAGAAGTTGAGTGGATTCAGAAAGGAAGTTAAAAAAGAGTAAGGGAACAGACGGTTCAAGCAATAACAGAGTAAGAAGCAGCGAGGCTCAAACAAGAGCAGCTAGTAAAGATGGTGGCAAAGTTACTTCCTTTCACGTGGTATAAGCGATGAATCAGCAACAAACTTGATATGGAGGATAGTTATATATGGTGAAGATGAAGAAATGCAGTGAAGAGTGAAGATGAAGAGAAATGAGTCGTAAAAATGAGAGAATGAAGAAGTTGAAGACGTTTTATAGACGTGGGGTTCAGGCGGTTAAGGTTTCCAGCCAACCAGGGGGAGCCACGTGTCCCATAATTAATGAGGAATGACCTGAAGCGACGTGCGTTACGGCGGTTATCAGAGTTGACCATCCGGAATAAGACACGTGGCCGATAAAATGGGGACGTGTCGCAACTGTTCCCGCCAAAATGAGAAGATAACAACGGACAAACGGAGTTGCCGATTTCTTGATTCATCCACTTCCCATTACTCTGATAAATCTACGGTCCGGAAAGTGTGGGGACTAGCTGTATAAGGTAAAAATCGGATACGCGTTAAACCGGTGAGACCGAGAACCGAAGGAAGAAGGGGATAAGAACATGCACGAGGACTTTTATTCTGAATCGGAGGAACGCTTGGACCGAAGCCAGGGAAGGGCATCATTTGATCCGGTTTCTTCATGACCGAGTTGGTCGTTGCCGTTGGTCCATTTGGTCGTGGCCGTTAGTCCGTTTATTCGTGGCCGTTGGTCCGGGAGATCCGTTGCGCGGTTGCCACGCGTCGATAACGTCCTGCCATGTTCAACTGCCAACCGTACGGGTGTCAGACCGTACGGCCAACCTAACCCAACCTAATCCAAGTCAGAGTTTTTCTTTATTTTTAGTTTTCTCTTATTGTATGGAGCCCATGAGGCAACACTATAAATAAGGGTCATTGCCCACTTTTAAGGGGTTGACTCCTTAACATCAAGAACATTCTTTTGTACTAGAAATATGTACAAATCTCTCTCATTGTCGTGTTGCAATCCGAATTCATTGTGTTCATCTCTATTACATTTCTTCAACCAAGTAACACACATATATTAGTAAACATACAAGTATATAGCAAACCACCGATTATTAGTTGCTTCTTCATAGTATATTCATATATTTCTTTTTTCTATCGAAGGGATTCAAGGCACAACCACATATCATATACCTCACCCACAAATTTAATTGATTATCCAAATTCGGGGTAAACAAATATCGTTTTCGATCATTTTTGTCACCCTTTTTCAATAAGAGGCAATTACTGTTTGATATCTTGAGTGATGGAAAACATATAGCTACTTTCACTATCATCTTTTTCATTTTAGAAAGAATTAGAAATCTCTTAGCTTAAATTTCGACGTTACGGAACACACAATTGTAGTTAGAATCTTCCATATGGTGTTGGATGCAAATCCTCTTTGGGGAAAAAGATTAAAAGTGATCAAACTTTCGTAGAAATATATGCCTTTCACTTGCTAAAAACCGAGCAATGTCATAAATAATCTTGGGTACTTTAGTTATAGTTTTGAGCTCTCTTAATGTGTCTCCTGTAATTTGCTTCAGATTCTCTTTGGGGTAATTTTACTTTTGGTCACTTGATTATTAATAATTTATTTTTTAGTCCTTCTAATATTTGGCTGTGCATATTTCATCTTGAATTAACTTAATTGTGTGTTTTTGTCCCTTTATATAGAAAATATATGATATTTTGACTATATTTCAAATATGGAATGGAAACACACATTTAACATAATGCATCCATTGTTGATTGTTTGACACTCAATACAACAACAACAACAACAAGCCCAGTATAATCCCACTATGTAGGGTCTGGGGAGGGTAGAGTGTACGCAGACCTAACCCCACCTTGAAAGGTAGGGCGGCTGTTTCCGAAAGACCCTCGGCTCAAGAGAGGAGAGAAAGAAAGACAAGACAAGACAAAAGGTTAGATATGATCAAGCGTATCGAAAACAATATGAAAGCAAGGAATAACAAAGCAAGAAAGTCATGGTAAAAGGAGAATTAACTGCTATAAATAACTATGAAAATGAAAACAATGAAGGTAAATAAGCCATTATGAACCAACAGATACTCGCTCATCAATCAGTACTATATCTTTTTTTATCAAGTAAAAGGTTTCATTGATAATAACAAGGCCTACTTGGCTATATGCAGGAAGTGCATCAAGAATACTATTGCCAGTGACGATCCTACCACCCAAAGAATGACTTTCCATCTTGCTAATTTTTTCACATTTTTTCAACACCTTATTCCATATCTCCAGAAATTTGCTCTTTCCTCCCAGTGGCATACCCAGGAACTTAGTAGGTAGGGTACTTCAGAGCCCCCAAGTGTTGTTAGATATGCATATCAGACACTTCACTTACTAACAGATAGAACTCTTACACAGATACTAGATATGGCTTCAAAAAGTGTCAAAATGAGTCTTAAATTCCTAAGTTGAGCATTACAGAAAACTAGAGTATCATCAGCATATAGCAGATGCCTGATTTTCAGCCCTTCCCCTCTCCTCTTTGCAACCTTGAAACCTGGCAACCAACCTTTTTGTTTGGCTTTCCTCATCGTGAAGGCTTTCCATTGCAATAATTTTAAGAGAGAGAGACAAAGAATCTCGTCGACTCAGCCCTCTATGTGAAAGAAAAAATCCTACAGGTGACCCATTGATCAAGAAGGAGAATCTTACTGTGCTAATACAAAATTTCATCTAGTTTCATCTTGTTTGACACTCAATAATTCGTTAAATTTGTGAAGATTCATAAGCAGAGGGATCAAAAGTGCACATATCAATTGCTTGAAGGTTCAATATGCTTAACCAAAAATCGCAGGAACCAAAATCGAAATTTGTTGATATTTAAGGACTACCAGTGCTAATTTACTATTCTCTTTTCTATGCCTATCTTTTACTGCACTATCAGATCAACTAAAAATATATCTACACATATTACGGGATCTGCCATTATAGGTGAGATTTATAATCTTTAAAACAAAGTAAGTTAATTAGCTATTACAACAATAAAGATGATAAATTAATGCAAATGCAAAAAGCTTTTAAGATTGATATATATATATATAAAAGTTAAACTCTCCGAGAATTTATCAGAAACAATCTATCTACCCCATAAAGTTAGAGGTAAGGTCTGCGTGCATACTACTCTCCCCAAATCCCACCTGTGAGATTACATATGTTAAACTCTTCTCAGAATTAGCATGCACTGGTATTCGCCATCCTAGCAGAGTAAAGCGAGCAAGCGAAAATGTTTATTTGTTTTCAGGCAACTATTGATTTATTCAGCAGATGTAGCATTTATAATTTTATAGTTAGTAGTGATATTTTTCGAATATATTCAACTATCTTTAAAATTCCCACAAAGAACCTAGGAGGCTGGGACGATTTTTTATTTTTTTTTTGGTCGGCAAACCTTCATCAATGATCTCGGAGATCGTAAACGTGAAAACTCATGAATAAACCAGAGATGACATAGAAAAGACTTCCCTTTGGTCTAATTCGAGTGGTTCAAGAGTAACCTCAGTTAAAATCACCATTTCAACACATGGCCCCCACTTCTTCAGTTTGATTGGTAACAATTCCAACCTAATGGAAAAATCAAATACTCATTTGGGGGTCTGTTTGGTATGGAGCAAAATATTTTTTCATATTTTCAGGTTTAGTTGATCAAAATATTTTAAAAAATAAGTTCTTTAAAAGTAAGGAAAATGATTTTCCTAATAAAAAGAGGAAAATTAAATTTTTTAAGTGGTAGTCCATACTGATTATTTCATTATCACCCCTAACACCGACCTCCTACGCCTACCCTCTTAGTGTCTGCCTAGGTTCTATATAAATAATCTTGAGATAATATTTTTTGTTTATTTGCGAAACACCGTAAAATAATGAAAATCTTATTTTTTTCAGAAAATATTTTCTGGGTGAAACATTTCTGTTCGTACCAAACACACCCTCGAACGACCATTATATTTTACAGTTTTTATCAATTGTTTCAACTTCAGTTTGAAATTGGATTTTTTTTTCAGTAATATATCAAATTAAAATAAGAAAATTTTAATTTTAACAAAAAAATAAATGCAATTGTACCCAAAATCGCATGCTAACAACTACCACTGCACCACACGACTCACGACTGTTATCTAAAGATTCATGTGGCCTAAAACCCGTCCTACAATTGTTATAAGATTAGCTGATCTGGTTTTTCAGATTCTGTTTTGTCGCTATTCCTTGAAAACGAAATATGTTTGGCCCAAAATCAGCACGAAATTGACGCTCCAAAATCAAAAGGATACAGAATCTTCAAGTTACATACGTCTCTATCATTCGACAAGTGGATCTCGAAGATTCCAAGCATGCCGGCAGAACCTTCATGTTTTTTGTAATAAACTATTAATAATAATAAACTGGTGGACCTGTCAAAATTGTATTTGATAGTTTGGTCCCCCTACTTTTTTTACTTTTTTCTCTCTTAAATTGAGAGTACGGAGGTGAGCGTGTTCAGAAAACCATGACAAAAAATTACGGTGTATATATAAAATAGATTTTTTGTGTATACATAAATATATTAACTTTTGAACACCCTGAACACATGCAAAAGATTAGTTTAGGCGGTCCAGAGTGTTCAAAATTGTCTCTAGCATTTGAGGTTCGATTCCCATCAATAATATTATTTTCTGAATTTAGCTTTTATTATTTTTTTCGAACACTTTGAGTGAAAATCCTGAATCCGCCGCTGATTGAGAGATCCCCTAGAAGGTTGGAAAAATTGAACACTTGCACTAATGCAAATATGCATCATCTTCCACCTTCAGCCTTTCTGTCTTTTCTGCTCTAGTAGATTTATTTTGGGTCACTAATCTATTGGTTAAACTGAACCTAATTCTTCTACGAAGTTAAAGGAGTAATTTAGAAGACTAAATTGAAAAAAGATCAATACTATAGTTGAAAACCTGTGAAACAATAACAATGTCATGTCAGACTAGCGACAAATAAAGAGCTGTTTGGAGGAGAATAAGGTAATTAAATGGATATAGGAGGGTGAAAATTAAACCTTATTCATAATTGAGATAGGTGATGTGATTAACTTGCATAAGAAAAAATATTCTCACTCTTACATGGCATTTTTTCTCTTTGAAGAGTCCAAAATACTTATTAGTACAGAATTTCCTTAAGTAATTTTATAAAAAAAAAAAAAAAAAAAAACTTGAAGCTTCGATGTTTGATTTCTCGAAAATTAATCAATTTACTCTCGTACTCTGAGTTGTATCACATAAATGGCACATGAGGAGCAATAGGGTATATTCACTCAGTTTGACCTAATAATTCGGACGAGTCAATACACCTTTCTTTGAATCCTTTTGTTGGCGGTTTGAAACCAATTCGATTGAAGATACTACTTTTTTTGTTATTATATTATTATTATGGCTATTACGATTGAATTTGACAAAGTTTATACCTAAATTCAAGATTCGTTTCATTTTTCTTTTCCTAAACTAAATTTGAGGACATCCATCAATGGGTACCTTAGCTTATAACTAATATTCAATTGTAGTGATAAATTTTTCAAAAGATAACGATGAGAAACGCCTTTAAACAAGATATGTTACATGGTGACATATCAAGAAGACGGACCGCGTTAATACATGATACTTTGATATGGATGAACAATTTCACGTCAAGATTAGGGTTAGATGTGTCGCTGACGTGCCACTTAAGTCGAATTTAATTGGATATCGTAACTGAAATACTGTAGAAGACTAATTCCAAGCTCATCTAATTACTCTGATTTTCAGCTTACTCATCAACCCTAGCAAATTCAGCCAATCATCATCCTTATCAATTGCTGTATCAGATAATAATTTTGGTGAACTGAACTTGTTTCAAAATACTAGTACTAATTTTTTTTCCTTAAACATTTATTGCTTTCCTCTTTCAAATCTTTTTTTTTAATTATTATTTCACTGAGAGGTAGGAGAAGGGGAAATGGAGAGGGGGATTATAACGTGGGGATTCGAACTCTCACCAACAAGGAGAAAGTTCAGATAGCCAACCAATTGAGCTACTAGATCCCTACTAGTGGAATGTGAAATAAGTGAATTATTTAAACATTATACATAATACTTTTTAAAAATAATAATAAATTATACGGAGTAAAAGGCATCCTGGAAATTTTAACAGATAAATTAATAATATTAATCGTGACTCATATTATTATTTTTTTCAAATGATTTCTCTAATGAAATATTATTAATAGATCTTTGGAATCCAGCTTTCACATGAGGCGCCGCCCTCTTTTTTTATTTTCCCGGCTGCAAGACCAACTTTAGGAGAAAGAAACCCTACTTTGAATTTACAAAAGTGTCTAAATTAATATGCCCATTGACCAAGATGACCACCTTCACTGGTTGCATTTTTGTTTTAATTGTTTTAATCATTCGAGGGAGGCTATTTGGTGTAAGAGAAAGAAGGATGAAAGGGGTTGGTCAATTTAAACACAATTGTTTTGCTAGCTTCTCATTTTAAACCTTAATTAATTCTAGACCCCTCATGGTTATAAATTTTTCAATCCCACCAAATATTTACAAACAAGTTATTCTTGATAATTAAAATTAATATATATATATATATATACACACTCTTCTCTTACGCTAAATATCGAATGCGAATTTACCCATTAATTTCCCTCCCCTCCTTCTTTTGAAGCTTGAATGGCTACTAGAGGACGACGGGAAATTCTCAAAATTGTTTTTTTTTTCTCATTAAACCTGTGCTATTATCACTGTTTTACTAATGTTTTCTTCCTATACTTATATTGAGAAAAAAAACAAAAAAGATTAATTTAAATTTGTGATATAATATTCGATCTTGGTCTTTGCCCGTTAAACAATCCTAATCGGACAATTAAAGTGTTCACCAAAAAAGATAAATGTTAATTTCGTCCTGATTTTTTGCAAATATACAATAAGTACCTGAGCATTAATGCTTAATATCGTATTTTTATCTTACACCGTACTTGGACAGGATATAAAATACATTGTGTTTTCATATCTCGAGACTCAAAAATGTTATAATACTCCTTTTAGCCAATAAGTCCTAGGAATACAAACGTAAACAGTTGATAGCTTTTTTTTAGCAATAACTTAATTAGCGAATCTGCTGGAGTGGCTGAATGAATACAGCTAGATCCTCTGATTCCAATAAAGATTCTTTATTACATAGATTCCTTTTTAGGTGAATGCATTTCTATAATGAGATACTCTAGGAGTACTTCAGTTAAAGAATTTCTTAAGAAGAGATTTTTTTTCTTTTCTAGAAATATTTTTAATTAAATTCTAGAAAAGTTGTACACTAGCAGATATTTTTTATTTCTTGATATTGGCTTCCCCTTAGTTACTGAATACAATGTACACAGAACTCTAAAACGAAACACATTTTAAGTACATTCACATGTAAAGACAACTGCAATGCTCCTTGCCGGGGGCGGATTTAGAAGGTGCCGAGGCTGTTCACCTGAACATTCTCGGCAAAAAATTATAGTGTATATATAGGGTAGATTTTCTGTGTTTATGCACATATATTAATTTTTGAATACTCTGAACAAATGCAAAAATATTAGCTCAAGCGGTGCAGGATGTTTAAAATTGTTTTTATTGTCCTAGGTTTGATTCTTATTGACAACATTATTTTTTATATTTAATTTTTTTTTTCGAACCTCCTGAATGACAATTCTGAATCCGCCACTGTCTCCTGGGTCACACCCTCCCTTCCTCGACAACTTAGAGAAATAATCTAGGTCTCAATCCCCATGGTTTGGGATATAATTAAGATATTCGATCCGTCCCTTTTGGATATTCAATTTTATTTAAACATAATCATGAGTTGTACTTCTATTCTATTTATGAAAGTTGGTTTAATATTCTAAACAAGATCATTTTTTGAAAATCATAGTCACGCTTTATATGTCAATTTGTTTTGAATTAAAACGTTAGTATTATATTACAGTCAAACCACCTATAACAATATTATTGGGTTTGAAATTTTTCAGTTATTATAGAGAATGGCTGTTATATACCTATAATGTTCGCAAAATAATCTGTATAAGTTTAAATAAAGTTTGAACTCAATCTGTAAAACACTTAGTAAAAACAGATTACACTGTATAAAATACTTAAAACCAGTAAACTACAGAAACTGGAAAATGAACAGAAACAGTGTTGGAAAAAATAATTTCAGAATATAATCGAGCCCACTTAGTTCAAAGTGTGTCCTTAAGAAAATTATTCCCCTCACAGTACTCGAGGTTGATGGAATATCCCCTCCCAGGATAGAACGATTATCTTACCAGAATAGTAGTACTCCAAATTTCGGTAGCGGCGAAGCACTCAACGGCAGTGTATCACACAGAATAAAACAAGAGAGTTTTGGAGAGAAAGAGTTTATTTTGTTGCAGGAAAATTCGTACTGAATTCTGGAACAAAACAGGAATTTATAACAGTTGGAGGTACTGATTCTGAATGTTTGCAACCATTCAGATCAATCGGGCCGGGTCGGTCACAAGTCGCGGGTCAGGGTCGATAATCAATCAATCGAACTTTGACAAATCTGAAGCCGAAGCCGAAGTCGAGCCGAGCGAGCGACGACGACGGCGCGAGGGGTCCTTGCCCCCTCAACCCTTTTAGCGACTAGAGACGGTGTAATGTAATTTATACACCTCTCTTTTCCTCTCTTTTTTCTATGTGGGACAAATGCTTTAACCAAAGCAAAATGGACATTTTACAATCCCAAAGCAAATCATCCCATCATTTTCCATTCACCACTATCAAAACCCAACATATAACAGTATTGACATTTAAATAATATTTCGGTGTTATAGGCAAAAAATATGCATAAAAATCTTATTTTGTTGTGATAATGTATTAAATGATCAATATTTGGTCAAAATCCTATACTTATTATTGGTAATCATAGATATTCTATTTTTATAAGGACGGTTAATTATTATATTACCAAAAAAAAAAATAGTTGTTATATGGGGGTAATTTTATAAAAAGCGTACTGTTATAATTATAGCGGCGAAGCACTCAACGGCAGTGTATCACACAGAATAAAACAAGAGAGTTTTGGAGAGAAAGAGTTTATTTTGTTGCAGGAAAAATTCGTACTGAATTCTGGAACAAAACAGGAATTTATAACAGTTGGAGGTACTGATTCTGAATGTTTGCAACCATTCAGATCAGTCGGACCGGTTCGGTCACAAGTCGCGGGTCAGGGTCGATAATCTATCAATCGATCTTTGCCAAATCCAAAGCCAAAGCCAAAGCCGAGCCGAGCGAGCGACGACGACGGCGCGAGGGGTCCTTGCCCCCTCAACTCTTTTAGCGACTAGAGACGGTGTAATGTAATTTTTACACCTCACTTTTCCTCTCTTTTTCCTATGTGGGACAAATTATTTAACCAAAGCAAAAGAGACTTTTTACATTCCCCAAAGCAAATCATCCCATCATTTTCCATTCACCACTATCAAAACCCAACAATCCCCCACATGAATGGGGCATGGCCATAATATAAAGAATGCGCGGACAAGTGTGATATACAAGCGAAGATTGACTGTATCTGGATAAGTAGGTTTCCCTTTGAACTTTCCGTAGTGAACTTATATCGGATATACTCGATCAATCGGTAGATTTGATATCTTTGAACCGTCGAACTTTGTTGTATACCTAGACAACATAAGTCACACAATCAACCCTCAACCGTTTATGGTTCTCACGGTTGTGTTCGTTTCAGCCATGAACACCGCCTGGTTTCATGAGTGCATAGAGAATGGGCCTTCCCTGTCATTCCCCTTTAAAGCGGCTTACACTTAACACTCATATAGGTGATTTCTAAACATGTGGTCCTATAGCCACATTATCTGGTCATACACTGCCAGATTTAGATAATCATTAAAAATCTTAATGCTTTATTAACTCATTAACAAGCCATAAATTTTTATCCTTATTTCTGAACATTGTCTTCATCCGAGAATGAGTTGAGTTATTTGACAATGTTGAACCGTCAGTCACAACTTTGTTTGATCTCCTTGAACCTAGCTCTTGGGATCTCCAGTCTGCTAGGTGAAGTTACCGCTATGATGACTTGTCCTCGGCCTTAACCTCATTCCCATTGATGATCTACTAACTCCCTCTCTAGATAAGCCTTTTGTAATTGACATGTCCTAAACGAACATGCCATAAATTATTTGACTCCAATAAGTAAGAAGAAGCAGATTTTCCATTAATACTGTCAACAACCATTACATTAAGTTTGAAAAGGCCCTCGGTGAGGTAGCTCTTTCCTACAAACATGTCATTCTTACTAAGTACAAATTTATCACTAACCAGCACGCACTTAAACCCATTTTTCACGAGTAGTGCGGCTGAAACTAGGTTCTTCCTAATTGTTAGAACTTGCATGACGTTGTTGAGAGTCAGCACCTTTCCGGATGTCATCTTCAGCCGAACCTTTCCATATCCTTCAACTTTGATTGTTGCAGTATTTCCCATGTTTAGCTCCTCTTCGGGTCCAGCGGGAGTGTAGGTTGCAAATGCTTCCTTAACGGCACACACATGTCGAGTGGCGCCAGAATCAAGCCGCCACTCCTTTGGGTTACCAACCAGGTTGCACTCAGACAGCATTGCACACAAGTCATCAACATCTTCCACCATGTTTGCCTGACCCTTGTTTTCTCTTTGTCCTTCTTAGGGCACGACAGTCAGGAGCTTTATGGCCTGCTTTACCACAATTATAACAGTTGCCCCTAAACTTTTTCTAGTTAGGAACCTTCTCCTTTCCAGAAGGCCTCTTCCTTTTTTTATTCTTTTTCGGAGCGGCATCTTCAACGACATTTGCCCCTTCAATCGGTGAACTCTTACGGTACCTCTTCTCAGCGGTTTTTTTATCTTCCTCGATCTTGAGACGAATCACAAGATCCTCCAACTTCATTTTCTTTCTCTTGTGCTTAAGATAATTCTTGAAATCTTTCCATGAGGGCGGCAACTTCTCAATCATTGCAACCACTTGGAACGCTTCATTCACTACCATACCTTCAGCAATAAGGTCATGGAAGATAAATTGAAGCTCTTGAACTTGGGTTCCAACGGTTTTTCCATCCACCATTTTGTAGTCTAGGGATTTGGCAACCACAAACTTCTTCAAGCAAGCATCTTCGGTTTTGTACTTCTTTTCATGTGCACTCCATAGTTCTTTGGAGGTCTCTACTGCACTGTAGACGTTGTACAAGTCATTTTCTAAGGCACTCAAAATGTAGCCTTTGCACAAAAAATCAGCCTGTTTCCAAGCCTCAGTAACCATGAACTTTTGGTTGTCAGGCATGTCGGCGGCAGGCACGGGAGGGTCCTCACTGGTGAACTTTTGCATACCAAGGGTGGTAAGCCAAAAGAACATTCTCTGCTGCCATCCTTTAAAGTTGGCACCAGTGAACTTCGCAGGTTTCTCAGCCGGTGGCACAGTGGTACGGGTTGTAGGAGTAAGCGTTGGTGCAATATTCCCAGAGGGAGTTCCAGTCGTAGAGGGAGTTCCAGTCGCAGAGGGAGTTCCAGTCTCAATTGCCATTATTTCTTTGTCACTGTCAAATCGACAAACTGTTTTAGTTAATAAAACCAGAATAGCAATTAAATCACAAACTTAAACGACGAAGATTTTATTTCTTCAAATCGCAGTATAATTATGAACTTTGGTATTCCAACGAGGTTTTTATATCTTTCGAGTCAGAATACTAATATTCATATAGAGTAGAAAACTACACAAGTTTTAATCTCCTTTAACAGAATACAGATTATAATATTGTATATAATTTCCTTAAGATTGTTCGCAAAATAATCTGTATAAGTTTAAATAAAAAGTTTGAACAGAATCTGTAAAACACTTAGTAAAAACAGATTACACTGTATAAAATACTTAAAACCAGTAAACTACAAAAACTGGATAATGAACAGAAATAGTGTTGGAAAATATAATTTAAGAATATAATCGAGCCCACTTAGTTCAAAGTGTGTCTTTAAGGAAATTATTCCCCTCACAGTACTCGAGGTTGATGGAATATCCCCTCCCAGGATAGAACGATTATCTTACCAGAATAGTAGTACTCCAAATTCCAGTAGCGGCGAAGCACTCAACGGCAGTGTATCACACAGAATAAAACAAGAGAGTTTTGGAGAGAAAGAGTTTTTTTTGTTGCAGGAAAAATTCGTATTGAATTCTGGAACAAAACAGGAATTTATAACAGTTGGAGGTACTGATTCTGAATGTTTGCAACCATTCAGATCAGTCGGACCGGGTCGATCACAAGTCGCGGGTCAGGGTCGATAATCAATCAATCGATCTTTGCCAAATCCAAAGCCAAAGCCAAAGCCAAAGCCGAAGCCGAAGCCGAGCCGAGCGAGCGACGACGACGGCGCGAGGGGTCCTTGCCCCCTCAACCCTTTTAGAGACTAGAGACGGTGTAATGTAATTTATACACCTCTCTTTTCCTCTTTTTCCTATGTGAGACAAATGCTTTAACCAAAACAAAAGAGACCTTTTACATTCCCAAAGCAAATCATCCCATCATTTCCCATTCATCACTATCAAAACCCAACATATAACAGTATTGACATTTAAATAATATTTCGGTGTTATAGGCAAAAAATATGCATAAAAATCTTATTTTGTTGTGATAATGTATTAAATGATCAATATTTGGTCAAAATCCTATACTTATTATTGGTAATCATAGATATTCTATTTTTATAAGGATGGTTAATTATTATATTACAAAAAAAAAAGATAGCTGTTATATGGGTGGTAATTTTACAAAAAACGTACTGTTATAATTATAACGAAGTAAAATACAACATAAAGAATCAGTTCCGAAAAAAATTGACTGTTATAGAGAGGTGTTGTTATATGCGTGCCGTTGTAGGAAGCTCTGATCCTATATTATAGGACACAATTTCCTTAAAAAAAAAAAAAGACACAATTGATACAATTATATGTTGAGTTGCGTTACATGGAGTCCCTAACTACTAGTATTTCAACTCTGCAAGTAACATTTTGGCAATGACATACAGCCTACAGGTGATTTACAATTATAATTTGAACAAAACGAGTCCTAGTCAAAATACAATTCCATTTCCCCCCTGTTTTTATGGAAAAATAATTCAACCCTGCTGGTTTTCTGAAGATTTCGTATGTCACGTGAGCGAACGTCCAAGTAAATAGGAAATGCACGAGAGTAAAAAAAAAAAAAGAAAAAAAAAAGTCGGAATTCCAGAAAGGCACCTATAGAATCACGTGAAAACATACACGTACACGTCAGCGAAACAGGTGGGGGGTTGTCGGAACTGAAACTATATATTCACAAACCTTGGTTGAGAGTAACATCTCAATTCCGCAAAAGCCATTAAAACAAAAAAGTAAAATAAAAATAAACTGCAAGAAAGAAGCCAACTAGGTTTTGTGGTGTATATAAATAGAAGTGAAGGGAAAATCATTTTACCATCGAAGCAATTGTAACATATATTATAGAGAGAGAAAGAGAAAATCAAAAGAGAGGAGTTAATTGGTGAGAAAAATGGGTGGTTGGGCTATAGCGGTGCACGGGGGCGCTGGTGTGGACCCAAATCTCCCAGCAGAACGTCAAGAAGAAGCCAAACAACTCCTTACTCGTTGCCTTAATATTGGAATCTCCGCTCTTCGCTCTTCTCTCCCTGCCATTGATGTCGTTGAACTCGTCGTACGTTATTAATCTCATTTATTAACCGCGATCCACTGACATTCAACCCTTTATCGTTTCGATTTTCTGTTCTTTTGTTAGAATGAATTTACACTTGAATTTGTTGATTGAAATGAGAGAAAATGGGGGATATATTCATGATTTTCCCATGAAAGAAGTTTGCTAAAGTTGTAAATTTTGGCCAAGTCCTTTTTTGCATGGCATCATCAAGTTTTTTTTAAACATACAATGAATATTATATTCTCTTTTTGCCTTTTCCTTTTTTCTCTGTTTCCTCTGTTTTTTATTTTGCATTTTTTGTCTAAATAAATTGGCATATCTAATTCTGGTTGTTCAGGTGAGGGAACTGGAGAGTGATCCTTTATTCAATTCGGGTCGTGGATCTGCATTAACTGCAAATGGAACTGTGGAAATGGAGGCGAGTATCATGGACGGCGATGGAAGACGATGCGGCGCCGTTTCTGGAATCTCCACCGTTAAAAACCCTATCTCTCTTGCTCGCCTTGTCATGGAGAAATCACCTCATTCCTATCTCGCTTTCTCCGGCGCTGAAGAATTCGCCAAAGAACAGGTAATAATAAAATCCCATTAAAAAAATATTAATGGCCTAACAATATTATTCCTCAACAGTCAACAACAACAACAACATACTAGTGTAATCCAATCCATAGATGGGGTATAGGGCGGGTCGCAGCATACCTAGTCCCACACACACAATGGGGTATGAGAAAGGATAGAATATGTGTAGAAATAACATTCATCTTCATAACTATTAAAACATTAATCTAATTATGAAATTAAATTTTTTAGGGTGTGGAGATGGTGGACAATGAATATTTCATCACCGAGGACAATGTTGGAATGCTGAAACTAGCCAAAGAGGCTAACACCATTTTGGTACGTTAAACATGCCACAACATTTCTATTGCTATAAAAGTCTGTCATTTTCTTTTAAATGTAACGTAAATTGAAGTATTTACAAACTTCTTATGGTTGAAACAGTTCGATTACAGAATTCCAATCCATGAATCCTGTGCAGCCTCTGTGGAGAGCCCAATTCACATGAACGGGTTACCCTTAAGCATATACGCACCGGAAACAGTGGGTTGTGTGGTGGTTGACGGCCAAGGGAGATGCGCAGCCGCCACGTCAACCGGTGGTTTAATGAACAAAATGACCGGTCGTATCGGTGACTCACCACTAATTGGTGCTGGGACCTACGCTGGTGAACTTTGCGGGGTCTCTTGTACAGGTGAAGGAGAGGCTATCATACGTGGAACCCTAGCACGTGACGTGGCAGCTGTTATGGAGTATAAAGAATTGGGCTTACAAGATGCAGTGGACTATGTGATTAAGAAGAGGTTGGACAAAGGTTTTGCTGGGCTTATTGCTGTGTCTAATAAAGGGGAAGTGGCTTATGGGTTTAATTGTAATGGAATGTTTAGGGGATGTGCTACTGAAGATGGATTTATGGAAGTTGGTATCTGGGATTAGAGAGCTCATTAGGATACTCCTCTGATTTGGTGGGTCATGTAGTGATGTTTAATAAACCATTTTGATGCTAATTAGCACCAATATTTAATTTAATTGTATTGGGGATCTATTGCTTACATTATGTAGTGAATACTTCGATTTTCATTGTTCTTGACTGTGATGCTCAATATATCGAAATACCATACGCCCACCCATAATCAAGATGCCTCATTCAAAGTTTTGTAAATAATGGATG
This sequence comes from Lycium barbarum, assembly GCF_019175385.1. Taxonomy (NCBI): domain Eukaryota; kingdom Viridiplantae; phylum Streptophyta; class Magnoliopsida; order Solanales; family Solanaceae; genus Lycium; species Lycium barbarum. The sequence continues at coordinate 144,896,907 of NC_083338.1, read as the reverse complement.
CCTGGATTATTTTGGCATAACTTCAGTTTGATTTCCTATTTGTCTAAACAGCTTATAGTGATGGCAGGGTGTGATGAATCAAAACTATCTGAAGAAGCCCCTCAAACTATAATGGAAGACTGGCGCTTCATATACATAATTTTTTTAATCCCTCTCCCAGGAGCGCTTCCTTTTTATAGAAGGTGCCTACTATCTAAACAATTCCTTCTCTCAAAGGGCAAATATAGGCTCGCTGACATTTAACGAAATTGATATACTCAGTGGTGGAACAGAAATACAAAAGAATCATTATCTATAATTCTTTATATTTATACAGTATAATCCAAAAAAATATACAGCGCTATGTCGTTCTATTTTACTTGTCTCTTATATTAAAAATAAATTTTCCTTTTATTTATCCGTTTCGACAAATCAAGAAAAATTTAGTACTCCCTCGATTCATTTTTATTTGTCTACTATACTAAAATTATATTTCATTTTCACTTATCACTTTAGCATATCAAAAGATTTTTTTTCTTCATATTTTACTTTTAACATTAACTACTTATTGACAAATCATTTTTCAAGACTTACTAAACATTAATTAGTTTGGGTATTTTTTTTTTAAATTTTGTTTTATTACATAGGGGGTAGGGGAAGGGAAAATGGGGAAGGGAATTACAACGTGGGGATTCGAACCCTCACCAGCAAAGTGAAAGTTCAGGTGGCCAACCAACTGAGCTACTAGATCCCTACATTAGTTTGGGTATTGTGATAGAATACCCATATGAATTATTTGTTTATTAAATTAGCAGGAATGCCCTTATTATGGGGGTGGTCTTTAAGTTTTGCCCTTCAAAATGGTGGTTTTTAAAGTTTGCCCTTCGCTAGGGACAACTTGGTCACGGGTTCAAACCCCCACTCAGGAGAAAATTAAAAAAAAATCGCAAGACATAAGTTCAGAAAAAAGGCATAAGTTCAGAAAAAATAATTCTGCCTTAAGACAGAAAGGACAGAATTTGCAGAAATGGGCAGAATTTCCATGCAAGTTCTGCCTTAAGACAGAAATTCTGCTTTTCTTACAACTTCTGTCTTGCAAAAAAAAATAAAAAATCACTGAGTGGGGGTTTGAACCCGTGACCAAGCGGTCCCTAGTGAAGGACAAACTTTAAAGACCACCATTTCGAAGGGCAAAACTTAAAGACCACCCCAAATGAAGGGCAATCCACGTAGAAAAAAGATTATTAAAGGATATGCAAAGTCCAAACTGAATAAGTAAAAGTAATTGAAGAGAGTACATATTTCTTTTAATATTACCCCTGTCCTGAAGTAATGTTTTTCATATTATCCTTATCATTAAGTAAGTAATTGACATTAAAAATGGACGGGAAGGAGTAATTGAGTTGTATTTCTTCTCGTACGCATTAATTAGGCCTCTTCAACTCAGTTACGTTTCTTATTCTTCCTCCCTCAATTACCATACAAAAGTTACATAGGATTCATCTCCCAGAAATCTCTGGTCAAAATTGAATTCTGTTTCATTCACTGTTACATCAAATTCCAACGCTTTATAACGTGAGAATGAAAGGGGTTCCCCACTTGAAAACTATATGAAGTACACCAAATTCTTTCTGTTAGTGTTAGGATTTTAAGTTGACAAGTTTCTGTTTGCAGGAAAATACTCAAGGACTTCAACAAGCCCATTGGACGAACTTGCACGATTGCCCTTTCATACATACTGGTCTTTAATTTTTATCCCGTTCTTTAATTTTTGCCCTTCGCTTAAAAGGGTGACCGATAATACCTAAAGGTTCTAGGTTAGAAACCCAGTGGAGTAAAAAATAACAATATTTTCGCAAGGCATAGGTTTCTATGAACCTATGCTTATTCAGGCGAAGTTACATAGAACTTATGCCGGAGACGACATGCTTTGCCTTGTAAGGCAAACTTCAGACTTTTAGTTATGCTTAAGGCAAAGTCTTGCCTTGCGATTTTTTTTTTTTATTGAGCAGGGGATCGAACCCAAAACCTCAGGATATTTTCGGCAACCTTTTTAAGCGAAGGGCAAAAAATAAAGACCATCATTTGAGGGGCAAAAATTAAAAACCACCCCAAAAGAAAGACAATCCGCGCAAAAAAATGAATATTGACAATAAGGGAGTCCGCCCATTGATTCACGCAGCCCATAAAAGCTGTAGAACCGACCAGTCTAAATGAAGGATGCTCTCACCAAGTAAAATAATTAAGAAGATTTTGTACTCAAAAGGAAAGAAGATCACTGCACGCTTACATTGAATGCAGTCAATCAAGGGATCTTTTATTTAAGGAAGCAATTACCAAGTGACTACATCAATGAGAAGAAATTAAGGAAGCAATAACTGGAGATCCTAAATCAAATAACAATCGAAGTCGTCTACAAAGAAAGCTGCCTGGAAGATATGAAGATCGATCAACATTGAATGCTCTTGCTTTATTCTTGGAAAATCAGGATCCTCAATATTTCTATTTTCCAAGGATCAGAATCTCTTGGGTTGCCTTCTCTGCTTGAAGAGCCAAACATGTTGCGGATCGAAATAACAGGACGTCATGCGAAAGCTAATAATTACAAACCTTGAATGGCGATAAATCAAACAACAATGAAAAACTATGAAAACGACTTTGATAATATGATATGGGTTTGGTCAATTGACCCACATATTGAAAACTAATATAAAAGAAAATCATAAAAACTATTGAGAGAAAAATCTCCCCTTAAACAAAACTTCGTTTGAGGACTACATTGTGGATACTACTATGTTGTTTTGTGTGAAGGAAGAATCCTCAATTTATAGAAATACAAAACTTTTCCTCCAAGAAAGTATTAGTCAAATATGGAAGAAATCTTTTCCACCTAGGAAACCTTTTCCACCAAGAAAGGAATTCTAATTATGGTAGGTAAGTCAGGGCAAAAACCCTAACAAATCTCCCCTTTTGGCCTGGATTTTCATGACAAAACTTAATTCGCATTCTTCACATTTATAATCTTCATCAGTGTTGTTTGCCATGGTTAAAAATAGGTATTATTTAAAATTGAAGCCCTATGCGTTAAAAGTAAGCATGAGTTAAAACTGGTTTTATTTTTAAAGATGTAACCACAAGATTGTTGATATTATGGTTGAAAACTTTGTCTCCACATATGCAGTACTTCAGACTTTTTTTTTTTTTTTTGACAAAAATCTTGATTATCGTCGATTTGGTTGCAACTTGAACTGATCCATCTTGAACATGTCTTCAACCTCATTAAACTATTGGTTTAACCATCGACTCTGATACCACTTGTTAGGGATCGAAATAACAGGACGTCATGCAGAAGCTAATAATTGCAAACGTTGAATGACGATAAATCAAACAACAATGAAAAACTATAAAAACGACTTTGATAATATGATATGAGTTTGGTCAATCGACCTAGATATTGAAAACTAATATAAAAGAAAATCATAAAAACTATTGAGAGAAAAATCTCCCCTAAACAAGACTTCATTTGAGGACTACATTGTGGATACTATTGTGTTGTTTTGTGTGAAGGAAGAATTCTCAATTTATAGAAATACAAAGCTTTTCCTCCAAGAAAGTATTAGTCAAATATGGAAGAAATATTTTCCACCTAGGAAACCTTTTCCACCAAGAAAGGAATTCTAATTATGGTAGAAAATCAGGAAAACCCTAACAAAACAGCTATATTCTGAAGCATACAAATAGAGGTTTAAACAGACGAATGCAATTGTACTTCGTCTCAACCTTCCCATAGTCTTTGCCCTATTTTTCATAAGCATTGTATTTCTGAGTAATTTACTGTGGAAAAAAAAAAGGAGAGATAAAATTATAGTTGGTGAGACATTATATCAAAGATTATGAGAGTTTGAGTGTAGACATTGGAGCTCCATCAAAACGAACCATTGAACCCAACACCTTTACTGAGAGCTGCAGAGAACGCTCTTGCAACCTGAGGGGACTGGATTAGGATCTCCATTAGATCTGAACAAGTATAAAACATCTGGTGTCATTTACTTTCTGCAATTTACTTGCAGCACTGTTATAACTTATAAGTGACTATATATATATACACACACACTAGTTACAAAATCCCGTGCTGTGCACGGGCCCAACTCAGATAAAAATGTTGAAATTGCTTAATTTTTTTAATGAATTTACATTATCTCTTTTTATGATAACGTTAAAAAATGTAATTAAGTTACAAATTTAATACTATCCCTTTTTGTTTGTTTCTTATTCCAACAGAATGTATATTATCAATTCATGATAAATTTCAAACCCGAAATAAATCACACAATGATAAATTGAACAAAATTGTGGAAAATATAAACAAAATATTGATGAACTCAAAGTACTTTTTTTCCAAGACAAGAAATATTTTTTTGTCCCAAAAATAATTTTACTTTTGATATGCATAAACAATTTTAACTTCAAACTTTTCAGAATATTTTTAATGAGATGATTTATAATCACACAAATGTGTATGACATGTTTTAAACCAGAAGTTTCAAGTATTTTTCTTTCTTAAACTTTATGTTTAGTAAAAAATGATGTCACATAAATTGAGGTGGAGCTAAAATTCATATGTTCATTTTGTTGTAATTATATAATCTAATTTGTCCTATAAATTTTAAAAAATTAAATTTACAATTAAAAATTCAATATTACAAAAATAAATAACAAATTAAATTCAATATTACATAAATAAATAACAAATTAAATTCAATACTACCAGTTACGTCTAGAAAACTAAATTACTCAGAAGAATCTAACATTTAGCATAAGTATCACCGGAAATTTTACATATATATTATTATTATTATAATAATAATCAAACAGAAATTCAATTAAGGTCCTACTTTTTTTCAAGGTAACCACTGTAAGGATAAGAAGCCACGTGGCTAAAAAAGAGAAAAGTAAAAAAAGAAGTGGTTCAAAAGGCTGCTGCTTGAAAGTGATGCATGCTGACATAACTACAGGTTAATTTGGTAAGACATTCAAAAACTTATACATTAGCTACAGTAAAATGTCCTTTAAGCCAATCAAATTATTCCCTTGTAACTGAAATGACCGAACTGCCCTTCAAATCTCAAGTAGGCATGTTGATCTGTTGGCTGCTAACTCCCTCTGATTAGATACTTTAGTAGAATATAATTCATAGAGTCCATTTGGCTTAGCTTATAAGTTACTGAACAACTTTTTTGGATGTTTAGCTGATTAATTTATAAGTCATTTTGTGTTTAAAATAAATTTAAAAAAATAAATTAGGGTAGCTTAACTTATTTTTTTGACTTAGTTGTTTTCGGCTTATAAATTATTTTTTTAAATTGAGCCAAACGGGCTCATAGTCACTATTGAATCCTGAAAGCCGACTTGCTAAAGGAAAAAATTTCAATTGCAGCCCCGCTTCTTGCACTTTCACTTTCCGTGTCCATTTGTTTGCTACGTAACGGTCCCCACCGAAAACGAATCCTCACCAACCAACCATCGAAAGTTTTACCTAATGAACCCGCACAATGTCGGCTTAAATTTAGTGGACATGATCTAAAAATCTATTCTAACCAGTGTATTTGTCCGTATTTCGCGCGATTATAATTTTTTAAAAAATATGATTCAAATCATAAACTTATGTATAAAACTATTTGAGGAAAAGAATTTGTGAAAAATATTGTAGGTTAAGTATTAAAAAATCAAACTAACTCAATATAGGTAAATTTGAATAAGAAAATCATAAATAAAGATTCGACATTATTTTAGTGAAGGAGAGCGCTTCATTATAAGAGAAATTCAGATAAAATGAGAAAATATTATTGTGATAAAATAATTTGCATGGAACAGTATTAAAATTTTAATGCAATATATATGATGAGGAAACTTAAATAAAGATTCATAAAAATATTAAAAAAAGAAATGAATTTTATAGAAAAATAATTTCAAAACTCTCTTCGCTTGTTAAAGTAATCATTTCAAAGCAAACTAAATTTTACAGATTTATTACAATACAAATTCGTCTAGGATGAACTAATACTTCTAAAATTGAATATTCGGTAAGGAAAACTTCACAGAAATAATTAAAAATAAGTGGGTTAATGTAATGAAGCTATAAAATCAACTAATTTCAAAAAGGGATAAGATGCTCGATAGGACATGAATTCTAATATCATAATTGTTTCTCATAGGAACTTCGGCAAATTAATCGAATTATATTAAATCTTTACAATAGATCAATAGAATTTAGGAGAAAGCAATAAAAGACATGAATTCAAAATATGAACTTTCGAATTGAGAGACATCAAGAAATCTTGTCCATTTCTTATGCCTGAATGTTCAGGGGCGACGTTTAAGGTTGCTTTAGGGATGATTCTAAAGCCCATAATCTTTTGGGTATTGTTACCCTTTTGAAGAAGAAGAAGTAGCTGGAATATATATATATATATATAGAGAAGTCGTCTTATATAAGAGCAAGAGAAAGATCAGTAGTTAGAAAAAATGATTATTTTTTGAATTCCTACAAGATCCTTGAATTTGTGGGATTTCATCATATCTCATTACAAAATGCTGCAGAAAGACAACTGCTAGACATTTGATGAATTAATAAACATTATTTAGTTGTATGAACAGAAGAGAAGTAAAAAAATTACAATAGTATTTGAAAGCTCGTATTTTCTTTTAAAGCTCATAATAAAGATATGACACCCAAGAGACTCAAATGAAGAATTTGTAACTAAAATTTCATGAGATTGGTATTTAGACATTTTTAATTATAGGAATAAGGAGTAAAAGTTTTTTTTTTTTTTTTTAAATATATGTTTCTTGGCCAAAGAGAGGTGTCGCTTCACCTTCCTCGATCTCCGAATTTCATCTCTGATATCTTGTAATCTTTCTTAACCCTCACTGGTGAACATGCTTCAGAAGGTAGATTGTGAATATGGTCATTTAAAATACAATTTCCTTTGAAGCTAATAATTTACAAATAATGAATTTAAATATACAACCAACAAATTCATCCGACCAATTACGACCAAATTGTGAATATTGTTTATATATCCATACAACAAAGTGCAAAGTCTCATAATCATAATTCTCACACATCAAGACTACAAGCTTACAAAAGTTACTTTGAATCATAACTTGTATATTAGTTAATCACTTTTGAAATGAAAGTGAAACATAAAGAAGTAATTCAAATCAATATTCGAACAAACCAACAACGAAATCTCTATAAACAGATTTCCTGTCCATCTCTCTATTCTCATATCGTCCCCCCCCCCCCCCCCCCCCCCCCCCTTTCTCTCCTTTCTTTGTTCTCCAGCTGTAAGTTCGTCACAAATTTAGCATCGACTTATTTAGCTTTTGTATTGCCGGAAAATGACAACAACTTGATAAAAAAAAATCTAAAAATTTATACAAGAAACTCAAAAGATTGATAGAATATGATATCCAAAGAGAGGGCATGCAACTTATTTATGTAGAGGACAAATATGAGAATGAGTTGAATAATTAATCCTCCATTATCACCACATTTAAGTATATATACTTAATCTGATTCAGGTCTATAAGAACGTGCTCATTTCTTCATTGTAATAAAACATGGAATAAAATATGAGTAGTAAGAGCATTAATTTGATTTATGTATATAAGAACGTGTCATCCCGTTACTCATTTTATATTAATCAACTATTAGCCATTATAATTCTTAATTGCTGCAATTAAGAGATGTAACTTTTTTTTTTTAACCTAAAACATAAATTTTTTAAATGAGAAAAGCCAAAAATAGGAGAAAAAAGATAAATAGCAATGGAGATCATAGAGAGGTGTCACATCACCTTATTTATGCCTAACTTTATATTATATATAGATTATCGAGGAATTCCGCAAATTTAGGTGGACTATTTTATGAGACAGCCAGAGTTTAAGCAATTATAATGATACAGAGTCATTTGACTTAGCTGATAAGCATTAAGTACTAGTAAGTATTTTTAAGTGTTGAAGCTGATTTAATAAATAAACAGTTACGTGTTTGGATAAAATTGTTAAAACTGATAATAAGTTGCTGAAGTGTTTGGCAAAAAAGTGCTGATAAATATTTTTTCTGTTAGAATAACTTAAATACCCTTAAAGTTGTTTATAGTAATAAGAACGTAAATTCCAAATATACAAACTAATTTATGCCTCATTTATTTTTAATATAAAACTGATTAGATAAAATTATTTCTTATGAATATAAATTATTTTATGATAAGCAAAACTACAATCATAAGCTTTAATAAAATACATAATAATTATACTAAAATTCGTTAGGATAACATACTCAAGTATTACACAAAATATTTGAATAGAAGAAACACATGTGCAATTAATGAAATTTTGTTTGTTGCTACTTAAATTAAAATATTCAAATGTGATTAAAAAAATTGAGCAATCAAATCACGAGTTATTGGGTTTTAATTTTTAAAGACGTAGGGTGAGGAAATGACGTGATGGAGACAGTTAGGGGTTTTGTTAGAAAGGGTATTTCAGGGATTAGAAAATAATATTAGGGATACAGTAGTAAAAATCTTGGTCAAACTAAAAGTGCTTATAAGCTAAGGGTATTTCAGAGATTACAAAATAATATTAGAGATAGAATAGTAAAATTTTTGGTCAAACTAAAAGTGAAGCTAAAAAATAATAAATTGGGGGAGGTCAACTTATGGGTTATTGCTTATTTTACCTTATACGCAATTGACTTATAAGCACTTTTATTTTTATCAAACACGCAGATAAGCCAAAAAATGCTTATAAGTTGGTTTGACTAGCTTATAAGCTTAGGGCATCTCCAACCCATTGCACCATTTTTTGCACCAAAATGATGCAAACACCAAAATGGTGCAAATTAACTCCAACCCATTGCATCATTTTTTGCACCAAAAAAGAATATTCCTTTTATATTTTTCTCTCTTTTATATTATATTATTTTCTTTTACTTAAATTTTATTTTTAATTTCATAAAAATATCTTTTTTTTTCTTTTTTACATATCCATCCCATGTAATTCATAATCCTTTGTTATATAATCATTTAATATAAAATTATTTTATACCATAAAATTTTAAATAATATAAATTGTAAGCAAATATTATACGTTATACATATTAATGGATAATTCAAATAAAAGTGAAATCATTGATAAAATATAATTAAATAAATACTATTAAATTAAGGTAGAATTTATTTTAATTTCTACATAAATATTCAACTTCCATGATCAGTACGTTGCTCCCATAAATGCTCTACTAATGCATTACAAAGTGCAAAATGAGCATCTTTGTTCTTAATTTTTTTGTGTCGAGGGTCTTTCGGAAACAACCGTCCTACCTTGGTAGGAGTAAGGTCTGCGTACACTCTACCCTCCCCAAACCCTACGTTGTGGGATTTCACTGGGTTGTTGTTGTTGAGCTAAAAATTGTTCAAATCGATAATTTTCATCTACTATCATTTCTACGGTTAGAGTTGGACCTTCCCAAGCATCTTGAATTGGTGCATTAAGATCACGCTCATCCTCGATTATCATGTTGTGCAGTATAATACATGATGTCAATATATTATGTAGCACTTCTTTTCTCCAAAAACATATTATATTTTATATTTGCACTTTTCATTGTTGTGATGGTTATATTTTTTAATACAATTACAACTTATAATAAAATTAACTTACAATTTTATATAAAATAATATATACAAAAATTAATTTATAAAACTTACACTCCAAATTAAGATGTAAAATTAATATTATAAGATATTACACAAAAAATAATTAGGTATATTAGGAATCTAAAATTATAAATTAAAATTTATAATATGTTAAATTAAAAGTGTTATATAATAATAAAAAAAAATATTAATGGATAGTAATGGTGTAGATGAATAGGTATATTAGGAATCTAAATGTAAAAATTAAAATTTATAATATGTTAAATTAAAAGTGTTATATAATAAAAAAAAAATTATTAATGAATAGTAATAGTGTAATGATTAGTGTTGCATCAAATTTGATGCACCACTATTCATGCACCAAAATGGTACAAAAAATAGTGAAAAGTTGAAGCTTCATAACACCATTTTTTACACTAAAATAGCATTTGATGTAAAAAATGGTGCAAGGTTGGAGATGAACTTAGCCAAACACCTCATGGACACACAATTTAAGCAGTGATAATGAAATAGAAAAACACAATTTTTATGCGAGGGTCTCACCGGAGGAGAAAGAAACCACGATCGTCACAACTCCAATTAATTTCAGAAAAATATATTTACCAGATACATAATTATATAGGATGCGAAAAATCTTAAATCCAGTCTAAATCAGATATCAATCGTAGAGGCGGCAGCCCCTACAACCCCGCAGCCGATCAGGTATAATGGGAATGGTAATTCTTTCCACTTCTCGAGGTATAATGATAGACCCAGAGGCTGGACTGGAAAGAAAAAGTAAAGAAAACTCCTTTAACAAACAGTAACTGAATACACCATTCAAAGTCGTCCATTACTATTACAAGAACTAGAACATAAACCTTATTCGTGTTGTATTACAGGAAAAATACATTATACATAGTACAAGAAAACAGGGGAAAAGATTTGATTCAATCTGTTTTGTTACGGTCGCCTGTAAGTGTTTCCTTAGCAGACTCAATTGTTTCAGCAACTTTGGCAGCCATAGAATCCCCAGTGCCAGGCTTCTCATTAGGGAGAGGCACATGTGTGATTGTCACATTCTCTTTTTGAGGTTCTTCTTGTTCATGTCCTGCTGATGTCTTGTAATTTATAGCATCCACCTTTATCTCCTTGTCTCCTTCTTCGTTTGTGGGTGTTTTTGTAATCTTTGAAGTTTCCATGTTTTCAATATGACCTTTGGCCTGAATGAAGAATTGATTTCACGGAAGTATAAATGTAGGTGCAAGTGATTGATATTTGATTGTTTGATAAGATCAAGTTGTTTTTTCTTTATATAAATAAAAGGCACACAACTGTCCGTCGACATGCGTGTTTCTTAGCAAGGGTAGTTTGGTCTTTCCGACCTTCTTTGTTCTCATTGGTGATTTAGTGTGGATGGGGTTCTCATTCTTCCACGTATTTAGTCACTATAGTGCCTTTAATTTTGTAAGGCCCATGTTCATCATGCTTAATGGTAGGCCCACTTCCATGTCAGCTTTGTCTCATAAGTACTAAATTAATGGTCTCAAACCTAAGATTAAACTTTTAGCCCAAAAATTATTATTGTCAAATCAACTTAATAGTGTTTCTATTCTACAGTCAAACTGTATATAATTTTTTCAAAACATCTCAAATAATCTGACACAAAGGGAATACTTCCTCCGTCTCATAATAAATGTTATCTTAGCAAAAAAAATTTATCCCGTATAAGTGCTACTTTAGGAAATTAAGATATAAATTGACTAATTTTTTTCAATTTTACCCTTAGACAATAAAGTAACATCTAAATGTTGATTAGAAAAATCACATAGTAACTTGATAAAGTTGGATTTCCAATGTCAAAGGATTTACAAAAGGTAAAAGTAATTTATTTTTATTATATATGGGTAATTTAGTAAACTTTACATTACATTGTTGATTTCTTAATATGCGTGTTTTTGGCTAATGTGACACTTATTATGGGACGGAAAGAATATATTATAGCACAATTATTGAACTCTTGCTTCCAAAACTTTTATATTTTCACAGGCGACTTTCAAGAAACGCCATACAATATGTTGAAATTTTTTGATAATTGCATTGCACGGAGATAAACTTATAAAAATATATTGGGGTCATGCTGGCACGGGTTTTTGTATCTAGTATAATAGTAAGGCATGGGCCCAAATAACATTATGTTGAATATTGGATTTTAGTTTTGCTGTTATTAAAGAATTCTAGTTTTAGAGTCCACTTTAAAAGAATCCTAAAGTTAAAAACTTAAATCACCTAAAGTACATGAAAAGGGCAAAAAACCATAATTTTATCCAATTGTCATACTAACAATGAACACAGGTTATTTAACAAGCTTTTTTCTTCCAAAGACTGAAAAACATAGTAATCACATATATTTCCTTGTGGAGTCCTTCCTCTATCATAGTAATAGTAATTAACACAATCTATTTAGGACTTTAGTTTCCCCAATAACTGCAAAGCGTAGTAGCATATATAGTTGTGCCTTTATTATTTAACGGATACACGTTTTTCTTTTTCACATCAAGCTGAACTCTATTTTACCTTAACCATAATTGTTTTTACCCAAGAAAAAGTTTCTATGATGATTTTCATAAGATTTTAGATGGGTATGATAAAGTTTGATCAATTTTACTGTACAATGACAGAAATGATAGATGATTTTTAATATACAAAAATGAGCTTCTCATGTTAGCCCAAGAAATGATTTCACTATTTTTTTTAAGATTTTACCAATGAATATGCTAAGTTGGATCAAATTTAATTTACAAAAAGGGGCTTTCTTTGTATACTTTGAAGTTCATGTTATTAAGAAGGAAAAATTTGAAAGCACATGTACCAAAAGATGAGCTGGACCTTGACACTTGTGAATTTGTGTGAGCCTTTGTCACTTTCATGTGACATCAGCAGTTGTAATGGCTTTTTAGGCATTGAAAAGAAGGCTTAAGTATTTTTTGGATTTATAGAAATGTACAAGTGTGTTTATTGTGAAAAAGAGCAAAAGCAGGGGCAAAATAAAACTTCAAAAAACTGACTGCTGCTCAATCAATTAAACAGTACAAAGGCGCAATAGGAATTATACGAAAGATTACTGGCTTTTCAGTCAACACAGTAATAAGTCAAGTCCCTAGACCAAGCGATGCAAGACAACTCAACAAGAAAAATCAATAATTACAAAAATATCCCCGGACGACCCGAAGCTGCCCTCCTTAGCGGCTTCTATATAAGTAGTAAAGTAATTACTGCTATATTAGAAGCACCAGTTGGGGTGCTTTTCGTCGTCCGTTGTGGGCTTCCCATGAAAAAAAAATATTTTGGGCCCATATTAAACAGGTTCATAATTTTAAAAAATAATTGTAGGCTCCATATATATTAAATAACAATTAATATTAAAAAAAAATTATGAACCTCATATTAAACACTAACCAGTATTAAAAAAAAAAAAACTGGAACCCACCACATCCAAACTCACCGGAAAAAAAAGTGGACCCCATATTAATAAAATTAAGCAATATTAAAAAAAAGTGAATCCCATATTAAAAAAATAAACAACGTTAAAAAAAATGTGAGCCCCATATTAAACACCATGCGTATTCGTAGCAAACACTAATATAATAAAGTTTTAAATACGGAGCACAAACTACAATGTTATATTAATCGTGTTTTGAACATAGTTTCCCATATTGACAAAATCAAGTAATATATATATATATATATAAAAGTGAATCTCATATTAAAAAAAATAAACAATGTAAAAAAAAAAGTGCAAACTTTGTATTCTTAGCAAACACTAATATAATAAAGTTTTAGATACGGAGCACAAATTACAATGTTATATCAATCGTGTTTATATATATATATTATATGCATAAAAATAGTGCAAACTAATAATGTCCAAAAGGGTGGGCCCCATACTAAACAACACCAAGCAATATAAAAAATAAAAATATAAAAAAGAAGAAACTATATGAAGCATGGGTTTACACCCATGCTTCATCGTTCATTGTCCCTTAAAAAAAGGGTGGGCCTCGTACTAAATAACACTGAGCAATAAAAAAAGGAAGAAAAAAAAGTGGAATTCACCACATCCAAACGCGGTGGAAAAAAAAAGTGGACCCCATATTAACAGAATCAAGCAATATTAAAAAAAAAAGTGAATCCCATATTAATAAAACAAACAATGTTAATAAACAAATGCTTAGAAAATCAAACAATTAAATCAATAATGATGGACTCATTGCCACATGCGTATTAACGCATTAGTGGGAGCAAATGAAATTATTGTACAACAACATACTTAAAATACTTATATATTAAAATAAGATAGAATTTAATTACTTTTTCATTTTTTCCTTACTCTAATAAATGTGAAAAAAAAATTGGGCCCCATATTAAACACCATGCGTATTCGTAGCAAACACTAATATAATAAAATTTTAAATACGGAGCACAAACTATAATGTTATATTAATCGTGTTTTGAACATAGTATCCCATATTGACAAAATCAAGCAATATATGTATAAAAAAAAAGTGAATCCCATATTAAAAAAATAAACAATGTCAAAAAAAAAAAAGTGCAGACTTTGTATTCTTAGCAAACACTAATATAATAAAGTTTTAGATACGGAGCACAAATTACAATGTTATATCAATCGTGTTTTGAACATAATATCTATATATATATATATATATATATATATATATATATTATATGCATAAAAATTGTGTAAACTAATAATGTCCAAAAGGGTGGGCCTCATACTAAACAACACCAAGAAATATATAAAAAAAAAACTATATAAAGCATGGGTTTACACCCATGCTTCATCGTTCGTTGTCCCTTAAAAAAAAGGGTGGGCCCCATACTAAATAACACCGAGCAATAAAAAAAAAGGAAGAAAACAAAATGGAACTCACCACATCTAAACTCACGGGAAAAAAAAAGTGGACCCATATTAACAGAATCAAGCAATATTAAAAAAAAAAAGTGAATCCCATATTAATAAAATAAACAATGTTAAAAAACAAATGCTTAGAAAATCAAACAATTAAATCAATAATGATGGACTCATTGCCACATGCGTATCAACCCATTAGTGGGAGCAAATGAAATTATTGTACAACAACATACTTAAAATACTTATATATTAAAATAAGATAAAATTTAATTACTTTTTCATTTTTTCCTTACTCTAATAAATATGAAAAGAGATTAGTGTCATAAAAGAAAAAATAATATTAAATGGAGATCAAATAATTAATAAGGTAAATTAGTGAAATTATAATTCTAATTGACGTTTCCTTAAAAAACCGTATAAAAACAACATGACAAGTAAAATGAGTTAAACAAAAATTATTTACTAAAAATTAAAAAATAGAAGTTCTTCATTTAAATAGAAAATCAAATTTCTACTTCGTTTCATCTTAAACATGTAAAATTAGTATAATAATTTGAATTAGAATTATCCAAATCAAAATTTGATAAAAAAAAGTATATGTATTACTTTACTATTACTACTATATAGAAGAGTCGGTTTATAGAGGCAAGATCGTCGTCCGTGTTCGGTCCTACTTTTTTATTGCTATTCCGCCATGTCATTTATTTATTATGTTTACTAAAATAAATATACTTAAAATATATATATTTAAAAAATAAGATACAATTTAATTACTTTTTTATTTTTATTCTTACTCTAATAAATGTGAAAAGAGATTAATATCAAATGAAGATCAAATAATGAATAAGATAAATTAGTCAAATTATAATTCTAATTCACGTTTCCTTAAAAAACCATGCAAAAGACAACATGAGTAAAATGAGTTAAACCGAAAATATTTACTAAAAATTAAAAAATAACATTTCTTCGTTTAAATAGAAAATTAATTTCTACTTTATTTCGTTTCAAACATGTAAAATTAATTTAATAATGTGAATTAGAATTATCTAAATCAAAATTTGATAAAAAATAATAAGTATTTTACACTTTTAAATTAATTGAATTAAAATTGAAAATATCAACTGATGCTTAAATATTGCTATTATTTTATCTCAAAAAGAGGAAAATAGTTTTCTTTTAAACAAGTCTTCTCTTTTAAAAAGTATTAATAAATTTTCGTAGCAACACAAATAAAATAAAGTTTTAGATACGGAGCACAAACTACAATGTTATATTAATCGTATTTTGAACATAGTATATATATATATATATATTATTATTATTAGTTAAACACAACTACATATACATAGATACACTATAATCCGAAGTATTGCGTGCCATCTAGTATAAATAGAAATGGCCGACAATGCTATGAGGCACGAACACGTTGTATATGTTAAAGTCGTGTAATGGCTGTGTATAATTGGTCATCTACTAATATATTCTGGAAATCCAACACGTACGAATGAACCTGGCACATTGTCATCCTTTACAACTCAAATTGCATTTTGCCTAAACAAATGGGTTGGTTCAATTTAATCGGTCGTAATAAAGTATTTTTATTTTATTTTCAAGTGATCATATGGTATAAAAATTTAAAGTTATGCATTAATAACGGATAGAACTTAAACTATGTAAAGAGAATGACATAAGTAGGCATGTCGGTCTGTTTCAGTGTCTCTTTTATCTGTCTAGAAGAACATGATTTCAATGTTGGATGGACATGTATGTCATTTGGTAATTTAGTGTTACTTCTTTTCTATAATTACATTCCATAATTCTGCCTACTTTCCATATGGTGATCTCTCTTGTAATTTCACAGGCGTTTCTGCGTCATTTAATAATTTTCTTTTATCATTGTTGAGAAAATGTGTTTACTTCTCATTTAGTTAAGCTTGAAATCTTGATTTTGCAAATTGCCTTGATCAGAAATGCCTAACTTCGCAGCTCCAGAGGCATTCGGTTTCTCCAAAGATGAACTCTATGAAACGATATATCTCTGCTGGAACTATTAATGTTAATTTGAATATACAATACACTTGGGAAGGAAAAAGAAGAAGAAAAACCTTGGAATATAGCAAAAGTTTGGAAAATATTGATTCTTGGATATAACATTTATGAACGTGGTAAGAGACTTCATTTTAAAAAAATAAAATACAAAGATTAGGAAATAAGATCTAAGAGAATATATGAAAAAACTTGTAGAAACTAAAGGTATTCGACGATGTGAAATTAATTAGGCTAAGAAAAGCATGAGCAAACATATGACCAAGTTGAACTTGAGCTGGGGTTGTGAGGTGAATGCCGTCTGGACCGATTTCTAGTCCCTTAGCATCTATCTTTATTACATTTGAGATGTTGATGGCCAATTGAGCTGTTCTCACTTCTTCTATATATGGACCTTTAAATGGCTTTTTCGGATATGGTAGGACAACCTGTCATATATAATTGAATAGTAACCATAAGAACACTTTTTAAATATAACTTAATATAAACATCATATCGAACCAAAGATTCAAATTTCACTGCTAGTAATTTTTAAAAAAAGCTTCCACATGCTTAGTCAATGAAAAAGAAACAAACTATGATTATGTGCCCATTATTCCTCATTAATTAAAAGGAGAAATGCTAATGGGTTAGCTAAATGAGTTTTCACATATAATAGATTAGTCTTTTAGACTGAACTCTCTTGTTTGATCCAACATTGATATAATACTCAAGTTGATCAACACTCGAGGCCACAACTTGAAGTTGAGTGGTCCTGGACCTAAGAGGAATGCAGGTCTAGGCCAACTGGACCAAGCTGTGACCAATAAGGTCGTCGGTCGTCAAGGGGCCTGTGTTATATGTCTAACTATCTTTCATTGATTAAAAATAAATATTAATGGATTTATAGCTAAATGAAATCTCCCGTCTAATAGATTAGTCTTTTAGGTTGGACTATTTTGTTGGATCTATAACAATGACACTTCAAAAAACATGCCGCAAATAAGAACTTTGAAATATTTCAAACTCCAAAAGCACGAGTTAGTTAATTAGAATCCAAATTATCATATGAAAAGGCATTGATCAATCTCAAATCTAACATAGTATCATCAAGAAAATGAAAAAAAGAAAGTGTTAATTACCTGTAAAATGGGTAGGTTAGGAGAATTCAAATCACTACGCAAGTCATGAATGAATTTCTCCAAATTGATCTTATAATCTCTGTATCCATCTCCCCCTTTTACATCACTTTCACCATGATACCACAATAACCCCCTAATAATTCCTCCATCTTTCTCAGCCAATTTTGCTCTTTTAACCAATTCATCATAAGGTAGAGACCCACGCCTCCATTTAAACAAACCAGTTCCTCCTCTAGCACAGGGTACTAAACCAATGACCCCAAAATTTGAGTCTCTTTTAAGAATTTCATTAGCAAATGCCATTCCAGGGCCAAGCCCACAACTTGCTAAACAATCAATTCCATAATTTAGAGGCTCGTGTGCTTCTTCCCATTTTTGAGCTGCATTAAATCGTATAATTTTTTGATTTGGTTTACATTCTTGAGGCACAAACCCATTCCAGACTTTGGTAACATTTCCTCCAACAATTTTTCTAATGACTCCGCCGCGTCCTGCCATGTTGCTTTGCCCTGCTAATAGGAAAACTTGTACATTTTTCTTGACACGACTAGTAGTGTTACATTCCTTCACTCTCTTTTGACTCATTAACCAACATATGTTTGAGACCAGTAAAAGAAATGTTAGGATCAAAATGATTTCATCATTTTTGTGCTTCAACATATTGTGGTGACTCTCTTTGGAGGTGAACTTGAAAATGTTCTTTATGTTTTAGTCATTGAGGAGAAACTAGGATTAGAATGCCCATGTTCTATGTATAATGCTAATTGTAACATTATTGTACTTCTTTTTTTAGTGAGTGCACTCAATTTCTTCACTTGCCCGAGTAATGGGTGAATGAAATGCATAGTTTAAATACTTTCTCTAAAAAGCAACTAAAAGAATTAACTATTGTATTGCGGTTGATATTTTATGATACAATATTTGCAAAATGTTGATTACATTAGAAAAGAGATATTAATGAAAATCTCTCCAATCATGTATCTAGGATGGATTCATTGCATTTATCATCTTCTAGTATATGTAATTAATGAACATGAGGAGATTATCTCAATTAAATTTGTTTAAACCTTACATTTATGCATTTTATATAATTAAAGCTTGAAATGGTTCTTCCGTTTCTTTTTCTATTTCACTTTTTTTCTTCTGAAGAGTAATATATCCTTATTATCTTACTTTACTTCTAGTACTAAGATATAGGAAGATATAAACGATTCTGTAAATAAGAAAAAACTAGGAGAAATAGTTCTATTAATCTTATAAGGACGATGCGCACCGTATATTGTATTCAATTCACTGATTCAGAGCCCAAAATTGCTCAATAATATGAGAAGAATATTGGGGTGAGTTAATTATATATAGTTTACAAAACTATTTCACATGTGCTTCTTTTTTTTTCCTGGTATAAATATAATCAGCCGGTATTTGATATTTATTGGTTGGCCGACTAATCTGAATTCACGCTGTGCAAGGCCCATTAAGGTGGAAGCTTTTGTTTCAAGGTTCGAACCCGACATATCTAATTAAGGGTAAAGAGATTTCATCCATCTCACCACACTCTTGATAGTTTTCGAGGTTTGAACCAGAAAGCCATAGTTAATACAATAATGTCAATGTCACTAATTAGCTTCCCATTCTAATCTTGCAGCGTCATGGTCCATTTTCTGTACCAAATCATCAGTGCTCCAATTTGTATACGGTAAAAGCCGGATGTGAGCCAAACCGGTGGAACGGAAACCGGAGGAAGGAACAATGATACGCCCGAGGCTACTCGCCCTTGACCGAAACAGTGCCCGGGCCGAAGCCGAGCAAGGACACCGACTGATCTGCCCTCTGCATCGTTGAAACGGCCAAGCCCGAGGACTCGGGCTTTCATGGCCGTTGGTCCGCATGACCGTTAGCCCGAGTGACCGTTTGTCCGTGTGGCCGTTGCAGACGGGTCACGCGCCAGTAACGTCCAGTCATGGTCAACTACCTACCATGCGTGTGTCAGGCGGCGCCGTCAGTCTAATCCCACTAAATCCGTGCAGAGCAGTCCTTTCTATTATTATTTTATTAACTCATATTGTATGAGAACCATGGGGGTGCCACTATAAATAGGGCATGTCCCCTTCCTTTAAAGGGGTTGGTCACTTTTATTTTCCAAGAACACTTGTAGTAGAAGAATTCATATATACAATCTCTCCCATTGTTTGATTCGGCCAAGGCCACCAGTTGTTATCATTATTGCATTTCATCCATCTAATATCATACTTTGTTCACTAACACTCGTATCACTAGCAAACTATCGTCACTAGCCGTTTCACTAAGGAGCTCCCAAATACGTGTTTTTCCTCCTTAACACACATCAAGAACAAAGCACATATCCTATACTCATTCACAAATTTAATTGATTATCCGAATCCGGGGTAAACAGTTTGGCGCCCACCGTGGGGCTAGGATAATAGTGGTCTTTGGCCTTGATTTCTACCATATTCATCAAAACCAAAAGCGTTCCTAGCCATCTCTGTGAAAACGGTCAAAATGGCTGACGTCGAACAATCCGGTCATGTCAATAATACCGAGATCGTGGCGGAAAACGAAGGGAGCGGACTGCGGGCATTGCCGAACCTCGCTGACCCGAACCCCGTTGATTCAAGGGAGGAACTCAACCTGCAAAATACCGTGGATCAAGAGAATGCCGCCCTACCGGCCACCGATCCTCTAAATACTCACCATTCAGTTACGTTGTCCCGGGATCGGGGCCGGAGAGAACCAGACGCACCAAACGATGGTGTTAACTTACGTTTAATTTTTGAAATGTTGCAGGAACAAAGAGCGGCAATCGCCGAGCAATGAATAGCAATAGCGCAGCTGCAGAGCGGGAAGGGTGAAACGGGGCCGGTAAAGGCAAAGGGTATAGCCAAAACCGAAAGAAACGAAGCACGAATGGCTGAGAGCGACGGCTCCGGAGCCGGCTCCTCAACCGAGGTCCTAAAGATGCTCGAAACCTTGGCAAAACGGGTGGATTCGACCGAAAAGAGGGTCGAGACATACAATTCTCGGGTGGACCAGATACCGGGGGCTCCGCCTTTACTGAAGGGGCCGAGTTCGAAAAGGTACATCCAAAGGCCTTTTCCACCGAGTGCGGCCCCGAAACTGATCCCGAAGAGGTTGAAAATGCCCGACATACAGAAGTAAGACGGCACCACGGACCCGCACGAGCACGTGACCTCGTATACTTGTGCCATAAAAGGCAATGTTATGGAAGAAGATGAGATCGAGTCGGTGTTGCTGAAGAAATTTGGGGAAACTCTGTCGAAGGGAGCGTTGACGTGGTATGACCATCTACCCGAGCACTCGATCACTTCTTTCGAAATGCTCGCCGATGCCTTTGTAAAAGCACATGCCGGTGCCATAAAGGTGCAGGCTCGTAAGGCCGATATCTTCCGGATAACTCAAAGGGACGATGAGCTACTACGGGAGTTCGTCACCCGGTTCCAGAGGGAACGGATGGAACTCCCCACGGTACCAGAAGAATGGGCCGCACAATCTTTCACAAAGGGGCTCAACATGCTAAGTTCAGTTTCCTCGGCCAAGTTGAAAGAAAATTTGCTGGAATACGAGGAAGTGACATGGGCCGATGTCCATAATCGGTATGAATCGAAGATTCGGGTAGAGGATGATCAGTTCGAGCTCTCTCCGGTAAAGTTAAAAATGGATAGAGGATTCGAGAAGTCGAGGAAAGGTTATGAAATGAAGTCTGAATCATCAAAAGAAAGGTTTCGGCCATACTCCCACTCGGAGAGACCAATTTTCAGGTCGGAAAGGTCGAGGCAAAGCCCAAACCACCTCTCCGGTCGAGGTAGCAAGCGGGTCGAGCGTCCATCAAACAGCCGGGGACTCTCTTTCGGAAGCGACGCTGGAAGTTCCGTCAACAATAAGGGTCCACCGAAGATTTCGGAGTACAACTTCAACGTCAATACCTCGGGCCTTGTATCGGCCATCGGCCGCGTCCCGGATGTGCGATGGACAAAACCACTAAGGTCAGACCTGGGACAGCGGGATCCGAGCGTGGTGTGTGAATATCACGGAACCCATGGTCACAAAACGGAGGATTGCCGCCAGTTGAGAGAAGAGATAGCCCGGTTATTAAAGAACGGCCACCTCCGAGATCTATTGAGCGAGCGAGCCAAAAATCACTACAAAGAAAGGGAAGCTCACCGAAGGGTCGAACCGGTTGAACACCAGCATACGATCAACATGATAGTTGGGGGAATTGATGTCCCTCGGGGACCGGTAATGAAACGGACCAAGGTCTCAATTTTTCGTGAAAAACGCATTCGAGACCATTCGACCAGGGGATCTATTTTCTTCGATGACGAAGACGCGGAAGGCATCGTTCAACCGCACAACGATGTACTGGTAATTTCTGTACTTATCTTTAAAACTAAAGTTAAACGTATTTTGGTTGACCCAGGTAGCTCGGCCAACATCATCCGATGGAGAGTGGTCGAACAGCTAGGGTTGCTCGATAGGATTGTACCGGTGGCTCGGGTACTCAGCGGGTTCAATATGGCCAGTGAAACCACGAAGGGGGAGATCTCGTTGCCCGTGAACGTGGATGGCACCATTCAGCAAACAATGTTCTATGTGATCGAAGGGGACATGAAATATAATGCGTTATTGGGCAGACCTTGGATACATAGCATGAAGGCAGTTCCCTCAACACTGCATCAGTTGCTGAAATTCCCCACTCCGGAGGGGGTGAAAACCATCCGAGGCGAGCAGCCCGCAGCAAAGGAAATGTTCGCAGTAGAAGAGGCAATTCACCGGCCCGAGGAGCCGGCTCAGGAAGAGAATGGAACAACCGGAGGGGAGGTCCCCCAATAGCAACTAAAGTATACTGGATCGGATCCAGTGCATGAAGAGGATGACTTCGGGATGCCCAGATCCTTTGTCATGCCGGATGACTCGGACGCGACCAAGTCAACTATGGAGGAGCTGGAGCAGATCATCTTGTTCGAGTTCTTACCGGACAGAAAGGTATACCTGGGCACGTGGCTTACCCCGGAGCTCAGGCATAAATTAATTGAGTTTCTTCAAGCTAACGCCGATTGCTTTGCATGGTCACATATAGACATGACAGGTATATCATCGGAAATAGCGTCACACAAACTCAGCTTGGACGGAAAATTTCCCCCGGTGAAGCAAAAAAGAAGGCCCATGGCAGAGCCAAAACACGTTTTCATGAAAGACGAGGTAACAAAGCTTTTGAATATAGGTTCCATCCGGGAGGTGAAATACCCGGATTGGCTCGCTAACGTGGTGGTGGTGCCCAAGAAAGGTAATAAATTTCGAATGTGTGTCGATTATAAGGATTTAAACAAGGCATGCTCGAAGGATTCATTTCCATTGCCTCATATCGATAGAATGATCGATGCGACGGCCAGACATGAAATGTTAAGTTTCCTCGATGCTTACTCCGGGTACAACCAAATCCGGATGCACCCGGAGGATCAACAGAAAAAGTCCTTCATCACCCGTTATGGGACTTACTGTTATAACGTCATGCCTTTCGGGTTAAAAAATGCCGGTGCAACTTACCAACGCCTAGTTAATGGGATGTTCGAAGAACAAATAGGGAAAACAATGGAAGTTTATGTTGACGACATGGTTGTTAAGTCCCTGGAAACAGAGGACCATTTAAAACATTTGCAGGAAACCTTCGATGTGCTTCGTAGATACAACATGAAGCTCAACCCGGAAAAGTGTGCTTTCGGGGTGAAGTCCGGTAAATTTCTGGGTTTCATGGTGTCGAACCGGGGAATTGAGATCAACCCGGACAAGATCAAGGCCATTGAGGATATCGAGGTCGTGAACAACATAAAGGGGGTACAGAAGCTCACCGGGAGGATAGCGGCGCTGAGCCGTTTCATATCGATATCCTCGGACAAGAGCCACCGGTTCTTCTCTTTGCTCAGAAAGAAGAACGACTTCGTTTGGACACCAGAGTGCCAAGAAGCCCTAAGGGAGTTGAAGAAGTATTTGTCCAGCCCCCTTTTGCTACACACACCGAAGACCGATGAGCCACGTTTCCTCTACCTAGCAGTCTCCGAAATGGCGGTAAGCGGAGTTTTGGTCCGAGAAGAATCAGGTACGCAATTCCCTATCTATTATGTAAGTAGAACTTTGGGGGATGCGGAGACCCGTTATCCCCATTTGGAGAAGTTGGCATTAGCACTGGTAAGCGCTTCCAGAAAGTTCAAACCCTATTTTCAATGCCACCCCATATGTGTAGTAACCACTTACCCTTTAAAAAACATCATGCATAAACCAGAGTTATCCGGTAGATTAACAAAATGGGCTGTAGAAATTAGCGGGTACGACATCGAGTACAAGCCTCGGACGACCATCAAATCCCAAATCTTGGCTGATTTTGTGACAGACTTTACCCCGACCATGGTCCCCGAGGTCGAGAAGGAACTTTTGCTGACCTCGGGAAAGACCACGGGCATTTGGTCTTTACACACGGACGGGGCCTCGAATCTTAGAGGTTCCGGACTAGGGATCGTCCTTAGGACCCCGGCCGGGGATGTCATCCGACAGTCCGTTAGAACTGCTAGATTGACTAACAATGAAGCCGAGTATGAGGCTGTGATTGCAGGTTTGGAGTTGGCTCGAAGCATGGGGTCCGAAACGATCGAGGCAAAGTGCGACTCGCTTTTGGTCGTGAACCAGGTGAGCGGCATATTCGAGGTAAAGGATGAACGGATGCAGCGGTACCGCGAAAAAACTCAAGTGGTACTTCATTAATTTAAAGGACTGACCATGCAGCACATACCGTGGGAACAGAACAGCGAACCCGATGCACTAGCAAACATGGGATCCTCGGTCGAGGGGGAGGAAATCAGCCTCGGGGCAACGGTGCACTTATCAAACACGGCCATAGAAACCGGGCACGCCGAAATATACACGATGGGCTTGACCTGGGATTGGCGCAACAAGTACATTGACTACTTGCGTGATGGTAAACTCCCAAATGACCCGAAGGAGTCACAATCATTACGGACCAAGGCCGCTCGCTTTTGCTTGGTGGACGGTCAACTGTATCGACGATCTTTCCTCGGTCCTCTGGCTAAGTGTTTGGGCCCCGGTGAAACGGAATACGTGATAAGAGAGGTACACGAGGGAACCTGCGGCAACCACTCCGGTGCGGAAGCTTTGGTTCGAAAAATTATCAGGGCCGGTTATTACTGGAATCAGATGGACGAAGACGCGAAAAGTTTTGTATGAAGATGCGACGGGTGTCAGAAGCACGCTCCGATGATTCACCAGCCCGGGGAGTTGCTGCATTCGGTGACCTCACCTTGGCCTTTCATGAAGTGAGGAATGGACATTGTGGGTTCGTTGCCTCAAGCACCAGGTAAGGCCCGTTTTATTTTGTTTATGACTGACTATTTTTCTAAATGGGTTGAAGCGCAGGCTTTCGAAAAATATGGGATCACATCATCTGCCGTTTCGGCATCCCCTCCGAGATAACCTGTGATAATGGCCCCCAGTTTGTGGGTGGCAAGGTAAACAGTTTCCTCGAGGGGTTGATGTTGACACCCAATTTTGTCCCTCCTTTATTTAATTTACCCGGGTTTTTAAATTTACTAACGAGCTAAATACTTTATTTTTCGCGATATTTTCACTACTTTTATTTTCAATATTATGAGCATTACTTTATCACAAATTTTTAAAAACAGTTAGTCATTGTTTCGTTTTCGGGTTCCGATTCGTTAAATTAATTACAAGACAACACTTTGCAAAATATTTATTTTTTACATATTAATTATTTATTGTCTTTACATAATATATATTTTACCAGTTACTAAATTAGAAGCCCGAAGATAATTAAATAGCGGAGGAAGGACCAACAAATTAATGGCCCAAAATACCAATACAATATTATTCCCTATCCAAATAAATAACCTACATTTTTATACCCAACCCACATTTTAAACCCCACATTTTCAGACCATGTTTAAATTAATGGGCCAGCCCAAACGGACCAGCCCATTACCCGCGACCCGACCCAGTCCAATTCTCTTTTCTTTACCCTAATCCCATTTCTCCTTCTTTCTTTCGACTTCCGCCTCCTTCATCGTCTTCTCCCTTTTCTCTTTTCTCTCCGCCTCATCTCTCCCTTCATCTCTTTCGCCGCCGCTCCTCCTCTCTCCCCTTCCTCTCTCTTCATCGTCGTTCTCTTCCTCCCCTTCACCCTAAACCCTAGCCGCCGCACTCACACCCCATTGTTTTCTCCGTCACTTCTCCTTCTCTCTGACACCTCCACACGCCTGTTCCCCACGTTCTCCCCACCACACCTCTGCCATCCTCTCTGTCTCCATTTCACCTTGTCCCCCACGCTTCGTTCTGCCATCCCCACCCCTGTCCTTAATCTCTCTCATACGCTCCTCTCTTTCTTGAATACAAATGAAATCTATAAATACAAGGCAAGTGAATCGTTTAAAGGGGGGATTTTCTCAGGTTTCGGAGGAGACACAAGTTTCCTGTCCTTAAGTCTTGAGCTTCATTTCTACTCTAGTCTTGATTTTCTTTTAAAATCAGAAAAAAAAAACCTTTTTGTTGAAAATATAAGGATCTGGAACCCAAAATTCCCTACAACACAAGTTTTAATCGATAAAAAGCAGCCAACAATTTACTCCATTTTTTTATTTTGGAATTTTAGTTACTTTAATCGAGTTCGAATCGATTCATAACGAAAGAGTAGATTCGACGACCTCGACATCCCAGTTCATTGCGCACAAAACAGGTAAACTTCGATACCTTTATTACTTCGAGTCTTTAATTTCTGCTTTGGTTAAATTTTTAGCTGGTGCTGCTATTTTTATGTTATGTAGTTTCTTTGTCGTCATATTATTTTCTGATGTTTTGGGAGCTGTTAGGATAAAACGTTAATCGCCAAAATGAATTTGAAAGAGGTATACTGTAATTTGGATGTTTAGATTGAATTCCCAAAACTTAGAACCCACTTAGAACCAAATATACATATGGTATACAATGAGCTATCAAGATAAGGCGAAGGTATATATTCGATATACGTCTGATATACACACTATGGTGTGTATATCGTAGGTATATCACGTATACGACAAGAACAGGCTGACATTGTCTCTCTTTTACTCTATCTGTTCAAAGAATATATCCTGCCATGAATGTAATCTACTTTAAGTTAGCAGTTGCATTTCTTATTTAGTTATATATGTGGCATGTTCTGTTAGGTAAGTGTGATAGGCATCAACACATTTAGATACAATTCTTGTCTTAATAGGTATTGGAAATCAAATTGGTTAGTCTAGTATCATACTTAGATGGAAATCTGATTTAGCTGTTCAGATGATTGTCTCGGAATGATTGTTTGAGTATTGGTTTAGACTACATGGGTTGTTCGACATAACTGCCCCCCTAGACTAGGAGACTATGCAGAATGTCATTCGGATTACGTGCACTCTTAATGTGATCAGTGATGTTTAATAATCTAAAGGGACCTCCGAGGATTGTTATGATGGTTTTGTTTAGAATTATGATAGCTTGAATACTTTGATCACAGAATTTTGCTGACGCTGTTTAGGTAAACTGAAGTGCTCATGAAGAATTTAGCTTATAAAGTTTGGTTTCACTTGTTCTTGAATACCCTGATCTGAAACTTATCTGCACTGTTCTTAGCTTAACACTGCCTATTTCACTATCATGTTAATTTGTATGAACTATTGCTGAGCTAAATAAGGAAGTTGGATTAGGATGAATCTAGATTTAGTAAAGTCTGAGGCCTGCTTGCAAAAGTCTTATAATGTGACTAGGTTGTTTGGATGTGACTAAATAAGGCTTAACTGGTTTCAAAGCACATGCTAGTTTATCTTAGTAAGTCGGCATCTGAGTCTAATAAGGTGAAAAGGTCTGAATGAGTTAGGATACCATCCTAATATGTACCATGTTTGAGCTTCTACTGAAATAGTCAAGAAAGGAAACCACTTAGGTTAATATGAACCTTGTATGCATTAGGTGATTGAAAGGGTTGAACCCTGATAATTCAAATCGAAATCTGAATGATTGACTTGGAACTTATATGTGAGCATGAACATCCAGTTGTCTCTCTATATGTATGCTTGTGTTAGAGCTCATCTAATGTTGGTATTCTGCTTCTGAGAATCTGACCATACTGGACTGAAGTTTAAAGGGTCAGTACTGCAAAAAATGAATTCATAATTAAGTTTTTTTTTTACTGTTGTTCTGTGTGTGTTCCTCCTAGAAGTAGCATCTAAACCTTACATGATTCCTCTGTTTCCAGCCCCTTTAACTGAATGGATAACTATGCTTCTGTCCAATAATTGATCAGTGAGGTGTGGCTAAATAAATATACTCAATTTTGATACATATAGAATGCCACCGTATATAGCTTTCTTCCTGTAAGCAAATTTAATACTCTAAATGGGTAAATGGTTGATTTTTGCCTCTCTCTGTTAATGGTTTGAGGTTCGTTTGACTATATTCATATATCGTTATCCTGGAAACTGGATTTACTCTACTATTTTGGTTGCTTAAACATAATTTTAAGCCTGGACTTGTTTCCTCTTAACTGTTTTTATTGGTATTGAGCCGTATTGCTCATTTTATATATCTCTATCTGCCACCAGTTCGGCAACGAGGTTATTTTGGGCTACCATTATTTACGCAATGTTTTCCTTGGTCTCTTCACATGCTTGCTTATTCGGTCGTCATGTTGTCTTAACGGAACAGTTGCACCCCACCTAGACTACCACTCTAAGTATTCGTTTCGTTGATAGTATGTAAAGTACACCTAGTATACACAAATGTACTCGATCTACATGGTCCACTGGTCTGTTTGAATTTGCATTATACATGTTGGGTCTTATTTGTTAGTTATATACTAATACCTTTTTCTTTTTTCTTTTTTATGCATGATATCTCGAGTCAAAGGGGACTCGTCACCTCCCGCATTTGGCATTGGGCTAAAAGCCCAACACCCCTCCTCTCGAATCAGCCCATAACAGCAGTCAATCCGCAGCCAACAGGGGAAATAAAAATCTGGGCCTAAGCCCAATAACGTGAACAACTCCAGCAGTTGGGCCCTAATAAATAGGCCAATCCCATTTGTTCCTTTACTCTCTTCCTTAATTTTATTGTTGTGTATTTTGTTTGATTTGTATGACTAACATTCTGTTTATTAATTTAAATAAACTTTAGCAAATTAGTGAGTTTAGTTTAATAATGGGTAGTTAATTCAAAGAGAAAACTAACAATTAACTCCATTAGTCTATGTCGAAATTATTTACTATCCATAATATTTATCTTTTAGAATAATTGATTTTCAAAGTATCGTGACTATAGATTTCGACTAAGGGGATCAAATTACACTTACTATTCTAGAAGTTTAAAACGCTCCAAATTTTACACTAACTTAGCTTATTCTAAGAAATAAAAGGGAAAATTAGTTTCAACGGATAACTTTCCACTTTAATTCCTTCCAAACACTTGAAATACGTATTTGTCTAAAACAAACTTTAAAACTTTTATTAAATAACCTTTTTTAAATTTTAGTCATTTTCTTCAAACACTTATAAACATTACATGTCTCGTTTTCTTTTAGTTTATTTTTTTACTAGAACTCTTTTATGCAACTATTACCTTTCCACAAGTATTACACTTTCGTTTAAAATTTTAACAACATTTATAAATCGTATTTCAAAATAGTATTAAAAGTATTCTTTTATACAAATTATTATTATTTTACAAGTTCTATTTTAAATAGCATTTTTACATATTTATCTATAACTTTAGCCATACTTACAAAATTACCTTCCTTTTCTATAATACTATATTTACATCTAGCCTAATTAATTTTAAGTCCGGTCGGTTAACCATTGTTAATGGGTCTTAAAGGGTGCCTAATACCTTCCCTTTAGACTAATTGAACCCTTACCCATAATCTTAAGTTTCGCAGACCTTAAACAGAGTTAACTTTAAACATAACTTTAATAAACTTTGGGTGTCCTAATTCACCATAAATAATTAGGTGGCGACTCCTTAAAACAAACACAAAAAACAGGAATCTCCAATATGTCGTACTTCTACTTTAACTCCCGGGTTAAAAAGGGGTGTGACAGCTTGGCGACTCTGCTGGGGAATCACTTAGGTTCTAACCATAACAGACTTAGTTTAAATAGGCTTTGTGTGTTTATTTGGAATCACTTTATTTATTTGTTAACTATTTTTTACATGCTATTAATTGTTGGTTTGATATAAACTATTTCTTTTGATATAAACTGTTTATGTGTTACTGCTTCGATAAATTGTCATTCCGTTCATATTTCCTCCACTTTTGGAAATCTCACACTATCACACGTACACGCGAGGTGTGCTTAGCGCACCCGCAAATTTCTTCGTAGAATCCAAATCTTAGGAGAGTTGGCGCGTGCGCGGGGGTGCCCGAGTAACGGGGACCGCGTAGCCTTCTCACTCGAGTTGTCCGCTCGGGAACCTTGCGTCTAGTGAACCCACTCCTAGTCAACCTAGGATAGAGCTAAACCAACACCTTTATTTAAGAGCATACATTTCATATCCTAGGAGGTTTAATGCCCTTGGTGTATTAAGCCCATTAGACGACTTTACCCAAACGTCCAAGCGGGTTCACGACCCCGAGCGACACACCAATCATACTTTATGCGCATGTTTGAAGGATAACTGTGCCTAAATATTGACTATTTGCTCTAATTAATTAAACTTTAGAAAGGAGGGGGTGACTAACATTTCTATGACAGGTATGCATCGGAATATAACAAATGACGAAGATCAAGGGTATCACAAATGGAGCTAGAAGTTAGACATAGAAATTTTATTTACTTTATTTAGATTAGGAAATACTTTATGTTGTATTCATTTGACATGTAATAAATATTACATTATCTTGTACTTTATTTTGGGAAATAGGATTCGTTTAATCAAAGCAACGGGATGACGTATTATGGTACACTTTACCCTTCAAACAAACGTTAGGCCTACCTCTGGCACAAAGAGGTCACATGCATGTTAGGACACGTTGTTGCTTGATATGCTTGTTTGACAACTTGTTTGACTCCATTTGATGAATTATTTGCTACATGACTTACTTGACTTTACGTGATAATGACT
Organism: Lycium barbarum; assembly: GCF_019175385.1. Classification (NCBI taxonomy): domain Eukaryota; kingdom Viridiplantae; phylum Streptophyta; class Magnoliopsida; order Solanales; family Solanaceae; genus Lycium; species Lycium barbarum. The sequence continues at coordinate 144,865,930 of NC_083338.1, read as the reverse complement.
TTACCTAAATATGTTCATGAGATTAACATCGTTTATACTGTATGTCTATTTTATCTTATTCCCGAACAGAGAGTTGATTCGTGTTGACGCTCGATGGCCGACCATCCTTACATCACGAGGTCAAAGACGTCATCGTTACCTGAACGTAGTTGGGCTGTCCAAGGAAATGAAATTACTATGTCTGATCCGGCCGCATCTGTTCCAACTGGTGTAGAAAACCTCGTGATCGCTAGCGATCCGCCTGAAACTTCTGAACATGGAACTGCTATTCAACGGGATGAACATATCGCCCGCCTGACTCAAGAAATTGAGAATCTACGTGGAGAACTAAATCGGGTTAGGGACTTGACCAATTTATCCATCACGCTCCAAAATTCACCTTCTGAACCTAGCAATACTGCACCAGAACCACCTCGTTTCCCATCACTCGAATCCCCAGTTCCTGAGCATTTTCCTCCCCAAAACAATGCACCTACCAACAACAACTTACCTCCGATCACCCCCGCAAATCCACAAAATCCAACATCCGTCTATACTCCCCCACAAAGTCAACCAACCACTTACACTAGCTATACTCCTCCACAAAATCAACCACCCACCTACACTACCTATGCTACTCATAATCCACCACCCGTCAACCCACCAAGTCAATCGCTAGTTCATACTCCCTATGTTCCTTTACCCACCAACACTAATCCACTACCCACGACCACTCCTCTAAACCCACCAAATCAACCACCTATAAACACCAATTATAACACACCACCTCTTGTCCAAAACACCCCCATCGTCCAAACTTATCCAACCCAGCATATACACGGGGCACACTTTGTCACCCCTAATGCACAATGCGTTCCTCCGGTATATGCCGCAGAAACACAAGCCTTTACCAATCCAATAACGGTCAGGTTCCAACCCGAGGTAGATCAATACGAGGAAATGGAAAAGGATGCAAAGGCAGGGGCAGATAACATACTGCTAAAAGAAATCCACAGTCTCAAAGAAGCAATGAGGAACCTTCAAGTCGCTAGAGGAACTAAGAGTGTAGAATATGAGGATCTCTGTGTCCAACCTGACGTCGATTTACCCGTAGGCTACAAACCGCCAAAATTTGATACATTCAATGGAACAGGCGACCCTCATACACACTTAAGGGCTTATTGTGACAAACTGGTTGGAGTGGGCAGAGACCAGAGCATAAGGATGAAGCTCTTCATAAGAAGCTTATCTGGCGAAGCACTTACTTGGTATACACAACAGGATGTCCGTAAATGGCGTGGTTGGAGTGACATGGCGCAAGACTTTATGGACAGGTTCAGTTTTAACACCGATATCACACCAGATAGAGTTTACATGACTAAGTTAACCAGGAAGTCAACTGAGACGTTCCGCGAATATGCGTTACGTTGGAGGTCAGAAGCAGCCAGGGTTCAACCTCCGATGAATGATAGGGAAATGACTGCTACCTTCATTGAATGCCAGGCTGGCATATTTTACGAGAAAATGATAGGTATGATGGGACAAAAATTCACAGAAGTTGTTCGAATGGGAGAAGCCTTGGAAGAAGGAATCAAATCGGGGAAAATTCAAGATCTTATTGCTTTACAAGCAATGAACAAAGCTATACAATCTGGTTCTATCAACGGGATTAAAAAGAAGAAGGAAGATGTCGCTGCAGTCATGAACGCTCAAGGACATGAGCCGAGCCAAGCCATTCCATACTTTAACCACCCACAACAAACTTTCTACCCTTACCACTACCCTGAACACTACCAAGCTCCACTACCTCCTTACCCCGTTTACAACACCCAAGCAAACTACTACCAACCCCGAGCGCCTCCGCATCAAAACCCACGCCCGTATCAACCCAACCAAGCTCCAACTTACCAAAATCGACCACATACTATACCTAGAGCCCGTCCAAACCCTGACACCAAAAACACCCGTAATTACACTCAGATCGCTGAACCCTTGGCTCAATTGTTCGAAAGAATGAAAGCAGCAGGCATAATACAACCGATTGAAGGAAAAATTCCCGAGCCTATCCCAAAATGGTTTGATGGTTCCAAAAGCTGCGCATACCACTCTGGAGTTGTTGGGCACGCCACTGAAGATTGCTATGGGCTTAAAAACAAAATCGAAGCCCTGATTAAGGAAGGAGTAATTCAGCTCGCTGAAGCTAAGCCCAATGTGGTCAACAATCCTTTGCCTGCTCACGGAAATGCCAAGATTTAGAGGAGTCCAGTGCGGAAAGAGTCAGATCAACAACTTTGTCGCTCTCGTGGGAACAATCCAATACAACTACTCGCAACACCAAGGCACTGACAATATGGGGCGCCGAACCAGGAAAGACTCTGAAGAATTGGACTTGTACTCCGTCCTCGATCCGTCGGGAGCCTTGGTAGCATGAACATGTAGTGAACTTGTTTTCTTTTATTGATGCTTGAACCGTACTCAAAATTTTGTTTGTTTTGCTTCACCTTGTGGAAGCTTGAATTGCAAAACTATGAATGCATTTCTGATTTTTCTTAATCATCTATTTTCTACTTTATTTATCAAAACTGTCAACTCTACGATTGTGACATGAAATGTACGAATAGACAACACATATTCCGAGAGAGTAACAAAGAAACTAGGGGGACAAGACAAGATTCCACTCACAAGAATTGAAATAGCCGATAGGTGATAACATAAGCCTAAAAGCTAGCAATTCAAGAAGAAATCAAAGTACGACATTAGGTTAGACAACCTAGTTTGCAACCTTTCCTTTAGGTGCGAACTACGCTTGACCTGATTCCTCGGTGGATACGTAGGCAGCCCACATAGGGACTCGGTCATACTAGGTTAGAATGTTTGCCTATTTACATGCGTACGAACTACGTTCTGACCTGATTCTCATGGTGAGATACGTAGGCAGCCCACATAGGGTTCGGTTGTGCTATAACAGAAAAATCAAAAAAAAAATCCTTATACAAGGAGAACTATGCTTAGCCTGATTCCCTCGGTGGGATTCGTAGACTATTAACATACAGATCCGCCACACCTAGATATAAAATCCAACAAATCTTTTACCATTTATATAATAGAACTACGCTGACCTGATTCCCTTGGTGGGATACGTAGGCAATCCATATCGGGTTCGGTCCCTTTATTAGAAAACTCAGACCACTTTATGTATTTTACGAACTACGTTCTGACCTGATTCCTCAGCGGATACGTAGGCAACCCATATAAGGTTCGGTCACACCGCAACATAAATTTAGTACACCCTTCAGAACCAAAACTGGGGCATATTTTTTTGAAAAAAAATATAGACGAAAGAACGGTTGGACATCGACAAGATTAAGGCTATCAGACAGGAAGTATTACAGACCAATTACTTTAGAAGCGTCACAATCTAAAGTTGGCAGAATATTTTACAACTTACATATGTATACGTTTACATATATATCTTTCCTTACATACATACATTTACATATACATATTTCACAACCTATATACATATAGTCACATTTCCTTATACATATACCTACATATCGACCTTTCAAATCAAATACTTTCTTGCAATTGATTCACTACTGTTCACCTACCGAGGCTTGAATGGAGATCACAAGATCCAAACAAACAAGACGAATGGAGCGCCAACCACGTCAAGCTTCGAGTCAACACGAATCAACTTCCCCCCTCCCAAACTAAGAATTTTTCTTTGAGTGCAGGAATTAAAAGACCGTGAGATCAACAGTCAAGTCTATCACGACCGAAAAGCATCATCTGGCTCAATATGGCCTCGCCTCAAAAGCCAAACGGCTTTATTTCTAAACTCTATTTTTAATTTTATTTTATCAGAACAACTTTATGACTTCATTAACGAATATACCTGTTTTGTAGGTTAAAGACGAATCAAATCAGGATTACGCGTCATTAATTCAGCCTGTTGCGATAGCGTCGACTTCATCAGCCAAACGGCTATGCTATCACTTTACTACATACTCTATTACCTTCTTTATCTGCTTTAACCATTTTGCCTGAACTTTACAGGAATCAACATTGAGTCTCCGAAGACAACCGGAGGGATTTACCATCAAATCTCCGAAGACAACCGGAGACATCACATGGCTATACGGCCTCATACGCACAAGCCGGACGGCTACACTATGACTTTACCCTCTATTTTATCATTTACTCTACCAACTTTAACAACTTTACCCTGAACTTTACAGGAATTATCATTGGGTCCCCGAAGACAACCGGAGACACAACATCAAGTCCCCGAAGACAACCGGAGACACAACATCAAGTCCCCGAAGACAACTGGAGACATAGCATCAAGTCCCCGAAGACAACCGGGGGCATCATTCGGCTATACAGCCTTACATGCATAAGCCAGACGGCTACACTATGACTTTACTCTCTACTTTATCATTCACTTTACCAACTTTAACGATTTTACCCTGAACTTTACAGGAATTATCATTGGAGCCTCCGAAGACAACCGGAGACATCATCCACTTTACAACTTTATCCTGGACTTTACGGGAATCATCATCAAATCTCTGAAGACAACCAGAGACATCGCATGGCCACACGGCCTCATACGCATAAGCCAGACGGCTACACTTTGACTTTACTCTCTACTTTATCATTTACTTTACCAACTTTAACAATTTTACCCTGAACTTTACAGGAATTATCATTGAGCCTCCGAAGACAACCGGAGACATCGTTTGGCTATACAGCCTCATCAGCATATCATTGAGTCCCGACAACCATCGGAGACATCACCCGGCTATACGGCCTCACCCGCATAAGCCAAACGGCTACACGCTTATTTTACTCCTTACTTCATTCCTTTATTTCATCATCTACCTTACCACTTTAATGAATTTACCTTAAAATTCGCAGATATCATTTAACATCGAGTCCCGGAAGACAGCCGGAGACCTTATCACTATCATCTGCAAATGCAACTGGAAATATTATCACATCCTCAGCATACGCATCACGCATTCATTCAAGTCCCTGAAGACAATCAGAGACAACATTAGCCACACGGCTTCACTTTCATTCCCACACTCATATTTACTATCATTTTACACTCTTTACAGTTTTACACTTTCAACTCTATTACTAATTTTGACATGAATTTCAGTTTTGGCAGAAAACACAGCCTGCAGGGACGCAACACAACGTGGAACTTTATCTTACGCAGTGAACTGGGGCAAATTTGCTGAAAGAGGAATATCAAACTCATAAGCAAGGGTCACGAATCTACTCTCGAACTCAATTCCGCCTATGTCCACAAACACGTGATACGTAGGTTAATTTCTCTTTCACATCTCCTGCTAAAACTCTACTAAATCTACTCTTTTCACATTCTCATATTCCTTTCTACACCCCCAGCGTTTCCATAACTCAACACTGGGGCATCTTTGAAGAATTTACGCCGTGTCTAGTAGAGTCCTGCTTATGGGCGTATTGCACGCCACGTTTATAATTAAGATACTATAAGCCTATGTTCCGTTCTCGTCACCTGTGCACTACCCTTACAAAGTTATAAATCCATTCTCTCTACAGGTTTGGCCACGATTCTTTCCATACCATCATATTTTCCATCAATTTTCCTAAACCGTACTTTCTTACAAACTCATATTCGTCAGTCCAAACAAAATTGGCTACTACGTCAACTTCTTCGCCCGAAGACTCTTACATCATCTCCGGTCGAAGAGGGGCATCTGTTGACACCCAATTTTGTCCCTCCTTTATTTAATTTACCCGGGTTTTTAAATTTACTAACGAGCTAAATACTTTATTTTTCGCGATATTTTCACTACTTTTATTTTCAATATTATGAGCATTACTTTATCACAAATTTTTAAAAACAGTTAGTCATTGTTTCGTTTTCGGGTTCCGATTCGTTAAATTAATTACAAGACAACACTTTGCAAAATATTTATTTTTTACATATTAATTATTTATTGTCTTTACATAATATATATTTTACCAGTTACTAAATTAGAAGCCCGAAGATAATTAAATAGCGGAGGAAGGACCAACAAATTAATGGCCCAAAATACCAATACAATATTATTCCCTATCCAAATAAATAACCTACATTTTTATACCCAACCCACATTTTAAACCCCACATTTTCAGACCATGTTTAAATTAATGGGCCAGCCCAAACGGACCAGCCCATTACCCGCGACCCGACCCAGTCCAATTCTCTTTTCTTTACCCTAATCCCATTTCTCCTTCTTTCTTTCGACTTCCGCCTCCTTCATCGTCTTCTCCCTTTTCTCTTTTCTCTCCGCCTCATCTCTCCCTTCATCTCTTTCGCCGCCGCTCCTCCTCTCTCCCCTTCCTCTCTCTTCATCGTCGTTCTCTTCCTCCCCTTCACCCTAAACCCTAGCCGCCGCACTCACACCCCATTGTTTTCTCCGTCACTTCTCCTTCTCTCTGACACCTCCACACGCCTGTTCCCCACGTTCTCCCCACCACACCTCTGCCATCCTCTCTGTCTCCATTTCACCTTGTCCCCCACGCTTCGTTCTGCCATCCCCACCCCTGTCCTTAATCTCTCTCATACGCTCCTCTCTTTCTTGAATACAAATGAAATCTATAAATACAAGGCAAGTGAATCGTTTAAAGGGGGGATTTTCTCAGGTTTCGGAGGAGACACAAGTTTCCTGTCCTTAAGTCTTGAGCTTCATTTCTACTCTAGTCTTGATTTTCTTTTAAAATCAGAAAAAAAAAACCTTTTTGTTGAAAATATAAGGATCTGGAACCCAAAATTCCCTACAACACAAGTTTTAATCGATAAAAAGCAGCCAACAATTTACTCCATTTTTTTATTTTGGAATTTTAGTTACTTTAATCGAGTTCGAATCGATTCATAACGAAAGAGTAGATTCGACGACCTCGACATCCCAGTTCATTGCGCACAAAACAGGTAAACTTCGATACCTTTATTACTTCGAGTCTTTAATTTCTGCTTTGGTTAAATTTTTAGCTGGTGCTGCTATTTTTATGTTATGTAGTTTCTTTGTCGTCATATTATTTTCTGATGTTTTGGGAGCTGTTAGGATAAAACGTTAATCGCCAAAATGAATTTGAAAGAGGTATACTGTAATTTGGATGTTTAGATTGAATTCCCAAAACTTAGAACCCACTTAGAACCAAATATACATATGGTATACAATGAGCTATCAAGATAAGGCGAAGGTATATATTCGATATACGTCTGATATACACACTATGGTGTGTATATCGTAGGTATATCACGTATACGACAAGAACAGGCTGACATTGTCTCTCTTTTACTCTATCTGTTCAAAGAATATATCCTGCCATGAATGTAATCTACTTTAAGTTAGCAGTTGCATTTCTTATTTAGTTATATATGTGGCATGTTCTGTTAGGTAAGTGTGATAGGCATCAACACATTTAGATACAATTCTTGTCTTAATAGGTATTGGAAATCAAATTGGTTAGTCTAGTATCATACTTAGATGGAAATCTGATTTAGCTGTTCAGATGATTGTCTCGGAATGATTGTTTGAGTATTGGTTTAGACTACATGGGTTGTTCGACATAACTGCCCCCCTAGACTAGGAGACTATGCAGAATGTCATTCGGATTACGTGCACTCTTAATGTGATCAGTGATGTTTAATAATCTAAAGGGACCTCCGAGGATTGTTATGATGGTTTTGTTTAGAATTATGATAGCTTGAATACTTTGATCACAGAATTTTGCTGACGCTGTTTAGGTAAACTGAAGTGCTCATGAAGAATTTAGCTTATAAAGTTTGGTTTCACTTGTTCTTGAATACCCTGATCTGAAACTTATCTGCACTGTTCTTAGCTTAACACTGCCTATTTCACTATCATGTTAATTTGTATGAACTATTGCTGAGCTAAATAAGGAAGTTGGATTAGGATGAATCTAGATTTAGTAAAGTCTGAGGCCTGCTTGCAAAAGTCTTATAATGTGACTAGGTTGTTTGGATGTGACTAAATAAGGCTTAACTGGTTTCAAAGCACATGCTAGTTTATCTTAGTAAGTCGGCATCTGAGTCTAATAAGGTGAAAAGGTCTGAATGAGTTAGGATACCATCCTAATATGTACCATGTTTGAGCTTCTACTGAAATAGTCAAGAAAGGAAACCACTTAGGTTAATATGAACCTTGTATGCATTAGGTGATTGAAAGGGTTGAACCCTGATAATTCAAATCGAAATCTGAATGATTGACTTGGAACTTATATGTGAGCATGAACATCCAGTTGTCTCTCTATATGTATGCTTGTGTTAGAGCTCATCTAATGTTGGTATTCTGCTTCTGAGAATCTGACCATACTGGACTGAAGTTTAAAGGGTCAGTACTGCAAAAAATGAATTCATAATTAAGTTTTTTTTTTACTGTTGTTCTGTGTGTGTTCCTCCTAGAAGTAGCATCTAAACCTTACATGATTCCTCTGTTTCCAGCCCCTTTAACTGAATGGATAACTATGCTTCTGTCCAATAATTGATCAGTGAGGTGTGGCTAAATAAATATACTCAATTTTGATACATATAGAATGCCACCGTATATAGCTTTCTTCCTGTAAGCAAATTTAATACTCTAAATGGGTAAATGGTTGATTTTTGCCTCTCTCTGTTAATGGTTTGAGGTTCGTTTGACTATATTCATATATCGTTATCCTGGAAACTGGATTTACTCTACTATTTTGGTTGCTTAAACATAATTTTAAGCCTGGACTTGTTTCCTCTTAACTGTTTTTATTGGTATTGAGCCGTATTGCTCATTTTATATATCTCTATCTGCCACCAGTTCGGCAACGAGGTTATTTTGGGCTACCATTATTTACGCAATGTTTTCCTTGGTCTCTTCACATGCTTGCTTATTCGGTCGTCATGTTGTCTTAACGGAACAGTTGCACCCCACCTAGACTACCACTCTAAGTATTCGTTTCGTTGATAGTATGTAAAGTACACCTAGTATACACAAATGTACTCGATCTACATGGTCCACTGGTCTGTTTGAATTTGCATTATACATGTTGGGTCTTATTTGTTAGTTATATACTAATACCTTTTTCTTTTTTCTTTTTTATGCATGATATCTCGAGTCAAAGGGGACTCGTCACCTCCCGCATTTGGCATTGGGCTAAAAGCCCAACACCCCTCCTCTCGAATCAGCCCATAACAGCAGTCAATCCGCAGCCAACAGGGGAAATAAAAATCTGGGCCTAAGCCCAATAACGTGAACAACTCCAGCAGTTGGGCCCTAATAAATAGGCCAATCCCATTTGTTCCTTTACTCTCTTCCTTAATTTTATTGTTGTGTATTTTGTTTGATTTGTATGACTAACATTCTGTTTATTAATTTAAATAAACTTTAGCAAATTAGTGAGTTTAGTTTAATAATGGGTAGTTAATTCAAAGAGAAAACTAACAATTAACTCCATTAGTCTATGTCGAAATTATTTACTATCCATAATATTTATCTTTTAGAATAATTGATTTTCAAAGTATCGTGACTATAGATTTCGACTAAGGGGATCAAATTACACTTACTATTCTAGAAGTTTAAAACGCTCCAAATTTTACACTAACTTAGCTTATTCTAAGAAATAAAAGGGAAAATTAGTTTCAACGGATAACTTTCCACTTTAATTCCTTCCAAACACTTGAAATACGTATTTGTCTAAAACAAACTTTAAAACTTTTATTAAATAACCTTTTTTAAATTTTAGTCATTTTCTTCAAACACTTATAAACATTACATGTCTCGTTTTCTTTTAGTTTATTTTTTTACTAGAACTCTTTTATGCAACTATTACCTTTCCACAAGTATTACACTTTCGTTTAAAATTTTAACAACATTTATAAATCGTATTTCAAAATAGTATTAAAAGTATTCTTTTATACAAATTATTATTATTTTACAAGTTCTATTTTAAATAGCATTTTTACATATTTATCTATAACTTTAGCCATACTTACAAAATTACCTTCCTTTTCTATAATACTATATTTACATCTAGCCTAATTAATTTTAAGTCCGGTCGGTTAACCATTGTTAATGGGTCTTAAAGGGTGCCTAATACCTTCCCTTTAGACTAATTGAACCCTTACCCATAATCTTAAGTTTCGCAGACCTTAAACAGAGTTAACTTTAAACATAACTTTAATAAACTTTGGGTGTCCTAATTCACCATAAATAATTAGGTGGCGACTCCTTAAAACAAACACAAAAAACAGGAATCTCCAATATGTCGTACTTCTACTTTAACTCCCGGGTTAAAAAGGGGTGTGACAGTTGAAGATCAAGAAAATTGTGTCGACCCCATATCACCCGTGTGCGAACGGACAGGCAGAATCAACGAACAAAACAATAATCCAAAATCTAAGGAAGAGACTTGAAGCATCGAAGCATCGTTGGAGGGAGATACTCCCGGAGGTATTGTGGGCTTACAGAACCACATCCAAGTCGAGCACGGGGGAAACCCCGTTCTCGTTGGTTTACAGAGCCGAAGCCCTCATCCCCGTGGAAGTTGGCGAACCGACCCTCCGTTTCAGGTATACCACCGAAGAGTCAAACGGGGAGGCCATGGTCGTGAAGCTCGACCTCGCGGATGAACTGCGCGAAAGAGCGGCGGTCCGCATAGCGGCCCAGAAACAGAGGATGGAAAGATATTACAACCGAAGAGCCAACTTTCGGCACTTCCAAGTTGGGGATTTAGTACTTCGAAAAGTTACCTTGCACACCAAGAACCCCAACGAGGGAAAGCTGGGTCTGAACTGGGAAGGCCCGTACAAGATAACCGGTATAACGGGCAAAGGGTCGTATCAGTTGGAGTCCATGGACGAGCAACGTCTGCGTAATAACTGGAACATGGCCCACCTAAAGAGATACTACTGCTAAGGTATGGACTCCCCGTATTCTCTTATCAACTTTTCTCCTTTTGCAGGAAGGCAAGTGAGGGACAAAACTAGAGCCCAGATCTGAAAACACGTGTTGCACTCTTTTCCTTAGTACGGTTTTGTCCCAAAATGGGTTTTCCGACAAGGTTTTTAATGAGGCAACGAGTACAACGTGTTACTTGACGAATACGAAGGGCAAGTACCCGGTAACCCGGTGTCGCATCCTCCGATAGGGACATAATAGCACTCACCCGACCTTGGAGATCGGATAAGTGCTAGGGGAGTACCATGCCACACCAAAGATGACACCGGTTAAAACAAACGGAGAAGCTCAACATTTGCTACGGCAAAACTAAGGCCCGACCACCGGCCATAGCCTCCGATGTAAGGACCAAACGATCATAATGAATCGTGTCCCATTTTACATTTGCTACAGCAAAACTAAGGCCCGGCCACCGGCCATAGCTTCCGATGTAAGGACCAAACGATCATAATGAATCGTGTCCCATTTTACATTTGCTACGGGTAAGGAAGGAGTTAAAATTCTCATATTTACAAACATTTTTGCAAACACAAGTTACCAAAACTTGGGATAACAACTCTATGATTAAATATACTTTGCCCAGTTGATAACCGTCGTATATCGGCGCTGCCTCGTTCGCATACCCTACACCGGGTACCTTGGTCGGAATTCGGCAAGGGAAACGAGATCACTATGATCCAAGCCAAAATTTGATAAGCCACCGGCCCCAAAATATCGGATAAGACCGGCGGGTATGAACTGGTCTTAGAACGAACCAACTATAGCAAAAGCAGCAAGCAAACATTCAAACGAAGAAGCAGAAAGATGCATTTTTCATTTATACAACGGATGTCTCTTACATCAAAAGAAAAACAAAGTCCTACAAAGGCAAAAAACAAAAACAAAAAGCAAGGCATAAGCCTCATATTATCCGGCATGACTGGAGGTGGATGAGTGCTCGGACACAGTTCGCTCGGAGTCGTCTGACTCGGACCCGAGGACACGATTGGCTTCTTCCTCCATCCTCTTGGCCTCAAGTATCAGGGCCGGAAGATCCGAGAGACCATGCTCGGCTTGCTCGAGGGTGATTCGCCGAGACTTCCACTTCTCATACTCGGCAACAATAGCAGTATGAGCCTCGGCCGCCTCAACACTTCTCCATGTTTCATCCAAGTCAGCCTTGGCCAGTTTTGCTTCTAAATCGGCCTGGTCCCCCTCAAGGACACTTATCCTACCAGTAGCTCCATCCAGCTCGGCCTTAAAGGCATTGTTGGCAATAGCCGCCTCCTCGAGCTCGGTTCTTAGGCCTTGGCATATCCGAGATCGCTCCTCGGCTTTCTCTTCGAACACCCTCCTCCGCTCGTCGGACAAAGAAGCCTCGGACTCGAGCCGCCGGTTCCTCTCAGCTAGGGTTGTTGCATCAGCATTCACCGAGTCCAGCTCCCCCGGAGTCGGGAAACCGTGGTCTCCAGCTCATCTAGCCTCGAAGAAAACTGGGCTTTATCCCGGCTAAGGCCAATTTTTTCAGCCTCAAGGCTCCGGTTATAGTCGGTCATAGCGACCAGCTCACCCTTCAAACGACGGTTTTCGTCCTTAGCCGCATCGAGCTCGGGACGAAGGTTGGCCAGCACGGCCGCCCGATTCAACTCTTCCTCCTTCTCCTGAAGGAGATGCCGGTATTTCTCCGTTTCACGGCCTTGGGCATCCAGTTGGCCTCGGAGATCATCTACCTCATGTTGGGCACGGATGAAAGCTTCGTTAACCAACACCACACTCTACAGGTAAAACAAGTCAGAAGACTTAGGCGAAATGCGGATAAAATCCATCGATAAACTGTACAAGGATGACAGAAGAGCTTACCCGGTTGCTTGCATGCATACCCTCGTTAATGAGGCACTGCCAAGTGAGCCCGGTCATTTTGCGCTTGTCCGAGTCCGAAATAAGGGACCGCAAATAGCTCGCTACGTCCACCGGGCGCGACAGAAAGCTGCAGTCCTCGGGTACGGTGACTACGGCTGATCTGGTTCTCCTTGGCTCCACGCTCGGGGTCGGGAAGATGTTTACCAAGCTGTCCCTGGCCCCTGACTCGGAGATCCGGTTGGCCGGCCTCGTGTGCTCGAGAACATATCATCAAAATCATCCACCCGCCTAGCCGGAGTAGATGAACTTGGAGCAGCCTCAATAATTTCGGCAAAGGCCGAGGGCTCCACAGTTGCAGCAGGCTCGTGCTCGGGTGGCGGGCGAGCGCCTGTGGGGGTTTCGCACTCCGGCACTGGGGCAGTCCTTATATCGGCTTCAACAACAACCGCTCCCCCGGACCTTTTTCTTTGAACGGGAGCATCTTCCGACGAAGTTTCACCTGAAATGTCGACAAAGTCAATCGACCGAAGAGGAGCTGGTGAAAGTATATCTTCTGCACCTGAATGTGGAGCAGGAACCAAGAGGCCTTCGCCGACGGAAGGAAGGGGCGGAACGGAGACCGCCTCCTCCGGTATTGAAGCCACGGTGGGAACGGAGCCGACTCTCCGAACAATGATGTCAGGCTCTGTCTCTTCCCTCGAAGGACGAGCAACACTCCTTGCCTTCTTCCTTTTCGACGACTGCCCCCTTTTCGGAGGGCCGCTTTCTTTTTGCAGCATCGGAGAGGACACGGGAAGAACCCGCTGTGTCGAATTCGGGCGCCGGTGCCGGAGGGGCGGTCCCCGACTCCGATCTAGTTGCTACCGAGCCCTTAGGCAAACCTAAAAAGACAAAATGTTAGCAAAGGTCAAGGGACGAAACGAATAAAGAGGAATGCAACAGAATAAAAAATAGAAGGTTACCGTGATTTTGGGCAATCCATCGGCCACGAGACAGGTGAGCCCATGTCCGGTCGTCGTAGGGATGCTGGGCGAGGAGCACGGTGACCCAATCGTTCAGATTCCGGATGGCCGGAGGAACGTACCCATTGGCTGGCAAAAGTAAGAAAGAAACGGTGAGAAAGCAGAAATGAAATTTGACGAAGCAATACTAACGCAATTGTTCGAGACTTCGAGCTTACGCTTGTTATTCCACTTCTCCGGGAAGGGCATGTGCTCGGCTGGAATTATGTCCTCGGTCTTCACCCGGACATATCGCTCCAACCATCCCCAGTCTCATTACACCACCCCGGAACAGCCTCGGGGAGTAAAGGCGAATCATATGGGCCAGTGTGAACTCCTCATCGGCGTTGTTGGCCAACATCCGGAGGCACGCTACGACCCTCCAAACGTTTGGGCCGATCTGAGCCAATGTAACGCCGTAAACCCGGCACATGTCGAGAATGACCGGGTCCACCGGGGGGTCGAGTTTGAGAGTGAAGGGGTATGTATAAATATACAAAAACCCTTCACGATGGTCGGTAACGGATTCATCTGGCCCGGGGGCGAAAATCCGAACCGGACGGGTGTCCCACCCGCAATCGGCCCGGACTATGTCGAGCCTCTCCTCGGTGATAGATGAGGGATACCGCCCCATGTCAAATCCCCTGTCTGAAACGGAGGAAGGTTTCTCGACCTCAAGGTCCTTGTTAAAGTTGAATTTAGCCGGTATGATATCCGAGGCCGTGGGTTCGAATTTAACCGGGGTCGCAGGCTCGGCCCCTGGGGACAATACCGGTGGAGCATCATGAGAAGTGGATTCAGACATCGTGATGACGAGAAAGAAGGAAGGACCAAGAGAGGGATTTAAGAAAGATGAAGAGACTAGTAATGACTAAAAGCAAGGGGAGCAGAATTGGTTCTTTTTGCACGCTGTGCGAATCAATGAAACAGCAGCAGATCAAATGAGAAGTTAATTGTGTGTGGTGAAGATGAAAAGGTGCAGAAAATGGAGTGGAGTTGAAGGAAAGCAAGTGCGTGAAAATGGAAAAATGAGGAGGTGAAGGGCCTTATATAGGCAAAGAAGAGGAGCAGTTACCAAGGACGGTCAATCAAGGGGCGCCACGTGTCCCGTCATTAATTTGAAGTGACTTGAAACGATGTGAAAAAGGCGGTTGACAGAGACGAGCCATCCGGAGCGGGACACGTGGCCGATAAAAGGGGACGCATTACGCAACCGTTCCCGCCAAAATAAGAAGACAATGACGAGCTGCCGGAACCACCGGTTTTCGGAAATTATCCACTTCCCGTTTCTCCGATAGATCGCAGATCCGGGAAGTGTGGGGCTATCTGTATACGGTAAAAGCCGGATGTGAGCCAAACCGGTGGAACGGGAACCGGAGGAAGGAACAATGATGCGCCCGAGGCTACTCGCCCTTGACCGAAACAGTGCCCGGGCCGAAGCCGAGCAAGGGCACCGACTGATCTGCCCTCTGCATCGTTGAAACGGCCAAGCCCGAGGACTCGGGCTTTCATGGCCGTTGGTTCGCATGACCGTTAGCCCGAGTGACCGTTTGTCCGTGTGGCCGTTGCAGACGGGTCACGCGCCAGTAACGTCCAGTCATGGTCAACTACCTACCATGCGTGTGTCAGGTGGCGCCGTCAGTCTAATCCCACCAAATCCGTGCAGAGCAGTCCTTTCTATTATTATTTTATTAACTCATATTGTATGAAAACCATGGGGGTGCCACTATAAATAGGGCATGTCCCCTTCCTTTAAAGGGGTTGGTCACTTTTATTTTCCAAGAACACTTGTAGTAGAAGAATTCATAAATACAATCTCTCCCATTGTTTGATTCGGCCAAGGCCACCAGTTGTTATCATTATTGCATTCCATCCATCTAATATCATACTTTGTTCACTAACACTCGTATCACTAGCAAACTATCGTCACTAGCCGTTTCACGAAGGAGCTCCCAAATACTTGTTTTTCCCCCTTAACACACATCAAGAACAAAGCACATATCCTATACCCATTCACAAATTTAATTGATTATCCAAATCCGGGGTAAACACAATTACCTCATGTATTACCAACTCTGGGAAAGATAGTTACTCTCATATGTTATACACACACTTTTATCACTTAATGGTTAATTAAGATATATTCTTACCTAACTTAATCATAATAAATTAATTTTTTGTTTCAATGTAAGTTCTTTTGCTATTTTTGCTTTCCATATTTCTGCCTATTCACTATGTTGGATGGACATGTTCGTCATTTTGGTTTCAGAATACGTTCTTAATTATAATCTGTCTATTAAATAAAACTGCAAACTCCAGTTCCAGAGAAACACATGAGACAAAGTTTTGTAAAGGCTCATTAATTCTCCCTAATTTTCTCCTATTTATCGATCAGTAGAGAGAATAATCAATATAACTTCACTTAAGGTTTTGCTTTTACATAGGTATCAATCCAGTGTAATTCAAATGGTTGTTTAAATCATAAGTTCGGCAAATATTGATTCTTGCGTATACCATTTCTCAATTGATTTGATGACTTATATTAGGTTTACGCGAAGAAAATAAAGACAAATTTTCATTGGTCCAAGTGAAACTTTTACGTTCGTTGGTGCTTGCAATTGGCGCTAGTCGTTACTCTCATGATCAATAAGTATTACTCCTTCTGTCTCATAACAAGTGTCACCTTAGTTAAAAAAAAAATTATCTCATTATAAGTGTCACCTTAGAAAATCAAGATATAAATTGGCTAGTTTTTTTCAACTCTACCCCTAGACAAAAACTTACAAGTTAAAGTAACATCTAAATGATGATTGGAAAAGCCACATAGTTATTTGATATTATTAGATTCCCAATGTCGAAAGGATTACTACTCATGCATTTTCTAATCAAGAGGAAAAAATAATTTATTTTTATATATAAGGGTAATTTAGTACTTCACATTACATTACTGTTTTCTTAATAGGTGTGTTTTTGCTAAGGTGACACTTATTATGAGACAGAGGGAATAGTTAACAAAGGCAGATGGGGGATTTAAAATTAGTGGGTTCAAAGTTAAGGCTGTTAGCAGCAAAATCCTTAAACTTTTAAAATTATGAGCTTAGATTTGGATTTGTTGAAATTTTAGTGAGTTATGTCTATATCTATGATCCACGATGAAAACAGTCATGAGATAAGCTAACAAATATTAAAACAAGAAAACAAAAGGCGATTAAGTTGTAATTAGCCTAAGAGCAATTGTACTCTTCATAACACGTCAATTATTTCCACGATTAACCAAACGATCATCCTTTTACTGTGTAATTTTGTCAGACTCGGAATCCATTAAGGAACAATTGATACGTGATGAATGATCATATGGAAATCAAATACATAAATAAGAAACCAGTGAGTTAAAATCAAACACATTATATATGAAAGTGGTACGAAAGTTCATTTAAGACCTATAGTTATACAAGGATCAACAGAAAATCTAAGAGAATATATTAGAAGGGAAAAACTTGTAGAAACTAAAAGTTGAAGATGTGAAATTCTTTAGGCTCAAAAAAGCATTAGCATACATATGACCAAGTTGAACTTGTGCTGGTGTAGTGAGATGAATGCCATCTGACCCAATTTCTAGTCCCTCAGCATCGAACTTTATCACATTTGAGATGTTAATTCCCAATTGAGCTGCTCTCACCACTTCTATATATGGCCCTTCAAATGGCTTTTTCGGGTATGGTAGGACTGCCTGTCATATAATTAAAAATGAGTGTAAGATCTACTATATTGAAAAAAAGGTAAAAGGCAGTTCCGTGCATAAAGCATCCTCGTTAGTATATTGACGTTATAGAAAATATTATAGCACACAAAAGTAAATTATAAAGTACAACTAACCAACCATGCATCACTATTCAAACTACACGACTAACAGGGTAAAAAACTTTGCACACCAAGTGTATATAACTTAAATTCTTAAACGATATTACATTAAAGAAAAAGTCCTTGTTGAGTTGAACTTTGAAATGTCCCACAAACTCTGAATCACGAGTTAAAATCTACATATCATATCAGAGAACCGTCAAGTTCATCATGAGTGGGTTCGATTCCTATTTCTTGCCCTTCCCCCGTTTCTCCTTCCCTAACCCCCCAATATAATAAAGAAAATCAAAATAATCACATATCTATTGATCAAACATTATATTAACATGAATTGAGGGCTAGCTCAACTAAATTAACTCTCTGTCTTTCACAGTTGAGGTGAAGGGTTCAAATCTCATCATTAGCACAATATTCCTACCCTTTCCCCTTCCTCTCTGGCCTCACCAGATATAATAAAAATAAAAAATAAAAGCATATTAACATAGCACTATAATCAGGATATTAAGAAAGACGTGTGTACCAGCAAAATGGGGAGGTTAGGAGAATTCAAATCAATACGCAAGTCATGAACAAATTTCTCAAATTTGGCCTTGTACGAACTTGATCCATTAATTGTTCTTGTATCTCCCTCACCATGATACCAAAGTAACCCCCTGATAGTTCCTCCATCTTTTAAAGCAAATTTTGCTCTTTTAATTAAGTCATCATAAGCATAAGATCCACGAATCCATCTATACAAACCAGTCCCTCCTCTAGCACAAGGTACTAAACCAATGACCCCAAAATTTGAGTCTCTTTTAAGAACTTCATTAGCAAATGCCATTCCAGGGCCAACTCCACAACGTTCAAAACAATCCATCCCATAATTTAGAGGCTCATGTGCTTCTTCCCATTTTTGATCTGCATTAAATCGTATAATTTTTCGATTTGGTTTACATTCTTGAGGCACGAAACCATCCCAGATATCTGTAACGTTTCCTCTAACAATTTTTCTACTTATTCCGCCACGTCCTGACATGTTGCTCTGTCCTGCTAACAGGAAAATTTGTACATTCTTCTTGCTACTATTAGTAGTGTTACATTCCTTCACTCTCTTTGGACTCATCAACCAACATAAGTTTGAGACAAGTAAAAGAAATGTTAAGACCAAAATAATTTCATCACTTTTGTGCTTCGACATATTGTAATGTCTCTCTTTGGAGGTGAAATTGAACTAAGCAAACAAATATAGTACCTTTTTGTTTAGGAGGATTTGAATATGCACACGTTCTATGTATAATGCTAATTGTAATATTATATATTTCACTTCCTTTATTTAGGGAATGCACTTAATCTCATCACTTCCATCAGTAATGGGTGAATGAAATGCATAGCTTAAATGCTTTCTCTAAAAAGCAGCTATATTAAATATTGAATTGCTATATGAGCAAAAAGTTTATTACATTTTTTTTATTTTAAAATGTGGTGAAAGCTAAAGATAGAAAAGAGATATTGATG
Organism: Lycium barbarum; assembly: GCF_019175385.1. Classification (NCBI taxonomy): domain Eukaryota; kingdom Viridiplantae; phylum Streptophyta; class Magnoliopsida; order Solanales; family Solanaceae; genus Lycium; species Lycium barbarum. Next base: position 144,846,762 of record NC_083338.1, on the reverse strand, counting down.
AAAATCAATCATGTAGCAGGAGATATTAAGCACAATACCAGAATGGATTCATTGCATTTATCATCTTCTAGAAGGTAGTATATACAAAATAAGGAGATTATTTCAAGCACATGATTGGCACAATGAAGTGAGAAATGATTCTTTCGTTTATTTTTCTTTTTTGTATTTTTTTATGTAAAATTTACTTGCCATAGCTACCCTTAAGACTTAATTATGGATAGTAACTATCTTTTTTAATATTTAAATTTAGTAGCTATAATATTCAAAATTTATATTTCATAGCTAACCATTTTTTTTAATTAACTGTGTTGCCCCATAATCCCTAAATACACGCCGCATTACTATCTCTCTCCCTAAATACATGGTAATTGTTCCATTTTTTTCAAATCATAATTAAAAATGATCTCCAGCCAATATGACTTCATATACGAAGAGTTAATTAATGGCATCAACTAGTAAACTTGAAAACAAAAAGATCAATGGCAGTGTTGTCCTTACCAAAAAGAGAGCTTTAGAGCTTGTTCCATCTGAAGTGGTTCAACGACTAGTTTATGATATTTTTGAGCATATCCTGCAGCTTATCAGTTCTGTTAATGGAGATTCAGGTGATTACATTCATAACAATTCGTTTGCTAAATCTCCATGAATGGGCCAAAAGAAGAGGAAAATCCTTCTTATGTTTGCTGATCATGTGGTGTTGTTTATCTTATGAGTGATGAAGAATAGTATTGATTATAGCAATATAATATTATAGAATCATCTAGGAGCAAGAGAATAGGTTGTTGGTGTAGAGATATATCATTGAAGAGAGCTGTGGAGCTTTATGCCCACCAAGTGTTTGATAAAATGTTTCAGTATATTTCAGTGTATTTCTATGTATTAGCAAACAATATATTTAATTTTCAATATATTTCAGTGTATTGTTTTTACCATTGACTATGTGTATTTTAATATATTTCAGTGTATTTTTGTTTATATTTAATTTTCTTTGCCATTGATTATGTATATTTCACTATGTTTTATCTAATTTCAGTATATTTCAGTGATGTTATGGAACCTCATACGTTTTGCGTGATACATGAAAGCATTAATACTAATTACCATTTAAATCGAAAGAAGATATTTATTTCCTTAAATACAACCGTTTTTTACTCAACAGCGATTTTATATTTCGTTGTATTTCGAAAACGCGAAGATATTTATTTCCTTAAATACAACTATTTTTTTACTGAACAACGATTTTGTATTTTGTTGTATTTCTAAAATGCGAAAATGACCAGAAATACAACAAAAGCAGTTACAAATTGTAATTTTGCAACTTGTAGCTATAAATTGTTAGAACCTATAAAAAAGGTAGTTATTTGTGTAAGTTTTACTTTTTTTTTTATTGTGAAGAGTAAAGCGTTCTCTACCATCTTTATGGGATGATACAAGATAATTTCGAAAATAAGAAAATATTAGGAGAAATAGTTCATTAATCTGATCCTGCAATTTACATTTGGGCCTAACTAAAACATGTCCTCTAAAGGTTCATGTGATACAACACTTTGAGATGTTCGGTTTGGTGTCATTTGCACTTTTGTCCCTGTTTGTGCTGGTCTTTAGTTTTGCCCCTTATAACAAACAACTTTCTCGCGGGGTATAAGCTTATATTTACCCATCATAATATCCTACAAGTTATGCCCCGCGCTCTTAAATAATTTACGCCCGCTAGGCATAATTTCTACTTTGAAGGACAGAAATTGAAGATCAAAGATCAGTCCATTTGAAGGGAAAACCGTGCAATTTCTTCGTTGTGGTTGGAATTCGATGGGCCAAAGAGCCCATTCCTCAAGCATTGAGTTATACGCAGTCGAGGGATTGGGCCTTGAGTGAAATGGCGGCCTATTAAGTTTGCAAAATAATCCAAGGTAATGACTTATGAGTGCGAATTGCCCTTCCTTTGGGATGGTCTTTAGTTTTTGCCCCTCAAAATGTTGGTCTTTAATTTTTGCCCTTCGCGTTGCAATCCTGAGCTTCACGTAGAAATCATAAGGTTCGGGGTTCGAACGCCCGCTCAGGCATAAATTAAAAAAAAAATCGCAAAGCAAGGCTTGGGTCACGTGTATGCGGACTCGGCATACACTTCTTAAGGAATAACTAAAGTTATGCCAAACCCAGCATAACTATAAGTAACCCTTATAAGGCAAAGTTTATGCCTTAAGAAAAAGTTCCGCCTTAGGGGCATACTTTTAGTTTTGCCTTAACTAAAAGTCTGCCCCATGAGGCATAACTAAACTATGTCTTAAAGAAAAGTTATGCCTTAGGGCAAACTTTTAGTCAAGGCTTAACTAAAAGTCTGCCCATAAGACATAAGTATGCTGGGTCCGGCATAACTTTGGTTATTCCTTAACAAGTGTATGCCGACCCAAGCCTTGTCTTGTTATTTTTTTTTTAATTTATGCCTGAGCGGGGGTTCGAACCCAAAACCTCAGAGATAAGGCCATTTTTCAAGTGAGGGGCAAAGCTTAAAGACCAGAAATATGAGGGGCAACATTTAAAGACCACCCAAAAAAAGGGCAATCTGTGCAATTTTTTGTATGAGTGATACGTTATGCAGCCGGCAACAACAAGACATTTGTTCAAATAGCTATTTTAACGCCATTATTAGATCAGCGGCCTAATAGCCTGTTTGCCTAAGTTTCTAAAATGAGCTTATTTCGAATAGTGCTTTTTTTTTTAAAAGTGTTTTTCAAAAAAATACTTTTGGTGAAAACCAGTTTGTGTTTGGCCAATTAATTTAAAAAGCACTTTTGAGCAGCAATTAGTATTTGGCCCAGCTTTTAAAGGGTGCTTCTAAGCGTATTTTTCTCAAAAGTGCTTTTGGGGAAATGCTACTTTTTTTAGCTTCTGAAAACAGCTTTTGCTACTCCCCCAAAACACCTATTTTCTCCCAAAAGCTTGATCAAACACCTCACTTTTTAAAATAAGCACTTTTGTGCGAAGTTAGGCTTGCTAAGGCCTAACTTCAAACAAAATGTCGGAAGTTTGGCGTATTGACTATACAAGCAAACTTCACGTCCTAAGTGGCGAAGGTGGCTATGCATAATACTTACTACTCCCTACGTCCCAAAAAGATTGACACTTTTCGCTTTTCAAGAGTCAAACGAGTTGTTCTTTGACGGTAATTTTCTCATATGTCTTTTAAATATTTTAAATTATTAATTATGGTGACTTATACTATTTTTTACTTAATTTTCAACTATGTAAATTTTATTTTGAAAAAATAAAAGATCCTATGTTAAATCACACGATCAAAATTAAAAAGTTTAACTTTCGAAAAGCGAAAAGTGTCAATCTTTTTGGGACAGAGGGAGTATTAGTTATTGTAAGTTTGAATTGAAGTTGTTTCTGGACAGAGAGTTAAGTTTGAGGTTGAAGCATCTTTTGTGTATTTACTTTTTTTCTTATCTGTGCAAAGAAGTGCATAAGAAGAAGAAGAATAAGTGGACATCAGTACTTTTCTATGTTCTGGTTCTCTGATATACATTGCATTCGAAGGCTACATTTTAAGCAGCAGCCTGAAAGTGGGATTCTCTCCAGTTTATTTGAATTTTTGTCACATATACTACATTTGAGGCAAAACTATTGAATTCGAATGAACTTATATGACATACTCGACGTCCCACAATAAAATGATGACCTATATCTTTGATTAGATTAAGTTCCAAATTATTGAATCAGCTATTGGGACGCAGGAAACGGGATAAACTCGATGAACCTTTGAGGGTGAAAATGGATTTGTTACTTTTTAACCTTAAATACATCTTGATATTATTATGATTTTATATATCTGTTCTATGTCTGGAAAGGAATCGGACTAACGTTCATGTAGCAGGCTTTGATAGTTAAATGAAAGAGAAAAATTAAGATACATAAATTTAAATAATTTACATATAAAAATTATGCACGTCAAAATAAGCAATTGAAGGAAAATACACAGAGGAGGAGTCAATTCAAGGGCCGGTGCCTATCATTCCAAATGAAAAATCATTTGGAAATAATAGAAGCCATCTGTTGAAACACCAATATCTTACCAGCATTATATACGTCCAACTTTGTGATTGAAAACGAATGGGTTATTATTGTGGACCCTTAAATGTATTGGGCCCTTGAAAAGAGAATAATTGGAGTGAGTAGTAGAAGTGGATCTCATGAATGGACAATATACAACCAGATGGCCCATTTTCCAGAAATGCAAAACAAAACAACAAAATATAACAAACCAACTTTGCTCTAAGCTTCGAAAAGTCAATGTCCACTGCCTCCAAAAAAATTTGATCTCTGGAATTATGCGAGGCAAGATGATAAGGTTTTTAGTCCTTTTATTAAAATGTCAAATTCACAATTTGATAAATGTTCCATAAATTTTCAACACATCAATATCACTTCCCATTCTAATCTTGCTGACTCATTGCCCATTTTTTGTCCTAAAATTGTCCTCCAATTACCTCATGTGTGACCAATTCCAAAAATAAATGTATACATGGATAGTGTTTATACCAAACTAAAAAGTAGATAAAATGAATTTTTACATACACTATATAGAAAATTACTCCCTACGTCTCAAAATAAGTGTCATCTTAGCAAAAATCACGTATTAAGAAATCAATGTGGTGTTTACTAATCTAGCCCTATTTAGCAGATGTTTTCTTTAGAATTGAGCAATGTTAAAGAAAATTACTTCTTTAATGCTAAGGGTATAGTTAGATATAGTTTGCCAATTTTATTGAATTTCTAAGGTTACACTTATTTTGGGATAATTTTGTTTTGGTTAAGATGACACTTATATTGAGACGGAGAGAGTAACATATATTCTTATTTACTTAATCATGATGACTTCATATAGTTTAGTGTAATTACAAGAATTAGATAAACGTTCCTTTAAATCCAGCTGCTTTAATTCAGACATCATATATTTCATAGAGAAGTTAAGGTGATGACAAGTGTCTTGACAAATCTAAGGGCGTTGATCTTGTCTAGTACATAGTGGACCAACCTATTTATTCACCTTCAAAATAGGTTTGAACTAATCAAAATGATTACATAAATTGTTATTATTTAGTGATTATTATTTGAGATCATACAGAAAAAATTAAAATGGTTTTAACTTTGGATGTAAAATCAGAAACAAGGTGCGCTTAAATATTTTTCCGAAAAAATAGTTTTGGGTGTTAGAAGAATTGTTTCAATAGAGCGGATTTTTCAGTAGAGCAGATTTAAACTGAATGTGTTCGTTGGCGTTATAGGTATGGTTTTATATGTGATTTGACTTTAATTTGATTGGATGCATTTTATTAGATTATTTTCTTGTGGAGAAACCTCTCCCTTTGTTAGTTTATTATTAAATAATATAATATGGAAATTAATCTCTCATTGGAGGATACCATGAAATTGGTTATTGGTTATTGGTTATAGTCATACTATCGTAGAGACACTACTTGTCAATTTTATAAGAGAGACATTGTTTTTCAAAGTAAATACGCTTACCACTTTAAACCTTACATGATAAAGGGAAAAAGAAAAGAAAAACTCTTCATGAAGCGAAGTATGAATAACACAACATTAGACACATCTCTACATTAGGTAAGACTAGTAATTGAAACTTTTATATGTTTATACCTTAGTCTTAATGTCTTATATTAACCGTCGGTCCATTAAGACAAAATTTTGCTCGCCGTAGATATCATTTCTCTTCGTCTTGTATATAATTATAAGTAGTATTCTACGCTATCAGTAAACATTGAACATATATAATTTTATTTATATAAGGCATACAGAGATAACTGCCTCCTTTTTTGTGGTTCAATATTCGGTGTTTCGTACCCGCTTTGTCGTTCTATTAATTCGAATTTATGTTAGTAATTTTTTATTTCAGGGGTAAAACGCTATCTAATAAAGAAGACTGCATTCCAAGAGCTCGTATCCAAAATCTCTTTTTAGCGGTGAAGAGGTTCTTACCATCCTGCGATAACCTTTGATGATTCTTATTAACATATTATCTATTTTAGAACGTCCAAACAGTTTGACACCACTTTTAGTAATATAACTGTTTACAAATTTTATAATTGTCTTGAATTAAAATTTATTGTATTAATCAAAATTAGTTGTATTATTACTACTATTTTTTTATTATTCTAAATTAAATTAATTAGCCACTATTAATTGGCAGTAGTAACTATTCGGAGTAAAATATCAAGTGGCCAACTAGCACTATGAGAAGCCAAATGTGACCAAGTCAAACACGTAGGTTTTCACATCAACACGTTTACTATGCATTTTGCTTTGTTGCTCTGCAGTCTGCTGTATTTTTCAATTTAAAAGGGCAAACTCTATCATCCAATTGATCATTGATAAAATATTGACTGAATAATTCAATTTTACCATTATAGTAAATCCAATAACTCATGAACAAGAATAGAACCTTTGCTTTTCTAAGCTACTTTTAATATTTATCAAAACAAAAGATTGTGATGTATCCAATTTTGTTTGTTTCCATCAAATCATTATAATATTCACAACTTTAGTAAATATTTAATCATTAAAAATCCAACTTGAGTTCTTGCTAGTTGTATCACACTTGTTGACTTTTAATATATTTTTTCTTCTCATGCATGGTGTATAAATTAATCAAACTTCTTTTTTGTAAAAGGCCACAAGTTGGGACCTTGGGATAAATTAGTAAAAGACGGAAAGACCTAAAAAAATATACTTGCGGCTGTGAACGGCGGATACCGTCAACTACAGCCATTTCTTGGGAGGGTTTCTTTTGATTTTTCATAAATAAAATTAAGATAAGTTAATTAATATAATTGATGGGCCCAATTTTTTTTATTTTTTTTCAGGATATTACTTGCAGAACTGGGAAAAGTTAAAAAGGCAATTATCCCACGAGAAGCATGCCATTCACACACATTTGTGCATGTCACTTTCGTAAATGGGTGGAACATCCTTTAAAAAAAAAAACAATATGGAGCTTAGATTATAAAATTGATAGACACAACGTATATCAAAAACTAGTCAGAATCTCAGATTAAAATTAAAAAAAATGATTGGGGCATTCCGAGAATCGAACTCGGGACCTCTCGCACCCAAAGCGAGAATCATACCACTAGACCAAATGCCCTCATGCTTTTTAGTTTCTCTTATATAATTTCATAACTTATTGTCTTATATTCAGACATTGACAAATTTATCGCCAAGTTTTCACTTATTTTCCTTTGAATTTTCTAATAAGTTAGAAAATACAAAAAAATGTAACGGGCACAGAACTAAAGATGGACAAGAAATTAGCAGTAGGATGAAAGGAAAAGAGGAAAACATATAAATAAATGAGGAGAAACAAAAATGTTAGAACTAGACAAAGACAAATAGGAGGAAAAAACGTTTTTATGATGAATATGTAGAACGATTAAGTTTTAACAGATTAGCCAGTAAAAACACAAAAAGGAGAGAAGTTGTACAACTACACATAGAGGAGAATAAAACTTTTGGAAGATAAAGCTAATAAAATGTAGTTTCATAATATGGATTAGAACAACGCTTGCACAGTTGCACTTAACGCGATGCACAATATTCCCAATTTCTAATGAGAAGAACCTGAAAAAAAAAAAAAAATCACGTTCTTTTATGGCTCCAATATAAACTAATCGGTCTATAAATTTAGCATAGCAAGTTAAATTGCTAGTCAAAAATAATGTGAACAATACAAGTCTTATCGATCGGTTAATTTCACGTTCTTTTGCTTCGCATGTAAGAAATGAAAAGTGTGTCGATAAGTATTCCAACTGTATGTTCTTATTAATGCATCTTCACCTTCTTTTCTCCCACTATTGACTATTCCACCGACTCTCCTTTAAAATTTAAATTCACTTTAGAACAATCAAAAATTCGTTTCCAACTATTTTTTCCTCCTAACAACATACTAGAAAGATCAGTTATTCAACTTCCTATTTACCGTTGTTCGCAAACGCTCTATCATTTGGAAAAAGTTTTATTCCTCATTCTTTTACAACTAAAGATGATAAATAGGCGCTCCCCCAAAAAGCTTGACAAGATCACTTTCTTTTCTTCTATTTTTTTTTTTTTTTTTGGCCAAGAAATATGATGATTAATTGATAACACTTAAATAATATAATCCTTATCAATAAGAAGGAAGATGTAAAAACTAAGCTAGCGTTTGGCCATAAATTTTAAATCATATTTTGGAAATATATTTTCAAATATCTGTTTGGCCAAAAAATTTGATCAGATTTTGAAAATCTATTTTCAAAATATTTTCAAGTTCCAAAAGCTAGCTTAGACCAATTTTTGGGTGGATTTTCACTTCCACTCAAAAAACAGTAAATTTTTTTCAAGTAAAATGCATGTCCAAATGCAACTTCAATTTCTTAAAATCGCAACTTCAAACCTCAAATTTTCAACTTCAAAATTTATGTCAAACAGGAGCTAAGACTTCCTTCCTTTCTAAATTTGAAATCAGCTATATAAAATTCATAATTCATTAATTCCTCAAAAAGAGGGGGAAAAAAAGGAGAAAGGTGAGCGTTGAGGAAAATAGTACTGTAGGTGGTACGTTATGGTACAATAAGGGGTGCATGCAGCGGAGAATCACATTGGAGTGTGGACCCCACCACTTCCCTCTTAACAAAAAAACAAATGAAAAAGGGAATAAAAACAATAAATAAACAGAAGAAAAAAACTCATTTATGGGAACTCGTGAAAGAAGTGGGTTATAGCTGGCAAAGAGTATAAACATTGGACGTCAGTTTATTTATTTTTAAAATTGTTTTTGTTGGTTTTTTCAAAAGTTGCAGTTAGGCCCGTTAAAGACAGTGCACACGTCACTAGCAAACTGACAATTGACTTGTCTTAGGTGGTCCCACCTAACAAACTTCTTACGTGGCTAGATAGAAGTCATGATTTGAGCTGTAACTTGTCGGCCGTTTGCTCATCAAAGGAGCGTTATCTACGTGGCACTTATTTTGGGTCCTACATTCACAACTGTCCGTCCTAGAGGGAATTCGGCGCCATTTTTTATGGCTTTGGGTTTTGTTGAGGAACACCAATAATTCATGTGAGAGAAAAAGATAGCCATTGGACAAGGAACCATTAACATTAGAAATGATGATTTTTTTTTTTCATTAATTATAAGGTTAGACTGCTATTATGTTTTTGTTAGGTCACTGATTCTAATGCAACTACTTTTCTCTTTGGATTTGTCTTACATTTTTCTACCCCTTTGTATTTGCTATGGCATGAAGAGAAATATCACATTTGTTTAGGTGGCTACATGTCTCTTGGAAGTTAGATTATACAGTAGACTAGATAAAATTAACTTGAGCGCCTCAATTTATGCTAGTGTTTACTTCATTAACGACGTACAATCTGAATTATTTTATTTAATGAGAGCCTTGCTCACAAGAAAAAGAGAATGTAGATAGGTTTCTTGAATCGAGTCTTGACTTTGCAATTGTATGTTGTTAGTAGTCCTACCTTGGGTGGATGATAATCTATCTCCTTATATGATCTTATTATCACTATTTGACCTAGTTTTTGTGATTGAATTTGGCACAAAGTCCTTTTTTTTTTAATCATAATTTCAGATTCAGACCTACTCAGTTATTATTTTATCAAATATAAGTCACCCATATTATCTTGTCCACACTCTAGTTGTCAAGCCTATGCGTGTCACATTGATAGGTGCTATGACAATTTGTCTCTTTATATGACCTTGAACTAACTTCTTAGATCGAGTTTGGTCCAAAATTTATTTTCGAATCATTTGTAATAAACGACAATATTCATTGCGTTTAGGATTTTGAAGAAAATGAGATCGCTGTGGAGTCTATCATTGAATTTAAGCCTTTTAAGTTGGGGGTGGGGGGTGGAGGGAATAATGGATTGAATACTTTTTTTTTTTTTTTTGAAAACAGAGTTACATAAGTTAATTTAAGTCTACAAAGTTAAATAATCGGATTAATTAGCCAGTGACAATGTGAAAACAATTCGTCATGGAGGCTCTCACAAGAATAAGGCTTAAAGGTAAATTAGAAAATTTTAGCCATCCAATGATGTGGTATAGCTAAGGGTGAGCTCTAATCATATCTACAAGTGCCAAATATGATTATTGGAACATCTGCCTACAAACAATTGGTCGATCCAAACGATATTTGTCCACAGTGATTCCTCTGTGGTCCATATAGTGTGACGTCGTCGAGGCTCGTACATATAATTGATCACATTGGAGTATTAAATAAGAATTCTGTCCCAGGTATTATTATAAGGAATGAGTGTACTTTAGGGGAAGAAAAGTATCTTCCCATTATCTTTTGCTTTATTGTATGGAGTTGCTTGTTATGTCCTACTAGTAGAAATCAGTTAAGAGAACCTTTTTTGTTTTCAAATTCTTGTTATACGTTACTCAAGAAGATTTTTATTGGTTTATTTTAATTCAGCAAAGTCCACAAGAGGACACATCCTCGACTACTTCTTAGCAGTACAGTGGGGGGGGGGGGGGGGGGGCGGAGTACAGTAGGGAAAAGTCTGATTTAAGGAAAAAGGACGACCACCCAATTAATGAGTGTGGTCTTGCTAGCATAGTAAAAAACTACTTGATTCTGAGTGAGTAGTTAATTTGAAGGAAAAAGGACACTCTGCGGAGTTAAGGCGCTTGTTTGAAATTTGCAAACTCAATTTTTGAGTTGTTGCGAATATTTGTTTGTTTACTTTGTTTACGCAAAAAAGAAAGTGGAGTAACTTTTCTTTTTCAAACTCAATTTTTCGAATGTTTCAAAAACACAAAAACTAGTTTTCCCTAAAAGAACAACACAAATTTGGAAAACAAAAGGCCGAAACTTACAAACTTCATTAGGAGTCTAAAAGTACCAAAATTTCAAAAATAAGCTTAAATGTTTTGAATTACATATACGATATGATATGAGGTGGGTCTTGGGCATAACTCAACTATAATTTTAGGTAAAATTTACTTGGCATAGCTTACATTATTACTTATTTATGGAACATAATTAAACTTTACAATAATTATATTTAGTAGCTAAAATATAACATATTTACTTCCTATAGCTACTACTTTTTTACCACTCATCTGATAAATTCCCACACCCCTAAATTTAAGCAAAAAAAAAAAAAAAAAGTCCCTCTCTCCTATCCCCCTAAATACACGCCATTATGCCCAATATCCCTTAATTTCCTCCAATTTCAAATCAGTTTTACAATAGTTCATCTTCCTTGTTTATCTCTAATTAACTACTCATTAATTACACTCATAATTCAAATCTAATTCCCAAAAAAGGTAAGATTCTATACTGATTTTTACGTTTCACCGTGTATTTAACCTATATATTTATGTTATATGTTCAGTATATTTCAGTTCGTTTGTATTTTTTAGTTCAGTATTACAGATCTGTGACTTAACCAGATCTATATTTTATGTGCATTTTAAGTATATTTTGTATTGTTTATTTTTTTTCACATGTTTCTTCAGTTAATTCGTGTTTATTGTTCTTCACCATAACTGTAATTTTTTGTAGTATATTTAATCATTTAAATACAGTCTAAATATACAGCAAATATAACTTAGATATATTCCATAAGTCCACTTTTAATGTACAGTGTGTTACAGAAGTTAAAATTCCATCTAAATACACTCCCAATATATGTAAAATATATATAAAATATAGTTAACAGTAAACCAGAATAAGTAGTATCAAACAGATCAATCAAAATGAAACTAAAATATAACCAAAATATATACGAAATACAACTATTAAAACATGAATCCAAAACAAAAAGTCAAATCAATTTATATAGAGTATACTTTTCAAATCTTAGTAAACCACCAATATAACATAACATCTTGTTAGTTGTTTGAATGAGATATGAGATCAAATATGGAATGGGAGGATATTTGCGTGAATCATGAAACATTAAAAATTGATTTTAATTTAAATTGGAATAGTTTTTGTTTCCATAAATATAGCACTTTCAGTTTTCTCAGCGTGTGTTTTTCCGTTATGTTTATCCTATATTTAAGTCGACGTGTCTACTAGCTAAATATAGGGTCCTCCAGGTACGAATTGTAAATGTAGAATATGTAGTTATAGGTTGTGAGAAGGAGCTAAAAGGTCGTTATTTGTGAAAATTTTGTTAATTTTAGCTTAGCGGAAAATTACTCAAGACCATTAAGGAGACCAATTTTCCATTATATTATCACCAATGTGAAACTCAACACCCTTGTATATCAAGACCCCCCAATTAAAATGTGGACAATAAACAAAAAATTGAAATGAATCTAATATTAATTCCACATTAAGAAATGTTACGTTGGGTCTAATCCAAAAACTAACTTGTTAGTTGAGGATTGCCAAGAGCACACAAGGAGGTCAAGTCCCGCGTCCCACCACCTATATGGGACTCAACACTGTAAATTACATATTTATTAATAGTATATTACTACATAGAGAGTGGACTAATATTTGTTTAAATCGGCTATACTTTATTCGGAAAAGCTCAAATATGCCATTGAGCTATTGGAAATGGCTCATTTATGCCACTCGTCAATAGTTTGGCTCGTTTATGCCATCGAACTATCGGAAATGACTCATTTATGTCACTCATCAATAGTTTGGCTCATTTATGCCATCACTCGCTACCAAAATGACTCATCCATCCATTTTTTGTTGACGCCAGTTTTATAATACCATATATGAATCGTGGCCTCCAATTAGAGGCAATGGCGGAGCCACAGTGTCGAAGACGGGTTCGGCCGACCCCACAAGCTTTTGTTCAAACCTTATATTTGCTTTAAGAAATTTGTGTAATATGTATAAATTAGTAATTTAGAACCTAGTAACTTAAAGATTTGAATTCGGAACCTACAAACCTCAAATTGTAGCTCAGCCTATGGTTAGATGTCTACGTCGTTTAATTAAACCGGCCCAATTTTTACTCCCAAATTAATAAAAAATACGACCCATACACGCGACCCACCCACAACCATAATCTAGTTGGAGGTCACGTATCATATTTGGTATTGTAAAACCACCGTTAATGAAAAATGACATGGATGAGTCATTTTGATAACGAGTGATGACATAAATGAGTCAAACTATTGATGAGTGGCATAAATGAGTCATTTCTGATAGTTCGATGACATAAATGAGCCAAACTATTGATGAGTGGCATAAATGAGTCATTTCTGATAGTTCGATGGCATATTTGAGCCTTTTCGATACTTTATTTTTGTTTCCCTTTTTAGTGGAAAGAGTTACTATTGTATTGATGAGAAAATTGTTCCTTTCTTGTGGTGCCGGGCTAAAAGCAGAGCATTGGCAGGTTAAAAGCCAATACGCCTAACTTGCTTGAGCAATACAGTTAGGACACAGAGGATAGAGACCTGACTTTCATGTGTTTATTAAAGTAATGTACGTAGCATCTAACACTTTGGTCTCGCAAAAGTTACACATTGTTCAAGCAAAGCATGCCTAATATCTTCTCCTTTATATTACAATAACCGTGGCTGAATATTAATTGAGAAAAAAATTCACAATATAGTGTCATTCGAATTTCATGCGTATCAAACGGACTTGGAAAATATCGAGTACAAGTATATAAATTCTAACACAGAAAAAAACTTACTAGGTGATAAACCATTGTTATTTTGTTTGGCATGTATATAGTCTTGGGTCACCACTCTTTTGAGTATGGCAAAGTAAAAGGAGACAAGATTATATTCACCTCCCTCTACTTTGTCAATCACAACATTCGTCTAATCTAATTCTCGATAAACATGTAGACATAAGGTTTCAATTATTTCAATTTTGGTGGACAAAGTTATCTAATACATATGCTAAAAACAGGTAGTATTACGTTTTTGAAAGATATCATTTCCTCTTATTGAAAGAGGCGTACAATAATGAATTTTTTTGAAATATAAAAGTGTGTTTTGAACTGTCTATTTTTAAAAAGAAAATTAGACAAGGAAATTGAGGGAGATGTGCACTCGTGTGGGCTGTGGTTTTTAGACACGTGACAAGGTGGCGTAATGGAGGAAGGGACGGTGCGGAGTACGGGCAAAGGACAGAAGAAGTTGGTGAGGAAGGCACATCACACATGTGAGTTGTATTACTTTAGATTTCTATCGCATCTGTGACTTATTCCTACTACTCCTAACTTTTACTACCCCACCCCCAACCCCAAGTGCTGTCTTCAGTTTCTTCTTATTTTTCTGCAAAAAGTATTCAAATTTTATTAAAAAGCAGTATTCAATTTTTTTAATGTTATAATTTGATAAGACATAATGTAGGACTTATAAACACAAGATGACACAAATGCTATGTAGAAACACAATCCACCAGTTAGGTCTGTTTGGAATTCATTGTGTAATTAGCTGGTGTTGTAATTAATAAGGTAGCAATTACAAAGTCAAAGTAAGTACACATTATACTTCTTTCATTTCGAAATTAACAGTATCTTTAGCTTACAAAAAAGTCACAAAATAATTATCATTTTAGAAATTTAAGATCAAATTGACAATTGTTTCCAATTATATTCACCATCACAAGTAACATCGCCGACAACTAATGACATCAACCAACTCTAGAATCACAACACATACCGCAACCATCACAAGTCACAACTATCACCACCACCGATACTAGCCACTAGCACCAATCATCACAACCGCTACCACTACAAAGCTTCTCCACCATCACTCGCGAACATAAATGTTTTATTTATCAAATAATGATTCTATTTTACTGAATTTGTACTTTAATATTTAATGATTGTTTATTTGAATTATATATTTATTATATTTAAAAATAAATAAATTATGCACAATCAAATGTTAAAAAATAAATAAATTTAATCATTCAGTGTTCAGATCTTAGATACAATATCTTAAATTATTTTGATGTGTACAAATTTACAAGTTTTAATTTTAACGCAAACAAATGGGGCCTAGCATTTATATCCCAACACGACAATTATGCGAAAATAAGTTAGTTATCAGTCTACGGATGCTGACTTTATTTGTAGCATTTGAAAAATACTGGTAAACATTACTATCAAGGAAAATACTTACATCTTCCATCAAACAAGTAAATACCGTGACATTTTTGGTGTATTACTTAAACATATGTTATTTCATTATGGTTGATTCACGCGTATTGTGCGCATGATATCAAATAATTATATTAAAATGAAAAAATAAAAATGAATATTTATTTACTTTTATACTCCGTGGAACTAACGACTATTAATAAAACAATTTAAACTCCTTATAATGGTCATAATTAAAGGAAAATCTATATAAATAAAAACAAATTTAGCTCACTTCATGCTTTAGCAACGCTGCTTTAGAATTAAAATAACAACAACAACAATAACATACCCAGTGAAATTCACAATGTGGGGTCTGGGGAGGGTAAAGTGTATACAGACCTTACTCCTATCTTGGAAGATAGGGGGCTGTTTTCGAAAGACCCTCGGCTCAAGAGAAAACACAACAAGAAAGGTTAGATAAGCACAAGCAGTTCAAAGCAAAATGCAAATGAAACTAAAGAAAGCGAATTAGTCAAGATAGAGCTGTCTGGAAAAAAAAAAAACATTAGCTACCACAAATAAATAAGATAATCGAAGCACAAGAAACAACATATAGTAGCAAGAATCAAAGGACAATAGATTATAGATCGAAACAGCGACTACTTACTAGCCTTCTATCCTAATTTGAGTCCTCCATAACCTCATATTTAAGGTCATGTCCTCGGTAAGCTGAAACTGCGCCATGTCCTGTCTCAGCACCTCTCCCTAATACTTTTTCGGCCTACCCTTAGCTCTTCTGAAACCATCCATAGCTAACCTCTTACACCTCCGCATTGGGGCATCTGTGCCTCGTCTCCTCACATGCCCAAACCATCTCAGTCTCACTTCTCTCATCTTGTCCTCTACTGATGTTACTCCAACCTTATCCCGGATATCTTCATTCCTAATCCTATCTCGCCTGGTGTGCCCACACATCCATCACAACATTTTCATTTCTGCAAATTTCAACTTTTGGACGTGAGAGCTCTTGACTGCCCAGCACTCTGCCCCGTACAACAAAGTCGGTCTCACAACCACTTTGTAGAACCTGCCTTTAAGTTTTGGTGGCACCTTCTTATCACACAACACTCCTGAAGCAAGCCTCTATTTCATCAACCCTGCACCAATAGGATGTGAGACATCATCGTTAATATCCCCATTTTCTTGTATAATGACCCAAGATATTTGAAACTTCCTTTCTTTGGGATGGCCTGGGTACCAAGCCTCACTTCCACGCCAGGCTCATGTGTTACGTCACTGAACTTGCACTCCATGTACTCTGTCTTGGTCCTACTCAACTTGAACTCTTTAGACTCCAGAGTTTGTCTCCAAACCTCCAGCTTGACGTTCACTCCGCTACGAGTCTCGTCAATCAAGACTATTTCATCCGCAAATAACATACACCATGGCACCTCGCCTTAAATTTGCCGCGTCAAACAATCCATCACTAAGGCAAATAAAAATGGGTTAAGAGCTGATCCCTTGTGCAACCCCATCTCCACTGGGAAGTGCTTCGAGTCTCCTCCCACTGTCCTTACCCTGGTCTTGGCTCCCTCATACATGTCTTTGATTGCCCTAATGTACGCTACAGGTACACCTTTGGCCTCTAAGCATCTCTATAAAACCTCTCTTGACACTTTGTCGTAAGCCTTTTCTAGGTCGATAAAAATCATGTGCAAGTCCTTCTTCCTCTCCCTATACTGCTCCACCAGTCTCTTCACAAGATGGATGGCTTCTGTAGTCGAGCGTCCCGGCATAAATCCGAACTGATTCTTTGAAATGGACACGCCTCTTCTCAAAGCTTTTACCTATTATAAATTTGATGTCAATGTTTATTCAAACATTGCTACCCAAAAAAATGTTTTTACTTGCATTATTTTCTTGTTTTGCGTTAAAAGTGCACAATTCAATTTCGCTCATTCACAAAGTTACCGTAAGTGTTAGTCATTCCATACTTATCATCATGTGCTGTGTAAATTTTGTATTCTTACACGTTATTTGACGATAATGTAATTATATAAATAGTCAAATAACATGTTACATATCAACATAGATATTTTAATTAATCCAAAATTAAATATTCTCGTCATATCACAAACGCTAAAAACAAAATTTACTCATGGAACCAAAAAGGTTAATGGCTATAGGTAGCATAAGCAAAGTCTTTATTAATTGAAAGAGAAAGAAAGAGTCTTTAATTGAATCCAAACACTTGGTAGACAGGTATTCGGCAAAGGTACATTCGGAAACGACAACACACAGCCCATATTCATTGCATGAAAGCTGAAATGAGTGCCGATAAATTTGTGGCTTTCAATGATCCAAGATACTATCTCATTCACCCCATTTAAAACACATTGGTAATAGTGCTAAGTGCTACAACAACTAGTGACCGCTTAAACACAAATGATTTTTTTTTTTTTGTAACGAGAATAAAATTACATAAATATAATGAATCGCATATTTTCGCGATGGTTGTTTAACCCGAAGGTAGAACTAGATGTGCAACTATCGATTTAACTAAATCGAATTGAAAAAAAAGGTTACTTACTGAGGGTTATTGATGTAATTGTTTTGTGTTTTTAATTGATCTATCGATATATTAGTTTTTTAAAATTTACTTAACGGTTAAATTGATAACCCAATGAAGTCCTGCTAAATTTACCTTTTTTATTTATGATTATATAACAGTGACTCTAGAATTAGAAAGCTTATACCTAATTTTCTATTTCTCTTTGCCAAAGTTTTGTTAGCTTGACTATAATATATCGGAAAAGGTCCAAAAATACCCCTGAACTATTGAAAAAAACTCATAAATACCCTCCTTCCACCTTTTGGTCTAAAAATACCCTTCCATCCACCTTTTAGGTCTAAAAATACCCTTAAGGTTTGTTTTTGGCTCAAATATACCCCTCAAACTAACAAGTTAAAATTAACTCTTTTAAAAAGCCAAATGGCAATTTGTAATTGGTCCATAATAAAATTCCGTAATTTAAAAAAAAAATCCAAATTTTTTTTAAAAAATTGCCAATAATAAAATTCCGTAATTTACATATTTTAAAAAAAAAAAATTGTGTGGAAACTTAAAAATTAAAAACTAAAAAATTTAAAAATATGAACGAAACTGTTTTTTTTTTTTTGCATTTCGTGAATTAATCAACGAAATATGTTTTTTTTTTGCATTTCGTGAATAAAAAAATGAAATAGGAAATTATATTTTTTTTTTTGCATTTCGTGTATTAAAAAACGAAATAGGATAAAAAATAATTATTTTCGTTCATATAAAAACGAAATTGGAAAATTGGACAAAATATATTTTCCAATTTTGTTTTTATATGAACAAAACTATTTTTTTTATCCTATTTCATTTTTCAATACACGAAATGCAAAAAAAAATTATAATTTCCTATTTCGTTTTTTTATTCACGAAATGCAAAAAAAAAACATATTTCATTGATTAATTCACAAAATGCAAAAAAAAAATCAGTTTTGTTCATATTTTTTTAATTTTTAAATTAAATAATATATGTGTCCAATCACAAAATGCCATTTAGCTTTTTAAAAGAGTTAACTTTAACTTTGTTAGTTTGAGGGGTATATTTGAGCCAAAAATAAACCTTAAGGGTATTTTTAGACCAAAAGGTGGAAGAAGGGTATTTATGAGCCTTTTTCAATAGTTCAGGGGTATTTTTGGACCTTTTCCGTAATATATTGGAGTTTGTTATAACTAAACATATTTATGGTTCATAACTAATCTGCATTTTTACTGAGTGAATGATTATATTATTATCTCTTCAATAAAAGGTAAGTGAAATCCGCCCTACTATGTCCCATCCATTTAGTAGCACTAAACTTTCTGATACAGCCTCAACTAAACGAAAGAAAAATTAAGGAAGGAGCTTAGCCTAGGTTAACGGTAAAAGGTTGTGATTTTGTATTAGTTGTTTGTTGCAGTAACACATGCTACTGTGGATGTCTAAGACAATAAATTTGTCTTAGAGGTTACTATTACTATTATAGAAGAAAGTGCATATTAACAAACGAAACAAGAAGAGAAAGGAAAAATATCTAAAGGAGCAGGTTGGCTTCTAGAAGGCATCTTTTTATATGTTACACTGATAACCAAAATCGTTAAGAACTAATTAATAGATAACCGATAATGAATATCTTAATAGTTTGGTTGTCGATTTAACTAGTATACAACTCGATAATCGATAAATTGAACCGATAACATACAAAATTAAAACGAACCAAGCCGGCTGATAAGTTGCCTAAGTAGAAAAGCAAGAGGAGATTTTTTTTAAGAACAATCTTAAATTAAGATAAAATATGCTAATATCACCAAATTCCGTACTAGAGGTAGATCGTGTGGCGGAACTATTCTAGTCCAAGGAATGTCAAGTGACATTCTTCATTTAGAAAAATTACAATAGGTAGATAGATAATCATTTTTAATGTACATATATTATATGTTGAACTTCTTTGTATGTTTACTTTTTATATTATGATAACCGGTAAAAAATTTGACACCCGTTCAACTGCACCTTTATAAGAAAGAATAAAGTTGGTATATTGGTCAACTTCTTTTAAACTAGATTAACATCTCAAAGAAAATAAGTTAGAAAAAAAAAACTAAGAAACACGAGCCAGCAAAAATGATTGTGACTCAAACACTATCAACGATTAATGAAAATGAACGCCGCTTCTTGATTTTATGGTATATTATATTACCATCACACATTGATTAAGATTGCAATTTTAAAGGAAAAGCCACTACCTTTGAAGCAAGTTTGTTGAAACTCCATCTATAAATCCGCTCATTGATTAAACAAAAGTGGAGAAACAATCTTTCGGTTACCATATAAGTTGCGTGACATGTTTCTTCCTAAATCTAGGTAACAACAGTAATCAAATTAATTAATTACACAAAATCTAATCTGATCTCATTAATTAAAAAATCAAAGAAAACGTTAAAGTCGGTTACAGGCAGTTCAAACTGTGTGACTGGCACGTGGAGGTAGGTGGGCACGAAGGCCGTTATGATGGGTCAGGTTTTACAGCCTGGCTTCATCCTCCTATTCTGCTTCGGTTATTTGTCGTTTAGTGCCAGCTCATCACCACCAAAAACTTTTAAAAAAATACTCTAGTAAACCTACTAAAAGTAGGAAAATATCAACGCCCATGAAAATGCTCTCCAGCCTGGCTTTAGTCAAAGCCCATCCACTCATCATCTCTTCACCGTACGTACACTTCATAAAAATAAATAAATAAATTATTATTAACTTCCAAAACGGTCGGTGATTTGAAATTTTATTTTCCATAAATCTCACTAAAATACATTTAAAACCAACTACTACTCCTGCTCCTTAAGGGGTCCTTTGGTAATTAGCTAGAGTTACGCAAATATTAATTGTGTAATTTTTATATATTATTTTTTACAGAGATTAATTCTGCAGGATTAATTGTTCATGAAATAATAATTTTATTTTTTACTTTGCATAAAATAACACATAGTTCTCCACAAACATAGCATTACCCTTATACATGAAACTAGCCTTCTAAGTTCTAACCATCTTTCAAACTTGGTAGTATTAACCATACAACATTTAATATACAAATAACTTAGCCTCGTAACAAGCTACCAAACCATTCCAAAATATCCCAAAACTAACCGAGATTTTAGAAGCGTGATTCAAATAGGTGTGTATTTAACCGTCTCATCATGTGACACGCGTCCCTTGCGAGCTGTATACTTGTAACTGCCTTTGCTTCTCTGTAACCGGTCACTTGCACCTCCTCAACCAGTCATCCCTATCCTCTTTCCCTTGTCATACTATATAAACCCCTCTCTCTCCCCCACAAGTTCCAGTTCAGTAAAAGGCGAGGCTCCGCCTCCCACCACCCCTCAAAATTTGTAAATATTTTCACGAGAAATCACCTTTTCTTCCGGTTTATCAGTTACTATTCCCTTATGGCTGCAATTATACAGAGAAAAGATTCGGATCGGATCAAAGGTCCATGGAGCCCCGAAGAAGACGAACTGTTACAAACACTGGTTGAAAAACATGGGCCCAGAAACTGGTCTTTGATAAGCAAATCGGTTCCGGGTCGATCCGGAAAATCATGTAGGCTTCGTTGGTGTAACCAACTTTCACCTCAAGTTGAACATCGTGCTTTTACGCCTGAAGAAGATGATACCATTATTCGGGCCCATGCTAAGTTCGGTAACAAATGGGCTACGATAGCCCGTTTACTATCGGGTCGAACAGATAATGCTATTAAGAACCATTGGAACTCTACTTTAAAACGTAAGTGTTGTTCTATGTCTGAAGATTTAAGCTTTGATACGCCTCAACAGCCTTTAAAAAGATCTTCTAGTGTAGGGATGAATCCCGGTAGTCCATCTGGATCCGACTTGAGTGATTCAAGTCTTTCGGGTTCGGGTTTTCCTCAACCTCTTGTTTATAGACCCGTTCCCCGACCCGGTGGGATTTTCCCTCTTCCTCCAACTCCCGTTCATCAGATCGAAACTGCTCCAACTGTACCCGTACCCGTATCCGACCCTCCCACTTCTCTTTGCCTTTCCTTACCCGGATCCGGATCCAATGAAACCTCAAATCAGTCAACCCAAGTTGATAAACCGGTACCCGTACCCGAACCGGTGCCAATTGCTTGTTTACCATCGTCTTTTATGGCTCAGATTCCTCAAACGCAGCAAAGTTATGATTTTGGTGCACAAAAATCAGGAGAGAAACAGTTTTTTACGCCAGAGTTTTTATCAGTTCTGCAAGATATGATAAGAAAGGAAGTGAAGAGTTATATGTCAGGGTTTGAAAAGAATGGTGTTTGCATGCAAACTGATGCAATAAGGAATGCAGTCATTAAACGTATGGGCATTAGCAAGATTGAGTGAATTAATCAGTGATTACAGATTTAATCAGGCAACAATGGCAGCAGCAAAGCAAAATGAGGTTGAAATGTGATGGAGGAAACAATGGATGGAAGATCCTGTCTTTTTTTTTTTGCTTAAATCTTTTTTTTTATGCCTTTCGTAGAATTCATGGTTCTACAAAAAAATAATTTTGCAGTAGTGTACAGATGGAAGGGAGAGAAGAAAAAGAAAAGAAATTGGAAAACGTATCTGTTGTTCAGGGAAAAATGCATGGAAAAAAAATATCCTGTGGACCAACCAACCAGAAAAAAAAAATTGAGAATCTCATTGCCGTGTCTGTTGGATGAACTGCTGCCCTAAATTGATAATATTTGACTAGTAATTAATTTAACAAATGTTGAGTACTATTATTAAGAGGATTTTCCTTTAGATCTTTGCTAAAATAATACTATTTCATGAATTTTAGAAGGGCGTTTTACATAAATGACTAAGGTTTAGTGGTTTAAAATTGGGCATAGTTACATTTACATGACATAGCTTTTTTTTTTGCTTTATTCATTTTTTTTTTGTTGTATTCATTTTTTACAGCGAGTAAAATTGAATACATAATAATATAGATATATACAAAAAATTAACAAATACACTTAAAAAAATATGAATATAATCTAAAAAATTAACAAAAAAAGAGAATACAATCGCTGCATTCGTGAATATATACAACACCAATCACTAAATTTCGGTTAGATCTGTCGGAAATTTCATAACAACACCAACAACAGCACTTATGGTGGCATTTCCGGCCATATTTGTTGATAATTTTCGGCGTGTTTGTGGCGGCATGGTGGGTAGCCGGAGCTCGTTCGCTCGAGCTTCAGCGGCTAACCACCACAACAACAGCCACTTATGGCGCGTTTTCGGCCAGAGATCTGACGATTTTCAGCGTGTTTGTGGCGACAGCGTGATTGGTGGCCGGAGCTCCGGTGGCTGAGCAGAAAAAGCAATCAAGAAATTTTTTTTATAAATAATAAAAATAAAATATTCTACTTTTAAATATATATATATATATATGTAGTTAGTAATTATATTTAACATATTATTTTTAGATATATAATGTAATTAATTTAAACTATAGTTATTAAATATAAATTGTATTAGTAGTGAGTTATGACATGTAGATTTTCCATTTTAGAAGGGAAAAACGTGTTTCTTTAGGAAGACTATCTAAACGACATTGAATTATCGACGGAATGGATATAATAACGTCGAACTTCGATATGTATAATTCATGTGGTCGGCGTAATTTTAGGATTGAGTTACAAAGTTGCAAATAATTCGAAGATTGAAAAATCCATAATGGAAAGTAATGAGAATTTTGCTAAGTGGTGGTGGTTGTTTGGATTATTCAGTTTTAGGGTCAGCAATTGGACATGAGATTAGATTGGGTAGAAGCCAAGTCGGTCTAGTTTTGAATGATATTTTGTTTTGTTTGCAGCTAACACCCAGTGTTTTTAAAAGGCAATTTCAAGATATGTCTCGGGGCGAGGCACAGGTAAAACGCCCCGGGACTCACGTGCGGGATTTAGTTTTGGTGAAGCTTACGTCATAAGCGTCTGACTGTACGTCCTAAACATGTCTAACGGCCAACGCTCGGAACTCACCTAATAGTTCTTGCACAAATTATATATTAAATTCTTTAATTAAAATCGTTGACCCTCATAATTCTTTAACAAATCAATGATACTTAGTAGTTTTTCATCTATAGAAATAAGAAGATTGAGTGTAACTAAAATAACTAGTCGTAGTATTGCATATTTACTATTAGAGAACATCGTGAGGGTGAATATCACTTAATATTTCTTTTAAAAATACATAGCCGATTTGTACATTTTCACTTGTCATTGTCTTTTGTCTTATGTATTAAAATTATCATATTTCACTATTTGAAAGTAATTTTAATTTTATTCATGAAGGAATTACATTTTAATTATAATACTGATAAAGTTTATTGATATAAAATTAATAGTATGATAGTAATATTGTTTTAAGAAATTGTGATTTTTTTACTATTTTAAAGCTAAGATGTTAGAGTTGATTTGTATTCCATAATAGATTTTATTTCATTGTATTGTTTATAATTGTAAAATTATGTTATATATAATTACAAGTTATAAGCAGGTGTGACTCAAGGGTGAGACTAGTAAAGCTTTTGTCTTAGGCCTTCAAACTTTTGAGGCCCCAAAAAATTTTACTGATGAATTTTGTGATTTAAGTTTCTCTTAGATAATATTGAAGATTGTAAAAGAAGTACAAAATATATATAAAACAAAAGAAAGAAAAAAAACTATCTAAGTTTTAAGAGTAATATTTTAAAACTTTGAACTAAACTACTCAAATCTTCATATAATTAAATAAAGTTTTCACAATAACATCCTAGGTAATGTCTTTAAAACGCATGACTAATATTTTATTGACTTGAATTGATCCTCACTAATATAAATACTAATGTTACTATATGTCATTTATTTACAGTTTTCTTTTAAATTTAATGTAATTTTATCTATTTAAAAATATTTATTGTAATTACAATATTTTATGAAATACTAAAAATAAATATTCATGGGGCTTACGCCTAGTGCCTCGAGGTTTACGCTTCGCCAAGGCAAATGTAAAACGCCCTTGCCTTTTGAAACACTGCTAACACCTACAATAGATTCACTTACAATTAATTAATGAATGTGGAGACAGTTGTGCATGACTTGAAGATTGTGGTGCTAACTGAAATTGTTTAATCAGTTGCTGATCTCCAGCTAATAGCAGCCTGTTAATGCGTTATTAGTCAAAGAACTTGCTTAAGGCGCTTAGTTTGTGATATGATGGTTAGGCAAATGCTCATTATAGTCGGTTAAAATCACCCTTTTTGTTGGTGGTGGATGCACTATGTGTTACACATGGTACAAGTGTTTTAATAAAATATCAGTGGAACCTAATCTAGTTGTGAAAAGGAACATTCGAGAAAACATGTGGAGCTGTTGAAATTTATGTGAGAAAAAAGGATTTTAATTATTGGTTAGCAATATTATTTCACATGCTTAATGTTACGTGATGATTTCTTAAAATGTCTTGAAAGGACGATATTGGGGCCATCCTATTAGCGTAGAGTGACTACAGACCCTCCTTTTGCATCACATTAAGTTAAGATAGATTGCTAATAGCAGCTAGTCAAGTAAACAATATGCACAAAAGAATTAAAAGAAAACTTGCTTGTATCTACAAGCAGGGGCGGATGTACCAAGAGCCCAGGTGTTCACCCGAACACCCTGGATAAAAAATTACAGTGTATATATAGGATAAATTTTATGTGTTTATGTACATATATTAACTTTTGAACACCCTGAACATATATTACAGTATATATTTAGGTTCAATTATTTTTTCGAACACCCTGAGTGAAAATCCTAAATCCGCCACCGTCTACAAGTCCAATTATTGCTAGCAATTATGTCTTTCATGTTTAATCTTACCCGATGCTTTTTTAAAGTATCTTGGAAGGACGATTTAGTGGGCATACTTGGTGGACCACAGACCCTCCCTTGGCATAACATTAGCTCTGAGGTATGTTACAAATGAGTTTTAATTCAATTCTTTTCTTGTACACTGTTCAGTTAAGATGTAGTGTTACTTGGCTGGCAAAAAATAACCAGAGACATCGATTGCTTTGTTTTACATTGCCCCTTCCAAGACACTTTAAGACGGCGCAGATTAATTATGCTTTATTTCGACAAACGCAGAATTTATGCTATGATGGCTTGCATTCATTTTTTCTCCGTTTAGGACAGAAGATTCTTTTTGGTTTAAATTTTTGCCCTTTCATCTTCTCTCAATTGTTCATTTCTACTCCACATTCGGTTTGGCTGGGGAGTAGATGCATGTTAGGTATTGGCCTGAGATACTAGCTGACGAACTTTCTTAAACGTTTCTGATCCGTAGGCTCATTGGTTTGGTGGTTGCTTTCTGATTTCTGGGGACCATATAGGGCTGGGCCTGAAAGTTTTAGCACATGAGAATTTCTCTGATTGGTCTAATTATAAAAGGCACTGGATTTTGTTTCACTTGAGTGCAATTAGATGAAGAAATTGCACGATTCCTCCTTCAAATGGGCTGGTCTTTAATTTTTGCTCTTTAGCAATCTAACTTATGCCTAGTGGGACATGATTTCTTTTGTCACGCGAGACATAAGTTGCGGAATATTATGATAAGAAAATATAAACTTATGCCTCGCGAAAAAGTTGTTTGTTATGAGGGACAGAATTAAAGACCAACACAAAATAGGGTAAGCCTGGCTACCGGTTCAAACCGGACCGGACCGATAACCGGTTAATAAACCGGCCGGTTTCCGGTCTAAAAACCGGAACCGACCACTGGTTCCAGTTTACCGGTTTTAAACCGGAAACCGGACCGGTCCGGTTTGAAACGTTAGAAAACCCTTTTTTGTTTTTGTTTTTTGTATAGTATATATATATATTATAGTATTTATTAGTATATTGTAGGTATATTTACATACTAGTTATGTGAGGCCCGTGGTAAGCCCGGGTCCAAACTCAAGATATAAAAATAAATATTTTAATTAAAGAAATATAATTTGTGTTAGTACAAGTGTACAACAACAATAACCATATACCCATTGTAGTCCCACAAGTGGGTAATTACGTTAGTAATAATTAAATTTCATATAAGTATATTTTCAATATATGAAAGCAAAACTTTCATTCCACTCCTTTAATATTTTAACTTTCATTTTGATGAAATTATTTACTTCAAATCAAATGCGGAGCCAGAATTTGATATTTATAAGTTATGTATCCTAATTTTCTGAAGTTATTTAGTTCTAAATAAATAATCTATACATAGTTAATGAACTTTTAAGACAAATACATAATTTAACTTGTGCAGCGGATGGAGTTGGTCCTCCCTTAATTAGGGATTAGGGGTTCGAACGTGGATATGGAAAAAATCTTTGGAGGGGGCGCTTCCCCTGAATGAGCGCGATACAGTGCGAATTATCTGGATTAATTGGGCTCAAATGCGGATATCGAGCACCAAACAGAAAATCAAAGAACATGAAAAATGAGATAGGAGGTTCGATAGCTTTTGAAAAGTAGACCTTGAAAACAAAAACAAAAAAATGACTTAAATAAATAAGATTAGGACCTAAAAGTAATTAATCAAAAAGTTTAAAAAAAATTTGGAAATTCTTGTGAGGACTACAAAAGTCCCTAAGTTTGCCCTTATATATAGTAGTAATGTTATATAAGTTTATAAGTAAAATTTATATATAAGTAAAAATATTTTTACTTAATATAAGTAAAAATATTTTTACTTATATTAAGTTAGGAATATACCTAAAATATACTTATAATATACATCTACTTAAATTAAAAATTAGAAAGTTATATACTTGAAAAATAACTAAACTATACTAAGAATATACTTATAATATAAATATACTTAATTTATAAACTTAGAAAAAACTTAAGCTATAAATAACTTAAGTTATAATATATAAGTTATAAGTATACATATAACTTAACCATATATATATATATATATATATATATATATATATATACACACACGTATATACGAATTTATAAACTTTGAAAAAATTTAAGCTATAAATAACTTAAGTTATAATATATAAGTTATATAGCCTAAGTATATTGATATATATAAGTATATTCTTAGTATATTTTAGGTATATGTAGTATAACTTAAGCATATAACTTAATATATATATACACGTATATGCTGTATTGCTGACTTGCTGTTAGCCTGTTAGTCAGTAAATATATAAACTTTACTTATAAACTTATATAACATATGTAAATATACCTACAATATACTAATAAATACTATAATATATATATATATACTATACAAAAAAAAAAGGTTTTGGGCATGTTCGAACCGGACCGATCCTGTTTCGATTTTTTAACCGGTGGCCGGTTCCGGTTTGTTAACCGGTTACCGGTCCGGTCCGGTTCGAACCAGTTAATAGGTTTGCAAGTAGGTCCAGTTTTGAATGGTTTTTTGTTTGGTTTACAACTAACACCCAGTGTTTTAAAAGACAATTTCAAGACATGCCTCGGGGCGAGACACTGGTAAAATGCCTCAGGACTGACATGCGAGGCTTAGTTTCTGTGAGGCTTACGCCCTAAGCGCCTGACTGTACGCCCTAAACATGTCTAACGCCCAATACTCGGGGCTCGCCTAATAGTTCTTACACAAATTATATGTTAAACTCCTTAATTAAAATCGTTGACCCTCATAATTCTTTAACAAATGAATGATACTTAATAATTTTTTATTTGTCGAAATAAGAAGATTGAGTATAACTGAAATAACAAGTCGTAGTATTGCATATTTACTATTTGAGAACATTGTGAGGGTGAATATCACTTAATATTTCTTTTAAAAATACATAGCTGATTTGTACATTTTCACTTGTCATTGGTCTTATGTATCAAAATTATCATATTTCACTATTTGAAAGTAATTTTAATTTTATTCATGAAGGAATTACATTTTAATTATAATACTGATAAAGTTTATTAATATAGAATTAATAGTATGATAGTAATATTGTTTTAAGAAATTGTGATTTTTTCATTGTTTTAAAGTTAAGATGTTAGAGTTGATTTGTATTCCATAATAACTTTTATTTCATTATATTGTTTATAATTGTAAAAAAGTATGTTATATATAATTACAAGTTATAAGCAGGGGTGACTTAAGGGTGAGGCTAGTAAAGCTTTTGTGTTAGGCCCTCAAACTTTTGAGGCCCCAAAAAATTTTACCGATGAATTTTATGGTTTAAGTTTCTCTTAGATAATATTGAAGATTGTAAAAGAAGTACAAAATATATATATAACAAAAGAAAGAAAAACACTATCTAAAGAAAAAACACTATCTAAGTTGTAAGAGCAATATTTTAAAACTTTGAACTAAACTACTCAAATCTTTATATAATTAAATAAAGTTTTCACAATAACATCCTAGGTAATGTCTTTAAAACGCATGGCTAATATTTTATTCACTTGAATTGATCCTCACTAATATAAATACTAATGTTACTATATGTCATTTATTTACAGTTTTCTTTTATTTTTAATGTAATTTTACCTATTTAAAAATATTTATTGTAATTACAATATTTTATGAAATACTAAAATATTTTTATGTTTCACTTGAGTGCAATTAGATGAAGAAATTGCACGATTCCTCCTTCAAATGGGCTGGTCTTTAATTTTTGCTCTTTAGCAATCTAATTTATGTCTAGTGGGACATGATTTCTTTTGTCATGCGAGACATAAGTTGTGGAATATTATGATAAGAAAATATGAACTTATGCCTCGTGAAAAAGTTGTTTGTTACGAGGGACAGAATTAAAGACCAACGCAAAATAGGGGCATTCCCAGTTAAACTATTTAGAAAGCTACCCCGGAATTTGTCCTTGTTCCATAGAAGCCTGCAGCTTGGCCTCGTTAAATTTTATGGCTCTTTCATTTTTGTAGGACAAGTTGGAGAATTTAGTAGGCGTTTGGCCATGCGATATGAACATGATTTCAAATCAGCGTTTGTTTATATAATTCGCACAAATTTTTAACTTCAACTTTATATCATGATTTAAAATCCCAAATTGTCCAAAAAAGTATGATTTGGGATTCCAAATCATGATTTCAAATTATTTTAAATGTAAAACTTGACTCATACATTTATATTTTGTAAAAAAAGATCCATAAGTTGGTAGATGTATTTACCAACCATTTATATCAAATATTAAGAGATCTGTAAGTTGGTAGTATATTTATAACAAATTTACTCTTACCAACCATTTACCAACTGCATTTACTTATACAACTCATGTTAAAATTTTCTTTGTATTGAACTAAAGTTCGATCACTTGACCTTGTATTATTTAGAAAGGCTTTCTAGTAGCGTATTAATTTTTTTATGAATTATGATTTGCTCATTTGGTAAGTTTGTATAAGAATTGAGAAAGTTTTGATGATTTTCACAACTTGTGGGGGGTTTTTATGTCTGTGAGAAAAAATACAACTTAAGAAATTCAAATTGCATGTTCAAACAAAACTTAAACTTCAAATGATCATGATTTAAAATCATTGATTTCATATCATGTCCAAACGGCTCCTTGTTGCAAAAATTAACATGGCCTCAACAGTACACAAAGATAAGAGAATACCAATAAGCATTGTTTAAGAAATTCTGGAAACATGTCAATCAACTGAATTAGTTTCAGTCTCTCCGAATCCTTTGAATAGCTAATATTGAATACTTGATGTTAACTAATTAAAGATTGAAATACAGTAAATGGATTAAAAAAACTAACATGTTGCGAGAAATAATGAGAACATAGCCAGTAGTCGTTCTTGTGATTATTGAGTATTACGGTAAGCAATTGGACCTGGGATTATATTGGCTAAGCTTGGATACGAGTAGGACCGATTTGAATGATTTTGTTAGGTTATCAACTAACACCAATTACAGATTCATTTAATAATTATTGACTATGAGACAGTTTATCATGACTTGAAGATTTTTATAACTGAATTTGTTAGCACAGCTGCTGATCTCTCCAGAAAATGGGTAGCCTGCTAATTAGGTTTTGGTCAAACACATGCCAAATTTGCTTAGCATGTGATATGATGGTTTGGCGCAAATGGTTAATACTACCCATAATTGTTGGCATGCACTATTTGTTAGACTGGTCCTGACTGAAGGATTGCCCCAATAGGACTCTGATTTGTCTAATAGTGTTATCACTTTTTTTTAACCACCGGGTATTTGGAACTCACAGACCCGACTATTCAAGATTTGTGCCCTATAAAGCCATTTAAGAGGGACGTATTCTCTACCAAAAATTTCTCCAGTACGAGGAGTCAAGGACTCGAACCCAAGTTGCCTGGTTAAGGATGGAAGAATCTCTTCCATCCATCACATCGCTTGGTGGTAGTTATAGTTATTACTCCCTCCGGATAAAAAAAGAGTTTACTTAGCCATTTGCACACCCCTTAAGAAACTATTCACTCCAAGAAAAAAATATGTAAATTGACTAAACTTCCCTTAATTAAATAGGCATTCGGATTTGGTCACATTACTATTATATATAAGGGACGACAAAAGGGCTTTTGTAGTCCTCACAAAACTTTCGCAAAAAATGTCAAACTTTTCAATTATTTACTTTTAGTCCTAACCTTATTTTTTAAAGTCAAATTTATTTTTTGTTCTTATGATCTACTTTTTAAAAGTTGTCGAACATTTTGCCTTATTTACCTGTTTTCTATCCGGTATCTAGTACCCATTTTGGAACTCGCCTAATCCAGATTCGTGTCGCATAGAGCCCAATCAGGGAAGCGCTCCCTATTAAGGATTTTTTTCATACCTAGGCTCGACCCCGTGACCCTTGGGTAAGGGAGGAACAACCCCATCCGCTGCACTTTATTTTTCATGTTGTTTTTTTCTATTGATCTTATCTATTAACCTAAAAAATAATCATTTATTCGCTAGATATTCTTGCTTCTTGTTGCTCTTTGTTTTCTTCGTTTTCATTTGTTGCTTATTATAGATTTTAGATGTAAGTATTTCTTTTACTTTATATTTATACTTTAATGAGCTCATATGTGTTTACCAAGATTAGTATAAAAAATGATTTTCAGATAGTGTTGAAAATTATTAAATGATGCCATATCATGTTAAAATAAAGACAATATGATCACTTAAAATAGGGTTATCTTTAAAATCTCTTGTTTGGTTAACTAAAATTAATCTTTTAAACACAAAGTGAGCTTGAAATAGGGTGGAATTAGAGTGTCAGCTACCGATTTGATCGGATTCGGTAGCTCCTTGGTCCAAATTTTGTATTTGTCTTAAAAGTTCATTAAATATATACAAATTATTAATTTAGAACTAAATAACTTAAAAAAATAAGATTTGAAACTCATATATTTCAAATATGGCTCTGCATTTAATTTGAAGTAAATAATTTCATCAAAATGAAAGTTAAGATATTAAAGGAATGAAATGAAAGTTTTGCTTTTATATATTGAAAATATACTTATTTGAAGTTTAATTATTAGCAACATAAATTATATTTCTTGAATTAAAATATTACTTTTTATAAGCCCGGGCCTCGTGAAACTAGTAACACTTAATAGGGGTAAATCTGAAAAGATAAGGTTAATTGTTTCTTGATTTAATAAGTGGATACTTTTTTTGATCCAAGAAAAAAAGGCTAAGTGAACATTTGTTTTTTATCCGAAGGGAGAACTTGATTTCATTTCTTTCTTCCGTCCTCTTTTATTAAGTGGCTCTTCCTTATCTGCGGACTAAATGTGCTTTCTGCTTTGCTATTTTGGTTTGTAATATGCTATTCTTCTAGCAAGAGCCAGAATATCAAATTTTCTGTTGTGATTTTAGAATTTGTGTTCCAGTTTTACATTATCTTTGTTTAACGATCTTTATTGATTCAAGCTTTGTTCGTGAAATTAAGCCCTGTCAAAATATTCAGGCCAGCTAAATAGGTATTGGTTAAGTATCCTCATATGTACTGAGATTATGTTATGCCAACTTAAGTTCATAATAGGTGGATTTTTCAATCAGTTTTGAAACCCAAAGAAGATGATTAGTGAAAATCTAAATAGCAGAACTTCTAGAGCTATTGAATGAGCACATTTGAACAGGGAAAACTTGCGATTTTAGCTGTTGACCATCTTAATGATGCCACAATTTCCCTCTAGCAATGGGCCACAACACCATAACAGTTGCTACTGCACAAGATTGTTAATAAACTATGTCATTACCTAAGGAGTTAATTACATTAAAAAATTTAATAGTACTTGCATTTCAAGCCACTTTACACATAAAGCTCTAAGAACAACTTTGGCAAGATTTAAAATTTGAGAAACTAGACTAACGTGTCTATTTTTAACTCGAGATTTTCTGGATGAACCATTTTATCCACCACCTCGCTCATTGTAGGTCTTGCATCTCGGTCTTCCGCTGAACACTGCAAAGCTAACTTCAATAGAATCTCCATTTTCTCCGGGTCAAATTCACCATCCAAAGCTGGATCCACAATTTCTTGAATCCATGATTTCCCTTCACTGGATTCGCGCATTTTCTCTCTAATCCAAGTGACCAACTTCCCTAGTCCCATAGAATCATCATGTCCGGAGCCACTATGAGCACAAACTTCTGGACTCTTTCCCGTGATCATTTCCAATAAAACAATGCCATAACTATAGACATCAACTTTGGATGTAATAGGCATCTTAAAAACCCATTCGGGAGCCATATATCCTCTCGTCCCCCTTATCGTGGAAAAGCTTGAATTATCCAAGCCCCCTCTGTTTAATATCTTTGAAAGCCCAAAATCAGCAACCTTTGGCTTGTAATTGGAATCTAGAAGTATGTTCTCAGGCTTTACATCACAATGCAAGACCCATTCTAAGCACTCTTCATGCAAGTATGCAAGTCCTTTGGCTGTTCCCAAAGCAATTTCAAACCTTTTTTCCCAATCAAGATTGTTGGCATGCAAATTATCTGACAAAGAACCATATTCCATATACTCATAAACTAAAAGCCTGTGGTTTCCCTCAGCACAATATCCCCATAACTCTATCAAATTCATGTGATTAAGGTTCCCTATAGTGCTCACTTCTGCTAAAAATTCAGCCTCTCCTTGGTAGTTGGAACAATTCAGAGACTTTATAGCTGCAACTCTGTCATCAGATAATTTCCCTTTGTACACAATGCCACCGCCTCCTCGGCCTATTTCTTCGCTGAAATTGGAAGAGGCCTTCTTAAGCTCAGCATAGGTGAATTTCTTGAATCTTGTTGAAAGTTGAAGGTACCCTTGATTGGTTTGATATGAATGTTGTCTGGTTTTAATAAAGTAAGTGAGAATACAGAGAATCTCAAAGACTCCAGCTACAACGACTGACCAAATGAACGACTTTATCCATCCATATTGTCCTTTTCTTCTATAAGCTCTATCCAACATCACTTTTTTATCGTCACATTGGAGGTTTCCTTCATTCTTTTCCTGCCAGGCGTGTGCTGATTTAGGCACTTTCAGGTAAACAAAATCAGGCCAACTAGGCTGAACATAGCCATTGAACAGATGCGTTTTCGGGTAACAACCATAGGTACCATTACCCTCAACATACTTGTATTCAAAACCTTTGCAGTCGCAACTTTTCAAGCACAAATTTTTGCATTCTTGCAAGGTTTTATTGCGATAATATGCAATATCATACCCGTAAAACTCAACATGGCGAAGGGGAATGAAATCCAAGGAACTTGTATCATTGCATGAAATCTCGAAATCTGGTTCACAACCATACGACCAATCTTTGGGATTTCTCATCTTGTATCCTGGTATACAAGAGCATTTTCTGCCAGAGATAGGATCATAGGAACACAAACTGTTCAATCCACAAGCTCCATGAACCCTACAAGCTGCTAAAAATAACTGCCAAGAAACTTTCCAAGTGTTACCCAGCTTATCTAGACTGTACAATCGAAGGTTGCCATCTACGTCAAGGCTAAATCTTCTTTGCAATTCCACACCATGATCAGCAGATTGGAATTCAAATAGATCACTCGACCTAAACTTGCCAAAACGGTCAAGAACTGCATTTTTGCTGTCATTGTAGGTGGACCGACCTGCAGATGCGGATGGAGTATATAAGCAATGAGTTCAACTAAACCAATATTTTCGATACATAACATACATATACATGAAAATCACTAAAATTTCAACAAGTATTAAATTCTGAACCCATAATTTTTATAAGAGTTGTCCTAAATATTGAACTAGCTAAATTTAAATCTTGAATCCGTCGTTACTGACCTATAGACTCCAATGAAATACTTATATAAGCAATGATATCAACTACAGCCAGTATTTTCCATGCATACATAGATGTTTATATATGTAAAATATCACTTAAATTTCGTCAAATATTATTCTTAACCATAATTTCAAAGTGCAGTAAGTAAATTTTAATTCTGAATTCGTCTTTACTGACCTGCATCCCAAACGATTAACCACGGACTAGGCCAGAAAACACTTGTCATCTCTATGCCATCAAAGACTAGATGTAGGACATTATCTTCATTAAAATGTAACTGGTAAAACCCTGAAGAGAAATTGGTGGGGCTTCTACGTGACACAAGCTTTGAGGTTTTTATTAGTGGTTGTTCAGGAAGAAGTGTATCCGTAGGTGAATCAAAGCTTTGCCATAATCTTTGACCTTCAGAAGTCACAAGAACAAGGTTGCCATTATCCAGCAACATTAACTCGACAGAAGAACTTGATGATTGTGTTCCAGATTCCCAAACATTGATCTGATTCGCATCGATAAGTACCAGGTTGCCTGATTTGAGCAGTGAAAGATGTGATTTTTGTCCGTTGATCGGTTGATCACGGTTAGCCATCCAAACAACAGTGTTGGTTCCATCAGCCAATTGCTTAGTGAACCATATTGCAAAGAAGTAAGCATTATCACCAACAGAGTAAAATCCAGCAGTGAATTTTCTATTTGGAGATGAAATGGAATCTTGTGGAGCTGAAAGTGAACCTTCAGATAAACTAAAGAGTGTTGAGGAATAAGATGAAATTGAGAATGTAACAAGTGAAGCCAAAACAAGAATCAAAATTGGTACCTCCATGTTATACTATGATATTCTAATTAAAACTAAAGTTTTGGAATATATAAATCTGAAAGAAGACAGAGGAGCTGTATTATAGAAGGCGGCTAATAGCAAAATATTAAATAGGTGGTTGAAGACTGCCTCAGTGACTCAAGTGCCGTTCTAACCGGGGCAAAGTCTCTGATAGTTCATTCGTGCCGTTCTAACTGGGGCGAAGTCTCTGATAGTTCATTCGTTATTAATTTAAGAACATCAATTATCATTCTCCTCTAAGATTTGTTTGGTCTATATTCCAACAGTCATAGTCATAAAATGTATTTTTTTCATCACATTAATATGAGAAAAATGGCATCTTACATTACTTTTCGTATAGTTTTTGAATATCTAAATTTTAACTTTAAAATATTGAGTTAATATAATCGAATTTAACTTCAAATATTAGTTAAATTGACTCTCGATAAGTAAAAATGTCTCATAAATTGAGACTGAGGGGATAGTTACAAGTAATAGCATTGCAAAAATATCATTTTCTGGCGGCTGCTCAATTGGAGCTGTCACTTTTATATTATTTTTGGGGTCTATTTCTTTATATCATACTGTTATATTATGAACAAATAATCCTTTGGGCTTATCTAAGTTCAATAATACAAATTTTAATCATTAAGTTGGCAATAATCAACATATTTTTATGAGCACTATTTATTGAGAACAGAATGAGACCAACTTCAAATTTCAGTTTTCTTTTCTCAAAATGAGGATTAAATATAGCATTAATAAAAGTTCTCGTCATGCACCAAACATTGCTTTAAATTCTCCAATAAAATAGTTAGTACGGACACAAACCCAGTGACCTTAATTTTTTTATTTTAAAAGTCATGTACCAAAAAAGATCTTGACTTTCAAAACCCAAAATAGGAGAAATATTTATTGGCATTCGGTTTTTTTTTTTTTTGGAGCGTGGGGGGGGGGGGGGGGGGGGGTGAGGTGCCCCCACCATCCCAAAAAATGAATCATCTCTTCAATCCATCCCAAAGTTCCAGGTTTATTTGGAACTGTCCACATCACAGTAATCATCTTCTAGAAATATTCTAGTCCGGGGTACCTTTTTATTCTCATAACTTTTAATTTCACAAGGAAATTAGACACAGGAAGAAGTCCAGGTAGAGAAGTCTTATTGACATTATTAGAAATGACAAGACTTAACTGAACCAAATAATTTACAATTTATAGTTTATTGATCCTGTTAAAAATCCAAGCATAGTTAACTATTTATTGTTGTGCATCCCTAGATATATTTTCCCCTTTTTAGCTCATGAACAAAATATCCTTTAAGAATCGAAATTGGCATATACATTCCTTAAATATTGAGTTGTTTGGTTCAAAACAATGTAATCTCAATTATAGTCCTTGATTTTTACCAAAATTTTGGAATTATCTATTATTTTATATAAAATAAGGAATAATAATCCTAGAGTTACAATTGAAATAACCTCATTTTGATTTTTCGAACCAAAAACCCGAGAGCTTTGAAATATATAAATTCTGAAAGAGGCACTGAACCCATTTGCTGTCGAAGGCAGCTAGTGGGGCGGCTAGTGAGGAAGGGGGTTTGAAAATTTGATGAAACATAAAATAATTCTCTTTAAATTATTTCTCTTTGCACACGTAATTTCTTTTTCATGACTTCTCTGTTGCTTGTCATAGTACATACTCCACATAATGGGAACTAGCTTTTTTTAAGGAGTCCCACCACCTTAACAGTCCACGAAATGTTTTTACAGATTCATGTATATACTTATACATGACATCGTCATTTAAGGACGGATACTTACTACCCTAGCAATACTTTTGGAGTTATAACCGACTTGACATTAATTAAAAAATAACGGAGAAGGTACTACTATATGTCTCTTATTTTTCTTTTATCTTGCTACTTTGTTGTCATATTTTTTCTTGATGTCATGCTTCTTTTTTCCTTTTATCTTGCTTTCTTCTCTTGAGTCGAGGGTCTACTGGAAACAGCATTCCTACCCCAAAAAGTAGGGATAAGGTCTGCGTACATCCTACCTTCTCCAGACCTCACTTGTGGAAATACACCGGGTATGTTGTTGTTGATATTTGGTCCGATTATATGCTAAAGGACTACGTCAATGTCGCGCAATGCCTTGTTCTAGCCGGAGCAAATTCCACCTCATTATTAGATTGAAAACCAACAATTGTTCTCGTCTTAAGGACTGATTGGTTTAAGTTATGGGACCGTCATGATTATTAAAAAAAGATGTTTAATGAGTATTCATTAAGAACTTCCATTAACTATGTGGATATTAGTTAAAAATTAATAATTGTATCGTGCAATGAATGTATTCTGATTAATTGAACTGAATTAATTAGAGAAAAGTGATTAATTGGGTGGTTGAAGAAAAAAACTTAATCAAACAAACTCTACTTTTTTACTCCACATAAGGTAGGGAGTCTTATTGACATTATTAGGAATGATTAAACTCAACTGAACCACAAAATTTAACTACAATTTGTAGTTTATTGATTATTGGGCTATCCTGTTGAGAATCCAAGCACAGTTTATTATTTAATGTTGTTAATCCCCTAGACATGTTTTCCCTTTTTTAGCTCATGAACAAAATACCCCATATGGCCATATAAAAATTGAAGTTGGCATATACATGCTTAAATATTTTATGTTGTTTGGTTCAAAACAAGGTAATCTCAATTATAATCCCTGATTTTTATCAAAATTTTGGAATTATCTAATATTTCATATAAAAGAAGGGATTATAATCCCAGAATTATAATTGGAATAACCTCATTTTAATTTTTTGAACCAAAAAACCTGAGAGCTTTGAAATATATAAATTCTGAAAGAGACATTGAACCCATTTGCTGTAGAAGGCAGCTAGTAAGGCGGCTAGTGAGGAAGGGGCTTTAAAAATTTGATGAAACATAAAATAATTCTCTTTAAATTATTTTTCTTTGCACACGTAATTTCTTTTTCACGATTTCTCTGTTGCTTGTCATAGTACATACTCCACATAATGGGAACTAGTTTTTTTTTAAGGATCGCTACCACCTTAACAGTCAACAAAATCATTTTACACATTCATGTATATACTTATACATGACATCGTCACTTAAGGACTGGTCCAATTTTACTCACAACTAGTGTTCGATATCTGCTTTGAACCGATTAAATAAAATTTGCTTCGGAAGTCTACTAAAACCTCCCTACAAAAGACGATTCAACTCCCTAGACTTGAACCTAAAATTTCTGGTTAAGAATATATGAACGGATACTTACTACCCTAATAATACTGTTGGAGTTTTTTTTTTTTTTTTTTTTTTTTGTGTTAATAACCAACTAGACATTAATAAAAAATAACGGAGAAGGATATTTGTCCTATTATATGATAAAGGACTACGTCAATATAATGGTGCAATGCCTTGTTTTAACCGGAGCTGATTCCACCTCATTATTACTTTGAAAACCAACAATTGTTCTCGTCTTAAGGATTAATTGGTTTAAGTTATGAGACCATCATGATTATTAAAAAAAAAAGATATTTAATGAGTAATCATTAAGCACTTCCATGGAGTATGTGGATAATAGTTAAAATTATTAATTGTATCGTGATTAGAGAAACGTGATTAATTGGGGTGAAGAAAAAACTTAATCAAACAAATTATACTTTTTTACTTCACAAACTAGAGAGATACGAGTTTCAATTCTAACCCGATGCCCACATTTCTGTTCCTCCTATAGATTAGACTTCGACCCAGAAGTGATACGTTATAAACATCAAAAACTCAAATTACTTTTGTGACTCCACAATGGCAATTAATACTCATACATGTCAACAATCCTAACATTATAGTCTTCTTTTTAATCTGATTAGAGCATTTCAAAGTGAGCTCGGAGCCAAAATGGGTATTTTTTGCATACATTGGACAAAAATGGTATGTTTTTTTTTTTATATACCAAAATGGGCAGTTCGTGCTTCAATCCACGAAATAGGTGATATTTTTATTTATTTTTTACTTTTTTGCAATTCGTGGTGAAATAAATGAAAGAAACTTTTTTTTTTTGGCATTTCGTTGGATGATTCACGAAATAGCCTCTTTTTTTTTTCAATTCTTGAATTAAAGAAACAAACTGTTTTTTTTTTATTTTGTTTTTTTTTTGCATTTCGCACCACAATTCACGAAATGCCATCTTTTTTTTTTTTTAATTTTTTTTATCTCCTGAATAAAAAAGAAAGTAATTTGTAATTTTTTTTTTTTTTTTTTTGCATTTCGTGACACAAATCACGAAATAGTTTTTTTTTTATTTTTTTGAAATACGTGAAATATAAATCAAAGAAACATTTTTTTTTGGCATTTCGTTGGATGATTCACGAAATAGCCCCTTTTTTTTTTTTCAAACAAACTGTTTTTTTTTTTGCATTTCGCACCACAATTCACGAAATGCCATCTTTTATTTTTTTATCTCCTGAATAAATAAGAAAGTAATTTGTAATTTTTTTTTAATTTTTTTTTTGCATTTCGTGACACAAATCACGAAATAGGTTTTTTTAGTTTTTTTTTTTTGAAATACGTGAAATATAAATGAAAGAAACTTTTTTTTTTTTGGCATTTCGTTGGATGATTCACGAAATAGACCTTTTTTTTTTTTTTTTTTTTTTTGCCATTCTTGAAATTAAAGAAAGAAACTGTTTTTCTTTTTATTTTGTTTTGCATTTCGTACCACATTTCACGAAATAGCCTTTTTTTTTTTTTTTTAATTTCATGAATATTAATTAACTTTTTTTTTTTTAGCATTTCGTGACATAGTCAACGAAATGGGGTTTTTTTTTTTTTAATCACGAAATAGCCTTTTTTTTTTTTTTTTTTTTATTTAGTGCATATTAATTAACTTACCTGTTTTTTTTTTTAGCATTTCGTGAAATAGTCAACGAAATGGGTGCTTTTTTTTTTTATTATTATTTCTTGAATAAAAAAAGAAATAGGAAATTATATATATATTTTTTTTTGCATTTCGTGTATTAAAAAACGAAATAGGATAAATTTTTTTTTTATTTCTTTCATATAAAAAGGAAATTAGAAAATATATATTTTTTTTTTTTGCATTTCGTGTATTAATGAACGAAATAGGTTTATTTTATTTTTTTATTTTTTTTGTATTTCGTGTATTAATGAAGGAAACTGATTTTTTTTTTGCATTTCGTAATCTAATGAAAGAAATTGTTTTTTTTTTGTATTTCGTGAATAAAAAAACGAAATAGGAAATTATATATATATATATATATATATATATATATATATATATTTTTTTTTTTTTTTCATTTCGTGTATTAAAAAACGAAATAGGAAAATAATTTTAAAATAGGAATACATATCTTTGAATACTTGTCAAAATAATATCTTTTACATTTCGTGACTTAATTTGCGAATTTTTTTACTTTTCTTCATTTATAAATATTGTCCTATCTTTACTTATGATATATCCTTAGTCTTTCAATTTTCTTTTATCCATCTCATATCTTTAATCTATTGTTTTCTTTTATCTGTTTCATATCCTTCAACTTTTATTTTTTCTCTCATATATTTCATAAAAGATGACGGAAACTCATGTTAAAGTGTATTTATTTTGGGGTGGTGAAGTTGTGTATGAAGCTGGTTCGGTTAGATACAACCGTGGTCCTGAAATAGGGCAAAGGTTTCCAATTTCCCTAAAATATGATCGTCTACAACGCGTCTTAAGGAGTAAAATGTTCGTAAATGATCCTGAACTATCGGTGGTTATAACCGGACGATGTCCAAGTTCATTTACAGCCGATGGTTCACCAATTTATGGTGAGATGCCAATTACGGACGATGAATCTTTATCGTCATTTCTTCGTTGTCCTGAGATTTTTAAAAATCACATATGCATAGCGGCGCTTGACATGTATGCCACAGTTCAACGCTCTACCCAGGTCGAAGTACCGACCGACAATGAGTTCGATTTTGGAGGTACTACCTATCTCCCAAGTTTGAATATTGGTTTTTCAAGGGGTGTAGTTCAACAACAAACAATTGTAGGATTTGGTAGTCAGTCAAATGATACAACTAATTATGGTACACAGTATGATGATATGGCATCAACGCATGATCATAACTTTGATTGGAGTGGACAGAATCGGGAGACGGGTGGACCAAATAATGCTACTACGCAGTTGCATAATTTGAATTATAATGTACGACACCCTTCGTATCCTGGTCCAAGTGAATTGGACAGTGATAGGTAAATATAATCTTATTTTATTCACTTTATTCATGGATTGTATAATTGTATTTGACTCGTAAATTCTATGAATTTTTCTTATTTATAGGCATAACGATTTTGAAGATAACCCCACATTGACTCAACTCACACAAATTGTGAGCAATAACGATTTAGCTAATGATATAATAAATGAGTCGGATAGCGATAGTCCATTAGATCATGACGGGACGGACGATGATCAATCGTCTGCTGACGGTGACGATTCTGATGAAGATGTTGCGGCCCCCAGTAATGTTAGTGATAATTATCATTCAAATGTGATCCCATATTTGGATAATACAGAAGAAGTAGAACCGGAAGATTTTGCATACATGAGAGATAACGGGTCTGTTCGGGCTGCACTTTGGAATTCTAGTAATCCTAAAGTTATCAAATCAGGTTAGTTTCGTGCGACTAATTTTTGTAATAATATATTATTTTTGAATTTTGTGATTTTAATTGGTGTAATTAGGAGTTGATATTTTTTCTTGGACGTGTAAATAGGTATGTTATTTCACAGCAAGAAGCAAATGAAAGGTGCAGTGAGGCTCTATAATATATCTCACAAAAAAGAATATAAAACAGATCAAGCCAAAGGTACATTTTGGAAGGTTATTTGCAAGCGGCATGAGGAAGGTTGTAGTTGGATGATCCGTTTTTCGTTGATCGGAAGTGGTATGTGGAAAGCAGGAAAAATGATTGAGCCACATAATTGTGATACGGATGATTATACAGAGGATCATTTCAATTTTAATAGCAACATGATTGCTACTTCGTTGATACCATATGTTATGATCAATGCACAAATCAGTATTAAGTTTGTTCAGGAAACTATAAAAGGCATCCATCACTATACTCCTAGTTATAGAAAAGCGCAAAAAGGGCGTAAGAAAGCTTTTGAGATGGTGTATGGTGATTTCGAAGGTTTTTTTAGGGCATTGCCTCGATACATGGCTGCCTTAGAACATTTCAATCCGGGCACTATTGTTGAGTGGACACACGAGTCAACTACAATGCAAGGCGAACACATCTTCAAGTATCTTTTCTAGGCCTTTAAACCAAGTATCGATGGATTCAAAAGTTGCAGGCCGGTCATCTCAATAGATGGCACCCATGTCTATGGTAAGTATGAGATGAAATTGTTGATTGCTGTTGGCATTGATGCAAACGGAAATATTTTTCCACTTGCATATGCTATAGTAGCACGTGAGACCTATGAGTCATGGACTTGGTTTCTCAGTTTATTATGGAGACATGTTGTTTGTCATAGAAAAGGCATTGGACTAATTTCTGACCGTCACCAAGGGATCTTGCAATGTGTAATGACACATGAATGGTTACAGCCACCCACCACACATCATAGATTTTGTGTTCGACATTTAAAAAGCAACTTTAACAAAAAGTTTCTTAACTCTGATCTTGAGAAGCTAATGTGGTTGGCTGCTACAGAGCACCAGAAGAAGAAATACCAAATGAGGATGCAACAAATCAAAACTTTGTCACCTGCAGCGCATATGTGGTTAAGCGAGGCATTGTTGCATCCTTCAGAGCAAGCTAAAAAGGAAGCTATTTAGTAGGTTTTGTACACTTTAAGAATTATTGTTGTTATATATCTTTTATATTTCGTTGCATACTTTGCGAAATGCAGGGACAATTTTTTTAGCATGGGCAAGTCAAATCCCAATTTTTTTTACACGGATTCCTTGGTCTTGACAGTTGAAAGAGCTAACATTTTCTTACAATTGCATTCATCCAATTTATAAACAATTGGACTACCTCTATTCTCCATTCTCCCTTCTCCATTTTCCGTTCTTCCTCTACCTCCATTCTTTCTCTTCTTCTGTTCTTGATTCTTTGCTTCTTCTTCTACTAATCCTATCACATGGATTTCTCAACTTTTGCTCCATAATCTTCTTCAAATTGAGGTAATTTATTAATTTTATAAGTTTTTACATATATTTTATGATTTAGTCATTATAAATTAGTTCACATTTATTTTTTTGATTTATTTATATGTTATACTTAGTGTAGTAGACTATAATAAAGAAAACAAAAGTTACAAGTTTAATTAATCAATAGTTGGTAATTTCAGTCGTTGCTTCAATTAAAAAAAGCTTTTAAAATATGTTAGTAGAGTTTATTGGTCAACGAACTACAATTAAAATACTTAAAAAATCGTTGAAGCTACTGATTAAAAAGGTATAAATTTATATTATAAAATGTTC
Organism: Lycium barbarum; assembly: GCF_019175385.1. Taxonomy (NCBI): domain Eukaryota; kingdom Viridiplantae; phylum Streptophyta; class Magnoliopsida; order Solanales; family Solanaceae; genus Lycium; species Lycium barbarum. Next base: position 144,802,451 of record NC_083338.1, on the reverse strand, counting down.
TTTTAGTTAGTCATTTTCATAGAACAACAGTTAAAAAAAAGATGAAAAAATTGTGAGGAAAGTAAGATTGTTAAATATAACATAAAGATATTTGTATCATTTGTTGGGTCATTTTCTATGTTCAAATTGTGAGTAGTCGTTGGAGATTATTTTCTATTGATAAGCATGAAGAATTTTTAATTTTCAAATTAAAAGTATAAGATCAAGAAACTCTGAGGAAGTTGGAGTTGTTTTTGAAGCTAATAGACAAAAATAGCATGTCCTTTTTTTTTAATACCAAAATGGGTATTTCGTTGGATAACTGACGAAATACTATTCCGATCCGTTAAAAAAAATATATATTTTCCTTGCATCCCCTCTCCAGTCATATGCTTTGTTTTAAATAGAAAAGAAGTAGTTATATGTAAGATGAATACTATTATGACAATTAATTATGAGCTTAACCAAAAGTTTAATTACATTTCGTTCACCACATAGGGAACTGCAATTATTTTTTAAAAGTTGTACTCTTATTAAATTTTTTTTCTTTTCTCACGTGATAATATATCTTATAGATTGACCTCTATTGACTTTCCTATTGAATATATAGTAAACAATTCTGTAATGTGTTGTCCATTATTCTAATAGCAGTGGCTTGGTGTTGCAATGTTATAGATATGGATCGCCCCAAAGTCACTGTACATCCAGGTCCATAAAACTATGATTTATTAATACTCCAGCATGAGCATCGATCCCAGGCTGTGTGGGATGGAACATTGACTGGAAAGAACGCGTGTTTAACTGTACGTCGTGCGGATCATGAATTCTGGAATCACGTGAGGCAATACCCTTTACATAATCGCATCCTTAATTACTTTGAGAGGTGTGGATTTGGGGGAGTTTTAGCAATAGGTAATGTGCAATATTAAATATTATAGTAATAGTAATAACTATATCGTATATGATACACATTAATTTCTTTTTGCCAATCAGTGGCTTTCTTACGTCACTGTTTGTTATATATTTTTTTGTAGGCTCGTGGAATTCATGGAGTTAGACATTTGGCTTATAGTGTTCAGGAAAGTCCGTTAGAGTGGCCTTCAGATTCTCAGGGTATGAATGCATTGATGCAAAGGTTTATTAACATGTCGACTGAGTCTCTGAATGCTGCTGCAATGGGGACGAGGTTGACATTTGATCCCGATTATATACCACCAACAGTTTATGAGGCACCGCCTAAGTTGCCAACTGGTCGTCGGGATCGTGCAAATGTACGTCGTGCTCCACGGGGTCGAGGTCAGGTGGCGCACCAGCTTATTGATGATGATGATGATGATGATGATGATGATGATGATAATGATCAATTTGACGATCTAGAGCCACACCCAGACCCGGCTCATGCATTCTGTTGTAATGTCGGCCCATCTATGACTGCTTCCTCTCATCTACCTACGCATTTACCCACCCCACATCACCCATCCAGTCCACATGACCCACATACGAATTTATCTAGCCCATATTATCCGTCGATGGAATTTTCCGACCCATCTAATATGGTCACTCCACAAGGTTTCACCCCATTTAGACCTTCCTCACAACCTTGGAGCTAACAGGCTTTGGACAACCTCCTTTTCCAAGTTCCTCAGACTAGTACCTCATCTCGACCTCCAGCTAATTTTCCCTGTGATGGAAGGAGGCTCAGTTTTAATGATGCATATGCACCCATGCCAGATGTTCAGGACTTAGAGGCACAGGTTCGTTTTGAATTTAAATTTTTATATATATAATTTAAGTGTCGCATTAAAAAGTAACTTTTATTTTTGTATGATATTTATAGGGTGCGGAAGGGATGCATGAGGGGGTTCCTCCGCGCAGATCTCGTAGGGATCGCCGGCCAACACAATGTGGCACTGGTGGGAGGAAAAGATGCACACGTAGGGATGCATGAGGAGCTTTAACAACCTATTTTGATAATTTATTGTGTATCTATGACTATATATGACTTATTATAGCGACATATATTCCGTCAATATGAATTATGGTCTATTTTTGACCAATTAGACTTCTATATGAATTGTCTTTTTAATAAATACGAAAATTGCATGTGGGGTTTAAACCTTTCTGCACCATGTATTTTTGTATAAATAGTCTTCCATAGTACCTTATTCATCTCACCACGCTAAAACAAACTCTTTCAAAATGTCATCGTGGAATCCATTCTTCTGGCAACGCGGCCCAATGACATATCACCCAGGTGACATTTTTGAGTCAATGGGTAGGAAATGGGTTTTGGAACTTGAATTTGAGTACTCGCTTAATCCGAGCGAGCGCTACAATAGAAAATACATTAGCAAAATGAGGAGAGAATGGAACTATCGCCTGGATGAAGCTCATAATATTGAGACCGATTTAAGAAGTCGTGGCCTGCATCGTCCAAAACGCCGTGCAATAGGCATGCCGCTCACATCACCCCAAGAACTGAATGTTGCATTGAACCGCATTCGCGAAGAAAATAATAGGATGCGTTTGCGATGGTTGCGTTTGGAGGGACACAAATTGGGGTTAATAGTTACCCCTGATTGGAACTCAGACTGCGAAATGTCTGATGAAGATGATTTTCCTTAAGCATTTTCTGTTGTTATGTTGGCTATTAAGTATTGTATTTGTACCTTTTCAGTTTTCAATGTTATTTCAATTTGTATTTTATGCGAAATGCTATCGTATTCATCTTCATCTTCCTCTCCATCTCGTCCATCTTCATTATCGAGTGAGCGATTTTCTCTCCTTTATGTTTTTTTTTAAAACAATCCGCTGAAAAAAGGTTTTTTAGACATTAATGAAGTTAGTTCGATTGAGATATGGATAATCGAATACGATGAATATTGGTTGAAAGTTTAAATTTTTTTAGTTGAAATAGTCCGATTATTTATAAATTGGATGAATGCAATTGTAAGAAAATGTTAGCTCTTTCAACAGCCAAGACCAAGGAATCCGTGTAAAAAAATTGGGATTTGACTTCTCCATGCTAAAAAAATTGTCTCTGCATTTCGCAAAGTATGCAACGAAATATGTAGCTTCTGCCAAGATTCTAAATGAATTGAAAGCTACTAACTAGCTTCCTTTTTAGCTTCCTCTTAACGTATGCAATAATGCTGAGAAAATTAAATAAGTGTACAATGCTTCTGCCAAGATTCTAAATGAATTGAAAGCTACTAACTAGCTTCCTTTTTAGCTTCCTCTTAATGTATGCAATGATGCTTGGACAAAATTAAATAAGTGTACAATGCTTCTGCCAAGATTCTAAATGAATTGAAAGCTACTAACTAGCTTCCTTTTTAGCTTCCTCTTAACGTATGCAATAATGCTTGGACAAAATTAAATAAGTGTACAATGCTTCTGCCAAGATTCTAAATGAATTGAAAGCTACTAACTAGCTTCGTTTTTAGCTTCCTCTTAACATAATGGTTGGAGAAAATTAAATAAGTGTACAATACTTCTGCCAAGATTCTAAGGGGGGGGGGGGGGGGGGGGGGTTCGTTATATACCTGCAAAATGGAACAAAACATTTTGTTGGTATATAAAAGAAAAAAAAAATCCTATTTCGTTTTTATTTAAATGAAATACGAAAATATATATATATATATTCATCATATTTCATTGTTATATGAATGAAATATATATATATATATTCCTATTTCTTCCTATTTCGTTTTTTTATTCACGAAATACAAAAAAAAAAAAAACCTATTTCGTTCATTAGATTACGAAATGCAAAAAAAAGAAAACCAAATCAGTTTCCTTCGTTAATACACGAAATACAAAAAAAAATTAAAAAAAATAAACCTATTTCGTTCATTAATACACGAAATGCAATATATATATATATTTTCCAATTTGAACGAAATAAAAAAAAAAATCACGAACAAAAAAACAGTTTCTTTCTTTAATTTCAAGAATGGCAAAAAAAAAAAAAGGGCTATTTCGTGAATCATCCAACGAAATGCCAAATCATTTATTTCCCGAATTGCAAAAAAAAAAAAAAAAAAAAAAAAAAACTAAAAAACCTATTTCGTGATTTGTGTCACGAAATGCAAAAAAAATAATACAAATTACTTTCTTTTTTATTCAGGAGATAAAAAAATCATTTATTTCAAAAAAAAAAAAACTAAAAAAACCTATTTCGTGATTTGTGTCATGAAATGCAGGAGATAAAAAAAATGGCATTTCGTGAATTGTGGTGCGAAATGCAAAAAAAAACAATATAAAAAAAAACAGTTTGTTTCTTTAATTTCAAGAATTGAAAAAAAAAAAGGGCTATTTCGTGAATCATCCAACGAAATGCCAAAAAAAAAAATGTTTCTTTCATTTATTTCACCACGAATTGCAAAAAAATAAAAAAAATAAAAAAATTTCTTCATTTAATTCACGAAATAAAAAAAAACCCACCTATTTCCTTGGTATATGAAAGAAAAAAAATTATGAATGAAATATATACATATATATATATATATATATATATATATATATATATATATATATATATATATATATATATATATATATATATCCTATTTCTTCCTATTTCGTTTTTTTATTCACGAAATACAAAAAAAAAAAAAAAAAAAAACCTATTTCGTTCATTAGATTACGAAATGCAAAGAAAAAAAAAAACCAAATCAGTTTCGTTCGTTAATACACGAAATACAAAAAAAAAAAAAAACAAATAAACCTATTTCGTTCATTAATACACGAAATGCAATATATATATATATATATATATATATATTCCAATTTGAACGAAATAAAAAAAAAATTCACGAACAAAAAAACAGTTTCTTTCTTTAATTTCAAGAATGGCAAAAAAATAAAAAATTAATTTCTTCACTTAATTCACGAAATAAAAAGAAAACCCACCTATTTCCTTGGTATATGAAAGAAAAACAATTATGAATGAAATATATATATATATATATATGTCCTATTTCTTCCTATTTCGTTTTTTTATTCACGAAATACAAAAAAAAAAAACCTATTTCGTTCATTATATTACGAAATGCAAAGAAAAAAAAAACAAATCAGTTTCGTTCGTTAATACACGAAATACAAAAAAAAAATAAACCTATTTCGTTCATTAATACACGAAATGCAATATATATATATATATATATTCCAATTTGAACGAAATAAAAAAAAAATCACGAACAAAAAAACAGTTTCTTTCTTTAATTTCAAGAATGGCAAAAAAAAAAAAAAAGGGCTATTTCGTGAATCATCCAACGAAATGCCAAATCATTTATTTCCCGAATTGCAAAAAAAAAAAAAAAAACTAAAAAACCTATTTCGTGATTTGTGTCACGAAATGCAAAAAAAAAAAAAATACAAATTACTTTCTTTTTTATTCAGGAGATAAAAAAAATCATTTATTTAAAAAAAAAAAAAAAACTAAAAAAAGCTATTTCGTGATTTGTGTCACGAAATGCAAAAAAAAATAAAAAAAATTACAAATTACTTTCTTTTTTATTCAGGAGATAAAAAAAAAAAAAAAAAAAAAAAAAGATGGCATTTCGTGAATTGTGGTGCGAAATGCAAAAAAAAACAGAATAAAAAAAAACAATTTGTTTCTTTAATTTCAAGAATTGAAAAAAAAAAAAGGGGCTATTTCGTGAATCATCCAACGAAATGCCAAAAAAAAAAAAATGTTTCTTTCATTTATTTCACCACGAATTGCAAAAAAAAAAAAAAAAAAAAAACACCTATTTCGTGGATTGAAGCACGAACTGCCCATTTTGGTATATAAAAAAAAAAAGCATACCATTTTTGTCCAATGTATGCAAAAAATACCCATTTTTGTCAAAGTTGCCTCATTACAATATTCGGGTAGATTTCTAATTTGCAAGCTATACATAATATGCATTAAATGTAAACCTTTGTGATACACGTAGAATACTATCCTCCTATCTTCTTGCTTTGCAACCCAACTTTTTTTAGGAAAAAAATATTACTCAGTTCTTATAGTCATGCCAAAAGAATATAGCAGGACTACTTAGTTACTTGTCAAAGAAGGGTGAGAGAAATAAAAGTAACGTTCCAAGTAAAAAGAGCAAGGTCAAGGTGAAATCTTATAAACTGATATGTCACGTCATAAAATTTAATGTAGCCATTATTATGATACTTGGCATGCCACTTTAGACCAAACATTAGAGAGATTAGTACATAGGAGACCTAAAACAAAATTGAAACCGTGGTGCTGGTTAAGTCCAAATCTAATTTATCCTGCTCGAAATTAAAATCTATTTTTTTTTTGCGCGGATTGATCTTCATTTGGGGTGGTCTTTAATTTTTGCCCTTCGCCTAATACCTCGAGGTTCTGGGTTCGAACCCCAATTCAGTAAAACAAAAGAGGGATTTTTCGCAAGGCAGAGTTTTGAAGCTTTGAGACAGAATTTTGCAAAATTTTGCCCATTTAAGAAAGTCCCCGAAAGGGCTTAGTTAATCCATAATTTATGTTTCATCTTTCATTTCCTTTTCGTTTGTTTGCAAAACTAGTAAAACTCTGCCTTAAAGCAGAATTTTGCAAAATTCTACCCATGCTATTATGTCCATGCAAAACTCTGCCTTCAGGCTTAAAACTATGCCTTGTGAATCCAACCTCTACCTTGCAAAAAATTTTAAAATTTTTGATTGAGCGGGCATTCAAATCCAAAACTAAGGAATTTTTAGCGAAGGGCAAAAATTAAAGACCACCAATTTGAGGAACAAAAATTAAAGACCACCCCAGCGAAGGACAATCCTGCAAATTGCCCAATTAAAATAACGAAGTACATAGTAAATAGACATTTACCAACGCTCATATAAACATCTTAAATATCCTTGTTACGAAATATTTACTCCCTCCTTCCCAATTTATTTGTCATGGGATACATTATCATGTATCGATTGAACAAATTTTACATTTCGTGGGGATATATTACCATTTATCTATCGATTTTCAGATAAAAACCTAGATACACGAACAAGATGTAAATATTTCAAACGTGAAATCCCAAATACACCATACATTGTCGACACCTCCTATTGCAGAGCAAATTTCTTTCCCATATCTAACTACAAAGTTAGTTGGTACTTAGGTACCTGATTCAAGAGAAAAGATTAGCTGGACAACCAAAAACTGTCATAGCCACTGCACAAGGCAATAAGTAGCAAAACAGCATGCAGCAAAAGTTACTAGTTAGAGGCCTAGTAATACAACATAAAGTTGTGCATTGGACACCAGAGAATATACACATTAGCAGGAGTGATACAGAATATATATATACAGCAGAAGAAGAGATGTTCCAACTCAGTTATCCTGTTTCTTGCCAGCCACATCAAAATCTTCTTCAGAATGGTACGTCGACAGAAAAAATGCACTTTGATTCTTCTGCAGGAATCTGTAAGTAAGGAAGATAACCTAGATTATTGATGGGAATGTACATTTAAAATGAGCAACAAACATCAATTATCAGCATGCAATTGCGATATAATAGTTTTTAGTTTAGGAGGAAAGAATTGGACTTGTACTAATGACTGTGGAGCAAGGAGATTTGCTCACTGGATTACCTACTAATCATGGTAATCCATTCGATATATCTACATACTAAGGAGTTTTGTGATTAGATAGATGGAGTTGATCGAATCTTCAATTACATTGAGACCCAGAGGACAAGAAGGTCCAACTGAAAGCCTAGCTATTAAAAGGGGAACATTGAATGTTAGGAACAAGGACAAAATATGCTGCAATGCCAAAGGGATCATCCGGTTCGCCATTGGGCATTAGCCAAAGATGAAGATGCGATGGATTCTTCTGCTCAACCATTGCCAGTATATGTTGTAGCAGTATCAAAGTCGGAATTATGAGTGTGCGTATGGTCGGGATAGAATCGAAAGAGCCACTCACAAATTGCCCATCAATCACACTAATTCCTCAATCTAAAGGACAGCGAAGATGATCAATCATTTTTTCTATATAAATGGAAGATGATGTATACTATGAATCTGTGATATCATGATTTACTTATTGGGAGTTCTAAGAATGATGCACGATCCTCTCATTTTGGTGTCTTGCCTCACGACGGACTTTGAAGATGAGGAAATCGGTATTGAAGGTCTTAATTTACAAACTAATGATTTCAATTGATAAGCCTCTACTTCTATGAAGAGGTGACTTTTATTTGGAACAATTTCTTAGCAAAGAGATCCAACATGGATATGACAATTTTGCCAAGGATGGCAATTCAAGTCCACTTTTGCCATTTGTTTTGAGTTATGTTCAAATCAACTTTCTTTTGGAACTCCATGAATATGAAGATATTTTATGATAATGGTTCTGTTTACGACAAAACCAGAATGCCTTACCAATGAACTAGTCAAGTAAAAGGGAGGAAAGAAGCATAGAGAAGATTAGGAGTTGCACACAGAATTCCAAAACTAAGGACAAAACAATTAAGTACGAAGAGAATAGTACGTGACCGAAAATGGGAAAAAAATTTATACATTAAATATTTTTTAATTACTTCATTCCATTAATTTCTTAGGTATATAGAAATTATCGTAGTAGTTTCAAAGTTATTAGACGGAGTATTCTTTTCTATTATTAGAATTAAGTATCTAGTTTAGGTTTAGGGTTGCCATTATATATTCTTCCATGCTCATTATTTTAGGTAGACATACACACTTCTCATATTTTTTTTAAGTATTCCTACGGAATAAATCAAGTTAAGAAAATCTGCATCACCGTGACAGAAACATAAGATATTTAAACCTGAGAAAGTCTTGCAACTTCTGCTTTAACTCTGTTAATGTCTCATCTTCAATACTTGCATAGAACAGAATCTCAGGCAACTTAACTGCAGATAACAAGATTGTCTGTTAAAAATATATAACAATGTTGGATGTGAAAGTCCAGTTTAAACTAACATCAGTTTCACAAATCATGAAATGGAATTAAAAGCTCAGCAAAACCATTCACAAGCGTCTGTATCACTCACTTAACATATAATATATAAGGCTGCTTACTACTTTGTGCCTCTGCAACATTGAATTCTGATGCAAAAATTCTGAAGAGATTATTTTACACCTTGACAAAGGATTTGGCCAAACAAATAATCTACAAATATTTGTGGTTATTCCCTGTAAGTTATCCAAAACGGTATTTGATGAAAATAAAAGGTTTTCCTCGAACTCAAACTGGATGAAAGTTGTATTGCCAGATGTGGAACAAAGTCATCAAACAGCAAATATTAGCTTATTACACACTCAGAAATGAGGACTTTGAAGCCAATAAATAGAGGTAGCTAAGGCTCAAACATATTATACGAAACATAAACTGTCACATATTAAGACATGCAACATCAACTGCTTGAAATTTGATTAAACTGAACATACCAAAAAGCCGTAATAAATGCTCAGCTCCATACACAGAGGAAGGAGAGACATCGTCTTTAATAGACTTTTGGAACTGTTCCCGCTCATTCTTGTAAAGGAGCATAGCTGGCAGTGCTTTGTTGAAGTAGCATTGCAAACCACTAAGAATTTCTTTAACAGAATCAGATATCCTTCAGCCAGCAGAAACAATTAAGGTAAATTTAGTTTACTAGTCATTAAGCTTGTAATAGTGATGAATGGAATCATTGCTACTAAATAGATCAATATATTAAAAAATCTAAGAAGAAAATTTAGCAGAGAGCTATATCTGCAAGATATTCCTAAGAATTCGGTGTCAACACAAATCAATTAGAGATAAGACACGGCAAATATGCAGTCCAACTCACAGATCGACTAAGAAGATTCTTTGCAACAACAAAAGCATTTTTTATCGATATCATCACGTTAAAGGAAACAATTTTCTAGACCATAAAATAGTGCCCCTCTTCTACTATTATTAAAAAGGTAAAATAATGAAATCAAAAGGAAATAACATAGTAACCTATCAATTAATTAGAGAAACATTCGAGTGGAAATAAGTGATAGAGAACTTACACTCCGTCCTTTTTCAGCCGATAGTCATGATATTTCTCTAGTATTTCATCTACATTTGGAGCACGAGGAAGTTTGACGAGCTGCATAAATATTGTTCCCTCAACTCAATCAACTTAAGACGATAGAGATGTGTCAATTATCTCTCCACCCCCACAAAAAAGACGGGGAAACGAGACACAGCAGATTCACAAATTTGAATAAAAAGAAAGCACACTGTATATGGGTTTCAACATGTGAATTCAAGTAGGTCAAAAGCATATTCCTTTACCCTCTGTTTGGATGGTTGTTTCCCATGGTTCATTAATGTACAGTATGGTATGGTACAGTATGGTGTTGTATTGTATTGTACTGTATTAATGAATACACTGTTTGGATAGACTGTATCGTTTGTTGTGGTTAAATAACATTTGTATTGTTTGGTTTGACTGTATGGTACTGTATAATAACTTGTAAGTTTACTAAAATACCGTCAACTCTTAATTAGAAATAATTTATATATATTAATAAAACTTAGGTAAAGAATAATATAGGAACTTTAAAAAATAAGTAGGTAGTGGGTGGGGGAGGGGTGGGTGGTGTGAGGTGGGTGATTGTGAGATGAGAGTGGGGGTAGTGGGTAGTAGGGTGGGGGTGAGTGGTTGTGGGGGTGGGGTTGGGTGGTGGTGAGAGGTAGTGGGTAGGGGTGGTGGAGGGGTGGGTAGTGTGGGATGAGGGTGGGGGTGAGTTGTTGGGGGGTTGGGCGGTGGTGAGGGGTAGTGGGTGGTGGGGGTGGGTGGCAGAGGAGTGGGGTAGTTGGGGTTGGGGGTGGGTGGTAGGGCGAAGGTGGGGTTGGGGTGGGTGGGTGTGAGTGGTAGCGTGGGGCAGGGGTGGGGGTGGGGGTGGGGGTGAGTGGTAGGGTGGGGGTGGGGTGGATGGTGGAGGGTGGAGGGTATAATGGAGAAATGAAATACGTAACCACGGAAAAACCACCAAATCCGTGGTTTAAAAAATTGGGACTTTTCATGGTTATATAACCATGGAATAAACCACGGGTTTACAACACCATACCACATAATTTTAAGAACAATGGAAACAAACATGGTTTCCTAGAAAACCATACATTAATGAACCACGGGAAACCACCATCCAAACAGGGGGTTAGGTTTCAGTAATAACAATCGTTTTGAGAATATGACATCCTTTGCAACAGAGTGAGTTTTGAGAAGGATAATTGATCCTTCTCCTTGTCATGCCAACTAAGCTAAATATCTACCTATTTCATTATAAACTTAGATGAAGTGCTCAAATTTATGTTTTAGTCCTTCAAAAACTCTTCTGGTAACTTAAATTACACGTCAACTCTCATTCAGCCCCAACTTGCGACTACAAAAAGGTGACAATGGATATAAATGTTACTCTCTTTTTCATGTATAATTAATCTTTAGCTACAGCGTAACGGTTGAATCACAATGAAGTTGAAAAAAGCTTGTTAATGACCATCTGCTGCTTTCATTCCACAAGAAATTGGCCTACTTTGACTAACAACACACATCGTAACTAAAACGTTTGATAAATAATTTAGACTTTAAAATAGGGAGATGTTTGAAATAGTTTCAAATGTGAAAGTAGACTAAACAAGAGAGTACATGTCAAGTTTGAAATAATAAAGCAGAACCAGTCTATTAGTTTGTATTGTCGGAGAGAAAAAAGGGATCACCAAATTAGCTTGAATCATTGGAGAGAAAATTAATCTACCATTTAATGAAAGAGATCAGATGTTTTTTCTTTTTGATGACAAGGGAACCCGCAGCCGCTACCCTTCGGGTGCGCACAGGGTAAACCCCGCTCCTGTGCAATAGCCCGCAAACCACACAGACCACACAGAGATCAGATGTTTTGCATGAACAAAAGAAAGTGAACGTGTTTTGGAGATAAGAGGTGTAATCACTAATCCCTCTTTGTTCCAGGACACTGATTCTAAATTCATTTTCTCGTCAAGCAATCCATTAATCATTCAGAAAGCGGTGTACAACTTAGTCTACATTATGAATTGACTCAAGGCCCAAAGCAAAACAAGATGAGATATGAGTTTAGTAAACAACAGTTCATAGAGTAAACCTCAATTGCTCAATGTTCTAACTTAAAATAGAGAAGGAAAAACTGAACTCCCAGTCTATACTAAACTAACTACAAGTACAAAGGAACAAAAAAGAGTAGGTTTGAGAATGGAGATACATCATGAAGTAATCAAGCATATGGTGTAATAGATATCCTGTCAACAAATTTAGGAGACAATCAGGAAGCTGGAGCTTTTAGCATGTCATTTACCTTGCCCAAGTGGTTGACAAATTCACCATCATCAATCAGCTGTTTCTTTAATTGTGATGGTATTTGGATATTGACAAGCTTTTCTGGAGGAGGACCATCCTTGTCCTGACAAACAACCAGATCATAATCTAACAAATAACATCTAAATTGATCAACAAAACACAACAAAACACAACAAAGAGACCTAATGGGATAAATGAAACCAAAGCTAAACAAACTATTGCATTCACTAAATGGAACAAAAATAATTTGCGAACCAGCAGTACCCCACCAAGTGTCATTGGCCAAGGAGACTAAGATAGCATGAAAATGGTGGGGATAAAGAAAAGCAAGGCCATCCTTCAAGAGATTACTCAATCCTAGTCACTTAAAGATGATCTTTGAGAATTCGTTACTAACCAGCTTCTAAACCATGAACTTTTATCATTAGCTACCCATCTCTGTGAATTGCATAAGCATTAATCACCAATAAAACTATGGTCTTTTTATTAATATTTAATTGCATTCACATTTTTAACATATATCATCATCCAATGAGATCAGCTATTGCTAGTTGTAGCTCACAGTCACTGGATTACCTTCATGTTTGAATTCTTTAAGAGGATTCACTACTGAGTCCTAAAGTAGAAGTTCAAGTGTAGCTAAAATAAGGACTCTAGCTTCATTAAGAGTAGCTAAATAGACCAGAAACATACCTTCTGCGGAATATCACTCTTCCGCTTTCTGCCTCTTCCCCCTGTAATCAAATAATAACTGAATGCAATCAAGTACATTATACAGTTCATTTCCATATTTAAGACGGAAATAGGAAATCACTTAAGAAGCACAGAGAAAAACAAGATAACAGCAGAAAAAACATGAATTCCTGGAAAATCCCATCAAGCACATCATAATAGGGATGTTTCAGACCAAAGAAGTTACACCTGTGCAAATGAATTAACACCAGTATAATGAAAAGAATACTTTTTTCACCTATAGAAACTAGTTTCTGTGAAAGCCAACAGATGACTCTTATAATCGCAGGAAAAAGAAGTAATTCAGCCCATCTACCACGAAAAGAGGACAAGAAAGGACCCACTCTATAGCTAATTCAGTAGAGTACAAGTGATCAAACCTGTATAGACTTTTGTTTTCATTTGTGATCCACGTGCAGCCTTTCCATTCTTATCTGTGTCCTGTTTTTTCTTAAGCTCCTGCTGCTTCTGAACATTCTCCTCTGTGAGTTTCATCAATCGATCTACGCCCACCCATTCATCCCAGCTGTTCAAAAGGGAAAGAGAAATGAAAAAGATAAATGCCTTCCTTGATGAAATGCATAGAAAGTAGACTTTAAAGAACAACATGATTATGGAACTTATCAAATAATCTAATGCACGTCAATTTGAAAACTTGCCGCCAGCGAGAATTTTATTTAGAATTAAACTTCTGCTTGAGGAAAAACTTGAGAATGATGTACTCACTTTTTGTTCCAACCCTGAAAAAAGAAAAGAAGCAATGGTTATAGCACATATCTAAGCAATCACCTTGTTTCGCTCCCATGCAACGCATTCATATCCATGAGGAAGTACTCAGTCTATACCAACTAAGCAGAAGATGGATGACAACAAATGTTTACTGTTAAAAATGAAGCTTTTAAAATATCATAGAGCTGGGGAAATTGATACTTACAAAATAATGAACAAAATATCTCCATTCCCTCATTTGAAACTCAGCTTTGTGAACCTTCCCACCCAAAAAAGAAAAATTAAAATGCAGTAGATGAGTTAAAAATGGAATTAACCATAAGATCAACTAGCATTAAGAACTTCTAACTGGTAAGACACAGAATTATAGACTGGAAAGTTTTACGCAAGTGAATAAAAAACATCCGGAAAGGTTAGATTCTGATTCTAGCAATGTGGTTCATGAACCAAACCCTTTCTCTGTCCACATGATCAACGACTTCTTCTCTAAATAAAAAAAGTTTCTACTTCAGAAAATTATTTTATCTCATCACCAAACTTGTCTTCAGACCAACATAATTAAGGTCATTTGATCAGAAGTGTTGTATGATATATTGATATTAGGCAATTTTCTTCTAGTACGAGTCCAGTGGGTACAAAAGAATCGAAATTGATTATGACATAAATGATTCACGATACAGATGGCAAGGAGGTTGTGCCGTAGTAGATTGATGCAAAACTAGATTCATCAATTTTAAAATATCAATAGTTCCTTTCCAAGATAATGGAATGATAGTGAAGATATTACACATAGGACTAAAATTGAGTGGTAAAAGGTAATTGGGTCGTAAAGCCCAACACATCCGCAAAATGAGTGTTGCAAGAGCGTGGATACTGAGATGGATGTGCGAGTCATACAAGGCTAGACATGATTAGAAATGATCACAAAAGGTTCAAGTAGCACACATTGAGGAGGTCGCTTGAGATGGTCTGTTCATTCCTGGATCGATTGCAGATATAGACCTAACATCACTAGAAAGGAAGTTGTCTCGAAGGACCTACAATCACTTGAGACCCATATAGACTTAGATCATAGGGCAAAATGGAAGAAAAAGATCTATATAGGCGATACATATTAGTTGATAATAGGATTCATTCATTTTAGCACTTTCACATTACATCCTATGCTTTCTAGAGATGTTCCTGATTCTTCCTTAATCATATTCCTTGTGACCTTATTTCTTGTAGTCATCCATATATCTTTATCACTTGTGAACTTATACTTATCATCTGAATTTTTAACGTAAACCAGTAGTACAAGAAAAGCCTACTCAAAGTCCCAATCAATAAAACCCCTTATTAAATAATTAGTCAAATCATTGAAACATACAAGTCAAATAAAAAAGTAGTCTTTGACCCAAATGCAAGAATGTTGTACCTTAGCTTCATAGAGATGTTGGCTATGAAAGGCGAGTACTTTTTCACCTTCTTGAAAATCAGAAGGAGAATCAACTTCACTGTCAGCCATGTCTATGTCTGTTTCATGTGTGGTGGCCGTGGCATCACCTTCATCAAAGATTGTAGTCGAATCATCATCACCATTTGACCTCCCCATTTCTTGATTCTTTTTCTCTAGAACAATAGTGGCCAAAGAATTAAGTAAAGGGTTACCTGTAAAATAAGAAAGGAGTTCAATTTCTATAAATAGTTGACCCTTTTCTTTATGTGGGTTATTATCGGAAAATTAAGAAAGGGCGGCACTCTGGTAACTGAAACCCGAAATTGCCACTTTGTTCTTCTAGCCAAATTAGTGTAGAAAAAGTCAATTTGTTTAGTTTTTTTTTTTTTTAAAAAATAAAATATATTTGGGAAGGGAAGGGGAACTTTCACTTAACCTATCTGATGAAAAGTATAGAATCTTTGTTTGGGTTTCTGAGTTTTGGTCAGTTGGAGATACAAGTTAAACCTCTCTATAGCATGGTGGTTTGTTACGATAGTTTTTGACCGCTATATCGAAATATTGTTATAGAAAATATATAATATAATATAATATGAAAGTCGGTTTCAAAGAAAACTAGGCTATTATAGTGAAATGTTGTCATAGAGGATGACTACTATAGAGAGGTCTAATTGTATCTAGTTTTGATGGTTGGTAAAAAATGATTTCACGAAAGAAATTATACCTAATGACCTCTAAAATGGGTGGTCTTGAATTTTTAACCCAACTTTTGTCATGGGAAAACTTCAAGGTCAAAAGTCAAAACTTGTTAAATTTAAAGTTTTATTCATGAGGCAAGTTGGGTCAAAAGTTCAAAACCACCCATCTCCAAGATCATTCTTATAAATCGCCCTTATGCGTCGCATTATACTAACTTATTGTGGTAAAGTTAATTATAATTAAGGTGAGAATATATGTTAATTAACTATGATTTAGTGATAAAAGTGTTTGTGAAAACATTTGTCATTTGTTAATTGGAACATTTATGAGGTTTTATGGCTTATTGAGGTTAACAAGTATAATTAAAGGTGATGACATATTTTAAGTGATTAATTTATTTACATAATAGGGATACACTCAAAAAAATTTCGAGTCGGGTGTCTAATAGGGACATTTTATCATACGTTCATGTGTTCAATTGAAACAAGATGTAGTTTCAGTGTCGAATACTGTGATTATTTTTCGGAATACATAGCGTATGGTCAAAGTTTATATATCGGTGAACCTGCAAAAATTCTGTTGTTCATCAATACAGGTACTTGTCGAAAAAATTATGCGCTTCATCAAAACAAGAACCTGTCTAAAGTTTAGTCACGTATATCTGAAGCCATCATTAAAATTTATTCGCTTACTCGCTTATATATTTGAAGTTCAGAGAAAAACGTCTAAAGTTTGCTTGCACAAATAATATGCCAAATTTCACAAAATTTGCAACTTTAGACACGAATTTTTGTAGCTTCAATCGCTTATAGTTGAATTAATTCTAAAGTGACTAAACTTTAAAAAAAAAAAAAAAAAAAGAGTTTTTTGCGTTTCGACAACGGAGGAGGGGAAAACTAAAGTAATTAGGACGATACAAAGAATTTCTAATGATGAATGATAAAAGACTATGTTATAAGGGAATAAACAAATTAAAGAATCCAAGAATTGCGTAAGCTAGATGACTACATGTATATAATTATACTATACTATAGTGAATTACTAGTTAGTGGCCAACACCAGGACTTGGACCAGAGTGGTTTTCATGAACAGAGTTGTTGATTTCCTCCATGTGTAGTTCACCTTCTAGCTGCAACTCATGATTCAATGTGTTATTCTCCTCTGCAACTGAACGAAGAGGGCGAGCTTCGTTATTCTTGATAACTAAAGAACTAAGTAGGAGAAGAACAATGAATAATTCTGATATTGAAGCTGATAAAGTGGGACTTCTAATTCCTCTATATTTAGCCATTATATTTGATTGAGTAGGCGCTTACAATAGCTTGTTAGAAAGAGAGCCACATATTACTATATACCTATATATAGATGAATTAGGAGAGAGACACATATTTGACTTGACCAAGTTGAGGTAGATTGAGGAAGTCCTATGCAAACATTTGGGACGTTGAAGAGAAATCAGAATATGCCTCCATCTCTTTAAGTACTATTTTTTATATGAGTTGGGTTGGCAAATGATCGAATCAACATAATACATACAAATTATACAATTTATTACTAGATGATATTTCCCATTTTCGGGCTGGAGAGCAATAGTTTACCAAGTCCAAGGCGGAATGCAAACAGCTGAAGCAGATACGACATTCCACTAAATATAATTAAGGAACCAGTAATAGAAAACTTTCAGGTCACAAAATTTAGAACTTATACCAATACACTTGGATAAGGAACAAAATGAATTCAACATTTAACACAGGAGATAATCTGTGCAAAATATATTTACACAATCAGACATTTTTTAAGGTAATTATAAGTAAAATGATCTCTATGATGGGAATTAATTGAAATCCTAGTATAATCTTACATAATCAATGGTTATAGCTACATGGTTAAAGTGCAAGGATACTGTAAAAAATCTTACATAATCAATGTATATAGCTAGGTTAATGCTTAACAGAACTAGCAATTCTTACTGATGCAAGAAAGACATACGCGAACAGCCTTAGAAGTAATTAACTACTTTTGACTAATTACTTTGCCAGTACGAAAGGTATATAATTGAGTACAAAAAATTACTTTATGCAATTAGATTAGTGTGGCAATTAACATATGATTAATTAACGTACCTTGTGGAGATCCGGCCTGCGTAACTGTAAGTGGTCGTTTGGTTTGAGGTCAAAATAGTCCCGGGATTACAATCCCGGGACTAATTTATACCATCTGTTGGTATTATTTTATACCATCTGAAAGATGGTATAAAATAGTACCAGTATAAGTGGGTTATGAAGGTATAAGTTGAGTTATTCCAGCACTAATTTTTATACCACGTTTGGTACAAGGTATAAAATAATCCCGGGATAAATCTATACCTTATACCAAACGTGGTATAAAAATTAGTACCGGCATAACCCATGTTATACCTTAAACCAAACGACCACTAATAGCATAAGCAACTAGAGTATTTAATTGAATTTCTCAATTATGTCGTTGGCATCTTTGAAAGCAAACGCCTACTTAACAAAAAGAAGAAGAATAAAAGAAATGAGCTTCCAAAAACCACAGAAGTGAGAACTACAAATGCTTTATTCAAGAAAATCCAGAAGCCAAAAAGTTTTAACTTTTACATCAACCTAGTAATACAGTACGATTTATTCAAAACATATATAAATGAAGAATATAAATAAATGTTAGGAACTTAAATGAAAAAACTCATAAATTTTGCCGTTGGTCAATACGCTAGCTAATAACCCGGCATCGGCGACTAATGGAAGAACTAATGATTCGAGTTTCGCAGATAGCAACTTTTCAACTCCTATAATTGAAAAACATCCACTGTAATAGAGTTCCAAATTTTACAGGTGATACTCAACAACATTATCATACAATTTCACATGTAAAATTTGACTGTGATTATTTTTTGAAAGACGGGGCCGAAAAATGGCCAGTAGCTATTTCTACTAATGGTTCATGCCTGGGCTAGGCCCGGAATTCTTGATTCCTCCAAGAGTTAAAGCGTCTATTGATCTGTGTCCCTCACCCCTCGAACTTGGCCCTCCTGTTTTTATTGCTTCAACATATAATCCCTCCAGAAATTTGTCGATGGCATTTTCCATGACTTGATGCTTAGCAGCATTAATAGGACGAGCTTCGCTATTAAAGAAAAATAAAGAGCTGAAAAAGAAATTTATGGCGATGAAAATTGCGAAAAGTTTGAGACCTCTGGCCATTTTTTCTGATCAAGAATAGAAGTTATAGTAGAAGTGTTAAATGTGAATGCTTTAAATGGTTACAATGTGATGTATTTCTGGGGTGCTGCATGAAAATGTGGTGCAATCGTACCCTATATTTATTGTAGAGGATTCTAGGAAGAAAGTGTCACGTGTCTGGATTTTTTTGAATGAAATAGAGCTTGATGCAATTTCTGAGAAGCTGACTGTTGGAATTTTGCGCATTCCCAGTTCCAATTTGGTTCTTATTACTCCAGCAGTCACGGGGGTTGTCAAAATGACGTACGTTCTGATACACTTTCTAATCTAAAATTGGTCATGAGTGGTTCATTAAGGAAGGTTCTTAAAAAGATTAGACTATAATCTAACGTTTTCTCATAATTTTCAGTTTGCTAAAAATGATCTTTAGACAATGGTCTTAAAAAAAATATAAGTAGTAAGAGAAATAAAACGAGAAACATTTACTTTTTAAAAAGTAACTGGCAAAAAGTTCTAGTTAATTAATGCTCTAGTGCATTCCTAAAATGTATCTTATTAACTATGGTTAAGATGGCTGCTTAAGTTAATTTAAAGAAAGCCTTTAAAATCTAAAATAGAGAAGTGTCTATCATCTAAATATGCACTTGAAATGTAGAGAAAGCGTAGGGCCTGTTTGGAAAGCCACCTGGTAATTGGAATTGGTGTAATTACTAGGGTAGTAATTACACAGCCTAGTAATTACACAGTAATATAATTACAACGACCTGTTTGTTTGTCATAACGTAATTACAGTGTAATTACAAGCGTGCTGTTTGGTTGCACAAGTGTAATTACACAGTCAGTTTAATTTAAAAATAAAATTTAATTATAAAAAATTTAAAATTAATATTTAAAAAATATTGCCTTTATAAATGATATTAAATTAGTTATTTAATAACACATTGTTTCTTGAAAATATATTAATTAATAATCATATATTTGTAACTAATATTGTAACAAAAATAATTGATATATACATTTTTCAAATTAATATTTAATTTTAATTAATTATAAAACTTAAAAGAAGACTTTTTTGTGAGAACGTCATGGATTGGATGTTTGACAAAAAAATAATATTAATAAATATAATGTCATAACATTATTCAAATGTTTGACATAAAAAATCTATCAAATGTAAGTGAAAAATAAACAACATGCAATGTGAATGCAAATAACTTAAAATTGAAAATATAACCTAAATTCAAAATCCAAAAGAAAAAGTTCAACATAATACTCTTATGTCAAATTCCAACATTACATAAGTAAGCTCCAACGTAACTTAAGTAATTAATTCAAAAGAAAGGAAAAATATAAGTCTATAACCCCATTCACAATGAAATTCTACTTTAATAACGTCACCCATTATATGTCAAGTTTGTTAATAACTCATTCTTTCCAATATTAAGAGGTGTAGTTTCAAATATTAGAATAATAACACGGTTATGCTAAATGAATAAAATAAAAATACGAGCAATTACATGGAATCACAAAAAGTAAAGGTTAGGAATGAAAAGAAAGAAAATGAAAAATAAATAATATAAAAAGAAAAATACATTTTAAAAAATAAAAATAATAAAAAAGTAAAAATAAAAAAGAAATAAAAATAATAGAAATAAAAAAATATTAAAAATCAAAAAAATTAAAATAATAGAAATAAAAAAAAATAAAAAAAAAACAAACTAAAAAGTAACCCTGTAATTACAGGGTGTAATTACACTCAATTCTTAGCCCCCCCCCCCCCCCCCCCCCCCCCCTTGAGAATTGGAGAGTGCAATTACACCCTGTCAATTACACCCAATTTCACCTAACTGTGTAATTATTTGATCAAACAAACAGGCCAAACTGTGTAATTACACTCAATTCCAATTACCTGGGTGGCTTTCCAAACAGGCCCGTAATGAAAAGGAGTCAAATCCATTAATAATGTAAAAGGTCATTAGAAAATTTTTATAGTGGGTGAAGCATGCCATGTTATAGTTGTGTGAGGATTTCATTAATTAACAAGTGTACATTTTAGGTCTCACTTCATATTACTTCTCCTTCTCTCTTTACCCATCTCCTTCTTCCTATCACCCTACCAATACCCCACCCTTAACTTACATCAAGAATCCTTGATTACTCATCTCCATTTGCCTAAAGCTCAACAAAACATTAATTTGTTAACATGGGTCATTTAATTGCACAAATTTAAAAACACACTAAGACATTGAAAAAAGCATTAATTTCCAGAAAATTGTATTTTTGCAGTTAATTAATAAAATTCATTTAAAAGGAAGAAGGATAATGACAAGAATAAAAATATTAAATTACTCTTAAGTATAAGTTATATCCAAGCAAGAATAAACATCCACTAAAGTAACCTTCCAGTCATTATGCTAACGCAGTGCATCGAAGTGTCATTGTACACATATGTAGATCTAACCTTCTAATGTTAAGTTCCTTTTAACTCGGCATGTTTTACACAAAGTATAAATTTATATGTAAGACTCAACTAAAAGATTACAATAAATAGTAGATAAAACCCATAATTTTAAATATATATATATAATGAGTTCAATGCTAAGAATCTTAAAAGTGAATGCATAAAACTTAAATCTTATATGCACCTCTGACTATCAAAAATCAAACGAAGAAGACAAATATATGCATGAAAATAAAAAATAAAAAATAAAAAATTGGTGAACAGAAAAAATCCATGACCAAAACCGATCTAGATGGAGCATCTTTCACTTATCCGTCTCAATTTAATGCCAAGCTTCATTTATTGAAAGTTAATTTAATTAATTTTCGAAACTATATTAGATTAGATCAACTCAATATTTTAAGATTAAAATTTAAATATTCAAAAGCTTTACGAAAAATACTATTCCATAAATTGCAATTTTTTTCATCTTAATAGGATGAAAAAATACATTCTAAAATATTATTCAAAGTTCACATAATTTAAATTTTGATAAGCAAAATATATTACATAAATTGAGGTGAAAGGTGTATGATTTTTTTATGTAGGCGTTTATGACTTCTTTTCGTTTCAGGATTTCATGGAAACAGTGCCAAAACTTACGTAATTAGTTGTCAGGATCTCGGTGTGATCTTTCCTTTTTATTTTTCTGGGAGAGTATTTGATGAATTTAAGTTTCTTTGAAAAATGATGAAATTGCTAAGAAACGAATTAATTTTACAGTGTAAGAATATTAGAAATAGAAGAGTTAGGCTAGAAATTATAAGGACCTTCAGTGGATAGAAATATTAAGGTAGGAAGAAAAAATTTGTTCGAGTAAATAAGTAAAGCATCTGTTGAAGCCGGAAAAAAAAAACAAAAAAAGAAAAGAAAAGCAGCTGGACCGAATGGAAATAAAGAATTAGAGAGAGAAATAGGGACTTTGGCCCTTTTTCAGAAAGTGAACCCAAAATTCCACTTGGCAAATTATGAGAGGAATCTCACACAAATTTTGTCCATCACCTAATATTTGTGCCTCACCCATTATAAAAAATTTCAAGGTGATTAGTTTTCTGTAATATTTAATTCCTTTGTTCACCCTTGCGGCCCATTTTGCGGGCGTAAAAACCTATGTAAAGCATTATCATGCTCCTACATTACATGCATGCCATTAAGCAGTATGGTTTGGAGGTACCCCTAAAAAGGCAAAGTGGACTAGTGACAACGTCCATTAATTAATTAATTAATTAATTTATGTTAGTTCTGTTTAATCTTAAAACGGAGAATAATTAAATTTATGCGTGACGCCAAAGATATGCGGCTAAATTCAATTCAAGGTTAAATTGCGAGATAAGCCAATAAACGAACAAAGAAGTAGATCTGACCAACTGTTAAATACGTCTGGCCTCGGGTGTAGAAACCGAGGTCGATACCTTCTGTTAAAAACTTACACGAAGTATAATGAAAATGAACTTAAAAACAGATGGGAATGGTTTTAAAAAGGTTCTTACAGATGATGGGAATGGTTTTAAAAAGATTCTTGTGATTGTTGATGTGAACTCTTTCTGTCCTTGCTGTTGGCAATCCCCTTAATGGATGAGAACCTCATCTTTATATAGTAGAGGAGTTTCAACCCTAGTACAATTCTAAATAAATAAAATAAATCTGGTGACAGCTGTTTTACCGAGATTGACGCCGAATAATCCGGTTGAGGGAAGATATTTCGGTCTTCTCCTTATGACAATCAACTGCCCTTCCTTTATCGTCTCATCCCGGCTCGAACTCAAAGATGTGTTCCCGGTAAGATGGTTGTATCGTGACCGAGCATAACCATGACAACGGGAAATCGAGCGTGCCTGTTTCCTCAGTTTTACCTGTATACAGATAGTCCCCCCATTTCCCGAGGTACAATTACTGACGGCGGGGAATGGACCCAAACAAGCTGAACAACCGCCTCCAATTTCCTAGGACAAGACCTTTCAGTCAACTCTCACTCTGCCCGATGCTAGGTCATCATTACCCAGCCGCCAAATCTTTTTGGGGAATCCTCCTTGTATTAGAGTCCTTGATACGCTACAGGATCTCTTTGTTCTCTTTCTATATAAAGCCCATGTCTTCCTTCTTTTTCATGCATCTGCACTTCTTTAAATCTCATTTTTCTCTACCTCAAAACCTACTGCTATTTCTGTATTGAGCCCGTAAGACTCCTCGGATCTTCAATCTTCTTTTTCCAGGGCGTGACTACTTACCGTTAAGGAAAACCTTCCACGAACATGGCTTATGTACAGTTATTGACTCAGGGTGAAGATCAGCATTCGTTCATGCCATCAACTGGAGCCGCTGGTTTTGATAGGAGGTTAGAATCCATCGCTATTGGTATTGTTCCGTCAGGTTTTATTTATACGAACGACTGTAAAGTTCTTCGTCATCTCGACCCGGTGGAGAATTTCGAATCTTGTATCGGTGATAGCGCCATTACTACGGTCAGGGAATATTGCCGTCTAGGCGCAGACGTCGACATCCTCCCCGTTGGGGATGGTGTGAAAATAAATCATCATGTTGCCGGTTACTCGTTATCATATATTTATCCCTTTGCCATAGGGTTCACCCTCTATGTTCATAGAATAATCGAGGACTCCTGTCGTCGGTATCGAATATGTATCGGGCAGATCGCATCCGCAAATTTGGAGGCTCGTGTACTATATTGAGAAGTTGGCCAATGCGGCCGGAGTCGCTTTCACCCTCCATCATTTGCTTCATTTATATGTACCTCGGGTGATCCGAGGGGGAATTGTTCAGATGCTTCCCAGGGGAAGCCGAAGCCTAATCGACCTCGAAGACGATTATGATCGAGGATGGCTTCACCGGTTCGTGATGATACGTACGGTTCAACTTCACCGTCCATCGTCTGCCGATTTTCCCGAAGTGTGGAACCCTTCACCGGATCCAGTTGAACCCACGCTTGAAACTGCTATTTTTGAATGGGTGATTACCCTTCTCCGGGCTTCTCGTAGCTTAGGCCGTTCTTGGAGAAGAATGTCACCTGAAGGGTGGAAAGGCAAAGACCATGGTAACTTCTTAATCTGATCGCTTCGACCCTCATTTCCCTGTATTATATCCTAACTCAATACTTTTGGTTTCCAGGACTTTAGACGAGGAGGGCTTCCAAGGGAAAGTCGGTAGCTGAGGATGTAGTTCGGGGAAGAAGAACGCCTGCTCCATCGAGGCCATCTAGACGCAGGGAGGCTGGAAGTTTTCCCGTTGTGCATTCGGGAGTTGGATCTCGAGGTTGAACTCGTCATATCATGGGGACCCGTCGGGCAATGCCTTCATGCGAAGCTCCGCCAACAATCGTGCTTGATGAGGAAGATTTACCGGGATTGGATATCCCCGGGTCATCCGCCTCTGGTGTAGGTCACAGGGATATCTAATAGGTATCACCCATCATTGCCGCATCCCGTGGATATGCTCGAAGATCTCATCCTCCGATTTGTTAGTTTGATTAAGGATGTGGTTGTCTTACTTTTGTTTTCCAATTACTGGTCGTAGATGTAACACCTCGTGCATTCGGGCTAAGATTTGACTCATAATACGGGGGTATAATGAACCCAATTTTAGTAGAGTCCTTGAACAAAGGAAAGTCGGAAGTTACCCTACGGAGCGTGTTTTCAAGTAAGTTTGCACCATGTCTCAATTAAAATGACTATACGGAAAAATATGTAAGAAATTTGTGAAAATTTCCTTCTTAAAAGTTGTAGATCTTTAAAATACCTTTCCAACGGTATATTATGGAGGTCAAACAGACATCTGTACAAAAAGTTATGCCCGTTTTACTAAAGTAGTGTTCTGCCGATTTACGGTGGAATATACGGGCCGTGAAAATTATACGGGTCGTATATTTAGGCCGTAAAATTGGTCTAGAAAGCCCATATCACTGTAATTGATTTACAGTGGGATATACGGTCCGTAAAACTTTTATGGGCCGTAAAATAGGGCGTAAAATGGGTCTGACAACAATTTTAAAACTTCGTTTTAAGGCTATTTCACTTCATTCTTCACACCCCCAAGCCTTAGAATGACCTTCTATTCTCTCCCATCATCAAGAATACTAAGGTAAGCCTATTCTAATCATTCCAAGTCAATTCTAATATATATCCTTATAATCTAAACAAGAATCATCATTCCTAACCTAGGGTTTTCAAGAAAACCCATCTCAAGGTTCAAGATTCAAGATTTTGGAAATATTCTTCAAAGTTAAAGTCGTTAATTCAAGTTTGGAGCATTACCAGGTATGTAGAGTTACTATCTACGTGTGGGAACATCATTGTTCTTCCCCACGCCTCCTAATCCATAAAGTATGAAACTTTACAAAACTAGGGTTTCTATTTTATACTATGCGCATGATAACCCTAGGTCCATGTCTATGACTATATTATGTTTGAATTGCTATTATTCTATCATTATGTTCTTGATACTCATTATGATTATTGAGAATCTGTCCATAATCCATGAAAACTCATATTTTGTATTCCATGGGTTCTTGCATGCATGTTTTTGACTAAGAATGATTATTTCATGAATATCCTATATGTCTACAAGTTTTCATGCAATTAAATCATATAATTACTTTCATGTCATGATACAAGAAATATACATGCTAAATACAAGTTATTTCATGAAACCATGCTACAAGTTATCTCATGAAACCATGATACAAGCTATGCTACAAGTTACTTCGTGAAATCATGATTACAAGTTATTTCACGAAAATCATGGGCTTCTTAGCCAACTATATTATGTTCATGTTTTTGGGAGTTGCACGAATTACCGAGAAGGCTCAGATAGCCTGAAACTACGTAGCCACCGTAGGAAAAGGATCGCTCCGCCCAATTAGGTCGATACCTTAATTTTACACTGAATGGATCCATCAGGCACGTTACCACCTTATACCCTGGCAAGGTATGAGGGCTCTGTTGGTCCAGAAAGGTACCAGACTCCACGTACCCACGTGGTGATATCACATGTCGGTTTATGAAATGCTCTCCCTACTTATCATGTTTTGCTTATATATATATATATATATACCCATGCTCATGCTCATGCTCATCCTCATGTTCATGTCGAGGTTTTCAGTTTCAGTTGTTATCATGTTATTCCATGTCCCATGTTATTTCTTTCAGTTGCTTTACATACCAGTACATTCAATGTGCTGACGTCCCCTATTATTGCCCGGGGGCCTACATTTCACGATGCAGGTACGGATTTACAGGACGACGCCTCTGCTCATTAGGATCTGCACGTACCAGCTTATTGGTGAGCCCCATCTCATTCGGGATTTAGGCTATATCTTTCTTTATCTGGTTTTGCATCTAAAGGTATGCTGGGGCCTTGTCCCAACTGGTTTGTTACGTGTTTTTCAAATTCCCGCCGATGACGAAAAAGCCAAAGGCAAGATGACAGAGCAAAGGGCAGCCGGTCACGAGGGTTATGAAATACCCACTCCGGGAATGTCGGGTTTTGAGCATTTGTCCATCCCCGTGGCCGATCATTTCGGGGTTAATTACGGTCCTAGGTTGGAGAAGCTGTTTCCTGCGCCTAGTACCGACCCGAATCGGAAGAGGCTAATAACTTTCAAGGTGCCGGCCGACATGAACATGTTGTCGGGGCCGGTCGGGGTGGCCAACTATTTATACCCTCTGGTGTCCCAGGAAGACCGTCAAAAAATGGATGAAGTCAACGAATCATGTCTTTTCAACGAGGCCCAGCAGGCATTGAACCGGGTAAGTTTTGTTCTTGTGCATCTTTCATTTAATTTTAACTTCATGTCTCATTTTACAATCGTCCCTCTTTCTTTTATAGACCTCCGTGCTTCATCATGCCAACTTTCAGCGGCTCAGGCATGAAGTGGGCCGGCTCAAGGAGGAGCTTAAAAGCAAAAGTCAGGAAGTGGAAGAGCTCATGGATCTGTACGAGCAGAAATTGCAATACATCTCGTCCCTCCCTGACCTTTCTATCTTGAAGTCGGACTTAACAGTGGCTCAAAAAGAAGCTGCCGAGGCTAAGCGGGAGCGCGATCAGCTGGCAAAGAAGGTAAGGGCTTTCGAAGTTTTCAATAAATCTTTAACGGCCGATGCTAACGCCCTTCCTTCTCAGGACCGGGCTTATGTTAACCAGATCGATCAACTTCGGGCAGAGCTAGATGGGATCAAGCCCGGGTTTAATGTCCTCCATGAAACGACCATCGGTGTTGTGGCCGAACGTGATGTTCTCAAGGAGCAGCTTCGGGCGTCAGTGGAACAAATGAATGGCCTTAGCTCATCACTTGCTGCGGCCGAAGCTGAACGGGATAGATTTAACCGGGTCATCATCGATCTGCAAGCTGAGCATGGAAAGGCTCTTGACCAGTTCTCGGGTTATAACGATATGTTAAAGTAGTACAAGGCCGATGTGACTGCTGCCGAAAAGGCCAGTAATCTTCGAGCTGAGTACGACTGGTGCTTATCCCGAAGGAAAACCGTTGAAGAAGTTCAAGCCACTGGTGTGGACTTATTAGATCTGACCGAGGAAGCCAAAAAGCTTGAAGCGGAAGCAAAGGCTGCGTTCGACCCTGAGGATTCAGATATCGACCTCGAGTCAGCCGATGAAGAGGCCGAGGGGTCGGGTGAAGATTAGGTTCGGGGCCTTGCGTCCCTTCTTTTGTTTTTACACCTTTGTTTTGAGGCCACTAGCCCGAGCCTTTGTAAATCTACTTTATGTATGTATGAATGAGAATCAAAATTTGTATTTGATATTTGCAAAGTACTTCTCGGTTCAATGTTTGTTCGGTTTATGCCATCATTATAATTTTCCATATTGTTTTGGCCAGGATAAAATTCAAATGGTAACGGATCGTGATTGGGTTTTAGTCCGAGTTGACTTTAGTCGTTTCTTTATTTATAATTTGCAAGACAGACCCGATCACGACATTTTTGCGTTTTTAGACCGTGGTCTTTAACCGTTTTAGGTCGCAGCTTTCGAGTTTACATATGTTTTTTATACCGTAGTCTTTAACTGTTTATGCTATAGTTTTTCGGTATTTGGAAAAATTGGATCCTTTTGATCCAAGTAAGTTTTTTTATTGAAAAACCGGCCAGAGATGCATTCGCAATTGTTGCCGCGGCAAGAACAAACTAAGTGGACACGATTCAATCGATCGTTTGGTCCTTACATTTGATCCTATCGTTCAGGCCTTGGCTTTTACATAGTTATCACTTAACTCATGATATAATAGTCCCCTAGTATTCGAGTCCGAAGTATGAGGGCTCGGGTACTATTAGCCCGGTATGTGCAGTCCCCGGTCTCCGGTCTTTGATCGGTATGCTCTATATGTGTAGCACGCTGTTCAGCACTGCCTCATTAAAAACCTTGCCGAAAACCCACTTCGAGACAAAACGGTCAAAGGGAAAAAGAGTGCAACACGTGCTTTCAGTCCTAAATCTTTGACTTCCGAGTGTCCGCTGTGCTGTTTCGTTATCCCTCGGACTGTATCCATGCGTGGTTAGATCGAAAGAGAAGAAAGCAAAAGAAAAGTTATTCGTACCTTTAACAGTAATATCGTTTTAGATGTGCTACATTCCAGTTGTTTTTCAGCTGTTGTCCGTCTTCGTTCTCGAGCTGATAAGAACCATTCCCAGTTATTCCAGTGACTCGGTACAGTCCCTCCGAATTCGGGGCTAATTTCCCTTCGTGAGGGTTCTTCATATGAAGTGTGACCTTCCTCAGTACCAAGTCCCCAATCTGAAAATGCCTGAGGTTGGTCCTCCGGTTATAATACCTTTGCATCCTTTGTTTTTGTGCGGCTATCTGAATATGAGCAGCTTCCCAACTTTCGTCCACGAGATTCATATTGACAGACATTGCTTCATGGTTAGAGTCCTCAGTGGCATAACTGAATCTTAAGCTTGGCTCACCAACCTCGACGGGTATCAGGGCCTCGACCGTATATAAGGGAAAATGGAGTCTCCCATGTGCTTGATCTTACCGTTGTGCGGTAAGCCCATAAAACCTCGAGCAAAACCTCCTTCCATCGGTGCTTAGAGCCGACCAGTCTTTTCTTTAAATTCTGCAGTATGGTTTTATTGTTAGACTCGGCATGGCCATTCGCGCTCGGATGATACGGGGTTGATAAGATTTTCTTGATTTTGTATTCTTCGAAAAACTTGCTGACCTTGCTACCTATGAACTGTTTTCCGTTATCACACGCGATCTCCGCTGGTACCCCGAATCGACAGATTATATGGTCGTAAATGAAATCAATGACCTCTTTTTCCCAGACTTTCTTGAGTGCTTGTGCTTCGACCCATTTAGAGAAATAATCAGTCATAAGTAAAATAAATTGCGTCTTACCTGAGGCCCATGGCAAAGATCCCACTATATCCATGCCCCGTTTCATGAATGGCCATGGGGAGAGGACCGGATGGAGCTATTCCCCGGGTTGATGTATTGACGGGGCGTGCCTTTGGCATTCGTTACATTTTTGAAGGAATGTTTTGGCATATTCTGCTATCTCATTCCAGTAGTATCCTGCTCTGATCAGCTTGCAGACCAATGAATCGGCTCCCGAATGGTTTCCACAAGTCCCCTCGTGAACTTCCCTCAGAACATAGTCGGTTTCCCCTGGTCCTACGCATCTCGCCAAGGGGCCGTGGAATGACCTTCGGTACAACTAGCTATCGACCAAACAAAATCTAGTTGCTTTAGTTCAAAGGGCCCTTGATTCCTTGGCATCGGATGGTAGCTTTCCTGTTTGGAGATAGTCTATGTATTTGTTCCTCCAATCCCAAGTGAGGCTGGTCGAGTTTATCTCGGCGTGGCCGGTCTCTATGACTGATTTTGTCAACTGCACCACAGCTCCGGAGGCAAACCCTTCTAATTCGACCAAGGATCCC
The DNA here is from genome assembly GCF_019175385.1 of Lycium barbarum. Lineage (NCBI taxonomy): Eukaryota > Viridiplantae > Streptophyta > Magnoliopsida > Solanales > Solanaceae > Lycium > Lycium barbarum. The sequence goes on along the minus strand of NC_083338.1, from coordinate 144,771,939 downwards.
AGATTTTCCAGGGCATCCGCCTCATTATTTTGATCCCGGGGTACGTGTTCCAACGTCCTCACCTTGAACCGGCGAAGGACAACCTGGAATTTTTCTTGATATCTCCGCATTATATCATCCTTGATTTCGAAGGTTCCGTTCGTTTGGTTGACCACCTGGAGAGAATCGCACTTGGCCTCTATGATCTCGGCTCCCAAGCTTTTAGTCAGTTCTAAACCTGCAATCATAGCCTCATACTCGGCTTCGTTGTTAGTTAAATCAGCCGATTTAATAGATTGTCTTATTATGTCACCTGAGGGAGGTTTGAGAACGATCCCTAACCCGGACCCTTTTACATTAGACGCACCACCCGTGTAAAGGGTCCAGACTCTCGTGCTAGTCCTCGAGGCAAGAAACATCTCCTTGTCGACCTCGGGGATCATAGCCGGTGCAAAATCGGCCACGAAATCTGCTAGTATTTGTGATTTGATTGTAGTTCGGGGTTTGTATTCAATATCATACCCGCTAATATCCACAGCCCACTTTTCTAGTCGGCCTAAGAGTTCGAGTATATGCATGACGTTCCTTAGGGGGTACGACGTTACGACACATATGGGATGACATTGAAAGTAAGGTTTTAATTTTCTAGATGCACTTAATAAAGCCAAAGCGAGTTTTTCCAAATGTGGGTACTTGGTTTCGGCGTCATCGAGGGTTCTACTTACATAGTAAACCGGCTCGAACACCGCTCACCGCTATCTCGGACACCGCCAAGTATAGATATAACTACTCGTTCGCTTTTAGTGTGTGGAGTAGAGGTGGGCTTGATAAGTACCTTTTGATTTCTGCCAAGGCCATCTGACATTCCGGGGTCCATGCAAAGTCAGTCTTTTTCTTGAGCAATGAGAAGAAACTGTGGCTCTTGTCCGAGGATCTGGAGATAAATCGACTTAGGACAGCTATCCGTCCCGTTAATCTTTGTACCCCTTTGATGTCGTTTATCACGGTGATATTTTCGATTGCCTTTATCTTATCCGTGTTGATTTCGATTCCCTGATTTGATACCATGAATCCGAGAAACTTGCCCGATCTGACTCCGAAGGCACATTTTTTCGGGTTCAGCTTCATGTTGTACTTTCTTAATATGCTGAACATTTCCTACAAAAAATTCAAATGGTCCTCTGCTCGCAGGGACATAACGACCATGTCATCTATATAAACTTCCATGGATCTCCCTATTTGGTGTTCAATCATTCGGTTGACTAAAAGCTGATAGGTGGAACCGGCATTATTTAAGCTGAAGGGCATTACATTATAACAATATGTGCCAAACCTAGTTATAAATGAGGTTTTTTTCTCGATCCTCCAGGTCCATTTGTATTTGGTTGTACCCGGAATAGGCATCGAGAAAACCCAGCATGTCGTGACCCGCGGTTGCGTCGATCATGCGATCGATTTTGGGCAAAGGAAGTGAATCCTTCGGGCAGGATTTGTTTAAATCTTTATAATCTACGCACATTCTAAACTTTCCCATTTTTAGGCACTACTACAACGTTAGCTAACCAATCTGTGTATTTTACCTCTCGAATGGATCCTATATTAAGGAGCTTGGTTACCTCGTCCTTGACGAATGAATGTTTTACCTCGGGTTGTGGCCTCCGCTTTTGTTTGACCGAGGGAAAACTTGCATCCAGTCTCAACTTGTGTATCGTCACGTCTGGTGGAATACCTGTCATGTCTAAATGAGACCAAGCAAAGCAAGCTGAGTTAATTTTAAGAAACTCAATAAATTTTTTCCTGAGCTCGGGGGTTAACCCCGTGCCCAGGTATACCTTCTATTTTGGTAGATGCATGAACAGTATGACTTGCTCGAGTTCTTCGACTGTGGACTTAGTGGCATCAGAATCATCGAGCACGACAAAGGTTCTCGTTACTCCGAATTTTAACTCTTCGTCTGGTGTGTCTCCGTTTCGATCTTCTGAAGATTTCGGGATCGGGATCTGTGATTGCTATTTGGCATTCTTCCCTTCGCTCCGATCTGGCGCCTTTATAGTCTTAACAGATTCTTCAACCGCGAACATTTCTTTTGCGGCCTGCTGTTCACCACAGACGGTTTTGATACCTTCTGGAGTCGGGAATTTCAATACCTGATGCATAATTGAGGGAACCGCTCTTACGAGGTGAATCCACGGTCTGCTCAGCAATGCATTGTATCCCATGTCTCCCTCTATCACATAAAATTTGGTCTGCTGCGTAGTTCCTGCCATACTGATCGGTAAAGTGATCTCACCCTTCGTAGTTTCGCATGCCATGTTGAATCCGTTGAGGACCCGTATTACCGGCACGATCTGATTTAGTAGTCCCAACTGTTCGATGACTTTCCATCGGATGATATTAGCCGAGCTACCTGGATCAATCAGCACACGTTTAATTCTAAACTTATTGACAAGGACAGATATTGCCAGTGCGTCATTATGCGGCTCGGCGATGCCTTCCATGTCCTCGTCATTGAATGTGATGGGGCCATCGAGGTCATCGTTCCGGATACACTTTTCCCTCGTTATAGATATTTTTGTGCGCTTTTATAATCGGCCCAATGGGAACGTCAGTTCCTCCCATGATCATGTGTATCACCTGTTGAGGCTCTTCCGGCCTATCTTTCTTGTTGGAGTTCAGGTTTTTAAAATAGGTTTTTGCTCGTTCGCTTAGGAATTCTCAAAGATGTCCCAAATTGAACAGACGGGCGACCTCCTCTCTCAGCTGTCGACAATCCTCGGTTCGATGGCCGTGATTATGATGATACTTACAAATAAGACTTTTATCCCACTTTTTCGGGTCAGATTGGATTGCCCTCGGATGTCTTGTTTCTTTGTTTCGGATAATGGTCGCCGCTATGGTTGCTACATCGATGCAAAAGTTGTACTCGGATAACCTTGGAATTTCTCTGTTTCCCAGAGCTCTATCAACAGCATTTCTGTTTACCAAACCACGGCTATTTTGGCCTCGATCATTCCTTCGATCGTTTCTCCTATCATTCTTACCCGATTCGTTGTTACGCCCGTTTCCCCTTCGATCGAGCGGGTAAGGTTGGTACCTATCATATGACGATATGGAATCCCGATCTATCACTCTCCTCGAGCGATCACTCCCTTTACCGGAATGCCATGATACTGAAGCAGCCCTCAGAATCTTATCATCTTCGACTGTGATCTTCGACTGATACCAGTTGTGTACATCAGCCCAGGCGATCGCTGGGTATTCTATCAGGTTTTGTTTTAGCTCCATAGATGTGATCGAGCTCCTCGAGTTGAGCCCTTGGGTGAAATCCTGAACGGCCCAATCGTCAATAACTGGAGGTAAGTCCATGCGCTCCATTTGAAATCGAGCCACAAACTCGCGAAGGGTCTCGTCATCTCGTTACTTAACGTTGAACAAGTCCGATTTTTGAGTTTCGAACTTGATGGCCCCGGTGTAGGCCTTAACGAAAGTATCAGCGAGCATGGAAAATCAATTAATCGAGTGCTCGGGCAAGTTATGATACCAAATCATAGCCCCCTTTGACAGAGTCTCCCCAAATTTCTTAAGTAGCACTAATTCCCTTTCGTCATCGGCGAGATCATCGCCCTTAATACCGCACGTATACGCAGTCACATGCTCATTTGGGTCCGTTGTCCCATTGTACTTCGGGATATCGGGCATGCGAAATCTCTTGGGGATTTTCATCGGTGCCGCACTCGGCGGAAACGACATTTGAACAAACTTTTTTGAATTCGGTCCCTTCAACACTGGTGAAGCCCTCGGAATCTGATCGACCCTCGAGTTGTAGTTCTCCACCTTCTTGTTGTTCGCCTCTATTTTATTTTCACCGGACTCGACCCGTTTGGTCAATTCTTCGAGCATTCTTATCAATTCGCTGCTTTGCCCGGGGTGGGTTTCGTTACCCCGTGGGATGTGTCTTTCCTCCGTATCCTGGGTCTGTTCTGATGGGGCAATATCGGGTGCCAGGCCCCGATTTTGCAATTGTGCTATGATCTCTTGCTGGGCCTGCAACTGAGCCATAGCCATGTCTAACTGGTTTTGGAGCTGTTGCAGCATGACCCCGTTATTCTCGCCGGCCGGTACGTTGCCCACCGATGATCCGACTTGAACAGGATTAACGGGGGGCGCGTTTTTGTTTGGTACCTTCCTATCGTCATGCTCGTGATGGCTTGGTTCCACTTGGAAGTTGACAGAATGGGAATCCGACATTTCCGGTATACCTGAAATCAAACCTTAAAAAAACAAGTGTAAAATATCGAGCGTAACCAGAATGTTGTATTGAACCGCCACTACTATCTAAGGCCCCACAGTGGGCGCCAAACTGTTTAACCTTAAAACGGAGAACAATTAAATTTATGCGTGACGCCAAAGATATGCGGCTAAATTCAATTCAAGATTAAATTGCGAGATAAGCCAATAAACGAACAAAGAAGCAGTTCTGACCAACTATTAAGTACGTCTGGCCTCGGGTATAGAAACCGAGGTCAATACCTTCTGTTAAAAACTTACACGAAGTATAATGAAAATGAACTTAAGAACAGATGGGAATGGTTTTAAAAAGATTCTTGTGATTGTTGATGTGAACTCTTTCTGTCCTTGCTGTTGCCAACCCCCTTAATGGATGAGAACCTCCTCTTTATATAGTAGAGGAGTTTCAACCGTAGTACAATTCTAAATAAAGAAAATAAATCTGGTGACAGCTGTTTTACCGAGATCGACGCCGAATAATCCGATTGAGGGCGGATATTTCAGTCTTCTCCTTATGACAGTCAACTGCCCTTCCTTTATCGTCTCATCCCGGCCCGAACTCGAAGATGCGTTCCCGGTAAAACGGTCATATCGTGACAGAGCATAACCATGACAACGGGAAACCGAGCGTGCCTGTATCCTCGGTTTTACCCGTATACAAGTTCTCTTATAGTTATTCAACTCTTTTTTTTTTTTAGGTGTATAATATGTTATACTGTACTGTTACCTCTTATTGACCTGTCCACTGATTCCTCCGAGACTCTAAAAAATTGGATAAATTGGTGAAATTTCCTTAATGAAATCTCGTTGTTTTCTTATTATCCCTTCGACTGGAAATTGTTTCGAATAGTATTCATGAAAATACTTAAGAAGAATATTTCCTTCGAATTGTCCTTGTTTGGCACGGCAGTCATTCGATGCAGAATCTTGCTAAATGTGCTTAAGTCAAAAAGTGAAGTGCAATTGTTCAATTTTAATCACGTAATGAATATATTATTCCATCGGTCGCTGCTTAAAAGTCATTTCAATAGCCAATTTCGATTTCCCAACTTATTAGAATTCCAGTGATTTTGGGATAGTCAAATTCAAATGCTTAAATCTAGTGAAGAAATGAACCTTAAGCCATCGTCCAAAATTATACAATGAGATAAACAACACATCGATCACTCCTCCCTCAATAGATGTAGACACTCGGAAAATATATATACTCTTGCCCATGATTGCTTTAATAACTGGTAAAGGCTGATCCAGGATTAATTTAAATGTGATGCATGGGTTCACTTTTAAGGTTTTTATCATTAAATTCCTTGTTCGTTTGAATTTGAAAATTAAATTTTGTTAAATTTAATTTAAAAAACTTTTTACATGTATATCCCTTCTGTATCAAAAATGCTGAATTTAGTTAAAGTACCCATTGAACCATGCTCTATTACCTGTGATTAGTTTAAGTCCATTTTGTTCTTTTTACATGAACATTTGAACGGATAAACGGAAGGGATTAAGATTGAATATTGCTGACTGTGTGTTGACCCCAATTCTCTGAGGAAAAATTAGCCAGCGAATATTTATCTCTATCTGTCTACCGTGCTTCCGTCACTTGGGGGATATTATCCACTTAATCTTCTCTTAGTTTGAAAACTCTTTTTTTTTTTTTTTTTGATTACATCTCTGTGTAAATGTTGTCACCGCATCTAAATTGAAATGTATTACCATTTCATCTAAAAGCTTAAATTGTTAATAAAAAATATATTTATTTGCTTAATTATATTAGGGAAAATGCATAAATACCCCCTCAAACTTGTTCTGAATTCTCAATAACGCACCTAAACTTTGCGGAGGTTTTATTACCCCTAAACTAATTTAAAATGAATTTATGCCACCTTAAATGATGATGTGGCAGAGAAGGTGAGTTCACTCTCTTTAAAGCAAGTGAAAGGCACAAAATTACTTAAAAATTCTGAAATATGTATAAGTGTCAATTTTTAGTTGGAAATTATGTAATTAACAACACTTAGAGCCCGTTTGGATTGGCTTATAAGTTGCTTATAAGCTGTTTTCAGCTTCTTTGAATGTTTGGTTGGTCAGCTTAAAGTCATTTTGTGCTTAAAATAAGCTCAAAAAAATAATTGGGTCCATTTAACTTAGCTTTTCTAAAGCAGCTTATAAGCTGAAAACAGCTTATAGGCATAAGCCCATCCAAACAGGCTCTTAATTAGATTCACATTTTCTCTAACCCTTTCTAATCTTTCTAACTCAACCATAGCCGTCATCCCCATCCCCTTATCCCCAGAGTCTTATATAATTTCTCCCCAGATTTCAAAGTGTGGCTGTTTGGTAAAGTAAACCCACTTTCTTTAGGGTAATACCAGAAGAAGAAGAAAAACAATCCCACACTGTACTTGGATAAAAAATAGTACCACGATCGGAATTAAACCGTGACCTGAACATCGAACGGAAGGTCTTAAGTCTTAACTAAAAGTGGGTATGGGGAGAGGGTTTTTAACGAGGTGAGCTTCTTGAATGTGAAGGCGGCGGAGCTACGTTGTTGCGGTGGACGGTGAAAATGAAATGTAAGATGTATGGGTGGAAGATGGTGACTGAAGGCATCAGATGTGAACGTAAACATAGACAAGCAATAAAAATTTGAACGGATACAAAGATAAAATAAACCCATTTAAGATTTAAGGAAAAACCATCCGTCAAAAGCTAAAAGTGATTATTAAAGGAAGAAGAGCATCAATTCCTCCTAGTGTGATTCAAAGGTTGTTGGAGTTATGAAATAGTAGAACTGGTTGTGAAATGGCGCTGAAAATTGAGCTCAGTGGCAATGGTGGGTTTTTTTCATCTTATAATGGATCGAGAATTGGAAGAAGGAACCAGGAAGAAAGAAAAGGAGACGAAAAAAAAACAGGAAAATGTAATAATCAGGTTCCGCGCGTGTACTTCAGATGTGGTTGTTCTGCATTAAGGTGGCATAAATTCCATTTTAAAGTAATTCGGGGTAACAGAACCCCGCAAAGTTTAGATATGTTAATGAGAATTCGGGACAGTTTTGAGGGGGAAAACCTTTTCAAAGGATATATATGTGTTATAAGGTTACTAATTATTTTTCCCTATAATAATTCCCACGATATACTAGTTCTATTGATAATTCGAAACTCTACATCATTGTAAATCTTGTAACATCGTGGGAATTATTATAGGAGAAAATAATTAGTAACCTTTGTAACATATGTATCCTTTGAAGAGGATATATATTATAGTTTGACTAAGTTCTGCTTTACTAAAAAAGTAATACAAGACCAATTGTATTTCACCTGGTATTATCTAAGGCTGCCTTATTCATGAAAATCAAAAATCAATTAAACAAAAGAATTTTACAAACTTTATTACGACTTATTCTAAACGAAAAGAAGAATGAAAGAAATAAAAAATTATTACAAGTAATGAATTTAAATCAATAATCAGCAAACTAATGGTTCGCGCCAGGGCTAGGTCCAGAATTCTTGATTCCTCCCAGAGTTGAAGCATGTCCTTCGCCTCTTGAACTTGGCCCTCCTGTCTTTATTGCCTTAACATATAATTCATCAATAATTTTCTCTATCGAATTGCTCATGGATTTATCGTTGGCAGCAACAACAGCATTGAGAGGACGAGCCTCACTGTTAATGAAAAGTGAAGAGCTGAATAAGAGATTAATTGCGACCAACACTGCAAAATATTTGAGACCTCTTGCCATTTTTTATGGTACGTTGCAATAACAATTAAAAGCTTGCTCGAATTTGGAGATAATTATCTGATTTGCTTGTACGTACTCCTTATATTTGTGTAGTTCTGTGTGAAAATATGGTGTATCCTTGCTCTATATTTATAGTGGTACGTTCATGAAAATAAGAGGCATTTGATCAACAAATTCTTTTGAATGGAATAAATGAAGAAGTAACTTCCTGGAAGTTTAACTATTGGACTCTCGCACTCTTTGGTCCAATTTTGGTTCTCGTTAGTCATGAATTGTTAATTAACGTTGAAGTCGTATTTAGGGGGGAAAAAATCAGTGGACATTTTTTCTCTCTTCCATCTTTTGCCTGCGTAATAGGTTACGTCAACCACTAACATGCATGCAAATATGCAATATGGTCTTTCATTTTGGGGCATAGGAATTGGGTATTTTATATTGTTAACTCTAATTGACCTGCCCACTAGATCCTCCTTAAGAAATTGGACATAAATAGGTACTATGAATAGCTACAGGTTCCTTAATGGTATCTTTTTTTTTTCTTCATTTTCTTAGAGGTGGTAAAATTAGTCGATGAAATGATAAAAACATGACTCGTCTATTAACTCGTTCATTTGTTAGCTCAGTGATCAGTTTTGACCCGTCCATTTATTAGCTCAGTCTATTTTGACGGTCCCACCTTATTCCATTTGAGTTGATTTTGACTAAATGTGTCGTCCAAATTGACCATGAGAAACCTTGTCCATTATTTATATTTTTTCTTTTATATCTTAGATATAACCATCATAAAGGGTAATAAACTTTACTTTAATTTATAATTTAAAAAATTATAAGAAAAGAAACAATGAAATTAAAACTTGATAAGAGTTGGATGAGTTGGATTATGACGGATTGTTTAGCCCGTTTTGTCCCAATCCATTTAAGAACTAATAGCATTTGGTGGGTTAATTACCCGTCTATTTGTTAACTCAATCCATTTTGACCAATTTAAATTTAACCCCATACAACCATTTAACGCCCATAATTTTTCCTTCAATGGATGATTTTTCGTCAGGAGCACACAAAAACGAATGAGGAAAAAGGGGAAAAAGGTGGGTGGCCAACCAAAATAAAGATCACCCAGTCGGCTTCTAATTTAACAAAGTTAATTCATTCGGTCTAATTATGTACCCAGTGATCAAGGCAGGTATAGGCAGATATTTTAAAGTATTATTGAGTCAGTTCTTGTGCATCAAGGCAGGTATAGCAGATTTAGAAAAGTCAACAACCAATTTGGTTACAGTCTTCAGCTGTCTTCGATTCAAAATAGGATTCGAATCGAGTCAAAAACTGAAGTGCAATTGTTCAATTTATACATGTGATGGAAAACCAAGTTTGATTTTCCGACCTCTGAAAAGTCTAGTGAATTCTGGGATTGTCTTGATGTATAAATTTTACTCCTTATTTTCAGACATGTTTTGAGCACGAGGGCAATTTTTATTTTTTTTGGCTTAATAAGGTCCCTAAACTTGTTCAGAAATTTCACTTGGACATTTTAACTAAGGCCTGTGACACTTCAACATACCATAAACACAGGGGTATTTGTAATTGAAGTCAAAAAGAAATTCTTGTGAGTTCGGAGTTGTATTTGAACACAAACTTCATTTGGAAATATGTGAGTAAAAGCCAGTTATTTCTTTTGAAATACTTTAGTCTGTGTCTAGAATATTTGGTTGATTTTTTTTTTCTTTAAGAAAGAGAAAATAGTCAAATGTCCCCTCAACGTATACTCGGATTAATTATGATACATCCAATCTTTGCTTTCAATCTATTATCCCCCGGCCTTATTTTTTATGTATTTTTGTACCTTTTTTCTGATGACGTGACACAAAAAAAAAATTAGATGCCCAGTTGCACAGTGGAGAGTGTTGCACACTCTCCGTCACATCGGCGCCACGTCTCTGCCACATTGGTGCCACTTTTCCTTTCTTTTTTCATTTGATTTTTCTTTTATTAATTATATTTACACTAATTAACCTCTAATTAACCATTAAACCCTCCATTAATTTTATCTTCTTCTTCTTCTTCTTCTTCTTCTTCTTCTTCATTTCAACAAATCAATCAACTCATATTCTTCCTCCATTAACATACACACATTCAACCCATTTTCTTTCTCCATTAACACACACACACACATTCAACCCATTTTCTTCCTCCATTAACACACACACACATTCAACCCATTTTCTTCCTCCATTAACACACACACACACATTCAACCAATTTTCTTTCTCCATTAGCACACACATTCAATCCATTTTCTTCCTCCATTAACACACACACATTCAATTTCTTTTCATCAATCATAAATATTTTTTCAAGAAATCAACTAACCCATTTTCTTCCTCGATTAACACACACACATTCAACCCATTTTCTTCCTCCATTAACACACACACATTCAATTTTTTTCATCAATCATAAATATTTTTTCAAGAAATCAACTAACCCATTTTCTCCCTCGATTAATACACACACATTCAACCCATTTTCTTCCTCCATTAACACACACACATTCAATTTCATCATCAATCATACATATCTTTTCAAGAAATCAACCTATTTGGGTTCAAGAATTTCTCTTCCACGGGGCTGCTTCTTCTGTTTTCTTAAAAAACACCAACTTTCGGCGGCGGCGGTGGTGGGGCAGTGGCCACTCGTCGGTGGTGGTGGTGGCGCGGGAGGGAGAGAAGGAGACAAAGGAAGGGAGGAGGGGTCATTGGCGCAGTGGTGCAAGGAGTGGAGAGAAGGAGATGAAGGAAGGGGGGTCGCTGCGGCAGTGGCCGCTCGCTGGCGGGGCTGAGATAGAAAAAAAGGAAAAATTAATTAAAAAAATATATATATTTATGAAAAGATATATTAAAAATAAAATTTTAATACTTGTTTAATAAAATTTAGAAAGTTCCAATGTGGCAGTGACGTGGCGGAGAGTGTGCAACACTCTCCACTGTGTAACTGGGCATCTAATTTTTTTTGTGCCACATCAGCCGAAAAAAGGTACAAAAATACAAAAAAAAATAAGACCGGGAGGTAATAGATCGCCCGCAAAAATTGAATGCGTCATAATTAATCCGAGTATATGTAGAGGGGCCATTTGACTATTTTCTCTTTAAGAAACATAGGCGTTTGAAACTTAATATACTGGACTTCTGTACTTAAGAGCACATGTTAGTCAGTACTTCAATATTTTACTGAACTTCTGTACTTAAAGAGTACATGTTAGTCAGTGTTTCAATATTTTAGTTGAAGTTCAAATATGTAGATACTGGTAATATTTATGACCAAACGGATACACTTGGAGATTTTATGGGAACTATCGCCATGTTCTAATATACACTAGGTAGTAGTTTACCTAGCAAACATTCCTTAATTTTATGAAGTGGATCCTAATCAAAAGCCCAAAAACCAGTCTTCCCAGTTTTCCAGCAAAACCCATAACCAATTTTTGACTGATTTTCTCGGGTGATTTGCACAAATAAAATCATTTGAGACAAAACAAGAATATATCCAGTGTGATCTCACAAATGGAGCTCCTACTTTTGTGGAGTAGAGAGACCATTATTTAAATTTTATTTTCATTTAACAAATTTATGCAAACATAACCTTAGCATTATACACACCCGGCACGCTTTCACAAGTTTTGCTAGTGAAGCATAACGGTAATTACATTAATTTTCGTTCTACTTATCCTGTTAAATATTTCACAAATTGTGGCGGACAGCCAAATTTTTTCTTGTTCATAACTTATAAGTACTTGGCAGAGCATCACTTTGTATAAAAAGTTCGGCCGATATGTTGTTCGTTGTTCCCAAATCTTACCAGACTAAGAGCCTGTTTGGATGGGCTTATGCCTATAAGCTGCAAACAGCTTATAAGCTAAAAAAATAAGTTGGGTAGTCTAACTTATTTTTTTTGACTCATAAGCTGTTTTCAGCTTATAAGCTGCTTTAGATAAGCTAAGTCAAATGGGCTCAATTATTTTTTTGAGCTTATTTTAAACACAAAATGACTTTAAGCTGGCCAGTCAAACACTCAAAAAAGCTGAAAACAGCTTATAAGCAAATAAACCAATCCAAATTGGCTCTAAAAAGACTTGTCTTCATTTTACTTATTTTATTAAACTGTTCACAAATTTTATAGATGTACAAATCTTGACAGTGTTATTCAATTGTGTACTACTTTTTTTTCATTAATTATTCAACGAATGTCTCATCTTTGATGTTACCATGATTCTCCACTAATTTGGAGGGATTCCACCACACTCACACTCTTTAGAGGGGAGGCTAGGAGAGAGGTTTTTTTCATTGGATTTACTTCAGATGGAAAATATGGATTGGATGGAGAATTACTCCATTTTTCTGGCGTGGTGAGCTATCCAAATTTGTACATCAAGTTGTTGTAGAAGGAAAAAAAATACAGTAATCTACAGCTGAATCAATATTTATAAAAAGAACAATATTTGTAAAATTTTACAAAAGGGACAAACTTTAAGCACCGACTTTCAAATAGGATAACAAGGTGAAATATTCTGATTTTTCTTAACACAACCAAACAACAGGCAAAGTGCCAAATGATACCTATATTCCAGTCTCAGCTGAATCCAAATGAATTTAATAACACGCCATTAATACATCCCAAGAGCCAACAGATCATCTCGAACGTGACGCCGAATTTTTTCGTCATTTTCTTATCTTTTTCCCTAAAGCCATTATTAGTGCCAGAAAGCGTGGCCACCTCTTTGTTCTTATCTGTTTGTTTCTGCCCAAAATATTTCATACTACTAATCACTCCTTTTCCTTCTTCCTCACACATCCAAACAACCAACTTCCCAATTAAGATTATGCTAATTAATCACATAGCAATTAATATTAACCTGGCCTCAATTTTACATCAACTGCTTCGAAAATCAAAAGCATACGTATGCTACATAAGATATTATAGATCTAACAGATCTAAAGCATAAATGATTCAATACATTAAAAACAAATCTTAAGCTGAAAAATGTTAAATTTCGAAATTGAATATATCCTAAAACCATTTTCAACAAATTTATCTGATTATCCTAAAACCATTTTTTTTAAGAAGTAAAATCATTAATCACAATTAAGATTAATGCTTATCACATAGCAATTAGTACATATTAATGAGGCCTGAATTTTACATGAACTGCTTTGGAAAATCAAAAGCATACATATGATACAACATAGATCCAACAGATCTAGTCATAAATGATTCAATACAGTAAAAACACAAACCATAAGCTAAAAATTCAGGATAATAAAAATGTTAAAATTACGAAATTGAATACTCATATATCAACTTAAGTTGATTTATTAGCTTTGAAATTCATCTTCTCATAATACCGAATCGATAGCAACGATAACGATAGATTGACTTCATCTTTTCCCCATCTCGTGTTCGTACCGCCGTATTTTAACGGCGGAGCAGACGGCGCCGGCGGCTGTGGAAGGCAAGGCCAGGCGGAAGACGACGGTAACTCTGACGGCGACGGTGACGGTGACGGCTTGGAGAGTGGCCAGAGAAAGAGAGAGTACAGTCGCCGGAAACCGCCGAGGGCGAGTACGACGGTGCGTAGCGTTTGTTGTTGGTTACGGCTGTCTTTTGTGCAGATCAGTTCCCAAAGACGTTCATCTAACGCCGTTTGGTTCCATTGCTTGCTAACGCACGCTGCCGTTGCTAACGTGCGCCCGTCCACGTGTTTGAGAACTTCGTAGAGTAGATTCTCATCTAACAACACTTCCGATGACGGCTCTTCTATAACTTGCTTCATCTTCTTGTTATTAAAGTCACCGTTAGTTTCGTCACCGTCAAATTGGCGCTTCATCGGCAACTCTACAACCTGCTTCTTCTTCATCTTCTTGAATTCATCACCGCCGTTCAAATTGACGGAATCGGTATCTCCGCCGTTAAATTGCCGTTTCATTTTGTAGATCTGAGTATGAAAATCGAAGGATATATGAAGGTCTTTTTATTCCCTCGGTTAGGGAGGTGGAATGCTAGGGTAGTGGGGTTTGACGGGGTAGCGGGGTGTTAATGTTGGATTAAAGGTAAATGGCCAAATATACCCTATACTATCAAAAATAGTTCAATATACCCCTCCTTATTATATTTTTTCACAACTTTATCTTAATTTTGACTGAGGTATACGTGAAAAGCTCATAATCAAATACCACAGCCCCAAAGAAAAGAACTCAAATTGAAGGGAATGAGTCGGTGATGGATTAAACGGGTGGATTTTGAAGATAATCAGTTATTTAAAATTGAGGGTTAGCTATTTAATTCTGAGGTTGGCGCGTATTCCTCCGTCAAAATTAGGGGAAAATTTGTGCCAAAATATAATAAAAAGAGTATATTTGGACCGTAATATAATGGGAGGAATATAATTGAACTGAAAGTAGGTCTGTGCACGAATCGGTTCGGTTCGATTTTGGCCATCATCGAGTTGAAATTTCGAATTTCGGCTTTCTAAAATTTTCACCTAAACTTGATCCATTCTAGGTTCAATTCAATTTGTTTTTTATTATTTCGGTTCGGTTACATAAAGCGATTTGTTCGATTTATTCGAAATTTAAACAAGTAACTATTTCATTTCAGTTTTAGGGTAAATATAACAAAAAATAGTGAGATCCTAAATTTGCAACCTTATAACCAAGAAAAACCATAAACTTGCAAGCATAATAGCATATAAATAACAAAACAAGAGCTTGACAACTTGTGCAAGCATACAAATCCTCCAACACCACATTACATATACCAAATTAGTCATATTAGTCACTAGTGGCATATAAATTTGGTTTGTTCGGATCGGTTCGGTTGATGGCTTCAACCGTATCCGAACCGTTAAACCGTAATATTTTACAATTGCATTTATAAATCGAAATCGAATTATATTATCCAAATTGAATTATTCAAATTGTTTCGAATCAATTTGGAAATTCGGATTGAACCGATTTGTGCATAAGCCTAACTGAAAGAATAAGAAGGCGCATATTAAAATTATTTTCGATAGTACAAGGGTATATTTAACCTTTCTGATTAGAGATGGGGTTGGTAGGGTAGTGGGGTTTTGAGGGGCGGCGTGGGGGGGGTGTTTAATGGTGGGATTAAAGGGGTGCACATGCTATACGAGGGTGTGGAAATGATTTTTCGAAGACGACAAGGAAAAAGTAATGAATTGGGCGTTTGGGTGGGGGTCAAGAAAATGACAAGTTTGTCCATGTGATTGGTTACTGTGTCCTAAGCTTGTCCTTGTCTTTTTATGATAAAGCTCTTTGTCTGATTCAATAGCAGTGTTTTTGGTCCATTCCTTCGGCTTTTCCCGTTTCTTAGAGTGCTTGGCATTAATTACTCGTTTGGCCACCAGAATTATTCACCTTTTCTCGAAATTTTCTTGTCAGTTTATTTAAAAATTAACATATGGCCATGAATTATTTGAAAAACAACATTCGGCCATGAATTATTTGAAAAACAACATTCGGCCATGAAAATACAAATAACTATTTTTTTTATTTTTATTTTACTTTCAGTATATCCAAACAGCTAAATGATTTTTGAAAAAAAATGATAACCCAACACAACTCCAACTTCAAAATTCCAAATAAAGTGAAAAAAATTTAATTTTCATGACCAAACGCCTACTAAGTTTGTTCCATGTTATAGTCTCCGTTCAGAAGATTTTTTTTTTTTTTAAAAGCTTAAATTAATTTCGGCCAAACTCAATTTAAGAGTTATATTTATGAATACCGTTGCTCTATATGGTTTATATAATTTACTTTTAAATGTTTCTTATACCTTTTTAAATGATTGAATTCATAAATATTTAGTTACATTTATCTTTCTCTAAGTGTCTCGTTTAATTAATAGTATTATAGTAATACATTTACCTATCTCTATATATCACACTTATAAATAAGTTTTGAAACAAATTTGATTTGCCAAAAAGAATTAACATTTGGGGCCAAAAGAAGTATAATGTAAAGAGTTTATAGTTTTTTTAAAAAACGACATAATATGTATATAAAATTTTACATTATCGTAGATATTAATCATTTAAAAAAAAAAAAGAGTCATACCCTTCCTATTTTAGGTCTCGCTTCTCATCTTTTTGCTTAAACCAAGCAATTGCGCTTCACAATGATATTAATGCCAAAAGTATGTCATCTCATGATTGTAATTAAAATACTCGTTTATATTATTTTTTAAAGAAAAAAATGATAATATTACTGTTTAAAAAGGTTATATAAGGAAATCAAATCAAATCGGACCAATTAGGTGAAGGTTAGGTGAGATGAATACGGGAAAAATGGTGTTGCTTAAACGAGGAAGAACAATATCTTAGGAAATCACTTCAGCAAATGACACCTTAATACTTGCTATTTGTCTATTGGCAAATCATTTTTATTTCATGTTATATATGCAAATTGTGACACAGAAAGGATACACATTTCTTGGGCAAGCCATTATGGGCTTGAAATAGACTAAGTTATAAACTCTGGATTGCTCCATTAATTCACATTCAGCTTAATGAAAAAAAAAAAAACGAGAAAGGGGTCCAATGATGGATTCAGGCAACTTACATAAATAACTACTTTTTAGTACTTGCTTTCAATCAGTAGCTATCATTTTGCTATTTACCATTTGTAGCTACATTTAAGCATTTATGCTGTATTTGATGTATTTTAGTGTATTTGAATAACGGTTCAATTGTATCTAACCTTATATGATGTCACATGTATTTGACTGTATTTGAATACATGCAACCTTAATTTTTCTGAATACATGTGCATTTAAAATGATGTATTTAAGTGCATTTAAACACACAATTGGGCCGCGTATTTTATTGTATTTATATATTGATGTATCCTTTTGTTTTGGTTGTATATAGTCAAACAACACATATAGTCAAATACACCTAGTTTTCCCAAAAAATACAAGCTATTCATCAATATAATTTCTCTGAATACATGTGTATTCAAAATGATTATATTTCAGTGCATTTAAATACACGGCAGAGCTGTGTATTTTATTGTATTTATATATTGATGTATCCTTTTGTTTTGGTTGTATTTGGCTGTATATAGATCATTCCCATACAATCAAATACACCTAGTTTTCCCAAAAATACAATCATCCAAATACATTAAACTTATATTTACACTAACAAAAAATGACGAAAATACACTCAGATTCTGAGATACAAGAAGAAGAAGAAGTCATAGATTCCAGTCACATACAAAAAAAGTACACTAAAAAATGACAACTCAAATCTGATATACAAGAAGGAGAAGAAGCCATGGCTTCCAGACAAATCTTCGGCAAATACACAATAGTTACCCTCAAAGAAATGAAAAATACACTCAAATTCATTTGAGAATATATTGTATTTACTCGAAAAAAATGTATACGTTCTGTTGAGTATGATGGCGACAGATTCTAGTTGACACTGTGGGCAGCGGAATCGCCACCGGAGGATAATCCATTTTTTTCAATTTGGTTTCGGATCTGGCCGGTGGAGAACGGGAATTTCTGTCGCCACGAATCCGATTAAGTTGCAGATCTATGCAAGTGTTGATGATTGTTAGGTTTTTGGATTTTCCCTTCCTATGTGAAATTGGATTAATAAACCCAATCCAATTTGGACCAGACCAATTTTGCCCAAAATTTCCTCTATATATAGGATCAATTTAGATCTTATTTTGACAACACAAGAGTGAATTTATAGCAGCCACATAGAGAGAAAAACGTGAGAGAGAAACCAGATTTTTGTCCAGAAATTTACTGCTACAGCAGTCCGCTTTAAATTGCGTTTCCCAATTCGTTAACCGTTGGATCGTGCTGAAATTTGAACTGAGAGTTCTCAACATCTGTTTCTTCGATTTCAACGTAGAGATCGGATTTTTGTGGTTTGTAGCTCTAGTTTTCGAGTACGAACAATAGCTCATTTTTTGGGGTGATTTCTCTCTTTTTTTCGCTAGTTTTGGTGTTATCTTTTATGTATTGTTGCTCCGTGCTTGGCTTTGTTGTTATAGCCATTTGGAGAACATTATTATAACTCTTGTTGTTTATAGTGGAGCTTTTGTGGGCCGGAGGTCCGTGGATGTTTCCTCTTCACATTGAAGGGGTTTTACCACGTAAATTTGGTGTCTCTTCCATTCGATTTATTTTTGCTTGCTTTGCTAGTTTATTGTTAGTATAGCTGCTGCCTAGATTTCCATTTGTGCTAGTGTTTATTGTCTTCTATTGGTTCAAATAGTGTGGAAAGTATCAATTGTCTATTTGAATGATGGAGGCAAATATGAGCAAGATGGTTTGTTTAAATGGCAGTAATTACCATATTTGGAAAAGCAAGATGAAAGATCTTCTACTTGTCAAGAAATTACATTTACCTGTGTTTGCTTCTAAGAAACATGAGTCTATTGAAGACGAGGATTGGCAATTTGAGCACTTACAGGTTTGTGGCTATATCAGGCAATGGGTTGAAGATAATGTTCAAAATCATATTGTGAATGAGACAAATGCTAAAAACTTGTGGGAAAAGATCGAGACAATTTATGCTTCGAAAATTGGCAATAATAAGTTGTTCCTACTGAAACAATTGATGAATATTAGATACAAAGAGGGCAGCCCTATTTCTGATCATATCAATGATTTTCAGGGTGTCCTTGATCAGCTGTCTGGAATGGGTGTCAAGTTTGATGAAGAAATACAAGGACTTTGGCTTCTTAATACTCTGCCAGACTCTTGGGAAACTCTTCGAGTTTCTTTGACTAATTCTGCTCCCAGTGATGGTGTAATTATGGAATATGTTAAGAGTGGTATTTTGAATGAAGAGATGAGAAGAAGATTTCAAGCTTCTTCTTCTTCAACTTCACACTCCGATGTTTTGGTTACTGAAGGCAGGGGGAGAATTAACTTCAGAGGTCAGAATGACAGAGGCAAAAGTAGAAGCAAGTCAAGATCCTCCAGGTACAAGACTTTTACATGTGACTATTGTCACTTGAAAGGGCACATCAAGAAACATTGCTACAAGTTTAAGAGAGACCAGAAAAGGCAAAAGAAATAAGGCGATAATGAAAATCGTGTTGTTGTTGTTGCTGAAAATGATCTTCTTGTTGTTTGTGGTAAAAACGATATCAATCTTGTTTGTGATGAGTCTACTTGGTTTGTGGATTCAGGTGCCACTTCTCATGTCACGCCAAAGAAGGAATTATTTTCTTCTTATACTCCGGGTAATTTTGAAAATTTACGAATGGGCAATGATAGTGAAGTTGAGGTACTTGGTATTGGAACAGTTTGCTTGAAAAGTAAGAATGGTTCGAGGTTGGTTCTTAACAATGTCAAGCATGCTGCAGATGTTCGTTTGAATTTAATTTTTGTGGAAAGCTTGATGATGATGGTTATGATCAAACCATTGGTGGTGGCCAGTGGAAGCTTCTTAAAGGTTCAATGATTATGGCTCAAGGTTACAAGATGTCTGACTTGTACTTATTTCAGGGCTCCATTTGTAATGACTCAGTAAATTTTGTGGAGAATGATACTTCATCAGAATTATGGCATAGAAGGCTGAGTCATATGAGCGAGAAGGGGATTGATAACTTGGCTAAGAAGAATTTGCTTTCTGGAGTGAAACAAGCAAAGTTAAAGAGATGTGTTCATTGCTTAGCCGGGAAACATAAAAGTGTTTCTTTTCATAGTCATTCACCTTCAAGAAAGCTGGATTTGCTAGAGTTGGTATATTTTGATTTGTGTGGTCCTTTTAAAGTAAGCTCTTTTAGTGGTGCACTTTACTTTGTGACTTTTATTGATGATCATTCTCGCAAACTCTAGGTATTTCCTTTAAAGTCCAAGGATCAAGTACTTGATGTGTTCAAGACTTTTCAGACCTTGGTTGAGAGACAGACAGGTAAGAAACTAAAATGCGTCCGCTCAGACAATGGTGGTGAATACATTGGTCCCTTTGATAATTATTGTAGACAGCAGGGCATTCTCCATCAGAAAACTCCTCCAAAGACTCCTCAGTTAAATGGTCTAGCAGACAAGATGAACAGAACTATAGTTGAGAGGGTTAGATGTTTGCTTTCAGATGCTAAGCTGCCAGATTCGTTTTGGGCAGAAGCACTTAATACTGTTGCTTATGTTATCAATTTATCTCCTACTATTACTTTGGATGGTGATGTCCCTGACAGAGTTTGGTTTGGTAAAGATGTCTCTTATGCTCATCTGAAAGTCTTCAGGTGTAAGGCTTTTGTGCATGTTCCTAAGGATGAGAGGTCAAAGCTGGAATTTAAAACTAGGCAGCGCATTTTCATTGGTTATGGTCAAGACGAATTTGGCTATCGTTTCTATGATCCAGTTGAGAAGAAACTTGTTAGAAGCCGTGATGTCGTGTTCTTTGAAGACCAGACAATTGAAGATTTTGACAAAGCTGAGAAGGTTGATTCTCAGAGCAATGAATGCTTAGTTGATATTGATCCAGTTCTTGTGACTATTGCATCTGAAGAAAATCTTCAAAATAATGAAGATCAAGTTGATAATGAAGATAGTGATCATGTTGAGAATGACCAGCATGATGCTGTTGATGCTCTAGTGGAAGATGATGTGGTTGGCCAGCAACCAGTTGCTATTGATGTTCTAGAGAGTTCTCTCATAAGATCTATTAGAGAGAAAGTACCTTCATCTCGTTATTCTCTTGACTGATGGGAGAGAACCTGAAAGTTTTGATGAGACCATGGATAGTGAAGAAAAAGAAAGGTGGTTTGACGCTATGCAAGATGAGATTAAATTCTTGCATGATAATCATACATTTGATCTGGTTAAGCTTCCTAGAGATAGAAAAGCTTTGAAAAACAGGTGGGCTTTTAGGGTGAAACATGAAGATGGTAACCCAGTTCTACGGTACAAGGCTAGATTGGCTGTGAAGGGCTTTAATCAGAAGAAGGGAGTCGATTTTGATGAAATCGTTTCTCCATTTGTGAAGATGTCATCTATTTAGGTTGTCCTAGGCTTGGCTGCGAGTCCAAATTTAGAGCGTTGCTTGATCGCCAGGGTGGTGGTTTCCTCCACACACTACTACAAAAGTTGCTTTTACCGACCAAATTTTAGCGGCTATAAACAAATTGACGCCAATTTGTTATGTAAGCGAAATCTTTACCGACAAATAAGCAATAGCCAGCAACGAATCCTTTTTTCAATGACAATTGAAATGAATGGTCGTTAAAAATTATGTGTCAAGTCAACCTTTTATTAATTTTTCATGTTCCCTCCAAACTTTTCCGCCGTTCCCTCCTTTACTTTTATACATCAGGAAGAAGTTTTGATTTTCTTGAAATCCCAAAAATCTTACATACCCTAACTCACTTCATCTCCCTCGCTCCTCTATGTTCTATCTCTTTCTCTCTTCTCTATAAGCAAAATAATACTTACAACTTGCATAACGCTAGGGTTTCAAAACCCTAAGGAAGAACAAGTAGTTACCTTCTCGGATCCTCACAGATATTGTTCAGGCCAGTACTCGATTTCTTAATTCACTAGACGATACTCTAATTTTAGTTATCATTAGTGTTTAATCCAATATTTTGAAGAATTTGGATTTTCCTTTTTTGATGTCTGATTTGGGTAAAGAATTTGCCCCATATGACTTTGTTTGTATATTCTGAATGTCTTGATTTTGTGTGTATTTCTTTTTTTTTTTTAATTCCAATGTTGTCCTTGCCAATGGGGAGGAGGGACTTGCAGAATCCATATGCTTTCATTCTTCCCTAGCAATTGCTAAATCTTGATTCTTTTGACTGGGCATCTTTATGCTGATTATTTTTTGTTGAAGATGTATTTCTTGCGTGTTCTTCAAATATAAATTTTTACTTATTTTTTATGTTTGGCTAGTATTCACAGATTTGTTTTTTTACCATCTCCCAGGGTATGAAGGAATCCAAAATAAAATGTGTTGTGGATTTCTTTTGTTCATTTATCTCAATCCAATACTAACCAAAAGCTAGCGTAGCTATTTTCTTATGTTCATTTATCTCAATCCAGCCGAACACGATGTATAACTATAGAAGTCACCACATCAAAACGTATTATAGTCAATTGGGTAAAGTTCTATGGAAAATGGAAGTGTTTGTGTATGTGTTTGGTCAAAATAAAATAATTTTTGCATCCTTTGGTACAACGAATACCAATTTATTGCATTTGGATGTTTTAGTGGGATCTGGAGCCAGAAGGCACGCCTCTAGTGCAATTGAGATATGTTAAATTGTTATTGCTATTCAGTTGATATTTCATTTTTACTGCTTGAATTCATGTGCTAGCTGATCGTAGCATGCTCTTTGTCACGTGCAAAGATTGGATCTTGTGAATATAATTTTCAGGGGAGGTAGGATTGGGCATATAACTGAAAACATAATATAAGGGTGTGTTCCTAGCAGATGATGTCTTAGACTTGAAGATGCTTAAAGAGTCATTTGTGATAGAGAATGTGGTAAGATGATTAGATAGTTCCATGTATCATGTTTAATTTGTCTTGATGATTTCTGAGTTCTGCAATAAAACTATTTGAAAAATGATTAAAGCTTCTTTTCTTTCCCGATGAAGCTTAAATTCTGTTTGCTTATGAACAACCCAGGCTTGGTAACATGACTCTAAACGGAAGATTCGCTAATTTGTAGTTCAAGCCTTATCTAGTTTGGACCTTATTCCTCCTTGTGCTCATAGATTAATATTTTAGACGTGCATAGCTTTATTAAAAAGTATTAGGTACATAAAAAACATCAATATATCAGTGAGCTTTATGATTGCTTAATTAAGTTCTATTCTACTATCTTGTGTGCTCTTTAGTTTTTATTTCGTTTGGTCTAGCAGTCTGGCCACTGCTTGGATCCTTTTTACGTAGAAAGTGTACTATGTTGAAAATGTCCATCCAGGTGAAAAAGATCTTATACGTTTAATATCAAAAAGCTGCATGTAAAGTTCTTTTTCTTAAACCTTATCAAAAACACGTTCTTGTTTTCTCTCAATTATGTTACTTTGGAAAAGATACATCTACAAAAATTGTCTAATAGAATTTAGTTAGCTTGGGTTTTTTTTTTTTCCTTTTCAATTCTGACTTTGTGAGTGGTGTAGAATCATACAAACATAAACTATAATAAAAGGTTTGGCGGCTTATATGTATAGATGGCTAAGTGATATATGTGGACGTCATGTCTTCAACTCTTTTAAAATTGATTATTTAATGATTTTCATATACACTCTCTGGTGGAGTGACTTAGCAAACTTATTCCACAGTACATGACTTGCAAATATTAAAGTAAGAATATTTTTCAGTACTGTATGTTGGTGTTCAATTTTGCATCTTAGAAGGCTCTTATTAAGGTTTTGCCACTTCTTTGGTACTGTCCACAGATCATAAATAATATTATAGGACTATACAGCTACTAAAACCAAGCAATTACACTTGCGATTGGGTAAACAATAATATGGTTACCTCTTGAATGCAGTGAGGTTTAAGCATACACCATTCTATTATCAAAAAATGGAATATTCATGCTTGTATTGAAATAAGTATAATAATATTTCCATGGTTTCAATTCATAGATTGTGAAAACACAGAATCTTGAAGTTTTGGTAACATATAAAGGTTTTAGAGAAGCTCACTTTCAGTTGACCCTTTATGGTATTCAGATTCCCACGATTAGAAGGCCAAGAAGAAAAATCACCAATCATGTTAGTATTTGTAATTGATAGGAGTCTAGACTCTGGAAGCGCTTGTTTCTTTTTAACTAGTGGCTTTAGCTCCAATTAGTTATAAATTCAAGCACATAAAGAATGAACTTCAGCAATACACCGCAAACTGGGTTAGCTTGAAGGTAGCATTGTGAATAGGGGCATCAATTATGCAGTTTGATTTTGTAAGACATGTATCACCTAAGCTTTAAACTTGATCAGCTTTAATTTATTTGAGCTGACAATTGGAACTCACCTTTCGCTTGTCAAAAAGTCAGCGACTTGGGTGTAGTAACTGTTTGGGAATTTAGCTGTGCCTTTCAACTCTACTACAGAAACTTTTCATCCCCTTCTCTTACCATAACTGTTTCCAAAGATGTTATCAATTGTAGAGCACAAATGCATGACATTACTAGTCAAAGATAGAAATATTATAGCTTATCACCGCAGATTCTATAACATTACACCTATTTCATTGTATTCTGAATGAGTAAGAGAATATTCAGGTCTTTAAAATGCTTATAGTTTACTTTTTTTTTTTTTTTTCTGCCAAATAGTTTTATGGCCATGTGTGTTTAACAATTATTTGGAATGAAGATTGGACTCTTTGATTTGTGCGTGTGTTTCTGCCTACCATTCAGTTAACTCAAAATTTGTATTTTGTTGCATCTATTATCCAGGGAAGGAAGAGAAAGGATTCAATTGTCATCACCCTTATTTATATATAAAGCATATGATGGGGTCTAGAAAAAGTAGAGAAAGGATACATTTGTCATTGCCCTTGCTGATGAAACACGCGATGAGCCAATGATTAGGATGAAAAAGGTCATATGCAAAGATTTGAGGATTCGGCAGAGAGATGTTAAAAAAAATTGGCATGTGGAAGACCATATTGATCAAGAGTTGGCGAGTTTTTATTGTCTAGTATATATTATGCCTATTTGATAAGATGCAAAATGACACTAGCAATTGGATTCAAATGAGTTACACCCTCTGTTATGTGATTGACACTTTTGTAAATTATGGATCAGTAATTTTGTTGGCTTGGATTTAATGAAATGTATTATGCTTTCTAGAATGATAATTATTATTATTATTATTATTATTGAATGTGAATAGACAAACTGAGCATTAGAAATGTTAGGAAGTTCTTAATTTTTATTGGCAATATTAAAATTGTTGAAGATCCCTTTTACCGGCCATTATAATCACCACTAAAAGTACTTCCTTTACTGGCAATAAGATGTGTCTTTATTGACAATAATAAAGGCCACAAGATGTAGTGCCTAAGAATTTCTGTAAGGGTTTTAGCAGCCATTTTAATTGCCGGTAAATAATGGCTATTAAAACTATCGGTCTTTAGCGGCAATAATAGGGGTCTTTACCAGCATTCGCTATAATGGCCGGTAAATCCTTTGCCGACGCTGGATACACCGGCCAATGTCTAATTTCCGGTAAAACTTTTAGCGGCAATATCTATTGCCACAAAAGACCATATTTATTGCCACTAAAGACGTTTTTTGTAGTAGTGACATAGTCGGGAAGGGGAGAATTGTTAGGTTTTTGGGTTTTCCCTTCCTATGTGGAATTGGATTAATAAACCCAATCCAATTTGGATCAGGCCAATTTTGCCCAAAATTTCCTCTATATATAGGATCAATTTAGATCTTATTTTGACAACACAAGAGTGAATTTATAGCAGCCATATAGAGAGAAAAACGTGAGAGAGAAAGCAGATTTTCGTCCAGAAATTTTCTACTACAGCAGTCCGCTTTAAATTGCGTTTCCCGATTCGTTAAATTTTGGATCGTGCTGAAATTTGAATTGGGGGTTCTTAACATCTGGTTCTTCAATTTCAACGGTAGAGATCGGATTTTGTGGTCTGTAGCTCCAGTTTTCGAGTACGAACAGTAGCTCATTTTTGGGGGTGATTTCTTTCTTTTCTTCGCTAGTTTTGGTGCTATCTTTTATGTATTGTTGCTCCGTGCTTGGCTTTGTTGTTGTAGCCATTTGGATAAAATTGTTGTAACTCTTGTTGTTTATAGTGGAGCTTTTGTGGGCCGGAGGTCCCGTGGATGTTTCCTCTTCACATTGAAGGGATTTTACCACGTAAATTTGGTGTCTCTTCCATTCGATTTATTTTTGCTTACTTTGCTTGTTTATTGTTGGTATAGTTGCTACCCAGATTTCCATTTGTGCTAGTGTTTATTGTCTTCTCTTGGTTCAAATAGTGTGGGAAGTTTCGACTTGGGTATTTCTTCCGCTGTTACATTGTCGTGCAATTTGGTTATTGCTTGTTTCTTCCCAACAATGATCTCTGATCTCTTCTCTGCGACGTTGATTCTCTCAAATCATCTCTATCAAATTCCAACACTCAACTTCAATCTGTAGCTCTGCCTTTACTAACAAATCTCGATTCTTTTGTTGAAGCTCGAAATAAGTGTAAAAACATAACTCTTGCTATCCAATCTCTTTGTATTGCGTTTAGTTAGTTGATCTTTGTTCTCGAGCTAATCGTCATCTTTCTGAGAATAATTTCTGCATGGTGTCGAAGTGTGTTGACTCAATTAAGAGAGATTTTATGAACAAAATACTATTTTTACTCTTCAACGAATGATTGAGAAGCAGATCCTCGGGATTCGCTCACACATTGAACGGAAAATCAACAAAGAGTTTGGTGATTGGCTTGTTGAGATCGGGGGTAGTTAGTCGGAATTTAGCACGTCAGATGAGAGCTCCCGGGTCGTGTGAAGGAGAGGGAGAGGAGAGAGGTGTTGTTGTCCTGGTTCGTCGCCGGAGCTCCGGTAGTGGGGCGGCGGCGGTTGTGTTAGTGAATAGGAAGGAGAGAGACAGGTTTTTAGGGTTGGAAAAGATAAAAAAAATCGGAAATGTGTAGTGAAGGAGAATAGAGAGAGGTATATGTATTTTGGTATAGCTACCAATGGTAATTTAGAAAATTAATTTAGCTACTAATTATAAATAAATCAAAAGGTATTTATTATCAATAGTTACCTCATAGAAGAAGCTACACCAAGTAGTTTTTCCATTCATCTATGTCATCCATTTGTTTTGCGCAGATTGTCCTTCAAAATACAATGGTCTTTAATTTGTGTCCCTCATATTTGTGGTTTTTAATTTTTGTCTCTGTTTCTTATTTAATGAAAATGTCTAGACCTGTTTCATAAGACATAATTTCTGGAATATTTGTATAATCAGAAACTGAATTTTTGCCTCGGTCGGCATAAATTACGTAGGAATTAAGTTATGCGGCCTAAGTTTTGTAGTATTTTTCAGATTATGTTGAATGTTGAAAATTTTGCCTTGTCCGATATAATTTGTGTGAATGTTATGATGCAGATGTCGAAATTAAACATAAACAAGGCCTTGTGAAGTCTAAATTATGGCACGCCAAAAATGTCGAAGGACGAAAATTAAAGATAACATATTTGAGGGGCAAACATTAAAACCACCCCGAAATAGGGGCATTTTTGGGAATAACCCATGTGCATCAAGTCTGAACGTTTAGGGGCTAAGATTAATACACCTAATGCGATATATGCTGCCCAATAATACCAAGTCCATATACGGGTAGTACTATGTAGCAGTCACCCAAAATAATAAGCTGATAAATGTATAATTTAGGTATTAATATATAAAAATTATATATATTAATGTATAATTTATGTTATTTGGTGATTATACGTAATTATATTTTGGCCGATGGACCAAATGGGTAACTTGTCCTTGCACAAATTCCTTAGACTGGAAAGTGGTACCAACCAGAAGCTCTTTAATTACTTTTATAATAAAGAAATTTGATGCTTTGTGCAAATTTGTATTTCTAGAGCTAGATCATTTGCACAAAACAAAAAACAAAAAACAAAAAAAAAAACAATGTTTTTCACGTAATTAACAGGGAGTAACAATACAGTTGGACGGTAACATTCCATATTGTATGCCGTAATTCAAATTGTGACATTTGGTCACTCTCCTGCGGACACCAAAAACAACATTCTCTTGTTTACCAGGCCACGTTCTCTTACAAGAAAAATGTGACACACGTAAAAGACTAATGAATATAATTGCTTTGCAAAAAGAATCATCAATTTGAAAATGAAATTACTCAATCAACAAGAAGATGTAGTGTAAAATGGCTTTGCAATCTTGTGCAGCAGCCAGGAAAAATGGGAGTTTCATTTCAAAAATATGTAGGAACATGAATAGGAAGTGAAGAGAAAAAAATAACTCGAAGAATAATTTTTTTAAGACTTAAAAAATACAGTAAATCAAAGGAATTAAAATTATCTAATGGCCACTTCCTCTGTGACTAGGGCCAGAATATGCTTCATGTTTCATTGCTGTATCAAGTGACGGCGAAGATAAAGAGTTATTCTTATTCTCAGTAAACCATTTTGAGTTGCTGGCATTGAAGCTTTGTTGTTCTTGATCGACATTCGTCTTTGGTGGCAAAAAAAGACGATGATGATGGTGTTCTTTAAGTTTCCTCGAACCTTGGACTTGGACTAATTGGAGGGAGGATACAATTAGGACAAGAAATACTAGGATTATAAATTGTTGCTTCATGATTTACTAGAGAGTGTTTTCTGTCTTTTGCTTTGTTGTTCTTCTTGAAAGTTGAAACTAATTGTAACATGGTTATACTAAGAGAAGTCATGTGTTTTTATAGGGCGAATACCATATTCACCAACTAGGTCGTGTGATCAGGCACTTTGACTTCCATGAAGATTTGTCGGTATTGTCCCAACCAAAACGAAGAATGAAGCATATTATTATTCTTTTCTAATTATCTATTATCTTTCCTATTTTAATTTAGATGCACATACTTTGGCATAAAAAATTGTAGCATATTCAGTATTTTCTTAAGCTTCAATTAAACGAGAATCTGTATGTTAGGATGTTGAATTATTGATGATATACTTCTTATTAATACCACTCAATAAACGTTGGAAAAGACTAAACCAAAATATTTCACATGTACAAATGGGGAAAAATTGTCTCATTCACCTAACACATTGCCAAGATGTATGGCGGGATAGATGAAATTCCTCTACGCTTAAAAAAGTCTCAAATTCGAGCCTTCCGGATTAATTTTTTTTTCTAATAAGGAACGTTTCCCTTTAATAGGCCCTATGCGGCGAAAATCTGAATTATAGTTAATTGGACTAGTATATTCCAGTAATACATGATTATTAAAAAAAACTAATTCATTAATGAGTTTTAGATAGTAATGGACTTTATATTATATTTTCCAAAAATGATTATGTCTTTACCTATATGTTAGATAATTGAATTTTGGTTAGTTAATTAGCAAATTAGCAGTAGTTATACCAGCAAATAATTATTATCAGAGATCTAGTCATGTGTCCTATAAATTTGGAAGTAGTAATACCACAATTAAGCATTTATTGCGCCAACTTGGTCCAGCTGGATACGGAGCGCACAAACCGGAGTCTGGTCGGTGACCACAAGAATTTCCAAAAACAAAATTCCTAATGAAATTATGGTATTATTCATTAGGACAACATGAACAAAGTAAATCTTTCAGTGTGAGCCGTTTGGCCATAAATAATATTTCTATAGTATTGAATATTAGTATCTGAAATACTTGTTGAATATTAGTATCGAAATACTTGTGCAATATTGAAAACTTTGCTTCAAGAGTACTTCAAATGAAATAATAATTTGTTCAAATTAAATGAATCAACAGTTTCAGCTCGCAACATCTTCAAACATTTTACCAACTAAAAATCAAGTCCGATCCCAACTACTCTTTTATACAGCTTCAAATTCATTTTTTTTTTTTTTAACTTCAACTAAATATCGTCCAATTGCCTTAATATTGTCTCTCGTTGGTTGTATTATTAAGACAAAAAAGATTTTATCAAGATTTTACCTACTCGACGTTAAACTTGAATGCTCAAATTCTTTTACATATAGATGATCTATCTAGGATGATCGTCATTCTATGAGAAACTAACATGATTTTAGCGGGGCCAGATTGGAAATGACGAAGTAGAAAATCCAATGTTTAAAGAATGAATATTAACATTCTCGTTCCGTGATGATGGGAATGAATGGTTAATCATATATTACTTGTATAATACTATGGCAGATACAATAGAATGATTCTTTTGGGGGTACTCTATATTAAAGAAATATAATACTTCGAAGCTCACCACCAAATAGTGAGGGAATAGAGAAATATTTTACAAAAATCCCAGTTGGCTAGCTGTGGAGAAATTTATTGAGGTACATGTGATAACATAATGCACTTGAAAGTATAGCCACTATATATATAATATATTATTTTAAGAAAAACAGTAGGATAAGTCACCCTCATGCATTGCAAAGGAGGGAAAACTAAGGATCGCAATCTTGGGAAGTGAGGGTTCACGAGTTGGGGTACCTACATGTTATAACATGAGTACTAATTGCATAGTTCGACAAATTTTAAGTAACACCAATTTGTTATATTCTACGCAGAATTTTCGACGATTGGCTCTTTTTGGATATCTGTTTAGTAACAACAACAACAACTCCAGTTGAATCCCACAATGTAGGGTTTGGGGAGGGTTAAATGTACGCAGACCT
This sequence comes from Lycium barbarum, assembly GCF_019175385.1. Taxonomy (NCBI): domain Eukaryota; kingdom Viridiplantae; phylum Streptophyta; class Magnoliopsida; order Solanales; family Solanaceae; genus Lycium; species Lycium barbarum. The sequence continues at coordinate 144,741,548 of NC_083338.1, read as the reverse complement.
TATCCCCACCTTGGAAAGGTACGGAGGCTGTTTTCGAAAGACCCTCGACTCAAAAGAAAACAAGGGAAAAGAGTCAGATACAGACAAGCAAATCAAAGTAATGCGAAAATGAGAAATAACAAGAGCAAAGAAGTCAAGATAAAACAACATGAAAAGACAAGACCCATCAATACATAAAAGCAGGAATCAAAGGGCCATAGAAAGTAAAACAAACTACGCCTACTAGTGCGAAAGAAAAGCGAGACTACCTATTAGTCTTCTATCCTAATCTGAGTCCTCCACAACCTCCTATCTAAGGTCATGTCCTCAGTAATCTGAAATTGCGCCATGTCCTGCCTAATCACCTCCCCCCAATATTTCTTTGGCCTTCCTCTACCTCTCCTAAAACCGTCCATAGCCAACCTCTCACACCTCCGCACTGGAGCAGGTATGTCTCTCCTCTTCACATGCCCAAACCGTCTCAGTCTCGCTCCCCGCATCTTGTCCTCCACCGATGCCACTCCCACCTTGTCCCGGATGTCCTCATTCCTGATCCTATTTCTCCTAGTGTGCCCACACATCCACCGCAAAATTCTCATTTCCGCGACTTTCATCCTCTGCACGTGAGAGTTCTTAACTGGCCAACACTCTGCCACGTACAACAGAGTTGGTCTAACCACCATTTTGTAGAACTTGCCCTTAAGTTTTGGTGGCACTTTCTTGTCACACAACAATCCGGAAGCGAGCCTCCATTTCAACCATCCTGCACCAATACGATGTGTGACATCATCGTCAATGCCCCCATTTCCTTGTAAAATAGACCCAGGATAATGACTTTTTTTAATTTCTCTACAATTTATGTCCCTTTTAGACCGCGGTCTTAAAATCTATTTTGATCGAACTGAAAGCTTTATGAGACCAACGGTCTAAAATTTTATGTTATTGCAATCATTAGACAATAGACTAATGTTTAGTCTGCAAGGATGAGCAATGTATGAACAAACATTAAATTCGATTCAATTTAAAGCTGTCGGGAAGAATAACTTCCTGTGGGCTATATTTTTCAACTTTTTAAAAATAGAGACACTATATAAATGGTGACTTGAAAAGGGGACGTCCGCGTAAACCATTAAGAAAATATAAAGACAATCAAGGGTGTTTGTGAACTCAGATAATTTCGGAAAGCCCTATGTTTTGTCTCCCTACTGTCCAAAATTATGAATTAGGTTATTATGGGAGTCAGTTTCGTTCACCATTGCATTGACATTGCTAATCAATTTTAATTGGTCCGCTAGGGATTAATTGATCTAAAATGGGATGATCAGTAACTTTTAGTTTTCCCCTAAAATTTGAAGTTCCTCTTTAACCAACTAACGGATTAATTCAACTAAACATTTAGCAATTCTGTGATCATATTCAAAATTCACAGTTTACTTAAAATAGAGCTCATCATTCTGACATCAATGGAGAATTAATTTGTTGACTTTGTTAAAGGAGGTTGAGTGTCCAATAAAATATTGGAGCAACTTACACCAACTCTTTACAGCCATGGAGTATTTTTCTGGTGTTTTCTTCGTTCCAATTCTTTCTCCCCGATTTAAAAGATTTTTGACATTATCAAAAAAATCTTTTCGACTATAGTAAGCTACTAATCATCATTTCTATAAGTTACCAACGTCTACTTCGTATAGAAATTTGTAATTGGCTCTTTACAAAATGGATGCGTAAGATTTCTATATACTATTTGTATAGCAGATATGCAAATTCCTTTTTCCAAATCCTAATTATCCCGTGCAAAGAATGTTTACATTAATGATGTAACTTAACCTATTATAGTATGTAGGTTATCTATACCATTTATTTCAGGTTGCTAACAAATGCTAATTATATAATATTACTTGTAACTATATTTTCGGTACCGTGTAACTATTATTTACATCTTCAATAATAAATAGTAAAACTTTTAAGTGTAATTTCAATTTGCAAAGCTGTATTACTACGATCCACTACTCGTTTAGCAATTTTCAAGTGTTTGAATGTCAAAGTCAAAGCTACCATACTCGTCCACAGAGTGGACATAGATTAACTCAGCCAGCTTATTGCTAATATTTTCTTTTTCAACATCTTTTATTCGATTTTCTTTTTCAACTCGAGCTCATCATTTGACCAATGTTGGCACGTTCCGTAAGAATTCTACCTAGGCAGTTCAAAGAAGAGGCAACGGCAGAAAAATGCGTTGAAATTTTACATTTCGACCCAAGAAAATTCAAACTTAAAACAATTAGGTCATATATTTCTCTCTTGTATTCCTTATATTATATGTGAACAAGTTAATTGGAAAACTCTAAGTAGTCACGCAACATATAGGTAATGTGATGTTGAGACAAATATAGCAACCAGCTACTCATGACAAGTTATTTTGAAGCCGCCATCGTTATTTTTTCTACATATTTTGCTTAATTGTTTTACTCTAAATAATTGGTAGAAGTTGAGCTTCCTCTTATTATACCAGTTTTGTCAGCAATTTAATTTTTCGTATGTTAACGTCATCGACTTGAATAAATCAGTATACATCCCCTTTCTTCAAGGGAAGCATTTTAGAGTTAACTTACTTTTGCAATTAGTATTATCTTTTCGAATTCGGGAAATAATTTTAAATGCTTACTTTGGTGACATCATCACCGCAATTAAGTTTTCATAAGAACTTATTGCTAAAAGATTTTTTGCAATGTTGAATGCCACAAACACAGTGACGTCCTAGTCGAGTCTGTATTTCATCACAAGATGAAAATGCACCTACCAATATTCTCAGTCTCAGAGGAAGACAACGAAACAATGTTAGGTTAGAGTTACTAGTAAATGTTTGATTTTACCAAAATCAAGAAAGATTACAGATGATGCTAATTTTAGAGTAGATTAATTGCCAATTTACCACACACTACTAGAAACATAGGTTTTTCCTACTGACATTTAGTGAGAAATTTGAGCTATAAAACATGATTATCCTATTTCATTCCCACTGAATAATCTCACTGGGAAAATGCATGGCCGGAAACAGGTTCCCATTGAGACGCTGGGAAACTTTATAAATTTTTCATGTGAAAACTCTACTATTTATGTTTTTCCCACCGACATTCAGTGGGAAATAGCCCCTGAAGATTTTTCAGTGGGAAAATAGTGACTTTTTAGTAGTGTAAGTGTATACAATTCAATAACGTTCTACATACTCTCTAGATACTCCCTCCGTCCCATATTAGTTGTCCACATTACTATAAATATCAGTCCCAAAATACTAGTCCTTTACAATATCAAGATAGAATTAGTTAAATTTTTCCTACTTTGCCCTTAACATTAATTATTTTTTAAAGTAACCAATATTGATTAGAGTGCAATTAATTGGAGAGAGATAAGAATAATGTAGTAAAAAAACACTTTTATTTATGAGTTCTTAAAGGACGTGTAAAAGAGAAAGTGACTAAGTAATACGCTAAATAATCCGAGTAGGAGGGAGTATAACGTATCTTAAAGTTTATTAAGGTGTGCATTGAGACAAAAAAATCTCATGCACTCAACAAAAAAATATGTTTTGGTTTGTGGGTATTTAATACTCTCTCCGTTTCATAATAAGTGTTGTTTTAGGATTCAAGAAAAAACCGATCTTGTTCTTCCAAACTTACCCTTATTTATAATCAAGAATCATTAATTAACTTTTTTTTTTCTAGGCATTAATTAGGGTATGTTAGTAAAAATACTCATAATTTTCTAGGAGCAAGCAATTTCTTAATGCGTGGGCTAAAAACACCACTTATTATGAAACGGATGGAGTAAATTGATTATTAATAGTACGAACATTTTGTTTGTGTCGATTATATATGCAATAAATGGGGCATTTGATGTTTCTGGATTAAAAGACTCCTAAAAAGGCATGACATTTTTTTTTGTAACTAATATCTTGTATTAATAACTGGGGGTTTAATTACCAAGCAGCCAAGTTCAATATAATACAGCTTGCTATGTCTCAAAGGCATGACATTTCATGAAAGATATAATGAATCCCAAATCTATTTAAAAGTAAAATCCAATAGTCACACGGTCTTGAGTCCAAATTAAAAGTGACAAATTTTGGAGTAGATATATGTTGAAAGCAAAATATTTGGATGGTACTGAACGTCAAAACAAAGAATGGGAGGCAAAGCACTATATTGTGAACTAGCGTTAGAGTAAGGTAGGTACTAACCACCAAAGGGATATGGTGCAGTGGATGAGGCTATTCCTCTTTTAATTAGAAGTCTCGGGTTTGAGATCTCGGGTTAGAGCCCTGGGTATGAAAAAATTCTTAGTAGGAAGCGCTTCCTCCGAATGGAGCCCTACGCGGCGCCAATTCAGATATAGTCAGACTCCAATGTGGATACCGAATACCAGGTAAAAAAAAGGTAGGTCCAGGAAAAGTAGCAAAGGTCAACTGTGCTTCATTTATAAAAAGACATTATCTCATTAAAATATCTCTCTAGTTATATTCACATTAGAAAGTATTTTTCTTTCTTTGACTCTTTGGGTGTGTTTAGTATGGAAGGAAATATTTTTTGGAAATTTTCTTCCCAAATATTTCATATTTGATCGGTCAAAATGTTTTGGATATATATATTTTTTTTTTAAAATTAAGTTCCTTGAAAATTAAGAAAATAACTTTCCTTGTGAAAGTAGGAAAAATAATTTTCTTAAGTAATCTTTCAAGCTCATTGTCTCCTCGCATAGGAAAAATCAAACAGATTGGTAGGAAATATACGCCCCAAACTCCCAATCCCCTCCACAAGTCCACTTGACCAACCCAACTCTCCGTCGTCCACCCCTTATCCCATCTCTATTTTCATAATATTTTTTTTAGATTACGTATAAATGCGCTTGAGAGAAATATTTTTCTCGTTACTTGCCAAACTCCAAAAAAAAAAAAAAAAAAAAGCAACAAAACCACTTCTTTTCCAAAAAAATATTTTTCAGGAATTAAACATCTTCATGCTAAACACGTCCTTTATATTCACTCAAGGTGTAAAATTGTCATATTTACATAATTAAATCACATAAAATATATTTAGCTATAACAATCTATAAAAATTAGATTGATATATAACGTAAAAAATCGATAATTTATCTGCTAAAATAAATTAAATTGCGTTAAGTAATAATGAAGTAGTATTTTACGTCAACGTAGGTAAGTTAAACCCTTATACTTGTTTGAACTTGTTCAAGTCGTCTTTATTAGGAAGCACTCTACTCCCCAATATGGGATTTTCTGACGCGAATTTGAATTTAGTCGGGCCTCAATGCGGATAATTAGGAAGAAAAAAAAAAGTTAAACCTGGCCTTATCTAATTAGGTACCGACTTATTTCAATTAATAGGATTCAAAAGCAAACGATACCTCTTAATTAGTTTTAAACTTGTAATTAGGTAAAAGAATTAGGGAAGCAGCAGTGTCAAGTGAGCACCGTCTACACTCAGCGCGGTGGTAATGTGTAGAGGACACATCAAAAAGGAGCTTTCCAAGAATACTCGTCTACTCTCATATAGGCCTGTCCTTTTTTCACAGGTTTTCTTGTCATGCCACCTGCCATCAAAACTACCTGTCTCCCCCAAAATATTGCCTTTTCCGTACTAATAAGAAATTATACCCCCCATGCAATAGGAATGAATAAGCATAACAAAGACCGCGTAGAAAAAACAAGCTCACACGCAATTTGATCCAAAAGGTTGTTCTCGTGTGAAATGAGACCAATCTGTGTCTCTACAATAAATGCATAAATATTTATACGTATAAGATAACATCATCATCATCATCAAGTGTAAAGTCTAAATTCCAACTACTCATATAACATTCTCCACAAAAGTTAAAAAGGGCTCCGCCCTTCAAATTCCAACCTTACCAACTTGGTCCTTGGCTAGTAAAATTAGCCGAAAGAATTGTACAAACTAAGAAAAAGTAAGGCCCTTCCCTCCTCTTAAGTCAAACTTGCTCTTTTTAAGCTGCTAATTAATAAGTGTGCAATTCTATTCAAAAGCTCCTTCACCGTCCCTCTCATATACTTTTCTCATTATAAATACTGCAGCAGTTGCAAATTCTAACTACTCCATCAATTTCTTACACAATTATACACAAACCACACAAGAAGCTATAACCTTTTCAAGATTCATATATACAGCAACATGGCAGCTAGAAAAACTTCATATTTCACGTTGGCTTTTCTTTTCCTCTTGATGATCATTTCACAATTAAGCGGTGTCCATTGCCGAGTCCTTCGACAGTCACCGAAAACCGCCAGTTTTAAAGATTCCAGTATCCCAGCTATTGATGCTTCTTCCAAGGATCATCCAATGAAGAACAGCAGAACACGAAGTTCAGTGAAAAAAATGGCTTTTATAATGGTTTCTGGACCAAGTCGGAAAGGACCTGGTCATTAGTTCGTTACAGCACATATGTTAATGTCCAATCTCAAAATTTTAGAGATTTTTCTTCTCTTCTTTTTTCTGTTTATGTTTCACACATATTTTTGCACGAAGGTGTTTAAGAATTCACTATTGTTGTTCTACTTAATTAGGGGCCATTCTTTTATTCTCAAAGAAAATTAGGAAGGACATGACTACTATATGTAGACGCTTTGGGTTGTAGATGTATACTGTAATTGCAAAAGATATATACGAAATGAAATACTTTACTTTGTGTTAAGATTTAGTTTTTTAATTTAATTAATTTGTTCAGAATGTACAGTCCTATGTCAAATTTTCTAGGAGTAACCTGCAATATCCTCTTCACTGTGCATTTTACATGCTAATGGTGGTTGGCTGTATTATTTCTCAATGAAATACATGCAATTTCGATTTCAGAAAAATAATTAAGAAAGATAAAGAAATTTTGGTTTTTGTCCTACATAAGATAGATATCATAGTGGTTCAGATCAAGATTATTGCCATAACTTGATTTTTTTATTTCCCATGGAAATTAAACCATGATGACTTACTAAATTAAGCCACAAGGCATACAATAACAGAATTACAAGATTATCATTGTGTGTTATAGGGTTAATGCATTTTTTATTTATCTACTTTCAGAATTCCTAATACTTAATTCATCTGTTTTGATTGGATTTATCCGTCCTTTCAATTTTGATTTATTCTATCTCAATAAATTATGATGCTCTGAATGCATCTCCTTTCTATTGTAGATTGAAAATAAAATGTAAAAAAATTTAGTCTCAGAACCCCAAATTCAAAATTTATTACCCTTAACTATTGACTTCAAAATTCAAATGCATAACTCATGGTGACGTAAATCTTGGGAGATTTGACCACTGTGACAACTTCCGAAACTCAAGTTTTACTGGTGTTTTAAAGTTTAGTCCAAATATAGTCTCTCAATTATTTAGATTTCCAAAGTAGCTATTGTTCAATTTGTAATGATACCAATTACCATGTATTAAGTTAAGTATGAAGGACATGGAAATAAATTAAAAATGTTCACACCAAAATAATTAAACTTCTTTCGGCACATATATATTTTCAGCAATGCCCGACACATTCTACCAAATTTTTTGTAGGTACACCATGCCACATTAATAGAGATCTAGGGACGAATTAAGTATAACTTTTACTGTAATTGGCATGCATATAATTATACATGTAGTAATTACTTAAATACTATAGGTTTAGTTGAGCAGTCGATTTATGTGTAATTAGCTCAATTCAAACCTGCTCAGATTTTGGTTGGAACATTAGAAATACGTCAACCAAATAAAAAAAATTCGACTGCAACTTCAAACAGATTTTTTTTTCTGTCTAATTTTAACCAAATTATGTCCAAACGCCTAAAGGGAGTTGACTTTGTTGTAGTACTATCAGAGGGCAACATGTGGTACAACTTGAAATTAAAACCAGCCCCTCGTGGGAAGCATTAAGCTATACATTTATGACCATGCACGTTGCAGAATCTAAAATATTCTGCGACGTATACGGCGGTATGTCAAAAAGTTAGATTTTACGTAGTTGGTACTGATAGCTTTTCCACCTGCTAAAGCTGACTTGCATGTTCATAAAGAGAACAAAGAAATTGCTTGTATAACACAACATGCTATAGTTTCATGCTATAGAATAGGAACAAGAAAATAAATCGTAGCTCCGTGGTCTTACACTAGGGTTCCAAGAAGTCCTGCTAATGTTTCCTACCTCATCGGCTCATCCTATTACAAAGGAATATTTCTGGCTCAACAAGATGTATGTAATAATATTGGAAAAAATTGTCGCTTTTTTACGTGCTTATTCTTATCAAGTGTGTGCCATATTTCTCAACTTCTCTGTCCTACTCCACAGATCAAATTTGACTAAGAATATAATTAAGTTAGTTTTGGGCTAATAGTGCCTCTACCCTTCAAAATTTGACTTACTTATTCAGCATATTATCGATGGATTTTTGTGTAATGGGTCCTTAGTTGCAGCTTTTGCTCTGCATAATTTGACCAATTGCAGCTGTGAAATTAGATTTTAAAAATGTCCAAGTGTCACGGAGCCATTATCAGATGTTTTATTACTAACTTATCCTGGCTGCGTGCTTTAGATTTTTCAACATCCCCATTGACGATATTATCTTACTACTAATATGCCACATATACACGGAGTTTTGAGTTCAGTATGTTTCTTCATCCTGGATACGTTTTTCAAGTTTGTGACAACTCCATATTCATTAGACTAATTTCTGTTATCTAACAGTCAATGGATCCCAAGTTCCCTACCATGTAGAACAAGATAGAGCGTTAAAGGCCAATTCGAGAGGCAGAATATTTGCTGATGATGTTGGAATTTACAATGCGTATGGTCATAGACAGCTTGTGAAACAGTTGTCCTTTTCAACATGGAGCTCCAAAAAGATGTTCTTTGTCTATACCTGCCTTCCATTTTAACAAGTCGTCCAATTTTGTGTTAGTTCGGAATATGGAGTACGACCACTCAGCTTGCGCGCAGCTCACAACATCTAAGATTAATTTCACGAGATACCTGCGTCTACCTACCCAACCAACACAAGAATGCGGCAACACTATCCATCAAGACTTGGACAAATAACATAAAAACACCCAAGTGTTTTGCTTGAAATTTAAACCTAAAACCTCATAGTTCCCAATCTATTTTATTGACCACTAGATCACACCATTGGGATTGGGTGGGCAGTAGCTATCATTGCAGAAGCTTAGTTAAATTTTAATCTTATCTTTACTGCAATACGCTGTTCTCATGAGGTTCCGCATTTAAAGGTAGGTAATAATACTGCAAATAACAGCCACCATAGTGGTAAACATGATAATTTTGAGCCTGTTTGGATGGGCTTAAAAAAAACAACTTATAAGCTGAAATAGCTTATAAGCTACTTTAGATAAGCTAAGCCAAACGGGCCCAATTAATTTTTTAGGCTTATTTTAAGCACAAAATGACTTTAAGCTGGCCAGTCAAACACTTAAAAAAACTGAAAACAACTTATAGGCAACTTATAAGCCAATCCAAACGGGCTCTTTCTCTGCTTCTCTTTCGGGTCAATTCTAAGAAATTTGAGTTCCTCTAGTAATTGGGCGGGCACGATTAACATGATAAAAGGGCCTAAGATTAATCCAAAGCATCCTTCCTGCACCTATTAGAACATGTAAAGTAAAAGAGAAAGGGAAAATAGAGGTGATTAGAAGGGGGATGGTTTAAAGAAGTCTTAGACACCCTTCCTGAGGGGGATGGTTTAAAGAAGTCTTAAGACACCCTTCCTGCCCTCCCTCGCTGATACAGTTAAAGAAGTCTTAGACACCCTTTCTCGACTACTCCATAAGCATAACAAGTTCTTCAGCGCAAGTCAAGCATGACAAGCCTAAAACTGGGCAACTACCACCTATCAAATGTTGCTTTCACCATGTCCAAATTCGTTTATCTCCATTAACCCTAGATAAGCTGAGTAACAGTGTTGCAGAGAGAGTGCGGTAAAATATCCACGTTCGCAATACCAGCAACAACTTTTTCTTTCCATCATATCAGCAACAAGTCATCATGCCAAATTTTGAGCATCCACTACGGGTCAGGAACCAACTTTCTCCCTAAGGTTTTTTTTCTTCCTTGGAACTCCCTAAATTCATCTAGATCGAGCATACATGGTATTCAATAAACAAAAAAAGAAAAAAAAATCACGTAGCAGACAGTACGTACCTTCCACATCATACTAGTCAGTTAGATCCAAGTTCATCAGATTCACCCTGATGTGCATACAGTTAAAAAAATATCCACATTACATTCACATACATCAGTGTGCTGCATAATTTATTCCACCAGTAAAGGGAAACAAACTAGGAGATAGCACCCTCAATCAATCAGAACTGTGTGATATGTGACCGCAGTTTATATAAACACCAAAGATTTTGGCAAAAATACAAACAAACAAGCACAGCAGTGACTCTCACTTCATGGTATTCAAATAACAAGGTCCAGACTTTCGGAGAACAACCACTGCCTTTCATTAATTCTATCGAAATAACTAGTCTAAGATATCAAGCTTCGTCATGTTAAAACTTGAAGATCAGTACAATGTTTGTCACTTTAATCCCAGATTAAAAGATGAATGATCCTTTAATAAGGAGGATTCACGCTAACGCTAATTCTTTCGCTACTAATTCCCTGTAACAATCTGGAGTTTGACATATCCAAATCAAGTTTTCTGGGACCCAAGTTTATCACATTCTCCAGAACGTACATGGCTTTTGTACATGAGTATAGATTGCGGTCACCACGAATTCAGAATAGAAGTACTCTTCACCTTATTAATTGCACCTTGACATCTACCAGAATATAGGGAAGCAAACAAAACATACTATCCTCATAAAAGGAATACTATAGCTATAAAGTAAATAATGAATAAAAAGCTATAGATAACTCACTTTCTAAAATTGAAATAACAGAACTCTCCCAGCAAATTTTGTCTTATCTTCTCCAAAAATCTACTGTTTCAAGAGAACATCTCACGACTTCTTAAGCTGACACCGTCCTCCCTACTGATCTATTTACTTGAATGGTTATTTAGGAACTTGTTCATAGATCTTAAAACTATATTACCATCAAATACTCTATATCATTTCTTAATAGATCTATCTATTGATAGAAAGATCTAGATCTATATATGGACTTCATATCTAGCTATAGAAGGACCGACTTTGTTGCAATAACAAGATATAGAAGAACCGACTTTCTTGCAACAACAAAAGCTCCATCTGTCCCGACATTGTTATCTGACAATGTAACCTTAGTGAATGGAAGTTCACTCTCGAAAAACTTCAACTCTTTCTTTTAGTTGTACCATTTAGATATGTACCCTATCATTGCTCATAGATTAACCTCTCTTTATCAGTGGTAAGCAATCTAAACACACTTACTCTTGCACAAATATTTTTTTTTATAAGAGTATTCTTGCACAAACTTAACATAAAAGTGAGAGTTCATATAATCCACCCACAGAATTTCTAAAACATGAAGGTAAAGCACATTGGATACTTTCCAATTTGTACCCAAAGTGTGGTACACTTCACAACAACCCAAACTCCCTACCCTCATAATATCAGTGAATTTGTTTGATTACGATGTTCTTAGTTTCTTCCTCTTGACTGAATCTGTAACCTTCATTAGATAATTACTTTTCTATGCTTTCCCTGTTCAAACTTGAAGGTGCCAAGGAGGCATGCACAGAGCCGTCTCTTACACCAGCTAGGCCTAATAAGCTGTGAAATTGGGGGTTCCCTTACAAACAATTCGAGTTAAAATTGATTATTATTGCTCTTATACAGTTCGAACTATCTATGGATTATTGGGCATTAAAATTTGGATATCATGTAGACGAGGAGTCTACTACTACTTGTCTTTCCCTTCTGTCCAATGATTGAACAAAAAGTACAGAAGAAGAAAACTAATAAATGAACTACAAAACAGATAAAATTGAGGTACACAATAACAACCAGTTCCATCTAAAAGGATATTTAAACAAAGTAATACCAAAATCCCAATTTCATCCATCAACCACTTTTAGACAGCAATTTCAACATTACATTTATCCACCTTAACAATCCATACACAGCATAAAGCTTGTAAGTAGTTGAATTAGCGGAACCCTAGATATTTAATAAACCAAACCTCAGTACCCTTTCTTAAGACTCGGTTTCAGCAGATGAGACTTGTTCGGTGAGACCAGAAGTAGATGAGGGTTCCGAAGCATCAACAGATCTGGACTTAACGGTGTCAATCATCCGTTTACTAATCTCCTTTGAGTAAACCTCAAGTATCTCAATGCCGTCACCGTCACCGTTAGCCGTGGATCCAGCAGCATTGAAAGCTTCCTCCTCAATCAGCTTTGCAGTAACCGAAGCCTCCTCATGTGGGAGAGTTCCGTAACGTTTTGAGAGAACGGAAGGTGTTGAGAGAGACTCGATTAGACGGTTAATAACGGCGTCACGAGTGCGTTCAGTTGGTGGCCAAATGCTGAAGGAAATGTTGTTCGCTGGTTTGTTTTGGGTTTCGCCAGAAAGGGTTTCTTGGGTTATAGTTGAATCGGTTTCCGCCATTGATGGTTGGGGTTTTGGGTATTCTGGAACTTTCTGTTGTTTGCTGTTGGAAGTTGGAAAAAGGGTAAAAAATAAGGGGAGTATTTAAAGACGAAATTGATTTACGGTTTTGCGAAAAAAAAGGCGGATCTTGATTGCTGTGATTTTAGGGCGGAAATTTCAAAAGTAGTCCATTTTAGGACCGTAATTTGAAAAATAATTACTCCTTCCCTCTCAAAACGATTGTCTTACATTCCTTATTAGTTTTTTCTAAAAAAATTAACACATTTTTATATTAAAAAATAATTTATAACCATACAAATATTTAAGGCTTATTTTAGACCATAAGTGTCAAAAGTCTTCCTTTATTTCTTAAACTTCATGCCAAGTCAAACTAAGATAATCTTTTTGAAACAGAGGGAGTACTTACAATTGTAAAATTAATAGAATACATTAGTCCTTTTTGAAGATAATATTTGAAAAATATCTCCAATTTTATAAGTGGAAAAGAAACATTTTCTTTTCTCAAACTCCAAGTGTGCTAGAGTTGAAATAAAAGAAACTAGAACTAAAATAAGACGATTATATAGGGATAGATGGAAGATGGGCTAGTTGTGGGCCAAATTGGTGGCCATAAATATGGTGGATCTAAAATGATGTTTCACCATTTGGCATTTGAGACTTGAGAGAAATAAAAACAAAAGAAAAAGAAAGTGGTCTTGGCATCCGCATAGTGACAGAAGTTTCGTAAGTTTTATATTGTTACTGTTATTATCACCACAAATTCTCGTTACTTTCTAAACTTTGTTTGCAGGAATTACTTCTTGGTTTCACAAAGAATTCACACAAACTAGAAGTCTGATAGTTTATTTCAGGTGGGCATAAATGCTAATTCAAAGGTCATTAACATTCAAATGAAAACAAAGAAGATTACAGCATAAGAAACATTAGTCACACATTAGGTTGTTGCAGCTGGTTTTAAAATCCATAGTCCAATCCAGCTTAAGAAGGAATCAGAGAATGCTGAATTGTTGCTTGTCGAGGTTTGCAAATACCTTCTAAGGGCTGCACTTTTGGTATGCTAAATCCTCTACCTTCAGTCATATCCACCATTTCTTCACTTACTCTTTCCCACTCAAAAGACTGAACCAATGTTCCCAATACTAATCCAAGTACCTTATTGGCAATTCCAGCACCAGGGCAACCGCGCCTTCCTGTTCCAAATGGGAGCATCATGAACCCGCCCTCTCTCCTTTCTTCGTGTCTCTCGGGAATAAACTCTGTTGGATTCTCCCATATCTTAGGATCCCTCTGAATTGCCCACAAATTTACTAGCAACACTGTCCCCTTTGATATGTCATATCCTCCAACCTTACAATCTTCCGAGCTTTGATGAGGTATTAGAAATGGAACAGGTGGATATAATCGTAGAGTCTCCGTGATTACGTTCTGTAAGTAACTAAGTTTAGGAACATCTTCTTCGTTTAGTAGTCGGTCCTGTGGCACGTGAGTGTCTATCTCAGCTTTGACCTTCTTGATGGCTTCTGGATGGTTAAGTAAAAGAGCCATTGCCCACTCCATGCTTATTGACATTGTATCTGTCCCTGCTATGATCAATACCTACATCCAGAGTCGAATTTAGAATTTGAACTTTATAGGTTCAACCATTAAAGTTTTTAGCACCGAATAGATTGCACTCGTTAAATTATGTGCTCATAACTTAATAATTATTCTAATTTTAATGGTCTTCACATGTATATCTATGTTTCATATCTATCAGTTGATCTGTTGTCTATAGGCTACTTCTGCTCTGCCTACACTCAGTCATTATACTAAGAATAAACTACAGTACAACATTATAAATTTTGACTCAACCAAAAGAATAAGGTAAAAGAAGCCAGTTTAGGAAACAATAAAATTGAGAAGACCATATGTACTTTGCATATTTGTTACATGAGGCTATAGTTAAAGTTGAAATTGAAGACTTCTTTTGAAATTCTTGCATTATTTTACTTGATCAATGAAGTACTTTTCTTTTACAGCATAGAAGCAATGACTAACCAACAGATCAAGAGAAAGGAGTTACCATAACAATTCCTTTGATGAGCTCATCAGTATAATAAGAAGGTTCCTTTTGTTGCAGAGATAACAAGTGATCAATCATTGTCTTCTCAGCAACACAATCTGCTGCCAAGAAAACTCTACGGCGTTCATCTACCAGATCCTGCATAAATCCATCAAGCTTTTTCATCAAAGTCGAAAACTTTTTCTCTAAGCCTTTGAAATCAAACCATTGAAGAAATGGCAAGAAATCGCCTAAATTTGAGTTTCCACTCATCACCAGCATCTCTCTCATTATGAACTGAACTTTTCTTGCCTCTTCGTCATCCTCCACGTTCTCCCCATAATACCTTTTTCCAGCAATAGTCATGGAAAGTGTGTTGAATGCAAGCTCAATAAACTTTGACTTCAAATCCACCTTACAGAATCCTCCACCAACTTCACATTTCTTCATGAGTTCACTCAACAACAACATTACTTCCTTTCTCCGTGTGTTTGTGAACATAGCAATGCGAGAAGGAGAAAAAATCTCTGTTGCAGCTAGGCGCCTAAGGTTGCGCCAGTGGTCCCCATAGGGAGCTACACTAAGAGTGGTGTAATTGTAACTGAGGTGTTTAGCTGCAAGGCGAAAAGGACGGTTTGCAAAAATGATGTCATTTTTGGTGAAACATTCTTCAACAGCTGAAGGTGAGGTTAAGAGAAGGGCCTTTCGAACTCCAAATCGTAGGAGTAATATGTCACCATACATGGCAGAAACGGCTTGTAGAGTTCGATTCACTGGCTCTTTCACTAGGTGAAGGTGGCCAAAAAGTGGACGTGAAGGCGGGCTTGGAGGTTGGTTCTTCAATGTATGCTGTTTTGATTTAAAAAAGACGAAGAGGAGGATGGTGAAGAGACCTGGAATGTAATAGTACATTAGCTCCATGTCTCCGCAAGCCAAAACTCCTTCCACTACTTGTTCAACAGATCATAGTATTAGTACCTGTATTCTCAAAGTCAACCATATTATTTAGTATTTGAGATTCTGAAATCTCGAGGAGTTAAAGGAAACTAAGCACGTGGTTGCATAATTTTCTATTTTGAGTTCCAACTTGACTATCAAAGTAGGGTGAAAATCATTTACACTCCCAACTATGCTTTAAAAATTAAACTCTCCCGTCAATTTTGAACAATAGACATTCTCCTTCCTTTATCCTAATTGATTTTTTTAAATGCCTATTTTACCCTTCAAAGTTTTATTCATCGACAAAGACCTATAATTCCAATCCATGAGACTCCACAAATTCAGCATGATTGAATAAAACATCGTAATGAAAAAAGAAAAATATCTTTTAATAGGAAAGGATTCTCCATTAGGAAAAGAAAAGCCGAATTAAACGAGATCCATTATAGGGAGTTGGATTGGACAAATCAAACATCAGCTAATGGTGCTGTTACTGATATATATGAAGTGTCAATGTCCCATTAACTATATATTTGTAATACATGGTATATACATTAACGACCACTACCAACAGCTTCGATTAGGCAAATGAAAATTATTTTAGTCGCATGGCTAAAAATGTTAGGATCCTCGGATTCATATTAACTCAAAGCTGAGAAAGGAGTGTGGCCATGGACTCTCTTGGCCTATACAATGCCTCCAAAGGCTCAAGTTTGCTTAACATCAGCCCACAACTTTCATCCAACCCCGCCAATTCAGGCCCAATTCTTTCCCACTCAAAACACTGAATAAATAAGCCCAAAACTAAACCAATCAACCTCATAGCCAGACCAGTACCAGGGCAAGCCCTTCTCCCCATACCAAATGGTATAAATTTACACCCTTCAATTGCCCCTTCTATCCCTTCAAATCTCTCTGGCTTAAACTCATTTGGCTCTTCCCAGATTTTACCATCCCTCTGAATTTCCCAAACATTCACAAACAATATTGTACCTTTAGGAATATGGTAACCTTCAATAGTGCAATCTTGTGATGAAAAATGTGGCACTAGAAGTGGTCCACCAGGAAATAACCTCAACGTCTCGTTGATTATGCAACGCAAATATGGTAGTTTAAGGATGTCCGGTTCCTCCAACAAGCGCCTTGCTTCAACGAGGTTGTCGATTTCTAGTCTAGCCTTTTTCATTACCTCTGGATGATTTAATAACAGTGACATTGCCCACTCCAAAGTTACAGATGAAGTATGTGTTCCAGCAGTGAACATTGCCTTTGAAAAACAAAAGTTGAGAACATCATGTGGAACGTCGAAAATAAAATGAAAGTGAATCGTCAAAGGATTTAATTTTTATATGCCGTAGAAAAAAGTTTAGGCAATTAGTGTAGTTTAACTCGTTATAACATCTTATTTGACCTTTTCTCAAGTTATCAACTAAAGTTTGCTTGAAGTTGTAAGGAGCAGTTGACTTTTAAATCGTCTAATAATATAGGATGTGTATAAGTTATATACGTTGATTGTGTGATTTTTTTTTTTTTAATCAGGTTATTTATAAGATAATTACAAGAAGATTTCAATCAAAGGCATTAATTTGTAATACAATAAAAATGGTAACTAATCTATGATAACATGTTAAAATACGGTACTAATATGAAAATATTTACAATTGATAGTGCATCTAACAATTAATGATACAAAATGTTTGGTTATTTATAAAAATTAAACCAAAGATCAAATTATACTCAGCCTATTTCAATTTATATGTATTACTTTCCTTTTTAGTGTGTTTAAAAAAGAATGTTACTTTTTATATTTAGTAATTTTATATTCCAATAGTAGGTGTTTAAGACCATAAGATTCAAATAGCATTTTGATCTACATTTTTAGTTTAAGACTACAATATTCAAAATCACACCTACTTTCTTAAAATCGCCAAATTAGGACACAAAATGATACTGAGGGAATATGAATAAGCTTACCATTATGACACCCTTAATAATATCATCTGTGTAACATTCTGGCTGGTCTTTCTGTAAAGATAACAAAGAGTGAATGATTGTTTTCTTCTCCGCAGCCAAATTAGATAAATCATCTCTGCTTTTACGACATTCATCTATTAGACCCTGAAGAAATCTATCTCTTGTTTTCTTAATCTCCACCAAATTCTTCTCTAATCCTTGAAATCCAACCCACTTAAGTACTGGAATATAATCACAAATATTCATAATCATAGTTAGACCGAACATGTCATAAGTTGACTCAGGCCAACGTTTACCCGCGACCATCTTTGTTAACACATCGTACACCAATGTCTCAAACAAAAAATTCAAGTTCACTTTCTTAGCCTCTCCTTTGTAGTCCAAATTTAGTTTTTTAGCCAAGAATCGGACTTCTTCATTGCGGACAGCAGAGGAACTGTTGAGGCTATAAGTGGAAAATATTTGAATGCTAGAAATGCGGCGGAGATTACGCCAATGGTCACCATAAGGTGAAAATCCAATTGTTGTGCGGTTATAGCCAAGGTGTTTAGTGGCAAGAGATTTTGGTCTATTGGCGAAAATAATGTCATTTTTTGTGAAGCATTGCTCAGCGATTGAAGGAGAGGATACGATGAGTACTGGACAAATACCAAAACGGAGGTACATGATTGGGCCATATTTGCAAGAAAGTGATTTGAATGTTTGGTGGATTGGAGATTTGAGAAGATGGAGGTGTCCAATAATTGGTAGAGATGGTGGGCCTGGAGGGAGCTTTTTCTTTCTTGCATTTTGCAGATACAGAATAAAAAGCATGGAGAAAATCAGGAGTATAGTGCAGAATATGAAGCCCATCTCCAGATTCTTGGATTTTTCAGCTAAAAAGTGGTGATGGTGACTTTCATTTCTTTATCCACATATTGCCTGATAAGGTTGCGTGGGCTGATGATCAGTAAAAACTAACCAAATTGTCCCCTAGTATTAATTTCTCAAGGTTAGCTTTTGTGTTGTCGTTTATAATAAGGTCAGTTAAATTGAAGTAAGCAATGACGTCAAATGCACACTCTTTTATTCGTCAAAAGAGTTTTACTAATTCCTATGAACTAATTTAATGAATCATCTCACTGTTAGATCATGCCAGATGTACTTAAAGATTATGTAGACGTTGAACTCTTTAATTCTGTAGTTTCAGTTTCTGCTATTACAAGATATCGAGCTTATCAAGATAGAGATTTTAATTGATTTGACCGTATGAAGTTCTTTCCAGAGTTGCAAAGTCGCTGTTCCACATGCAACTAAAATTGTAGTATCAAATAAAACAAGGCCCAGAGCCACAAACTAAGCTCACATTCACCAAATAACAACTTAAGCATTGTTTCATGTTTCATTTCCACCTTGTCCTTAAACTCAGGTATCTTATTTATTAACATTCCCTTAGAACACAAAGGTAAATTTAAAAAACATACATAAACAGGAGCAGATCTATATGACGAATAGATTTAGAGCTGATCGAGGAATTGAATACAATTTTGGCGCGGAATGCAAATTGCCTCCAGAGGCATATCCTTGTTCAAACTCATTCTAGAATCATAGCGCGCGTCCAAGTTTTCCTCCAACTCCAGACTTCTCCAATCAAACCACTGAATCAAAGAACCTAAAACCAATGAAACAGCACGTAAGCCCATCGCGGCTCCAGGACATGCCCTTCTTCCCATACCAAATGGCACAAATTTATAATTGAAGCCTTCTTTTTCCCCATCCATAGCCTCAAATCTCTCCGGTTTGAACTTTTCAGGCTTGTCCCACAACTTGGGGTCCCTATGGATGGCCCAAGCGTTAACCATTAGGATCGTATGTTTTGGTACATCATAGCCACCGACAGTACAATCTTCTAATGAGTAGTGAGGCAACAGAAGCGGTGCTGGAGGGTATAATCTCAGCGTCTCGTTAATAACACACTGCAAATAAGGCAGTTTAATGAGATCAGATTCATCAAGCAAGCGCTGATTCCCCACTTTGCTATCAATCTCAGCTCTCAAATTGTGAAGTGCCTCAGGGTGAGCTAAAAGAAGTCGCATCGCCCACTGAATAGTCGTCGATGTGGTCTCTGTTCCCGCAACAAACAAAACCTGGCACACAAGATGTTTATTAGGCAAAAACTTGTGTTCCAACAAATGCACGAGTCTAACTAATGAAGTTATCTTAAAGGTAAAAAATTGACAAGATATTTAGGGATAATATCCTCTTGACATACTATCTGTCTTTTCCAGCCTGTAAATTGTAGCAAACAGAAAAGGCAAATTCTAATATAACAAAGTTCTCGAAACAGATGTGACAATTCAAAATCCGGAATTTGTTCTGAATGATACATCTGTAAGCTATCATTTTAACCTCTTATCTCAAGTTACATATCAGTGAACAGGAACAATAAGATCTAGGAATAGATTTGCTCATATTAAAACTATCTATGATCCAAATTAAGGAAATTTTGACCAGATTATGGCCATAGTTAAGGGAACATACCACTAGAACACTTTTAATGAGATCATCCGTGTAGAATTCGGGTTCCGATTCTTGCAGAGACAATAGAGTTTCAACCAGTGTGCTCTTCTTCTCCCTAGTACTGGACTCTGAAACACTAATAACTTTCTTCCCTCGAAATTCATCGAACAAACTATTCAAGAATTCATTTCTCTTCTTGTGTGCTGAGACCATCTTTTTCTCAATCCCTTTGTATCCGAACCATTTCAACACTGGCATGAAATCACACACGTTCGTAACCAACAACGTCGCGAAGAAAAATCCCCTTACCTCTTCAATTATTTGTTTACCCTTCTCTGTTCCTATGTCTTCCTCACTTACACAACGTTTCCCAGTACCAGTTCTCATCATAACATTGAACGCAAAAGTAAAAACCCAACTACTCAAGTTAACTTTTGCACCACTATTGCTATTCTTATTGCTAGCTTTGAACAAACCGCGAATAAGAGTTCGAATTTCTTCATTCCGCATAGCAGAAGACTTTTGAAGGCTATTGGAAGAGAAGATCTCAATTACAGTTAAACGGCGAAGAGCCCTCCAAAGATAGCCGTAAGGAGCCCAAACAACGGCCTTATAGTTGAAGGAAAACTTATCTCCAGCCATACTCTTAGGCCGATTTGCAAATATGACATCGTTTTTTGTGAAACATTCTTCCACAGCGGATGGAGATGACACAACCAGCAAATTTCGGCAGCCAAACCGGAGATATAAAACAGGGCCATATTTAGTTGATAAGGAGGTTAATGTTTGGTGAAGTGAATTTTTTATAAGGTAAAGATGGCCTATTATTGGAAGAGACAGAGGACTAGGTGGTAAGCGTTTTCGGGAATGAAGCAAGAATTTCAATAAAAGGATAACAAAAAATAGCAAGATAGCTAAGTAGTAGTTAGAGTTGAGATTCTCCATGGGCGAAAAGTTGAAACAACAGAGTATTGTAGAGCTTAGATATCAGGGTAGTGTAGTTTATTAAACAGATGTGCGTTTTATATATATTATTGGCAGTACCATGAGCATGAAGTTTAGTCACACGCAGAGTAATCAGTTAGTGTTTGCAGAAAAAATTCGGTAAGCAGTGACCATATGTAGCTGACGAATTTAAGTAATCGAAAAATTCAAAGTATGCCGGAAAGCAATTGTATGATAGTATATTTTATCACTTTGATAAGGATGAACCGGAGAGATAAAAGTCACACAGAGTGAAAGCGAAGTGTCATGAGTGTAACACATTTTTCCTGTTCCATTCGTTGTTTCACTTCGGTTTAAGGTATTTTTACTCGATCAGGTCATATTTACAGTGACTTATTTTATTTCAAGATACTAATTTTTGACAAATATTTACTCACATAGGTTGTTTACGTCAAATCAACACAATGTACAATGGTTAAGTGATTTAATATAATAAAATTATGCATTAATTAATCATAATTAAGTGATAGAAAAATACATGTACAAACACATGTCATATATTTATTGATTTGATGTAAGCATTCGGTGCGTGTAAGTTTTTTACCGTTATGAAGTCTAGGTTGTTCCACATGCAACAATCTTTATATAAAAGAAGGACGTAGGCCCGGTGATATGAAATTCTAAAAACTCAGTATTAGTATTTATCTTTTTTCTGATTTTTTAGGATTTTCATCCTATTTTCTCTCATTAAACAAATATTTGCTATTTTAAAACCTGGAACCCGAAACGGCACCATCAAAGAAACGATGCAATTAAAGTAACATACGTTGCTCTGTATTATAATCCCAAAAGTCACGTACTTAGGAATGAATACAATTATTTACATTAAAATATTTTCTTTGGTTCTCCTGTTGTCACATTACCCCTATTCTCTCCTCTTCTCCAATCAACATTTGTCTATGCATTTAATTCAACGAACGAAGCATAGTATCTGTATTTCTCAAGTCATTTTTTTTTTTATGACTATTTGTTTTGTCTTCTATCTTCAGGCAAAGAAATTTGCAAAAACAGTGGGAAGAAAAGTCTAAATCGGATCTAGGCTATGGCTCAAAACTCACTTTTGCCTTGAGTTTGTATTTATTCCCAAGTTCATCTATTATCTTTCTCAACTTGACATTTTATCTTTGCAAAAATGGAAGGTAAGGCTACATACAATATATGCTTGTGTTCGGTCCTTTTCCTGACCCTGCGCATAGCGAGAGCTTAGTGCACCGAATTATCCTTTATCACTTCCCTTAGCCACGGTTAGAGAATACTGATACAAATTTGTCTTTTTCTTCTTGCTTTTCCCTTCATTTTATTTTGAGAATCCAAAAGTCATACTGGTTAGTGATCGACCAATATCACTTCCATAATCCTTACTTAAACGTAATAGACAACACAACCCTTAGGACGCCTTTGAAGAAACCAATGGTTCCAATTTTAATGCTAGTATTGTGTTTATTATTCGGGGAGTCTTTCTGCGAAGTAACAATAGAATATATTACACTTTCATTTTGGCCCCAAATATTGATATTAAATAGTGTGGTTCACCGGTCTCGCGTTGACAATTGAGATTAGTATTTTATGCAATGAATATATCATTGAATGACGTCTTTGTTGCCAAGGTAGACCTTTATTCTTAACCTTTTAAGATATTGTGTATAAAGAGAAAAATAGTAAGTCCTCTCGGGGCAGCCAAGAGTGTTATATAAAAAGGATCAGGAAAAATAAGTAGCGAAAAAGGAATTAAAAAAAAAACAAATCAGAGATGTGATAGTCTTTTTGAAAAGTTTTTTTTCTTAGAAACTCATGTTTACTACTACTTTTTTTTTTCTTCTATTCAGGGACTTGTACAATAATTAAAATCAAGAAAAATTTTAGAGAAGTATATCTTGTATACATATCTATATATCTATATAAAGCAAAGACTTAGGCCCACTAACTTGACACTTTCTTTACCCGCCTTCTTAATTTCCTCGACAGAGTAAGGGCGCAGAATACCAGCGGTTGTCACTTCACTTTCTCTCCCCTCTCCTTTTTCTTTTCCGTTTTCAATTTGAGAGTTCCATTAAATTGTCTTTTATGTTTGCATATCTGATTCCTTGGATTTCCGGTATAACGCTGGCTTGCTTGGTAAATCTTTAACTTTGGGCTTTTCTTTATTTCGCATTTCACTGTTTTCCTTGGGTTGCGTGTTGTTGGTGAATGGTGATTGTACGGTTTATATTTACCTTTCTGATTGCAGCGCTGTTGTTCAAATTGATATGATTGATTTGGTTTTATCAAATTACTGATAAAAACAAATCAGTAAATTAGTTTAGTAATTTTGGTGAAACACTTCACTTATTCGCATTGAATAATTCTCTATTCCCTCTGTTGTGCTGATTATTTGTAGTACAGTTTGGGAGTGCAAAATAAGGGCCTACAAAGATCACTCTTGAAACTTGTATTGGTTCATTTACACTTGAGTTACTATATTCTTCTAAAAGCATGTGCGAGGACACATGCTGTGATTTCATAAATCTTGCTCGGGGAGGGCCTGCAAACTCCATTTGAGAGGTATTTATTCTTCTGTTTTCTGTTTTCAGTTTGGTTTTCTGGGTACGAGGAAAAAAATGAAATTCGAATTTTTAGAGTAGATGTATCACAAGTATGTACCAACAACTTGTCATGATTTCATAGAGCTTGTTGCTTCAATAGGGTATCATGATAATGTCAAATTCCACATAACCATCGAGGTTTCATCCAGTTTAGAATATCGCTGAAAGTTGATGCCCCTGATACTAATTTTCATAGCAATTCATGGTACTAACTAAAGGAATAGATGTTCCTAATATTGAGGCAAATATTGCCAGTACCAGAAGAGAAAATGCAGAACAAATCATGATTGCTCAAGCACATAAGGTTCGTCCTTAAGGTGCTCTGATTACAATACTTACTTTCTACTGGAAATAAGTTTGTAGTAACTGTTGCATGCAAAGCATTAGTATTTTTTAAACTGCTCTTCTAATATTGCTATGTGTGTATACGGTAAAAACCGGATGCGAGGCAAACCGGTGGTGCGAGGGGACCGACTGATCTGCCTTCTTCGTCATTGGAACAACCAAGCCCGGTGACCCGAGCATTCGTGGCCGTTGGTCCGTATAGCCGTTGGTCCGTACGGCTGTTGGTCCGAGTAGCCGTTGGTCCGTGTGGCCGTTGGTCCGTGTGGCCGTTACACGCGAGCCACGTGCCAGTAGCGTCCTGTCATGATCAACTACCCACCATGCGTGTGTCAGACGGCGCCGTCAGTCTAATCCCACCAAATCCGTGCAAAGCTGTCCTTATTATTATTATTTTATTAATTCATATTGGATGAAACCCATGGAAGTCACACTATAAATAAGGCATATCCCCCTCCTTTGTAGGGGTTGGCTTCTTTATTTTCCAAGAACACTTGCAATAGAAAAATATATATGCAATCTCTCTCTTAATATCTGATCCGGCCAAGGCCGTTTGTTTCCATTTACGTTGTGTTTCTTCCATTAAGTATTCAACATGGCTTCTAAACGTTCATGTTCGTAGCAAATTAAGCAAATCACTGTTACTAGCAGTTTTATTACCAAATACTCACACGCTTATTTTCCGCTATCAAATATACATCAAGATCCAAGCACATATCCTATACCCGCGTACAAATTCAATTGGTTTCCTAATTTCGGGGTAAACAGTTTGGCGCCCACCGTGGGGCTAGGATAATAGTGGTTTTTGATCTTGATCTCTATCTTACCCATCAAAATCAGAAACATCTACTGTCCGTCTCTGAAAAAACGGACCAAATGGCTAACAGTGGGCAATCTGGTCACGTCAACAACAACGAGATCGTGGCCGAAAATGAATGCAGCGGGCCACGAGGATCGCCAAACCCCACTGACCCTTTAAATACTAACAATTCAATTACTTTGTCCGGGACACAAGTCCGGAAAGAACCGGATACCCCGAATGATAATATTGACTTGCGTTTAATTTTTGAAATGTTGTAGGAACAGAGAGCGGCGATTGCCGAACAGGGAATCGCAATAGCCCAGCTGCAAAACGGAAGGGGTAAAACGACCCTGGAAAAGGCGAAGAGTGTTGCTGAACCCAGAAGAGATGAGGCACGGATGGTTGAAAGCAATGGCTCCGGAGCTGGTCCATCCACCGAGGTTCTGAGAATGCTCGAAACGTTGGCGAAGCGGGTGGACTCGACCGAAAAAAGGGTGGAGACATACAACTCTCGGGTGGATCAAATCCCGGGGGCTCCGCCTATTTTGAAAGGGCCGGATTCAAAGAGGTACATCCAAAGGCCTTTTCCTCCGAGTGCAGCTCCGAAATTGATCCCGAAGAGGTTCAAAATGCTGGATATCCAAAAATATGATGGCACAACGGACCCTCACGAACACGTGACCTCATACGCCTGTGCTATAAAAGGCAATGATATGGAAGATGATGAAATCGAATCCGTGTTGCTGAAAAAGTTCGGGGAAACTCTGTCAAAATGAGCATTGACTTGGTACGATCATCTGCCCGAGCATTCAATCACTTCTTTCGAAATGTTCGCCGATGCCTTCATAAAAGCACACGCCGGAGCCAAAAAGTTGCAGGCTCGAAAGGCGGATATTTTCCGTATAGCCCAAAGTGACAAGGAGTTATTGCGTGAATTTGTCAACCGGTTCCAAAGGGAACGAATGGAGCTCCCCCCGGTTCCGGAGGAATGGGCCGCACAAGCTTTCACAAAGGGGCTCAATGTTCAGAGCTCGACGGCTTCGTTCAAATTAAAGGAAAGCTTGCTGGAATACGAGGCTGTGACCTGGGCGGATGTCCATAACCGATACGAGTCAAAAATTCGGGTAGAGGATGACCAACTCGATCTTCCCCCGGGGCCCGTAAAAATGAACAAAAGCTCGGAGAGATCACGAAATAATTACGAACTGGAGGCCGGACCATCGAGGGAAAGGTATCGGCCATACTCTCGAAAACCAAGCTTTAGGTCGGAAAAATCAAGAGATGGCCCAAGTCATTTCTCCAGGCGGGGGTGATAAACGGGCCGAGTCCCCGGTTCAGGTATACCACCGAGGAGTCAAACGAGGAGGCCACGGCTGTGAAACTCGATCTCACAGATGAACTTCGCGAAAACGCGTTGGTCCGTACTGCAACCCAGAAGCAGAGAATGGGAAGGTACTACAATCGGAGAACCAATTTTTGACATTTCTAAGTTGGGGACTTGGTGCTTCGGAAAGATACCTTGAGCACCAAGAATCCCAACGGAGGAAAATTGGGTCCGAACTGGGAAAGACCGTACAAGATAACCGAGGTAACGGGCAAAGGATCGTGTCAGCTGGAATCCGTGGACGGGCAGCGATTGTGCAACAACCGGAACGTGGCTCATGTGAAGGGATATTACTGCTAAGGTATGGACACCTCATGTTTAACCTTTTTCTTTTTGCAGGAAGTCAAGTACCGGATAAAGTTAGGATCTAGGTCTGAAAACGCGTGTTGCACTCTTTTCCTTAGTACGGTTTTGTCCCAAAATGGGTTTTTCGACAAGGTTTTTAATGAGGCAACAAGTACAACGTGTTACTAAACAAAATAAGGACAAACGGCCGGGAACTCGGGGTCACGGCCTACGAGTGGGGGCTTGATAGCGCTCGCCTGATCTTGCAGCTCGGATAAGCACTAAGGGACTTATACCCACATCGAGGTTTACCCCGGTTAATGGAAAACGGAGGAGCTCAACAAATCAAGACCGGACCTTCTGCATTAGCCTTCGATGTAAGGACCAAACGATCATAATGAATCGTGTCCCATTTAGCATTTGCTACGGCAAAGCTAAGGCCCGGTCACCGACCATAGCCTTCGATGTAAGGACCAAACGATCGTAACGAATGGTGTCCCGTTGTATATTTGCTACAGCAAAGGCAGAAGGAATTAAAATTCTCATATGTACAAACATTTTGCAAACGCAAAGTCATCAAAAGCTGGTATAACAAAATCTTGGGTGTCTTTCTGTTAAAAGGACTTCGCCCCGATGGTAACCGCCGTATTCCGGCACTGCCCCACTCACATACTCTATATCGAGGATTGTGCCCGAAATTCGATAAAGGCGACAAGGTCACAATGACCCAAGACAAAGCTCGACAAATTCCCCCAAAACGGGGATTGCTACATCAAAAACTTTGCCAAGGTTGAAAAAATACTGACCCTAAAGAAAATGCCTATCGTAATTCGGAGACATCTGAACTTATGAAGCATCGGATAAGTCCCACGGGCACGGTGAATTAACGACTATGAGTCGACCAGTCCTAAAACGGACCAACGATCATGACAAAAATAATGGCAAACATTCAAAACGAAGAAATAAGAAGGTAACGACGAGCTGACAGGGCCACCGGTTTCAGAATTTATCCACTCCCCGTTACTCCGATAGATCGGAGATCCGGGAAGTGTGGGGCTATCTGTATACGGTAAAAACCGGATGCGAGGCAAATCGGTGGAGCGAGGGGACCGACTAATCTGCCTTCTTCGTCATTGGAACGACCAAGCCCGGTGACCCGAGCATTCGTGGCCGTTGGTCCGTATAGCCGTTGGTCAGTACGGCTGTTGGTCCGAGTAGCCGTTGGTCCGTGTGGCCGTTACACGCGAGCCACGTGCCAGTAGTGTCCTGTCATGGTCAACTACCCACCATGCATGTGTCAGACGACGCCGTCAGTCTAATCCCACCAAATTCGTGCAGAGATGTCCTTATTATTATTATTTTATTAATTCATATTGGATGAAACCCATGGAAGTCACACTATAAATAGGGCATATCCCCCTCCTTTGTAGGGGTTGGCTTCTTTATTTTCCAAGAGCACTTGCAATAGAAAAATATATATGCAATCTCTCTCTTAATATCTGATCCGGCCAAGGCCGTTTGTTTCCATTTACGTTGTGTTTCTTCCATTAAGTATTCAACATGGCTTCTAAACGTTCATGTCCGTAGCAAATTAAGCAAATCACCGTTACTAGCCGTTTTATTACCAAATACTCACACGCTTATTTTCCGCTATCAAATATACATCAAGATCCAAGCACATATCCTATACCCGCGTACAAATTCAATTGGTTTCCCAATTTCGGGGTAAACAATGTGGTGAACCAGGCTGAAGAATATGCACCAGCCTTGGCAGCCAGAAAGAGACAACCTACACAGTACGATGGATGTGAGTTGACTTATGATTCACTCTCTTAAGACTTATGTTTATTTAGTAATTCTGGTATGGCCTGATCAAATACCTAAGAAACTTTTCACCGTAATCAGAAGCAGCATAAGTGTGCCTTGAGCTTTTGCATTATTCATTATTTCATGTTGAAGATAAGCTTTAAGGATCATTTCCATGGGGAGTTAGTTATAATTTAGAACAGCTTTCTCTAACTGTTCTTCCAATTCAGTAGTAATAGATAATTATGGTATGCTTATTTTCGTGCAAATGTAAGCAACAAAATGAGTGGCAAATGCCCGGAAGCTCTACCTTTCTGCCATCACAACGGACGGTTGGTTCTTTTCCTCCAGACATCTTACTTGCTTTTGCTTTTCAATGTTTGAATTTTCAGGGTTAAAGCTTGATTTTACATGTATGGTTCCTTGATACTTATGCTTTGTTATTTTGCATAATTATGACTTAAAGGTGATTGACATTTTTATTTGTCAAAATCGAAATAAATTTGGCTAAGTGTAGCTTTATCTAAGCTTAGCCTATGCTCTGAATTATGGAAAGCTTTCTTTAACAGTGTCATACTATGCTTTATTTCTTACAATGGTGATGGCTACTCTTACTTGCAGCCATGCTACATTCTTTTAGTCAAATGATTTATTTAATCCCCCATCCCCTTTTCAGAATTTCTCTCTTTAAGGTAGAAAGTAAGGAAATTATATTTGGGTTGGGTTGGGAGAAAGACTGTTCTCTAATACACTGTGCGAAATTAAAAAAAGAGGGAAGATCCTGAAAAAGAAATGTCTTCCACCTTTTCTTCTTTGATAGATCAAATAATCGTTTAATTAAAATGTGCCAAGAGGGTGCCAAAAAGATTCCACACAATTCTATAACTTTTTGGTAATTTAAATAATATCATTTAATCAGTACCTTATATACAAGTGAATGAGTGGCTTAATCACAATTATCAAACAAGCAATCCGAAGTATATGAATCTTTGTCTTCCATCCCGCCTAATCTTAAGATACTAGATGCCAAAGCCCGTGCCACCACGAGCACAATATATATTTATAATTTTGTTTTTATGTAATTATAAAAAGAATTAATATATTCTATAATATTTCTTGAAAGTCACGTATGTAAAGATAGAAATTTTGGGAGCACGGGTTCAATAATTTGTGTCACGATGTTATTTCTTTTTTGAGTTTATACGACTTTATTTAAGAAAAAGGCTAATAGACAATTTTTAAACTACAACAACAACAACATACCCAGTGAAATCTCACGATGTGGGTGTCACGACCCAACCCCGTAGGCCGTGACTGGCGCCCTAGTTGGGCACCCTGATGTACTTATTCAATCGAATCACACACAAATAGCATATACGGCCATAAATACTATATGCCGTCTCAAACTATATCAAACTAATTCAAACACATCTCAACACAACCGTATGCGGATATATATATCAAAAAACCGGCAAGGCTATCAAATGTATCAAAAGCCTACAAGGCTATCAAATGGCACAACGGCCCAAAACATATACAAATGCACGCCGACAAGGCTGCCATAGCGAATAGGGTCATACAACCACATCTGAACAGAAGTAGGCACACACACCCACAAATATGTCTACAGACCTCTAAACAGACCAACCGAATCATATGGCGGGACAGGGCCCCGCCGTACCCCTGAACGAATATATGCATACATAGCGAACAAAATATATATACCAAAAGTGTATGCTCTGAAATGAGAAGAGCGCTCCAAATAGCAGGAGAGGGTGTCCTAAACTGGTGGATCACCGAACTGTACGTCTGTACCTGCGGGCATGAAACGCAGCCCCCGAAGAAAGGGGGTCAGTACGAAATATGTATTGAGTATGCAAAGCAGAATATACAGAAGCAAACCTGAGACATAAACGAAATAGTAGTACAGAGAATAGGTACAAATCCATCGTATCAAAATGTTTACTTTAAAAATATATAAGTCATGCAGAAGGTACAGAAGAATATGGTCGCTCGCCCGTCGATGGCGCCATAACACAGC
Source organism: Lycium barbarum (assembly GCF_019175385.1). Lineage (NCBI taxonomy): Eukaryota > Viridiplantae > Streptophyta > Magnoliopsida > Solanales > Solanaceae > Lycium > Lycium barbarum. The sequence continues at coordinate 144,711,250 of NC_083338.1, read as the reverse complement.
ATCACACCAGAAAGATTTCAATTCTCCGAATTCCCGTCACATATCATAACACAGCATAACGCCATACACACCATAACATCATATATAAGTGGAACCCGACCCTCTTTGGCGAGTAGCTCGGTGAACCATAAGCACAGCATAACTCCGGAGTATATCAAAGTGCGCACGACAACAGAACCGGCCCGGGACTCGGCGAAGGGATAACAGAATGCACGAGTAGAGTCGTGAGTAGTCATATGCAAAAAATCATTATCACAAACTCAAACATAAGTAAAAATGATCATATTCGAAATCGGAATAATAGTCATACCAAATTCTTTCAAAAGTTCTCCGAATCGCATAAAGGAAAATAGCGGGACCCACGAACGGGTATTGACCCGAGTCGGGCCCGCCTATGGAAATCATACTCATTATACATCATGCAAACTCCTATAAAAATATTGGAACAATCCGAGCCTATATGCGAAAGATATGGCATCCAAAAGTTATGGAATTCTCTAAACAAACTTTTTGTGCAACATTTGGAAAACGATTATTTCGAAGACATAATGGTTCATATTCTTATCAAATCATACATAAGAGTGCCAAGAATTATATAAGGATCATATCATGCAGGGATTTCGAATTTGGAATTTCCTTAAGGCTCTAGTCTAGCCTATGTAAAACTAAGGCATGCCAAAAGAAGGAAGGTTGCTTTACATACCTCGAACGCACTCCAAGCTAGCCGATCTAAAGTTATTCCCAATCTACGCCTCGGGCTCCCCAAGGTCTACAAATATGTCAACGAATATCCCATATTAACCATAGGCACTTAAGCAATTATTTATTCCAAACTAACTCTAAATTCTACAAAAAATTCGGCAGCATTTCCCCTGTAAATAGGCCAACCCGAGAATTTAACTCGCTCAAAATCAACAACAACAATCACAATAACCAACCTAGAAACATCGATAATCAATTCGAAAGGCAATATTACATTAATACTCTCTTTTTCATCATTCAACAACATTCATAATAACTAACTCGACGGCTTACATTCAAGCCACAATATTGCTCGTGCATCCAATTTCCAACCCGAATCCTTACCAACAATATTCAAGGACATCCTAAACATCTCACAAAATTTTTCCAACAAGCCAATAATTTATTTATTTATTTATTATATGGTGGCCGAAAACAGTCCCAACCGTGAGCAGCCCCTCTTTACCACATTCCTCATTTTCAAGTCATGATTTGTATCACAATCCACAATGTAACGATATCGTTCTCATAAAATATACTAATTACCTCAACGCACAATAACCCTCAAATCAGCCCACACAATTTCAACATCTTTCTTAAGTCATTAAATGCTCATTTCCAAACTAGAATTCATAACGACGATGATTAAAACGCTAAGCGATGTTAATGCGATCTTCGGCATATTATATGACCCACATTCGTCCACACTACACATATACATATGTTGATGGTTCTCATAAATAAAGATTGCATTAAGTGCACAAAATTCTCCAAATCAGTCCGCACATTTACCATATCAATTTTGGGACATTAAGCTCTCATTTTCAACATAAAAGTCATCACAACAACCATTACGACGCTAAGCGATATTAATTCATTCTTTGCTACAAAATGGAAGCTATATACACGGCTACATACCCACCTATATACATACATCGATAGTTCTCATTCATTTCTTCACCCTACAACAACCAACATACTAAATAGGATTAATTCTTCACTTAGTCACCACACCCATTTACACAACTTCACACACCATACACGACCCAACTTCCAACATACTACATTTCATGATTTTCATCCATATTAACATACTATAATATGCATACAACATTTATAACACATAAACAAGGTTAGAACTCACCTTTCTTCTTAAACCCACAAGAAGGCTAGGGTTTGCGAATTCACAAAACGGATGACCCAATCGCTCCAACAACACTTCCACGCTACTTAGGGACCTCAAAATAGTTGATTTGAACCAAGGAATTATTTTTGGAGAGGCTCAATTTGGATTTGGTTTTTTTTTTTTCTTGGTGTTGGCCGAGAATGGGAGGAGTTGTTTCTCCTTCTTGATATATTTTTGTCTAAGTGTTGAGTGAAGAGCAAATGAATACTTGGTCATCTATTTAGTTACCACAAAATATCTACAAGCCCTTGGCCCACACATGTGTTGGACCATTTAAAATTGGCCACACAATGTGTGGGACCAACTCCATCATACACGGCCACAATGGCCTTGTGCACAAAATTTTTTAATTCCAATTTTATGAATTGTGGTCCCAATTTTTCCTAAGTGTTCAATGCCAACAATTTCATATATAACTTATGTCTCAAAATAAAATCAAGGGTCAAAAGTCCCGACTTCAAATCCCGGAATAGTCTTGGCCTTAATTTATCATAGTTAATCCGGGTTGTCCCAATGTATAAAAATACGGGACGTAACAGTGGGGTCTGGGGAGGGTAAAATGTACGCAGACCTTACCCCTATCTCGAAAGATAGGGAGGCTGCTTCCGGAAGACCCTCGGCTACACTTTTTAAACTACACGTTAATCAAATTTGAACCAGAATTTCAAAACTTATTGAATTTTTAACTACTTCTAAATACGGAAACGTCATTTGAACTACCATTCCCCTAGGCTAAAACGTGAAACTTTTTATACATATGGTGATTATGTATATTGTGTCATATAACATGGGCATAGATGCGGGGCATAGATGCGGTATAAAATTTCTATCTTTTTTTTTTTTTACTTAGCCTATCATAAGTATGTACTAATAAATTATTCTGATTATTATGGTGCTCCGTATATAATTAGAAACTTAAGACATTAAAATGCCTTTTGAGAATGTAATACCCATCTTAGTTTCTTTTTAGGATATTAAACAGTGCTGCAATAAGCATCCGAGTAATTTATCAGTTGTAACAATATTCAATTAAATTGATTATAGAATTACTGTTGGTGAGGTAAGATATCACCCATGAAACTACAAAATGTAAGCAGTTGTAATAATAATTTAAAAAAAATGAAGCTTGATAATAATATATTCAGAACTACTTTTGAAAAACTAATCCTTACCTGTACTTTCTCTGTCTATTGAATATTAGTAATACAGGAGTACAAAAAAAGCTATGGAGATTGGAGGGAGAGATGAGTAAGAGACTGACACATTAAAGTGTAATAGGGGCCACTTTTTTAGGACAGTCATTTAAAAATGCTGCAAATGCAGCGCGTGGTATATAAGTCCAACTGAATGAATTCACTATTATTGACTTAATGAGGGATACTTTGAGAATTACATGGATATTGCTTGATTTTTTAATATGAAATTCACATTTTTTTTTTGTTTTTTTTTACATGAGTGGGAGGTGGATGACGAAACCACCTCCAAACTCTTGCTTCTAATAGAGTAAAAATAAAAAGTCTGCACTAATTCTAAGAAAGCGATAGAGTATGAGACCAAGCATGGAGATCCGGTGAAACTCTTTTTTTTTTTCTTTTTCTTTTTTTAAAATTTATTTTCCCTTCTCAGTGTTTGTTTTGAAAGTGGGTGATTTGAGTTCAGAGAAAGAGTGGTAAAAGGATAACTGAGAAAATCACAGTAAACTACAAAAGCAATATCGATAGTCAATTTGACTAATTCTCTAAACTAAATTGGATTAGATAACTCAATATTTTAAAACTAAAATTTACATCTTCAAAAACTATAAATTGCAATTTTCTTCATGTTAATGAAAATTTATAATTTAAGATGTTGGTGAAAGTTTGCATACTTTGAATCTCGATAAGCGAAATGTGTAATGTAAATTTGGACATAAGGATTATTATTCTTTTATCACGCTCCTTGTGGAATAACAATCTCTACATTAATAATCCTTTAATCTCGGGATTAAACATCAAAATGACACATTTGCCCTTCTCCAAAAAAAAAAAAAAACTGCAAAGTCTTTTTAAAAATCGAGGTTAAAATTAAAAATAAAAGTTTATCCCACTTTATCTAGTTTTAACCAATCACATATTTTATGTTGTACCCCATATATCCTATTATTTATTAGTTTAATAAACCAAACAATATCTATCAATAAAAGTATACCAACTATTCGTCATTATTAATCCCAGCATATATTGTAATACTATCATTATTAATTTTGGTAGTATAATTTATTCACCAACCATAGGACTCCTAACTGTCTCTCTTCCTTTCATCCCTTCTCTCTAGAAATCAATCAAAAACCAAAAAGGTAAAGTCAGCTTTGTTTTTCCTTCCTAATCTCCCTATAACCTTCAGTGCCAAAAAGATATGTTGGGGAAACTTTACATAGACAAGCTTTGTTGTAATCCTCCCTAATCTCCCTATGAAATATATGTAGCAGTACTTTTTAAAATTAATTCTAAGTGAAAGGGAATGTGAGAATGGTAATGTAAAGACAGAAGCGCAGATAATATGTCTTTTGTGAGCCATTTTTTGTCGGTGATTTGAGTGCATGCATGTGCCTGGCCATTAAGGGCGGATTTTTGTAACATGTTCCATTTCCACAATGTTTACAAGTTAGATCTTATTTAGTACATGCCATCTAAACACAAAGATAAATCGTTATATCATATAAACACACAGGATCCATCCTTTTTAATTTTTACACAGGATCAGCTGAACTTTAGATCTTGTAAGTTACACTTAAAGATTATGTACACGTTGAACTCTTTATTTTATAGTTTCAGTTTCTGCTATTACAAGATATCGCGCTGATCAAGATAGGGATTTTAATCGATTTGACCGTATGAAGCTCCAATTTTCTAGGATTGCCAAGTCCAGGATGTTCCACATGCAACAAATATATACTACTTCAAATAAAACATGGCACAGAGTCACAAACTAAGCTAGCTGGCATTCACCAAATAACAGCTTAAGCATTGTTTCATGTTTCATTTCCACCTTGTCATGAAACTCATATTTTATTTATTAACATTCCCTTAGAACACAAAGGTAAATTTTAAAAAACATAGATAAACAGGAGCAGATCTATATGATGAATAGACTCAGAGCTGATCGAGGAAGTGAATACAGGTCTGGCGCGGAATGCAAATAGCTTCCAAGGGCATGTGCTTGTTCAAAGTGATTCTAGAATCATAGCATGCATCGAAATTTTCCTTTAATTCCAAACTTTTCCAATCAAACCACTGAACCAACGAACCTAAAACCAATGAAACACTGCGTAAGCCCATCGCGGCACCGGGGCATGCTCTTATTGGTAGCTTTAAACAAACCGCGAATAAGAATTCCAATTTCTTCATTTCGCATAGCAGAAGACTTATTTAAGCTATTGGAAGAGAAGATTTCAATTACAGTTAAACGGCGAATAGCCCTCCAGAGATAGTCATAGGGAGCCCAAACAACGGCTGTATAATTGAAGGAAAACTTATCTCCATCCATACTTTGAGGACGATTTGCAAATATGATATCGTTCTTTGTAAAGCATTCTTCCACAGCAGATGGAGATGACACAACAAGAATATTTCGGCAGCCAAACCGGAGATATAAAACAGGGCCATATTTAGTTGATAAGGAGGTTAATGTTTGATGAAGTGAATTTTTTATAAGGTAAAGATGGCCTATTATTGGAAGAGACAGAGGACTAGGTGGTAAACGTTTTCTGGGATGAAGCAAATGTTTCAATAAAAATATACTAACAAAACATAGCAAGATAGCTAAGTAGTAGTTCAGATTCTCCATGTGCGAAAAGTTGCAACAACAAGAAAAATGTAGAGCGTAGAAATCAGGGCAGTGTAGTTTATTAAACAGATGTGCGTTGGACATTAGCAGTTGGACATTAGCAGAGTATATATCAGGCGGAATAGTCTGGTAAGCCCTGTACTTGTCTATTTTTGTCATCCCGATCGATTTAGTTTGACAACTAAATCCTTCTGCCTTTTAAAATTGAACATTTTAAATGCCTCTGACCGTTGACCAAGCACATGTAGCATTAATCATGCTGAGTTGGAAAAAGTGTGTGAGATTCATGCATATTAAGAACCCGTTTGGATTGGCTTATAAGTTGCTGAAAATAACTTATAAGTTATTTTTAGTTTTTTTTTTTGGTGTTTGGGTGGATAGCTTAAAGTCATTTTGTGCTTAAAATAAGTTCAAAAAAATAATTGGGCTCGTTTGACTTAGCTTATCTAAAACAGCTTATAAGTTATAAACTAAAAAAATAAGTTAAGCTACCCCAACTTATTTATTTTTACTTATAAGTTAGCTTTTTTTAAGTTCATCCAAACAGGCTTTAAGAGCATGAATGTAATAATTTTAATTTAAAATATAAATATTTTAAAAAGGAAAGAAAGAAAAAAAACAAAAAAAAATTAAGGAAAAAAAAATTCCCAATCCTCACCCTAAGTTTTTCTTCTCCCTTTCGATTTTAGGACACTCAGCCCATCAACTACTACTTCTTCATGTAGTTTTTTTTTTTTTCTGTTCTTGATCAAGTTATTAGTCTGAAATTGAACCTTTGCATTACACAAATCTTCGCCGACGGAGCAACATTTCGATGCAAGTCGATCTCTAAAATCAAAATCTTCTCAATTGGGTATGTAAACGGGCGTGAACTTTTAAGTTTTACAATTAGAAAATAGCTATAAATCTCGGGTTGGTGTTGTTTTTGTATAACCCGAATTTCAGTAACAATTGAATTTGTAAGTGAGATATAAAATATGTGGATGAATTTTAATCTATTTTGGGTTGGTAAGAAATGCGTATAGATTTGTTTGTTATAATATATATATGTGTATGTGCTAATGCCGTGAATAAGTATATTGAGATTGGTGATTTAAGCTAAATATATATATTAACAATGTACTTTGTTGAATGGATGAATAAAGCTAAAGAACACTAAAAATTCGGATTAAAACCAGAGATAGAGAGAGAGTGCTTCAATATATTTTCTATTACAATGTTCTAGATCTGAAAAGTTAACCCCAAAAAGTGGGAAAATATCTCCTATTTATAGGTATGGCTCATGGCTTTGAATACAATACAAAAGCCCTTATGAATAAAGAAACCCTAAAAGGATAAAGTAGGACCGTACGGTCTGACACCCGTACGTTTGTCAATATAAAATGGCAGAACAGTTTTTGACGTGTGGCAGCTCCGCAACCGGCTATCCGGACAAACAGCCACGATGATCTTTGGACCGGCTAACCGGACCAACGGGCACGATGATCTTGGACCGGCTAACCGGACCAACGGACCCATGACCTTGGATCGGCCTACCCGAAAAAACGGACATGCTTTCCCTCTCTCGGGTCAATTGCATCCGACACGATACCTTGGTATGAAGAGAAAAACCGAACATGCTCGTACTCATTTGGTCATACCCTCGGCTCCAAGTTAACCGGTCAAATATTGACCCGATTTTTACCGTATACAGTTTTCTGCTGCGAATTGCAAATAGCTTGAGAGGTTGCAATGTCTTGTGCTTGTATTGGGTATGTTTTTAAGTTTTCGCTGAGCAATCAATCCACAGCTAGGCCATTTTTATACTAGTTTGAACCGGAGTAGCCATTGTTTCCGTCGGATACTTGCCAGAGTAGACAATCAACATAGTTTTTTTTTTTTTTAAGGTGGGGAATTTCCATGTGGCATTTTAAAATGACGTGAAAATGATGTGTAAGCAGTTGTATTACACGCACCATAACCAGGTTGAAAAGGGGTTTAAAATGTCCAATTTTAAAGGATAAAAGGATTTAATTGTCAAACTCATAACTATGAAACCGGAATAATAAAAATGGACAAATACAGAAGCCAGCCAGATTATTCCACCTTATATTATCCCTAGTACCATGAGCCTGAAGTTGGACATTAGCCGTTGGACATTACCAGAGTAATCATTTAGTGTGTGTGGAGACAAAACTTCGCAAGCGATGATCGTATATCTGACGAGACAAAATTTCGTAAGAAAAATTCGTAAGCAATGATTGTATAGCTGACGAATTTAAGTAATCGACAAATTCACAGTATGCCAGAGAGCAATTGTATGATTGCACTAGTAAAGCACTGTGGGTGCCAAGCACGGGCCCATTATATATTTTCAACGGTATTTACTTGCAGATAAATCTAGAAGTCAAAGAGTAAACTATTATTTCAGTTTATGATCCTCTACATAATTTTAGAATGAGCAAAAACTATTTTGGTATAATGTCATTAGTTAACAATTAGTATGTAATAAAATACAAATTTTTTTGCTAATATATTTCATGGTCAACCCTTTATCACTGTTTCTTTTGTACTTGCAGATTAATATATAAAGTCTTTAAATTTTCAAACATGTGTTAATCTAGTTTTAATTAGAACAAATAAATTACTCAGGAAAAACAATATTAAAGGCAATTGGCTTTTTGTTTTCTCACGGCAAGTTGGCCTTAATTTTACTCTTAACTAAAACTACTTTTTGGTTAATTATTTTTATTCAGTAACAGGTTCTAACCAAAAATAAAAATAAAAGATTTCAGCACCGTGCCTAAAACAAATACGATTAACTTGATCATGATATGTTTTGGCAAAAAAATCCTGCCCCTTTAGACACATATATTTCATGTATAATTGAAAGCAAGATATATTTCTCCTGATGAAACTACTTTTAATGTTTGATTTTCTAATACTTGGATGCATTTTCCTCAAAGAAAACACTCTCTGCCTATTAAAAAAAATGTATATTATATGTTAATTTTATCCAACTTTATTAACTTATTATGTTGTATTAGTAGTTTTATTAACATGTGAATATTATACTTTCTTTAAGCAATTGTTCAGGAATGTGAAGAAGCGCACATAAGAATTTCCAAGAGACGGACCAGGTACCTATGACCAGGGGCGAATCTATCCATTAAAAATAGGTCACATGAATACATGATCACCTGACTAAACTCAATATATTATGTATATAATCCTTAAAATATATCTAATATTAACTGAAGGAACACTTGGTTAAACTAGACTGAGTGGAGCACTGGTAAGTGTTGGGTTTAATCCCTTGACGTTGTGGGATTGAACCCTATTAAATGCACTTTTGCGTCTTTTTTTCAAAAAAAAAAAAAAAATCAAGGTGAACTCATCCTCTTGAAATCATGTATTCGCCTCTGCTTATGACATCAGTAGTTTGATGCCTTTCTAAACATTGAAAAGAGGCCCAACACTTGCTGGATTTATGAAAATGCAACTGTATATCTATTGTAAGAAATTGCTAAGGAAGGGGCAAAATGAGACTTGAAAAAAGTGTGCAATGTAATGCATTAGCCGTACATGGACGGAATGGAAATTAAACGGAAGAGTCCTACTTTTCCAATTAACACAGCCGAACAACTCAGCAAGGAAAATTGATAATTTCAAAATTACCGCTATATCGGCAAGGAGGACAACGGGAAGGAGGGGAAACTATCCCTTATACAATAGTAGTAAAGTAAAGTAATAGTAATAGGATAAAATAAATGGAAAATTATGCATGATTTTCCACAATTATTATGCATACATTTTTTTGACCTGTTCATCAGCCACGTACAATTCAAAAAGGCTTTTAATTATCCATAATTATTTTCAACAACCCAACATTTCATATGTCTTTGGAAGAAAAAAAACTTAAGAACATTTAATATAATTAAGAGGTTAAATGAGTGATTTTTGAGTTTTTTTACATAGAATGTAAATGAGAAAAATAGGAAAAAGGTCCAAAAAAAAATGAGAAAAAAGATAAATGATTTTCTAGGCTATAGAAAGATGCCATGTCATATTGTCTATGCCTAGTTTTATTATATATATATAGATATTATATTGTAGTATCACTTTAATAAAGGATGAAGCAGAAAAATAAAAATTGAGAGTGAAAGCGAAGGCTCACGGACTCGCGAGCTTAACAAACATTTAGTAGTTTAACTATGTTTTTTTAGTGCAGAAAAGATTCATTTAAAAGGATCTTGTTCCGATCAATCTCCAGTCTCCACCCACTTTTTACGGGAAAAGTAGTACTCCCTCTCTCTCAAATTATTTATTGTGGTTACTAAAAATAGTTATCTCAAATTATTTGTCGTTTTAGAAATTCAAGATACAATTAATTACTTTTTTTCATTTTATCCTTAATAGAATTTTGTCATTATAAATGACATAAAGCTAATCAAATACCTCTTCTAATGTAAAACGAAAAAGTAACAAATAATTTGAGACGGAGAGAATATTAACGAACCTTAACCTTCTTCATAAATCAAAACCAATCATTAACTCGCTCTTTCTTCCTTCCTTTTTCTCTAGAAATCAATTGAAAGTTATAGTAGTAGTAAAGTTGGGTCCGTGGCATTTTGCACCCTTAATGTGTGCTCTTTTTTTCAACTTGCACCCTATTCTATTTTTTTTTATGATTTAAACCCCAATCTCTTTATTTCCTTGCAAAACAATAAATTCACCCTTTTTATAAATTTACCATGAGGGCAAAATAGGAATACAAATAATATATCTTTTTTTCCTTCAATTTATTTATTTTATTAGAACTGCAACAACAATAAATTTTATTTTCAAAGCTCTTTTTTTATTTTTTTTATTTTAAGTGATATTTCTCTATCAATAGTTGCTAAACATTTGGAGTTCTTATTGTTACAAGTTTGTCGTTTTTCCTTTATAATTTAATTACTACTAATTTATAAAGGAAAAACGACAAACTTGTAACAATAAGAACTCCAAATGTTTAGCAACTATTGATAGAGAAATATCACTTAAAATAAAATAAAAATAAAAAAAAAGAGCTTTGAAAATAAAATTTATTGTTGTTGCAGTTCTAATAAAATAAATAAATTGAAGGAAAAAAAGATATATTATTTGTATTCCTATTTTGCCCTCATGGTAAATTTATAAAAAGGGTGAATTTATTGTTTTGCAAGGAAATAAAGAGATTGGGGTTTAAATCATAAAAAAAAATAGAATAGGGTGCAAGTTGAAAAAAAGAGCACACATTAAGGGTGCAAAATGCCACGGACTCAGTAAAGTTAGTTCTCTTTTCCTTCCTTTTCTAACTAGTCTCCAGTACACAAAAAGATCTGTTAGGGAAACGTCACATAAATTAGGCTTCTGTAATTGTCAAAGCAGAGAAGATTTGGAGGTGGCAAATGAGCAGGTCGGATCATATATGGGCTGGTCAAAAACGGGTTAAATAAAAAAGAATAAAATATCCGATCAGCTCATATTTAACACGGATAAAAAATGGTTAACCGCCGGGTAATATGAAATTATGAATTATCCATCGCTTCATGAATATAATCAAGTGAGAATACAAGCTAAAAATCAAAATAAGGTTAGACTCCCAAGAAGCAAAAATCATGAAAAATACTTAACAAGCAACAAATATGTATTGATAATATAGATATTCATATTATCCATCTGAATTTTCATATTTGATCAGTTTTCAAATGTTGAAATGTGAACCTTGCCTTGGAAGAAGAAAAAGACTTTTTGATTTATGTGATACATGAGTTTAGTTAGTTCCTGTATTTGGATATTAGTGTACGGATACATGTATAGTTGAATGTACACGTATTCGAGGAAAAAGGAGGATGAATATAATTAAGTGATGATGCATGTACTAGATGTACGGATACATGTATAGTTGAATGTACACGTATTCGAGGAAAAAGGAGGATGAATATAATTAAGTGATGATGCATGTACTAGATGTACATGCTAGGATAGTCCCATAAATACCTAGGCATTATTGTCATATAATATGATAGAAGAAAAAATGTAGCATTTTAGCATGTTAAGTTGGTGGAAGGAAAATATTCCCCATTTTTCTTCAAATAGAATGATTGATTATGTAAGTCAAGTTGAGTGGAACAAAGAAGAATCGTTGCCTTACTTATCTTCAACCGAGAATTTGAATTACTTAAGTGTCCCCTCCTCTCCCGATTTTCCAACATATGGTATCAGAGCCATTTGTCTTAAGGAACCTGTGGATAACCCGAATTTTCAGATTGAGAATGAACATGAATGAGATTAGCTATTACAGCTATGAGAATGTTGTGCTAGAGAAGCGTCAGCTTGAAGAAACTGTAGTGGTAGGTGTGGAGCTACCAAAATTTAAAAGTGAAAAGCTTTTGAAGGATATTTTTTAGGGCAAGAAGCCTAACAAATGTGTCAACCTTGATGAAGTTGTTGCGTTTGAAGTAGCTGCACGATGAAGAATCTCGAGTAGAGAGGTAGCGAACGATATTGCTGCCATGAGAAAGATGGATATGAAAATCCACACTCATATTGATGAAGAGATGCCAAAGAATGTTTATTTTTATGAAACTTGAGATGAAGATGTTTATGATTATAAACATGAGAAAGCATGCTGTCGAATCTAACAACTCTAGCATTGATGAAAATTGAAAGAAGTGAATCCTGAAGAGATGGACACTTCTAAAATATTATCTATTGTTGTAGAATCTAAATAGATTTTTACAATAAATATGATAATTGAGAAAGTGATGAAAAAGAACTGCTCATCCTACTAAGAAATCTCCAAAAGGGGAGAGCAGTGGTGAAGAGGAAAGTTCTGATGAAACTGATGATGTGTCTTTTACGACACAATTAGTAAACATCTTCTGAGAAGATGAGGATCTTTAGAAGAATGATGAGATCACATAACGAATATGGTCTTGAGCTAGCTTTGCAAGCCAAGGCTGTGATCGACTCAAGAAGAAGAAAAAAAAAGAAGAAGAAGAAGAAGAAGAAGAAGAAGAAGAAGAAGAAGAAGAAGAAGAAGAAGAAGAAGAAGAAGAAGAAGGAGGAGGAGGAGGAGGAGGAGGAGGAGGAGGAGGAGGAGGAGGAGGAGGAGACAACTTAAAGGTTGAATACATGTATTCGAGGAAAAGGAGGATGAATATAATTAAGTGATGGTACATGTACTAGATGTACATGCTAGAATAGTCCCATAAATACCTAGGTACTATAGTTATATAATATGAGAGAAGAAAAAATGTAGCATTTTAGCAAGTTAAGTTGGTGGAAGGAAAATATTCCCCACTTTTCTTCAAATAGAATGATTGATTATGTAAGTCAAGTTGAGTGGAACAAAGAAGAATCGTTGCCTTACTTGTCTTCAACCGAGAATTTGAATTATTTGAGTGTCCCCTCCTCCTCCGATTTTCCAACATCAAAAAGTTAGTTATCCAACCCATATCTAATAATGGGTCAGATTAGATGTGTTAAGAGTCCCACATCGGTGGGTTAGACGGTATATGGTCTCCTTATATGGACTTGGACAGTCCTCCCCTCATGTGCTAGAGCTTTTGTGGCTGAGTTAGACTCATGATCTATTTCTTTACAAGATGATTACTGGTTTTTTTAATCATTTTGCCAGCCCGAGATAAGATATAGATTTAACAGTACTTTTCAAAATTAATACTCCTATTCAAAATAAGTACTCCCTTAAGTGGAAAAGAATATGAGAATGGTAATGTAAAGACAGAAGCGCGAATAACTATTTAAGTCTTTTGGTAGGTCAGTGGTCTCTCTCTTTCAGTAGAATCGTCACTCAGATATTTTTCCTTGTTAGGCAAACTTGTGTGCCACTGTTAGTTGTTGGTGATTTTAGTGCATGCATGCCTGGCCATTAAGGCCAGATTTTACCTGAACAGGCAAGCTCCAAATATATATATATATATATATATATATATATATATATATATATCATGGGGCTAGAATTGTCAAGTTCAGGCTGTTCCACATATATGAAACAATTTTCTAACAAAATGAAGGCACATACGTAAGCTGAATTTTGCATTTCACCAAATTAAATTTTTATACTTAAGCTTACATGTTCCATTTTACACAATATTTTCAACTTAGAGATCTTATTTAGTTCTTTCCATTAATTAGAACACAAAGATAAATCCTTATAGCACTATACATATACAAACACACAGGAGCTAGCATACGACGCATTTGTATATGAATATATATTTAGTCTCACAGCTGCGGAAGGAGTTGAATACAATTCTCTCGCGGAATGCAAATAGCTTCCAAAGGCTTATCCTTATTCGAGGTTATTTTAGAATTGTAGCATGCATCCAGGTTATTTTCCTCTTCCACGCTTTTCCAGTCAAAACCCTGAACCAACGGGCCTAAAACCAATGCAACAGTGCGTAAGCCCATAGTGGCTCCAGGGCATGCTCTTCTCCCCATTCCAAAGGGTACAAATTTATAATTGAACCCTTCTTTTTCCCCTTCCATAGCCTCAAATCGCTCCGGCTTAAACTTTTCTGGCTCGTACCATAACTCGGGGTCCCTATGAATGGCCCAAGCATTAACCATCAGGATCGTATGTTTTGGTACATCGTAGCCTCCAATGGTACAATCTTCTAATGAATAGTGAGGCAATAGAAGTGGTACTGGAGGGTACAATCTCAACGTCTCATTGATAACACATTGCAAATAAGGAAGCTTAGTGAGATCAGATTCGTTTAGCAAGCTCTCGTTTCCCACTTTGCTATCAATCTCAGCTCTCAGCTTGTGAAATGCCTCAGGATGAGCTAAAAGAAGTCGCATCGCCCATTGAATAGTCATTGATGTTGTTTCTGTTCCCGCAACGAACAAAGCCTGAAGTACCCCAGAGACGTTTATTAGTATAAGAATCATGTTAATTCTAGGTTTCTTAGTTATGGTAGTAATTTAATTAATAGACTTACAATATAAAAGAATTTATACACCATCATATTACCTAATAGGTAATTAAAGATAACCGTCTATGTATGAGGAATTAGTAACACAGAAGATAAGATATTTCCTAGCTACATCAAGGATAAGAACACATCATCGTAAAATACCTATGTATAAATTGTCAATCTTGGTAATTGCACGGATGGTCACTTAAATTTTACTTTATTTAATCAAATTAAAGTCACTAATTTACTCTTTGTAACGAAAAACCCACTCAACTTTTCATAAATATCACATAAATTCACGAAACAACTTTTTGTAATTAAAAAATTACTCAAATTTGCGTAAGTATTACCAAAAATGTCTACTTTATTTTCTCTTAGGGACTTTATGTGATAACTGCAAAACTAAGTAACTTTTCTATTAGAAAAAATATTTTAGGTTATTTACTTAAATAGTGATTCTTTTGTTACAAAAATAGTTTAGCACATCAGAACAATAAAATAAAAGTTGGAGTAATCATCATGAAATTAACCCCGTCGGTTTGTAATTTGTGTATGTTAGTTAAATTCAACTGTGATAGGTGTTTGTTGCAAACAGGAATGGCAATTTTTCTAACATGACATGATGACAATGCTCACAACTACTGTTACCACCAAATCCAGAATCATTATGAACGAATGCGTAGCCAGTTTTCATTTCCATCCCAAAAAACACGTCAGCGACGTTAGTACTTATAAGGGTACATGCGACTTCGAGGAATATATTTCTTGGTAGTAGTAAAAGTATGAGCCAAAACAAGGAAATATTAGTAATTAAGTATCAACTTAATGCCAAAGTTTGAGAAAACGTACGTACGTACCAGTAGAATACTTTTAATGAGATCATCTGTGTAGAATTCAGGTTCAGATTCTTGAAGACACAAGAGTTTCTCAACCAGCGTCGTCTTCTTTCCCTTAGCACAACTATGTCGAAGTTCGTCAAGTAATCTGCTCAAGAATTCATTTCTCTTCGTGTTCGTTAAGTTCATCTTTTTCTCAATCCCTTGGTACTCAATCCATTTCAACACTGGCAAGAAATCACACATGTTCAAAATCGACAAGTTTGCAGTAAAAAAAAACCTTATCTCTTCAATTAAGTTTTTGCCCTTCTCGGTTCCAATATCTTCCTCACTTACACAACATTTTCCAGTACCAATTCGCATCATAACATTAAACACAAAGGTAAAAATGCAACAGCTCAAGTTAACTCTGATTCCTCCACGTGTACTTTTTTTACCGGCTTTAAACAAAGATCGAATTAAAATCGAAACTTCTTCGTCCCGAATTAAAGAAGACTTTTGAAGACTGTTTGAAGAAAAGAGTTCAATAGCCGTTTGACGGCGGAGAACTCTCCATAGATGGCCATACGGTGCCCAAAACATAGCAGTATAGTTAAAAGAAAGCCGGTCTCCTAGCATGCTACGTGGCCGGTTCGCAAATAGTACGTCGTTTTTTGTGAAGCATTCTTCCACAGCCGATGGAGAAGACACAACAAGCAAATTTCTACAACCGAACCGGAGATATAAAACCGGTCCATATTTAGTTGATAAGGAGGTAAATGTTTGCTGAAGTGAATTTTTTGTAAGGTAAAGATGGCCGATTATTGGGAGAGACAAAGGACTAGGTGGTAAATGTTTTCTGGGATGAAGCAAGTGTTTTACTAATAAAATTACGAGGAAAAATAGAAGGATAGCTAGGTAGCAGTAAGAGGAATTAGAATACAAGTTCTGCATGGCTGAAATATATAACTTGAAGAATGCTTTTTTTTTTTTTTTTTCGAACTTGAAAATGCTTGAGCTTAGAAAGTCTTTGAGAACTCATTGCTGCTTAGCCCTTTTTTTATATAGACGACATTCGCCCTTCAATGTATAATGTTATATTGCTGGTTTTTAGGGATCATGTGAAACACAATTGAATTGTGAAACTCGTTAGAATATGGAAAGGATAATGTGAAACTTATGTAAGTTGTGAATTGTGGTACTCATTTAACGGTAATTGGTTTTGTGTGAGGAATTGTAAAATTCAGAAAAGTAGAAAGATCAGCAGCAGTTATAAATATTACTGTAATTTTTTGGGTCACAAACTAGTTCTTTTAACCTTCCTCTAATTGACTCATTCTCCTAGATGTCCTTAGAATACTTTAGATCCATAATACTGTAACTTGACTAACTCATTTTGAGACATTATCTAAGATTACTTTTAATTACTACTATGAACATATTCATAGTTTAAATTTGGAGGGTTAATGGTCTAACTGCTTATTGGATCGCCCTTGGTGGAAAGAGGTATGCTCGCGGCAATTACTCATCTCTAGATAACTTCTCCGGTTCATTTATCTCAAGTTTGTGGGCCTGACTGTGGAAATTGCAGGGGACAGTAGCCCCTTGCGGTTGGATGAAGCAAGGGTTGGCGACAGTCGTATGTTTTCTTCCCTTGAGGATTTCCTACTTAAAACTGTGTGTTGTTTATTTTCGATGTTATTGCTTTCATATATTGTTGTTTCATAACATTTTTGTTGTATCATACTACCTCCCAAATTCTTAGAAACTTATCCGAACTCGGTGAAACTTATCCGCATCGGTATTTATACCAATCTAATGAATATATATGTTTACATAGACTCCAACTACTTAACCACAATTAATTAATACACATTTTCACCTTAAGTTATGACGCAACATAGTAAATTAGTATGATTTGGTATAAACACAAGGTGCGAGTAAATTTTTACCAAAATCCTTGTATATATCTATGTTGTATTTGTTTCACTCCTATTTAAAGGTGTACATGGACAGGAAGTGAATAGATCAACTAATTTGCAGATTGAAGGTCTCGTGCGTTTACATATGGGAATTAAGTGCAGAGATTGAATAAGATCAAATAATTAGATGGGTCTCGATCGTGTGTGCTCTTCGCATTGCTAAAGATGCTAACCCTACCAATAAAGTGTAGTCCTGCACGTTAGCAAGTGAGCCACAACAAACACGAAATACATGCAATTTTAATTGAATATTACTTATAAAATAAATTACAATCGTCAATTATACAGTATACTAGCACTAATTGGATTACACATTCTCTCAACCCGCACGGCTGCACATAATTAGACGTCATTCATGACGATCGGAAGAGTTGAATAGTAATATATAGCAGAGAGTATTCATAATTCTAGCTTGAATTTTCCTCTTAAAATTAAGAATTTGAATACCTGATCAAACAGACACAGTTCTGAGGTGGCCTTCGTCTCGAATTTTATTAAAAAAAAATGAATCTGAGGACCTATATAGTTTCTAAGTTCGTAGAAGATTTGAAGAAACCGGGTATATATGAGAACAACCAAAAGAAGTTGGCTTTTGCAAAATACTTGATCTTTTTCCACATGAAATTGCAAAAAAAACGTCTTTCAACAAGTTATTCACACAGCTTATGTATGTGGTGTTAAGATGTACTCCACTTAGAAATGAAGCATTAAAAGTTAGGGAGGTCAAGTGCCCAAATCAAATATTTAGTTGGTGTATGATGGAAAGAAACATTCATTTGATTGATCACGAAATTAAGATACATATATACCACCAAACAATATGTCCAGATGGATGGAATTTGTTCGTCTTTAATCAGAGATTTTCGATTCAAAATCTTAGAACACAAAAAATATAATGAGGCACGCGAATTATATTATACTGGAGAAATGTAATTACAAATTACTTTACTACTATATAGAAGAGTGAGTTAAGCCTATGAGATCGACATGTGTGCTTTCTTATAGTTAACTTATTTGTTGATGGCATTTTAGTCATTTTAAGTTGATAGTATTTTCTACTTATTCTACGTTTAACTTTGTGTTTTGCTTGGTGTCTCATACATGTCTATGTCATCATATCACGGGACCCGCAAAATATTCATGCACATCACAATCATCAATTACTCTTTATAGATGACTTTTTTTTTTTTAATACTATAAGATATTATTCAAATGAGCTAATCTAACTTTATTAAGTCATGGAAAATTATAATATGGGAACATACTCTAAATAGGAAAAAACTTAAGAAAAATATACATATATTTTGCAATAAATTTATGTATTTATTTTCTTCATGATAATAAAATTACAAGCATTAAATTATGTTCATATCACGGGACCCGCAAAATATTCATGCACAGCACAATCATCAATTACTCTTTATAGATGACATTTTTTTTTTTTTAATACTATAAGATATTATTCAAATGAGCTAATCTAACTATATTAAGTCATGGAAAATTATAATATGGGAAAATACTCTAAATAGGAAAAAACTCAAGAAAAATATACATATATTTGTAATAAATTTATGTATTTATTTTCTTCATGTTAATAAAATTACAAGCATTAAATTATGTTCATTTGCAATCAAAGTTCATTTTTCGGATATGAATGCCATTTATATTGATATAAATATACTTTTCTAATTACATGCATTTTTTAGCATAAAAAGTAAAATTGAAAGAAATTTCTATTACTAAGGAGTTTTTGCAACTGTAAAAAATAAACTACTCTTTTAGCTATAATTGAAAAGTTTAGTGGAAAATTCATTTATTTTATGCTTCTTAATACTTATTTCAATTTGGAAATATGAAGTTGAAGACAAAAACTTACAAACAAAATAAATTTGTATAACTTAACTAAAGGTACGTAATGTATTTATCTCTACCCACAATTAAAGGTAACAATAGTATAATAATCATAATTAATTATTATGCTCTTTACTTCAACTAATCACTGAATTATCGTAAATTAACATTATTTGATATAAACATTTTGTGAGAGTAAGTTTTTACCTCTAATATGTTTAACATAGTTTGGCTCAACCCAAAATTTTAGAAAGAAAATTAAAAAAAAAAATGTCATGATATTTGTGTAACTATAGAACTTTTGGAAACTTGTGTTCTTAATTATGGCCTAATATTTGTATGGCTACAAAAGCTTCTCATAAAAGTTAAAATGAGAAGTTTAAAGTTAATTATTTTCTTCAATTGTTTAAACTTAATTGTTATCAACATAAAAATATATCATTATTTCTAAAATAGATTAATTATAAATAAACAAAACATATTACAAGGAACACATTAATAAGTAAAAAACCACATATTGTTAGGCCCGTGCTAACACATGCAGTGGCATCTAGTACTAACTAGATGACCTATGCCCGTGCTGCGCACGGGCCCAACACTTCGGATTATAGTGTATCTATGTGTATGTAGTTATCTTTGAATAGTGATTATATATAATAGCAATATTTGAGCATCAGTTGATACTTTCAATTTTAATTTGATTAATTTAAAAGTGTAAAATACTTATTATTTTTTATCAAATTTGGATTTGGATAATTCTAATTCAATTTATTAAATTAACTTTACATGTTTAAAATGAAACAAAGTAGAAATTGATTTTCTATTTAAAAAAATGTAAATATTCTCGCTTTAGCTCATTTGACTTAATGAGATACTTTGGAAATTACATGAATATTATTTGATTTTTTAATATGGAGTGCATCTTTTTTTGGACATTATTAATTTGCACTATTTTTTTGCACATATATATATATATATACATACACTATGTTCAAAACAGGATTAATATAACATTGTAGTTTGTACTCCGTATCTAAAATTTTATTATATTAGTGTTTACTACGAATACAAAGTCTGCACTTTTTTTTTTTGACATTATTTATTTTTTTAATATGGGGTTCATTTTTTTTCAATATTGCTTGATTTTACTAATATGGGATTTACTTTTTTTTTTTATATTGCTTGATGTCGTTTAATATGGGGTCCACCCTTTAAGGGGTGCACTTTTTTTTTAACATTATTAGTTTGTACTATTTTTATGCATATAATATATATACATATACTATGTTCAAAACACAATTAATATAATATTATAGTTTGTGCTCCGTATCTAAAATTTTATTATATTAGTGTTTGCTCCGAATACAAAGCCTGCACTTTTTTTTTTAACATTATATTTTTTTTAATAAGGGGTTCACTTTTTTTTATATTGCTTGATTTTGTTAATATGGAGTCCACCTTTTTTTTTCCCCGTGAGTTTGGAGATGGTGGGTTCCACTTAATTTACTTCCTTTTTTTTTTTTAATATTGGTTGGCGTTTTTTTTCTTTTATTTTTTAATATTGGTTGGTCTTTAATATGGGGACCACACTTTTTTTTAATGCTTAATTGGTTGGTATTTTTTTTTTTTTTAATATTGGTTGGTGTTTAATATAGGGACCACACTTTTTTTTAAATGCTTAACGGACGACGAAGCATGGGACCATTTTACTTGTCACGTTATTTTTTACACAATTTTTTAAGGAAACGTCAATTAGAATTAGAATTTCACTAATTTACCTTATTAATTATTTGATCTCCATTTAATATTATTTTTACTTTTATGACATTAATCTCTTTTCACATTTATTAGAATAAGGAAAAAAATGAAAAAGTAATTAAATTTTATCTTATTTTAATATATAAGTATTTTAAGTATGTTGTTATACAATAATTTCATTTGCTCTCACTAATGGGTTGATACGCATGTGGCAATAAATCCATCATTATTGATTTAATTGTTTGATTTTCTAACCACTTTTATATTTTAAGTATGTTGTTGTACAATAATTTCATTTGCTCCCTCTAATGGGTTGATACGCATGTGGTAATGAATCCATCATTATGGATTTAATTTTTTGATTTTCTAAGCACTTTTTTTTTTAACATTATTTGTTTTTTTAATATGGAATTCACTTTTTTTTTTAATATTGCTTGATTTTTAATATGGGATCCACTTTGTTTACCCCCATGAGTTTGAATGTGGTGGGTTCAACTTTTTTTCCCATGAGTTTGCATGTGCCGGGTTCTACTTTTTTTTTTTAATATGAGTTTTTTTTTTGTATGTTGTTGTACAATAATTTATTTACTCCCGCTAATAGGTTGATACGCATATGACAATAAATTCATCATTATTGATTTAATTGTTTGATTTTCTAAGCACTTTTTTTTAACATTGTTTGTTTTTTTAATATGGAATTCACTTTTTTTTTTAATATTGCTTGATTTTGTTAATATGAGATCCACTTTTTTTTCCCCATGAGTTTGAATGTGGTGGGTTCTCCTTAATGGTTGGTGTTTAATATGGGGCCCATAAATTATTTTTTAATATGAGTTATTGATTATTGATTTAATTGTTTGTTTTTCTAAGCACTTTTTTTTTAACATTGTTTGCTTTTTTAATATGGGATTCACTTTTTTTTAATATTGCTTGATTTTGTTAATATGAGGTCCACTTTTTTTTCCCCATGAGTTTGAATGTGATGGGTTCTACTTTTTTTTTTTTTTTTTTTTTTTATTACTGGTTGGTGTTTAATATGGGGTCCACAATTTTTTTTTAATATGAGTTATTGTTTAATATATATGGTCACAATTTTATTTTTTAATATGAGTTGTTGTTTTTTAATAATAAATAATATATGAGCCCACCATTTTTTTAATAATAAATAATATATGGGCCCACCATTTATTTAATATATATGAGTCCGGTTGGGCCCACAAACGGACGACGAAAGGGGAGCCCAACCGGCTCTTCTATGTAGTACTAGACGGCCTATGCCCGTGCTGCGCACAGGCCCAACACTTTAGATTATAGTGCATTTATGTGTATGTAGTTGTTTTTGAATATTGATAATATATATATATATATATATATATATATATATATTATGTTCAAAACATGATTAATATAACATTGTAGTTTATGCTCCGTATCTAAAATTTTATTATATTAATGTTCGCTATGAACACAAAATCGGCAAATTTATTAATATTTTTTAAAAGAGAAGACTTGTTTAAAAGGAAACTATTTTCTTCTCTTTGAGATAAAACAATAGCAATATTTAAGCATCAGTTGATACTTTCAATTTTAATTTGATTAATTTAAAGGTGTAAAATACTTATTATTTTTTATCAAATTTTGATTTGGACAATTCTAATTCAAATTATTAAATTAATTTTACATGTTTAAAACGAAACAAAGTAGAAATTGATTTTTTATTTAAACGAAGAAATACTATTTTTTAATTTTTAGTAAATATTCTCGGTTTAGCTCATTTTACTTGTCATGTTGTCTTTTGCATGGTTTTTTAAGAAAACGTCGATTATAATTATAATTTGACTAATTTACCTTATTTATTATTTGATCTACATTTGATATATTTTTTTTTACGACATTAATTTATTTTCACGTTTATTAGAGTAAGAATAAAAATAAAAAAGTAATTAAATTCTATCTTATTTTAAAATATAAATATTTTAAGTATATTTATTTTAGTAAACATAACAAATAAATGACATGGCGGAATAGCAAATATAACAATTTAATATCTAGATTAGATCTCAGGCTAATATAAAAAAAAAATTGTATAGTTTGACTACTTAACCTTTTGAAGAAAAGCAATTTCATAGATTGACACGCACGAGGTAATGAATTCATCATTATTGACTTAATGAGATACATTGGAAATTACATGAATATTATTTGATTTTTTAATAGGGGGTGCACTTTTTTTTTTTTGACATTATTAATTTGCACTATTTTTATGTATATATATATATATATATATATATATATATATATATATATATATATATATATATATATATATATATGTGTGTGTGTTCAAAACACGATTAATATAACATTGTAGTTTGTACTCCATATCTAAAACTTTATTATATTAGTGTTTACTACGAATACAAAGTCTGCACTTTTTTTTTTATATATTACTTGATTTTGTTAATATGGGGTCCACTTTTTTTTACCGTGAGTTTGGAGATGGTGGGATCCACTTTTTTTTTTTTATATTGCTTGATGTCGTTTAGTATGGGGTCCACCCTTTATGGGGTGCACTTTTTGTTTTTGGACATTATTAGTTTGTACTATTTTTATGCATATAATATATATACATATACTATGTTCAAAACACGATTACTATAACATTGTAATTTGTGCTCCATATCTAAAACTTTATTATATTAGTGTTTGCTACAAATATAAAGTCTGCACTTCTTCTTTTTTTAACATTATATTTTTTTTTAATATGGGGTTCACTTTTTTTTTTGATATTGCTTGATTTTAATAATATGGGGTCCACTTTTTTTTTTTCCCCATGAGTTTGGAGATGGTGAGTTCCCTTTTTTTTCTTCCCTTTTTTTTATTGCTCGGTGTTATTTAGTATGGGGCCCACCCCCTTTTTTTAAGGGACAACGAACGATGAAGCATGGGTCTAAACCCATGCTTTATATAGTTTGTTTTTATATTGCTTGGTGTTGTTTAGTATGGGGCCCACCCTTTTGGACATTATTAGTTTGCACTATTTTTATGCATATAATATATAAACTATGTTCAAAACACGATTAATATAACATTGTAGTTTGTGCTCCGTATCTAAAACTTTATTATATTAGTGTTAGCTACGAATACAAAGTCTGCATTCTTTTTTTTTACATTGTTTGTTTTTTTAATATGAGATTCACTTTTTTTTTATATTGCTTGATTTTGTTAATATGGAGTCCACCTTTTTTTTTTCCCATGAGTTTGGAGATGGTGGGTTCCACTTTATTTACTTTTTTTTTTTTTTAAATATTGGTTGGTGTTTTTTTTTTTTAATATTGGTTGGTGTTTAATATGGGGACCACACTTTTTTTTTAAATGCTTAATTGGTTGGCGTTTTTTTGAATTTTTTAATATTGGTTGGTGTTTAATATGGGGACCACACTTTTTTTTTTAAAGTATTTTAAGTATGTTGTTGTACAATAATTCCATTTGCTCCCTCTAATAGGTTGATACGCATGTGGCAATGAATCCATCAGGCTATATGGGCCCACAATATTTTTTTTCAAAAATTGGAAAACGGATATATATGTATAAGTATTTTAAGTATGTTGTTGTACAATAATTTCATTTTCTCCCACTAATGGGTTGATACGCATGTGGCAATAAATCCATCATTATTGATTTAATTGTTTAATTTTCTAAGCATTTTTGTATTTTAAGTATGTTGTTGTACAATAATTTCATTTGCTCCCACTAATGGGTTGATGCGCATGTGGCAATAAATTCATCATTATTGATTTAATTGTTTGATTTTCTAAGCATTTTTGTATTTTAAGTATGTTGTTGTACAATAATTTCATTTGCTCCCTCTAATGGGTTGATACGCATGTGGCAATGAATCCATCATTATTGATTTAATTGTTTGATTTTCTAAGCACTTTTTGTTTTTAACATTGTTTGTTTTTTAATATGGGATTCACTTTTCTTTTTTTTAAATATTGCTTGATTTTGTTAATATGGGATCCACTTTTTTTTTCCGTGAGTTTGGATGTGGTGGGTTCCACTTTTTTTTTTTTTTTTTAATTACTGGTTGGTGTTTAATATGAGGTCCACAATTTTTTTTTTTAATATTAGTAGTTGTTTAAAATATGTGGGCCATAATTTTTTTTTAAATATTAGTAGTTATTTTTAAATATTAGTAGTTGTTTAAAATATGTGGGCCCACAATTTTTTTGGGGCCCACAAACGGACGACGAAACCTGACGACGAAGAAGTGAGGAAACTCCGTTGTTGTACAATAATTTCATTTGCTCCCACTAATGGGTTGATACGCATGTGACAATAAATCCATCATTATTGATTTAATTATTTAATTTCTAAGCATTTTTGTATTTTAAGTATGTTGCTGTACAATAATTTCATTTGCTTCCTCTAATGGGTTGATACGCATGTGGCAATGAATCCATCATTATTGATTTAATTGTTTGATTTTCTAAGCACTTTTTTTTTAACATTGTTTGTTTTTTAATATGGGATTCATTTTTTTTTAAATATTGTTTGATTTTGTTAATATGGGATTCATTTTTTTTTCCCGTGAGTTTGGATGTGGTGGATTTCACTTTTTTTTTTTTTAAATATTAGTAGTTGTTTAAAATATGTGGACCCATAATTTTTTTTAGGGCCCACAAACGGAGGACGAAACCTGAGGACGAAGAAGTGAGGAAACTCACTCTTCTAAATAGTTAGAATATATATAGAAAAGCTCATGTGATCTTACAATAAAACTCAAAACTAAAATAAAAAATCAAGTAAGGGAAGGTTCCAAATTTATTCTGGTTAATAATTAGGAAATAAAAGAGAAACTCTTGCATAACTTTAATAGAATATTTTCTCATGTACATAGACATCTTCTCGGAGTTCACATGCTCCTAATTGGGTACCAAATATAATTTGTTAGATTCTTAGCTAGCCATGTCCCCCCACAGATTATTACGTTCATACCAAATATATAGTTTCACCGGTTCATAATAAGGGTTCGCTTAGCCGTTTTGTTTGATTCAAAACAAGTGTCAACTTACATATTCAAGAAGGATTCAATTTTTTTTTTCAAATTTACTCCAATTTTAATAAATGAGTTTTTTTATATAATCAAGAAACTATATTGATTAAATAGTAATTTTATCAAAATACATATTTTTTTTAGGAGTTAGCATTTTTTTTAAAAATGTACAAAATGCGAAAATAGATACTTATTTTGAGATGGAGGGAGCATAATTTCTCTGCAAATGTACTCGACACGGCTTGATTTGAATTTATTGAAGTAGTAATAGATTTCAAAAGTCGAATGATTAATGAGTAAGGAAAAAAGGAAGATCCATAAATGGAAATGATTGAGGCCACAAGCTCTTTAATTTCTGTCTTTACATGGTGTGCTCAATAAAGTGCACTTAAACCAATAAATACTCGCTAATCGCAATTTTACAGTTTTCAAGTAACTCGATTTTTTTTTACACTTGAATAATTAAAAAATAATAACTTTAACCAATAAAAATCCTTAAAAAAAGAAATTTCAAATTAAGAAATTTCTAAGTTCAGTATTTCAAGTGTAAAAGAAATTTCAAATTAAGAAAACTGTAAAGCCGAGAAGAAAATCCTTAAAAAAAAGAAATTTCTTAATTTGAAATTTCTTTTTTTAAGGATTTTTATTGGTTAAAGTTATTGTTTTTTAATTATTCAAGTGTAAAAAAAAAACCGAGTTACTTGAAAGCTGCAAAATTGCGATTAGCGAGTATTTATTGGTTTAAGTGCACATTTATAGTCTCATGTATATGCGTTTGCCTTATTTTTGCATTTTAAAAAAAATATTTTGTGATATATTTAGGGCTTGTTTGGCCATGAAAATTGTGAGTGTTTGAAAAATATAGTTTTTGTTTTCAAAACAACTGAAAAACTTGAAAAATACACTTTGAGTAAGTTTAAGTGTCTATCTGGTCACCTTATAAGTTTATATGCCTATCTTACAAAACATGTCAAGTTTAAGGGTCCATCTGGGTATTAAGCCTAAGAAGAATTAACAGTGTCAGGTTTAGGGGAATCTGTCTGTGCTTTTCCTTCGTCTTATTCAATCAGTTCCGTACCACCTGATGGAGGCTCGGACTTCAGAAGAAAAAAAGGAAGCTTTTAGTTTTTGCTTCTCGATGTTAAAAAGGTAAAGTAGACAAACTTGGCTTTTACTCTTCTAATTTCTATCCTAGTAAATAACATGGCACGCTGGATATATAATTAGCTTACAGTACCAATTCTTTATTAAGGTTAAAAGGACCAATTATATTAGCCAAAACCTTTAGGGGCAGTTTGGTTCAAGATATTAGGTTGATTATCCCGGTTTCAATTTTGGGACTAAAGTTATCTCATTTAGATTAGAGAATTATATAGGTTATAGTCGTGGTTTAATTCCAGAATTATAATTCCGAGATTATTATTCCACATGAAGTGTAGGATAAAATAATATACTACAATTGTTATATCCTATTTTTTATTTTATTTAATAAACCAAACATCAGATGCACTAAATAATTATATTTCATTAATCTGGTAATTATAATCCAATCAGTATTAATTCCGGGATAATTTGTTCCCCGACCAAACGACCCTTACTTTTTTATTTCACCCTTTGGTTTAAGTAATACTCAAAAAGGTAAGTGATAATGGTTTCAATTAGCATGAAACATGAAAGTTGATCTCGTTCCACTTCATTATTTAATTAACCTTATCTATAGTTTTAAAAACAATATTAGTAAGGCGTGTTAATCCCATGTCATCCTACTTTGTCAAAGCTGCATGCGTTGTTTCAGACATGTTGGCGCTATCTCTTGCAATCCGTCAGTTAGAAATACATATTTTTGTTAAAAATAATGATAACCCTAAAATATATAATAAAGATAAAATCAAACACACTAACTATGAGGTTTATCAGAAGAAGAAAATTTTGGAACTACAAGAACGTTCAACGTTTTCTTAGTAACCGACGAAGAGTATATTAATATTTTCACATTTAACACACTTTTTTTTCTGGCTATATTAATTTTTTCACATTTAACACACTTTTTTTTTCCTACTACTATATGTTGTTTCTTGTACTTCGATTATCTTAGTTATCTATGGTAGCTACTGTTTTTTTTTTTTTTTCCAGACTGCTTTATCGTGGCTTTTTCGCTTTCATTAGTTTTATTTTCATATTGCTTTGAACTGCTTGTCTTTATCTAACCTTTTTTTCGTCATGTTTTCTTTTGAGCCAAGGGTCTTTCGAAAACAGTCTCCCTACCTTCCAAGGTAGAGGTAAGATATGAGTATATTTTACCCTCCTCAGACCCTACATAGTGGGATTTCACACGTAATGTTGTTGTTGTAGTAATTTAACACACTTTTTGAATTATTTTTTTTAAGGTATAAACTCAAATTATTGGTCGTTGTATTATGACTTTGTGAGATACTGAGAATTGAGTGGCAACCTAGTGGCCGGTCGTTAGCCAATATGATATCAAAGGTTACATCAAAACCTTAGCCAAATTAAACAACTTGTTTGATAGAGAAATCATTTCTATCATTTCAAGTCTAATTACTGGACTTCAATATACATACGCAATTTCTTGGGTGATGTTTGATTTGATTTTAATAGTGAGAAAATTGATTAAGTTGATACTAATTGAATCATGAAAACCTCCACATACTTCCAACATCCAAAAGAAAAAAGAAAGTCCCTTATACTAACTTGTATACACAGGAAGGAAAAAAAAAAACTTGTATAAGGAAAAACTAAATAAATTCTTTCCCGATTTCTCTTGCTTAAATCCACCACAAGAGTCTGAGCAGGGGCGGAGGCAGAGTATCGCTTACGGGTTCAGACAAACCCAATAATTTTTGCGGAGATAGATTATCGCTTTCGGGTTTGGACGAACAATAATTTTTGCTTAAATTATGTATTTATATTAGAAAATTCATTAAACATGTATAAATATTTAACGTGAACCCACTAACCTAGACAAACTATTAGTTCGATGGCAATTCAGAACCCATTAACTTTAAATCTTGACTCTGCCTTGAAATTTGAGTACAGGAGAAGAAAGGGAACAGCATAATCTAAATTAAAGTCTCAAAAGGGAGAACTAAAATTTCCTCAAAGTGCTGAAAACATGAAACAAAAAGCAAATCCCTTATTTACAAAATTATATCTTACAAAACTAAAAGGAGAAATAATTACTATATAACTACTACAAGCAATAAAGTAACACACACCACCAAAGGATGTGGTGCACCAAATAGGACTGCTTCTTCCTTAATCAGAGGTGCCGGATTAGAGTCATGAGTGTAAAAAAATCTTTGGTAGTTAGCGCTTTTCCAGAATAGGCCCTAGAAGGCGCAAATCCCCATTTAGTCGGGCTTCAATGTGAATAGCGAACACGGATGCGAAACAAAAACAAAACAAAAAAAAAAGGTAGGGTAACACACTCCTCCAAAGTTTTTTAAAAAACAGCACACCTAACTATCAGATGTGCGATTGATGTACGAAGTTCCGTGATCATCATTTCATTCGCATCAAAAAATCAACAATCTCCAAAATAACATCACATCACTAAGTGAAACATCAAGAACCCAAAGTCCAAAATGGTTGTCAACGATTATGAAGAGGGTCAGACTCATTAGGAACTCTCCTTTTACTTGGAAAAAACACATCAATTGAGTGCCTCATCATCTTCCAATTGTGTGTCTGCTTTTGTTCTTCCTCTGATTGTTTCTGCATTGATTTCTTCTTTAAGCCAACGACCATTGTGTTGTTTTTAGCTGCAGATGCGAACAACAAAAATAGAAAAACCAGCATTACTAGCATTTGCACATGACCTACTGGTAGAGGCTGCTTAATATGCATTATGCTGTTGAAAACAGAGACTAAAAGAAAGGCACAGAGCTTTATTTTAAGGAAGCACCCACAAAGAGGAAGGGTGAAAAACGGGAAGAGCTTTAGTTTGTTAAATGAATAGCAAAGGAAGGAAAGTTGAGGGAGAAAAAAGACAGGAGCTGAGGAGTAGTAAGTACAGAATTTACCTTCTGTACATTAATAATGTAAAACCTTTTTTACACTATCAGCCACAAGGTATTTAAAAGTGGAGTCGTGATTTAAATTTAAATTTATGAGTTCTAAATTTTAAGATAACGATATTAAGTGTCTTTGTTTTGAATATAATGATTTTTTTAATACAAACACAATGTTGGTACTAGATTCGGTCAAACTAATACCTAGTTTAATTTCTAGCTTTGCCTATGAAAGGTAACTGCAAAGAACAACACATAATATACCACAAAAATGGTGTGATGAGATGATTAATTTCCCTCCACAATTAACTAGAGAACAAATTCGAGCTCTGACAACAGAAAATTTGTTGGTAAAGAGCGCATATATGAACCTAGCAAATGCGATTCGAATTAGTCAAGCCAACTATGAGTTTCAAATACCAGATAGTTAAATGAAAACACATTTTAATAGCTAGTTGAGATTAACTAATATATAAGGCATATAATCTATTAAAAATTGTTAAAATATACTAAGTGCCGCTTTTTACGCTAATAAATTTATGTTAAGTTCATTGAGTGGTATAACTCCGCACAAGGGAGACAACACACGATGGGAAGGCTTTCCTTATGTTTTCTTTACTTTATGATAAAGGCCAAATATGTATTACTATATTCTTTGTGCTTCACGAGAAGTTCTTTTTATAAATTTTTGGCCTCTCTCGCTTTCAGTCCTTTAAAATAAGGCCAAAATTACGTATGAAATAATATGCTAACAAAGCATGGCTTCTAGTGCTTTAACTTTGTCTGTTTTGGAAGGTAGTCAATTTATACTTTTTATAGCTTACTTCTGTAATGGTCAGATATTGTACTACTAATCCTATATATACTCCTCAAACGATGCGAAAAGTTACGTAGAAAATCAAAGTCTTGAATCTTTTATGATGAGAGCTCTGAAATCTTCAGTGTCACAGTATCAATTGATCTGTTTTTTCTTCTTTTTACTCTTTCTTCCGTGAAATATTTATTTAAGTTATAATATGTCCATGTAAATTTGGATCCAGATTTGGGTAAAAAAGGATCTGATTGTGTGAATAATCTGCACATACATGTACAGAATTCGAGTGGTCAAATCGCTGCCAGAAGGAATCGTTATGTGCCAATTAAGCTTGACATTAAACTTGAGAGTACAACTAATTTTAACTTGGAAAAAAATCTCTGAACGTGAACTAAAGAGATACAATTCCCCAAGTTGAGGTCCTCATTATTTTGAGTAGCAAATTTATAAGCCTAGTGGGACCAATTATGGAAACGAACATGGTTTTTTGTTTAAAAAAAAAAGGAAAAGGGTCAATACCCGTGTACTATTAAAAAAATGTTAAATATACCCCTCGTTATACTTTGGGTCCAAATATACTTTTCTCGTTATACTTTGGGTCCAAATATACCCCTTTGTTATATTTTGGGTTCAAATATACCCCTACTCCGTTAAAATTGTCTAAAGTGACATGAAATCTGACATGGCGCTGACAACTTGGTGAGGTGGACATCACATAGCATGGCCACCTCACCACCCTAACCCATTTACCCCTCTTTTCCCCTTCTTCTTCCATCGCTACCATCTCATCCCTCTTCACAACCTTTGCCACCAATAGCATCACCACACCACCATCTCCACCTTTTCACAGCGTGTCCAAAATATGTCAATTGCAATTGTCTGAAATCCGAGACTCCGAGTATCATTTTTTTGTCGGATTGCCCTTCAAACGGACTGGTCTGTAATTTTTGCCCTCGTATATGTGGTCTCTAATTGCCCTACTTATTTAATGAAAGTATATCTATTTGTGAGGCATAATTTCTGTATATCTGTTTCGTAAGGCATAATTTATGTAACATTTTTATCTTCATAAATTGAGGTTTTGCCTCGCTCGAATTTGATAGGAACTAAGTTATGCGGCATAAGTTTTGTAATATTTTTCAGATTATGTTGAGTGTTGAAAGTTTTGTCTTGTCCGACATATTTGTGTGGACGTTATGATACATATGCCGAAACTAAACGTAAATTACGCCGAGCGAAATCTAAAATTATGTCGTTTTTCAAAGTATGTTGAGTGTTAAAAGTTTTATCTTGTCCGGCATAATTTGTGTGTATATTAGATGCATATGCAGATGTTAAACTAAACTATGCCTTGCGAAATCTAAATATGCCGTGCAAACAATGTTGGGCAAAATTAATAATCAAAATTTGAGAGACAAAAATTAAAGACCACCCCGAAATAGGTTTAGGGTCATTTTGTGCAAATGACCCTTCGAGTATTTACCTCAGGAATTTCAAGTCGTCCTTCGGCTCGTATAGGGCTGGTGAAGAAATGGGCCTATTTCAAATCATAGACCGATCATTTTTTTGTGCGGATTGTCCTTCTTCAATATGTCGTGCCAAATAATCAAAGCAAAGAGCTAAGATGTAGTTAATACTCCAATGCATATATATGATCAAAAGTATGATTAAAGACAGCGACTAATATGTAGTTACATCATAATTTATTGTAGTAAATCTGCCCCATCCATTGATCTAAATGGAAGTGATAAAAACTGGGTTTGATGGATTCGGTGTTTTCTTTTTTTCTAAAGGGGAAGTGCTCAAATATTCTATGGTGATGTCACTGTTTAAGTTTATGTTCTTAAGTCAGTAAATTTTTACATGCTTACTCATTTCGGAACAATTACAAACATCCGGTGTTTGAAGTTAATTTAGATGAAGCCTAACTTTAGAAAAATTCATATCATTTTTTCTGAACTTCAACCATGTCATTTTTACTTGATTGCCTGAAGTTATTATGCATATATGATTGAAGTTCACCCAGTTTTGCTTGAACTTCATGCAAAAATGTTTGTTGAAACGTTAAGCTAGATAAAATCTAACTTCAAACACCGCATATCTAAAACTATTCGAAAGTGGATAAATATATAGAAAAAATTAAGAAAGTGGATACAAATTAAATAATAGTGTCCAAATATGATACTCGTGAATTTTTTACCTTAACGATGTTTTTCACTTTTTCACCTCGAATTCAGAATTAGCATGCCAAAATGTGAACAAATGTAATCTTATTGTCTAGATAAAGAAGGGAAAAGGACAGAAATGGCCATTCAGGTGAAACTTTTGGCACTTGATGGCTAGGAATCTTAAAAGTCATTTTTAGCCTTTTCAAAATAATTCCATTTTCTAGTCTTTTTCAAACTAATTTCAGCATATGTATATAAACTGTATCATTGTTGTGTGTGTATCACTACTGTTTATGTATATACAGAAAATGTATCATACATATAGAAATTATATCATTGTTGTATAGAATATGCATTACTACTATATATGTATAGAAAAAATATATCATACGTATAGAAATTGTATCATTATCGTATAGAATATGTATCCCCAAAGCATATGTATAGAAAATATGTCATTTTTGTATAATTTGTGTATAATAATATAATTAGAAAATGTACCATTGGTGCATAATCTTTGTTTAATAAATGTATACTTACTAATTATACACATATTATACGTGTTTTGAGATATTTCTTGAAGGCTCAATCAATGTATACTTACTAATTATACACGTATTATACATATTTTTGGATACTTTTGAAGGCTCAATATGAATATTTTTCGTGGATCTTTAGTGGCGACTTTTTGATCTTTTGGGGCAACTTTAGTCGCCACAAATATTCCTATTCTATTTGTAGCGAACCTTTTAGTGACGACTTTTTGATCTTAGTCTAATTTTTTCCTGTAGTGAATGAGTTGTTGGGCTAGCGTTTGATAATACTTTGGGCCCATGTTTCCAATGTCCAAACATGGGCCGAACAAATTTCTGATGGCCACTGCGTGTCCTTTTCCCAAGAAAGAAAGGGCAATTCTGCGAATTGTCCTTATTTTGGGGTGGTCTTTAAATTTTTCCCTTCGGCTAAAACCCATGAGTTCCAAGTTCGAACCCCACACAGTCAAATTTTTTTTAAAAATTCGTAAGACAGAGTTTAAATTTCGCTATGCCCCCACCGGCATACACTTGTGAAGGAATTACCAAAGTTATGCCGGACCCGACATACTTATGCCTTATGGGCAGACTTGGCATAAGTATGTCGGGTCCGGCATAACTTTGGTAATTTCTTCACAAGTTTATGCCGGGTCCGGCATAAAAGTTTGCCCATTAAAAGTATGCCCCCATCGGCATAAACTTGTTAAGGAATTACCAAAGTTATGCTGGACCCGGCATACTTATGTCAAGTATGCCCATAAGGCATGAGTATGACGGGTCCGACATAAATTTGGTAATTCCTAGTGTATGCCGGGTCCGGCATACATGCGACCCAAACCTTGTCTTGCAATTTTTTTTTTTAAATTTATACTTGAGCGGGAGTTCGAACTCAGAACCTCATGATTTCTGCGTGAACGCTCAGAGTTGCAATGCGAAGGACAAAAATTAAAGACCAGCAATATGAGGAGCATAATTTAAAGACCACAAATATGAGGGGCAAAATTTAAAGACCAGCCCAAAAGAAGGGCAATCCAGCGCAAAAAAAATGGAAAGAGAAGGGGTAAAACCAAGTAAATGGGCTGGATGGCCCAAGCCCACGAAAGGCCTAGAGCAGTCACTTCAAGCATCTACATCCATGTTCCAAATTCCAAATCACCGAGCTATAGCAATAAGCGGTGAAGATGACGTTTGCTACGGAAAAATGTACATCTAAATTGTAACGTCTCCCTTCGTACATATCTCTTTCCTCAAGCACATGGTGTTTGTTTTCTCCGTTTCGCAACGATGATCTCTATTACCTCCTCCGAGCTTAACTACCTCGTTTTCCGCTACCTTCAAGAATCAGGTCTTTTTTCTATGTGTATTTTTAGGGTTCAATTACTAATTGCTACTCGCTATTTATATTTGAGAAAATTCGTCTTTTGTTTCGATTTTCAACTTCCTGTTTTACTAGGTTTATAGGTTTTGGTTATGATATACACCGTTTGCTTTGTTTTATGCACGAACGCTTATGTAACACTCTCTTTCGTACCAACGAATGCTTTGTTTGGCGTTTTTAGCTTATGGAAAGTTAATTTGAACAATTTTCGGAGCAATCCCACAACACACCCGACTGTAATCCCACAAGCGGGGTATGGGAGGATAGGATGTACCCAGACCTTAACCCTACCTACCTTTGTGAGGGGTAGAGAGGCTGTTTCCGATAGACAGCGATGGACCCAGGATTTAAGGGTCGTGTGTGCAACTAAAAGATAATTGCGTTTAATATTATCATTACCAAAATTGAAATGCTGAGCAATAGGATGGAAACCGGTCTCCTGCCGCCCGAGCCTTTAGATTCCGCCTGGAAACCAAAGCACCCAGCTGTCTTATTGGTTTGCAGGGTGTTTTTTTAACATTTATAACCAAATTTCATATATTTCTTGTATAACTACACCTAATTTATGTCGGGTTTAACGGGTGCTGAAGCACCACTAAGTTGCACATATGTACGCCCCTGCCGATAGGCACTCGGCTCCAAAGAGATGTAAGCAATGTAGGATTGTAAGAAAAATAATTAATTGTCGCGGTTACTAAAAATAGTTTTCTCAAATTACTTGCCGTTTTAGAAGTTCAAGGCATAATTAATTATTTTTTTCTCCATTTTACCCTTAGTAGAATTTTGTCATTAATGGAATTGACACATAATAGAGTAAACATTTAGTGGAGAGAGATTATAACTTAGACATAAATAAGGGTAAAGTAGGTCTAATATCCCTTCCAATTAATATTTTTTAAGGAGCGTGTAAAACAAAAAAGCGACAATTAATTGAGACGGAGGGGATTAGTAATACTCCTTGGAGATTAAGAAACTACGTGATAACTAAATAAAATTACATAAAGAAGAAGAGGCGGCGGCTTCCACGCACAGTGCAACACCGACTAACCTTGTACCCTTATCCTCGTTGTCCATACCTTCCAATCTAAGGTCATGTCCTAAGTTAGTTGAAGCTGTGCCATGTCTTGTCTAATCACTTCCTTCCAGTTCTTCTTCGGCCTACCTCTACCTCTTCCAGCTCTTGCCATAGCCAACATCTCACACGTCCTCACTGGCACATCCTTGCACCTCCTGTTCATATGCCCGCGCCATATCAGTCTTGCTTTCCTCATCTTGTCCACCACGTAGGTCACTACCTCCTTGGCCTGTTTAACTTTATTGGGCATATCCATCTAAGTATCCTCATTCCGCTACCTCCTCAGTCCTCACTGGAGTAATTTATATTTTTCGTGTTAAATTTTGGATATTGTGAAGATATAGGAAAAGTACTGTCGGTTGCAATTATCCCTGCTTGGCAGACAAATACATCTTAAAAATGTTAGTTAAACATACATCTTAAAAACGTTTAAGATATTTTAAGATAGAGCCATGAAAGCAGGGGCGGAGCTAGGGACCTTTGCCAAAAAATTACATTGTATATATACTGCATAATGAACCCCCTTGACATAATTGTGAAGCTTGGCTCAGTGGTTAAGGGGGTTCAACTTATCTTTAAGGTCGCAGGTTCGAGTCTTGCTCACTGCCGATTTTTCTCTTTTTTAAGCTTTCCCCAGCTTGCATGCATAAGGTATGGCCCACGATTTCTTTCCCAGCTTTGGTGATTTAAGGCCCACGATTTCCTTCCAAGCCTTGTATCTATTAAGGCCCATGATTACTTTCTCATGTGAAAAATCCAACTTAAATGATTTCAAGATCCTTTTGTCCCAAAATATGAACATAATGGTAGTTCCTAAAATAAGTTGAAGAAGATCGTTATCCTTTTTTTTTTTTTTCCCCTTGAATTTTGCATTTCGTAGGAGAAATAAACTACAAATGGCCAGCCCAGGTATATAGTTCCTTGTTTTTACATTGTAGATATCTTATAAAAAGATATTTATATTAATACCATAATTTTTGGATTATTTCCATAGTAGCAGACTTTACAATTAATATACCATATTTAAACAAAATCCTATCACTTTTTTAATAATTAGGGATTACGTTAAGATTCTTATTATTTTGTTCCTCTTTCTCTCTCATTCATAAATTTTATCAGTCTCTTTCCCGTTCAAGAACTTTGGCGATTTTCAAAGATAATATATGATTGAAGGGGCACTAATTCGGAAAAAAAAGAGAGATTAAAATGAAGTAAAACACTGCAAAGTGAACAAAATAAAAAAGCGCAAGTAATTTTAAGAAGACCTTGATGGAGCAGGGCAAAAGTAGAAAGAGATGTTACATGGCGGCATGACAAGGCGAGCTTAAATTTAGCGGGTTAAGCTTAGTCTGACCCACCCCGTCCCGTCCCGCCCCGACCCGAATCTCACCTTTTATCATGTTGTAATTTTCGTGTGTTACTTCTTTATATTTTGAACCCCCTTGGTAAAAATCCTGTCTCTGCCACTACACAGAGGGAGTAATTTCTACTTTTGAAACAGTGCCAAGAAAGTTGACTAACTTCGAGAAGGCTCTGAATGTAACCTGAAGTTTTCAAGCTCTAATACCTGAAATCTGCTAAAGTTTTGTTTCCATGCTTGTGACCGGCTATGGAGCTTCCTGTTGTCTTCCATTTATGTTTTGGTCCTTGGTTGTGATGTTGATTCTAAGATTGTAAGTTTGTGGTTATTCGTCTGCAATAATGGAGTCTGTACCAGGTAGAGATTAGAGCACCAATTGTTGCTAAGCAATCAGTCGGCAAAGAAAATACTTTGAAAAGGAAGTGGATGTTGTTCTTTATAAATAACAATCCTCAGAGTCTTTGTTATGAATTCCCCTGAGAAATAGAAAGAAGCTGTTTAATTAAGGCAAGTTTAGAACCTTGCATGCTCAAATTCTTCCCTCTGTTATTAAAGGGAGAGACGGGGAAAAGAGACAGCTTTATAGGGCTTCAAGCAAAGGACAGTATTATTTGTAATCCTGTGCCATTTTAAATTGCTTTGGCATGTAATAGATCATGTTCGTTGGATTAAGGCAAACTCAATGTTAGCTATCAATTAATGATTGTTTCGTACACTTCCTATATTAATGGGTTGCAGCAAACCGGAATTTTCACCAGAAAATGTGTTTAAAAATGATATAATCTGACCTAGCGCAAAGTTTCTGATTTATCCAATGTGAATTAGTGCAGAACCACATAATGTCAGTTAGTTAGGGATGATTATTTTAACTAGTTAAAGATAGGATGGCTAAGTAGTACTCTTACATGTGCATGTTGTGATTTTCATTTAGGCGCAAAATAGTTGCTGGGGTTGTAGTATTGTGTTGGTTCGGTTAATCTAGAGATATGCCCTCATTGTCTTGGGCCTTTTCTCTTACTTCTCCTTTATCCACGACTTCTGTTGTTCTTCAGTTTTTTTCTGATATGATTAAATTAAGTTTCAGAACATCCATTTCTATTAACTTTGTTGCTACAATAGACATATTTGGTAAAATGAACCCTTAGTGCTGGGTCTCTTAGGTGATCATGTTTGTATCTTCTGTCTATTTATTGATTTCAGTCCAAGTTCTCTTTATTAATGTTTTCATAGTCTTTCGGCACTCTTGGTTGTGTAGTTTGTCATCTTGAGTCTCCTGGTTTTCTGACTTCTTTACAGGGTTCACGCATGCAGCATTTGCTTTAGGATATGAGGCAGGGATCAATAAGAGCACAATAGATGGAAATTTAGTTCCTCCTGGTGCTCTGGTTACCTTTATCCAGAAGGGAATTCAATATCTCGAATTGGAAGCAAATTTGAGCAATGTAAGTGCAAAATTTGTGATGCTTTGATGTTTGTGTCCTGACTTGTAGGGGTGGCAAATGGGCTGTTTGGGCTAAAGTTGGGTGGGTCAAGATGGGCTGGATCAATAAATGGGTCAATGCCCAACCCTGCCCAAAGCTTGCTTGGGCTAAGATGGGCTGGGTCAAGATGGGCTAAATGATGGGTCATAACCCAACCAGCCCAACTCAACCTACTTTTAAAACATTTTGTGAAACTAAAATTATTGATATTCTTTGATTGCAAATATTCTCTGGCTCGTGCTTTTCCAAATAAACGGTGTTTTGAAAATCAAATCTAAATACTTTTTGGAAATAGAAAAATTAAAAAAAATAATTTAAATTAAAAAAATAGTAAATAATATTAACAAAAGATTACAAAAAATAAAAAAAATAAAAATAAAATATTTTAAAAATGTAAAAAAAAATAAAAAAAAAATAAAAAAAAATAAAAAAAAATAAAAAATTAAATAATGATTAAAAATAGTTAATCATGTTTTGTAGCTTTTATACTTTTGAATGGAGAGCAATTGATGGGTCAATTTGGGCTCATTGATGGGATTGTATGGGCTGATGATTTGGCGCAAATCAGCCCATCTTCAAAATCACTCTAGGCCAAACCATTAAAGCTTGGGTGGGTTGGGCGGGTCAAATGTGTTTGGGCTAGTTTTGCCACCCCTAGTCGTGAGTTCAAGGTCTTTTTAGAACTTCCAACTGACTGATAATAAATAAGGCATGCAGGATGACGATATGGACGAGGACTTCCAGTTTTTACAACCCATTGATCTTATCACCAAGGATGTATATGAGCTACAGAAAATAATAAAAGAAAAAAAGGAAAAGCTTCGGAAAGATAAACCTAGGGGAAAGGACAAGGATAACAATGACCATGAGAGGGAGCATGAACGGGAACCTGCTATAGGACCTGCTAGGGATCCTGTTAAAGAAAGAGAGAAGGAAAAACAACAGAAGGAAAAAGAGCGAGATCGAGAAAGAGAAAGGATTGAGAAAGATAAGGAGAGAGAAAAAAATAAGGAGAAAGAAAAACCACGTGAGGATCTTATGGACATGAGACCCAATGGAGATAAAGAGATTGTTAGACATGAGGAGAATGGAAAGGCTGGAGGTATGATATTTCTATATCTTCTTGCTTGCAAATCTTTACAAACTTTACTGCTAGACATCCTGGAACATACATGCATCTGATACATTTGGTCTGAACTTTATTAATCGTGTTAATGCATAAAATTTCTACTCATCTGACTTTTTGGAGTTGCAAAATAGTAGATCCAGAGCCCATGGAGATTTGCACAAGCTCAACCTCCTTGCCATGTGAAATCCTAAGTTCTGATTTACTGGTTTTGGAAGGCCATACATCCGAGGTGCGATTAGATACTATCTATAACTCCTTAACTCAGTATCACTCTCATTTAATGATTTGATTAACTTTGTTGATATCAGCATGACAATATTTGTGGTTCTTAAACTTATGGCAGGTT
Organism: Lycium barbarum; assembly: GCF_019175385.1. Taxonomy (NCBI): domain Eukaryota; kingdom Viridiplantae; phylum Streptophyta; class Magnoliopsida; order Solanales; family Solanaceae; genus Lycium; species Lycium barbarum. Next base: position 144,670,770 of record NC_083338.1, on the reverse strand, counting down.
TTTGCATGTGCCTGGAGTCCAGATGGTTCACTTCTTGCATCTGGGTTAGCACATTAGTATTTCTTTTGATGCTGCTCTTATATAGGAATCAAGTGATATTTCATTTTTATTCTCCTGTCTCCATTTTGCGAGTTTTAGCACTTTGGAGATGATCATTGTTCTTTTCAAGACCTAGTATCTAATTGATCTCATAAATCCCTTCGAAACCACTTACCCTCTCTGGACTACTTTAGACTTTATCGAGTATTGACATTTGCGTGTTAGATGCATTTACCTGGTTCATACATCAAACCTTTAATAGTCGGGTTTTGTATTGTTAGATGACCTTTTTTTGTATTGTTAATAGTCTTTTTAGAGGACTTATATTGGTGGTGGTGGTGGTGTTGCGTTGTTAGTTGTTACTATTTTTGTTTTGTATATATTTAACTGAGTCCTCACTTTTGGTTTTATTTGGTATTATGATGACATGAATTGAGCTTAAATAGAGAAGTGAGGATTTATATAGTCAACCCCAACTTGTTTGGGATTGAGGCATAGTAGTTGTTGTGTACGTCAAATGTTTACTATAAAGGAGGATGTCTTGTTTAGGGGGAAGTGGGTAACCTTCTATAGTTATATTATTTAACTAGTAAACACCACACCCTGGGGAAAAGGCATACAGTAGAGACATTCTAAAAGGATTTTGTCCAGGAGTAGAAACATAAGCCCCAGAAGTAATCAGGTCCTATATATGTGACAGGGTAAGGGCTTGTTGGTCTTATCAAATCAGCAAGTCTTACTATTAAGGAGGGGGAAATAAATAATAAATCGCTATCGTGTATATACCTATAGAGGAGCGTGTCGTACTTAGATGGTTGGAGATATTTTTGAGGACAACAATTTGTATTCTTAAAGAAAGCCTGCTTTTCAGCATGTCACTTATCAACATTTGAAGGCTTTGCTTTAAATTGTACCTTAAATTAGTTCATTGAAGGAAGTATCTTTGCATTGAGAATTTTGCTATGATATTACTTCGTGTGATTAGTACCTCTTTCAGATTTCTTGACCACAATAGATCTCTTCTTGTGGCTCAAGTTCTCTACTCTTGTCACTAGAATGGTACTATTGACTTGTATGTTCGCAGTTAATAATATTGACATCTAAGGTAATTATTCATTTAAAATTGAGACTGTACTGCACCTAAATCTTGAACAATATGACTTACTAATAACCAAAATCTTGAATGTCATTACTGTGTGGTACATTTCTCGGTACACTTCTTGAGTTCAGTGTTCTAAATTGTAAAATCTTTTGCACAGGGTATGCTACATCTAAAGGTCAAGACCAGCCTTAAATTATTATTATTAGTATTTTACTTTTTAGCTAATTATACGAAATCCTTAATTCAGGTCTGGAGATTCTACTGCTAGGATTTGGAGAATTGGGGATGGTCCTTGTAATTCCCATATGCAAAATGGGCCAGTAAATGTCATGGTATTAAAGCATTTTAAAGGTCGAACAAATGAGAAAAGCAAGGATGTCACTACACTTGAGTGGAATGTAAGCTTTTTGTAGATTGTTACTGGCCATCCTTTTTATTTGTCTTTTCTACTTTCTGTATCTATGACTTCTTTATTGTGTAGGGCGAGGGAAACCTACTTGCAACAGGTTCTTATGATGGCCAAGCAAGAATTTGGAACCGAGATGGTAAGCAATCTTCTTTTAACATTTTCTTGCTGTTGAACAATGGGGTGTGACAAAATGCAAAAGTAAAGTTGGTCCTGACGATATTGAGTTTTATGAGACACCATTGAGTGGTAGGAGATATAGTTCCCTATTTTTTTATGCCTTTTTTAAATATCATTGAGGGAGTGAGTAGATCATTTTATTATTATAGCATCAAGAGGATGCTGCTTTACAGCATCTGCAAACAACAACTACGCCTCAGTCCCAAACAAGTCAGCTATATAATTCTCACTTCTTAGCTGTACTACAATATACACGACAACTTATAGAGTGAAAGTGAAAGCTCTAAACCTTTCTGGAATTGCTAGCATTTTCCTGTGACGGACCGGTCTTCCTAAAATCACTTTGCTATTGTAGTAAACATCAGTGCAATTCATCCCTCATTTCTCCTTTTCTTATTCAACTTCCCTTTCTAGAGCGATGCACTATCAGAATCCTCGTGTCCAGCTATTAAGAAGGCCTGCGATTTTTTCCCCTGAAGGACTATGATGGTCACAGATTTTGTTCTAAAAAGCATGTGAGAGAACTGATTTATTATCCACCAATCTTCATAGAATTGTTGAACATCTACCATCTTGAAAGGATAGTTGTAAATATATACTAGCTACAGCAGCTGCCTGACTTATGCTACTCATAAAGGGTAGCCTCCTGCCCATTAGTTTTCAGCCTTGAGAGAGTTGTGAACCACGTCTAAGACCAAAAAGATAATGTGCATCAGGAGGTTTCTTCACTCCAATGAAAGTATAGTTGAAAAAGTATACTACCTATAGCATCTTCCCAACTTAGCCCTAGGGTGTGTTTCAACAGCAAAGATTGTATAACACGAGATGTGTTGTAGGCACATGTCACGAGGTCGAATTCTATTGGTTATTAAGTCTAATATACAAGAGGAGAAACCAGATGGGCAAACCTATTATCCACCAAATTTTGAAACTGGTTATCAGTAGATTTCATGATTATAACCCAAATCATAATCTCACTTACTTCCCTTTCCACAGTTGGAAAAAGTATCCTTCTTGATATAGACTATTCTTAGTCATGGTTTGGTCAACTTCAGAATATGTTGAAATTATCAGACTGGTTTGTTGTTTCATTCAAAAGTTTAATATGTTGAAATTATTAGACTGGTTTGTTTCATTCAGAAGTTTAATATGTTGAAATTATCAGACTGGTTTGTTTCATTCAAAAGTTTAACTTCTGTTAAGGTCTTTCCTTGCTTACTGTGTGGGGTACCTGTCTCATCTTATGGCACTGAATGTCTTCTGCTGATAATGATTGATCTTACGAGTCACTTCATATCCAGGGGAACTGGTAAATACTCTAATCAAACATAAAGGGCCAATCTTCTCTTTGAAGTGGAATAAGAAAGGTGATTATCTCCTTAGTGGTAGTGTAGACAAAACTGCAATTGTGTGGGATGTAAAGTCAGGCGAATGGAAGCAGCAATTTGAATTTCATACAGGTGCTTTTCCTTGTTCTGTTTTACTATTGTCCTAATTCCTAAACTTTTCTGCCATGATACAGTTTGGTTTCTCTTCCTTGTCTAATCATTTATATATTATTGTATTCCAGCTCCAACTCTTGATGTTGATTGGCGAAACAACAATTCCTTTGCGACCTGCTCCACTGATAACATGATTTATGTTTGTAAAGTTGGAGAGAGTCGGCCTGTCAAAACTTTCTCCGGGCATCAGGTTATATTCCAGTACTTTTTTTTTTCGGGGGGTGGAATATTTGTTCAATATTTTGTTACTGTTGCCAGTAAGTATTTTATTGGTGCTGGTGTACTGTGCACCTTTGTGAGGGGAGATGAGAGGATGAGAAGGGCATAAAAGAGTCGGCCTGTCAATATTTTTTTTGTTTCTTTTTTTCAGTACCAGTTTCTCAAAAAATGTTCCGGGCAAAAGCCTAAATGTGAACATTATCCTAAAATATGTGTACCACTATTGCCTCGGTTGAGTTACCTGATTATTAAGATGCAACCTGTATTTATGGTATCTTTATATGTCTTTGTTGCATGTGATGTTTTAATTGTAGCTACACATATGGTATAATGAGGTGATAGGCTAAAGAATCTTGTGACCCCTTTCTCTGGCCATGAAAAAGAATTGGTTAGGCTGTGCGAAGATTTCTCAAGCAAATGCATTATCATGCAACTGTGCACTTCTCAGACAATCATTTCCTTACCTTCTATTTGGAGCTTCATCTTATGAGTTGTGGTTCTATTATTTTGTGTTCTAGACCATACATACTATTTTTGCGAATTTAAGTCCCATTCAAATGCAAACTTTTAGCATGCTAGATTGTAAGAAACACCAATTTTTAGCACTCTTTTTGTGAGCGTTGTTAAAAGTTTTTATCTTGTGATTGCAGAGTGAAGTCAATGCAATCAAGTGGGACCCTTCAGGATCCTTGTTGGCGTCATGCTCTGATGACACCACAGCTAAGGTAATTGCTAACGTACTCTTTCGTTAAATTAATAGCAGGAGAAGTGTTTCCCTCACAGGTCTCAGAAAAGCGGTGATTATGGCATTCTTGTTACCTGGTCTGCAATAATTGCACTCGTATAGTTATCCAAATTCTGAATTTAGTCGTTACAGATTAGCTGATACAAATGTCTCTAATTTTTTTTTCTTCTGATAATTCAGCTGATCATTTTTTATTTCTCTCTTGGGAGTCCTGATTGATATCTTCTATTCATGTAACTTATTCAAATAGTTGAACGTGACGTCTTGCATCTGTAACGGATACATACTAACTAGGTCTTGCAAAGATTTTGATAAGTTTATTTTCTAATAATCAGTAAGCTCTTCCTTAACCTCATAGAAAACTACGTCTCAGTCCCACACTAGTGGGGTTCACTATATCCACTTTGCTCTATCTTGGGCTTGTTTCATTTCACTATGCAAAAATTTGTCCTTTGAGGACAAAGTAGTTCTCTCAAGCTAGGGATTCTCTACATTTCACACCAGTCCCTATGCTGTCGGACACCTTTGACATTTCATGAAAAGAAGAAGTTATCATGCTTAACCTCTTCAATTAAAAAAAATGCATTTCGGCCTAGATTCCTGAATACTAAATCAGTAATCCCAAGCCAGTTCAAACACATTCCAGAACTCCAGTTCCTGCTTTATATAAATAGATTTTAGTGTAAGAAGAGATTGCATGGAACTTGATTCACATCTTCACTTTAAGATAGGATTTCAAATTTGTTGATTCTTGAATCAATGTTGATTGATGCTGTGTAAAATTGGTGGATGACTCTTATCCCCTGTGCAGATATGGAGCGTGAAACAAGATGCCTGCTTGCATGATTTCAGAGAACATTCCAAGGTGCAGAATACATATACAAATAGGAATTTGAATATGTTGGTTCTCTTTTCCTGATTTTGTTTGATTCACGTAATCAGATCACACATCAGTTATTACGGTATTCATTTTTTTAGGAGATCTACACCATCAGATGGAGTCCAACTGGCCCTGGTACAAGCAACCCAAATCAACAGTTGTTGCTGGCAAGGTAAATATGCTACAAAGATCAGCCCTCAGGGGTTTCTGGCTTATCAAAACCTATTGCCACTGATCTTACTTTGCATGACCTACTGTTTCTACCACAGTTGTCTGTCAATTGGTAACCTCGAGGTCTCCTTCCTATAAGATCTCGTCCCATGATTGTATTATAATTTTTGGGTTAAGGGATGACAGTTCTCTATATTACGTAGTTTCTGGTGATCTATAGAAAACTAACAAAGCTATTATCGTTTTAAACTTGTTTTCCTCCTTGTGTCGTGTTCTTGATGATACATGGCTGTTTTACCACTTCAAGCTTGTTTTCTTTTCTGTGATTCATGGTGAAGATGGCAAGTTAATTATCCAAACTATTAAACCAATTAACTCTGTCTTATCTTCGAGATAGCCTTCAAATTGAGTCCAATCCTACTCTTATTTTCCTGCACCTTAAAAGGTAGTTATTTAGTATTGGAGTGAAGCCGAGCGTCTTTCGGAAATAGCCTCCCTATCTTCCGAGATAGGGGTAAGGTCTGCGTACACTTTATCCTCCCCAGACCCCACATTGTGGGATTTTACTGGGTATGTTGTTGTTGTTAGTATTGGAGTGAAATGGGTATGGGTATATATATATATATATATATATATATATATATAGAATTAATAGGATGAATATAGTGGATTAAGATGGCTGAAATCAACTACTAGATTGGGATTGAAGCATACATGGTTGATTCACTTATTTTTATTTTTTATTTTTTAAAACATGGGGGAAGATGGCTTCCCGCAAACTTCTCACTACACTTGTTACATTTCATAGAGCTACAATATCTCCAGAAATATATGATTTGCACATTAGGAGTTCTATAATGGCCCCTACTCTTGCCTTATAAGTGTTGTCCCTGTGATTTGCCTATGTCCTCATATAGCTACCTGCATGTAGAATGTTGCGATGGATGTATGGGCACACCAGGCGAGATAGGATTAGGAATGAAGATATCTGTGATAAGGTGAGAGTGGCATCAGTAGAGGACAAGATGCGGGAAGCGAGGCTGAGATGGTTTGGGCATGTGAGGAGAGACACAGATGTCCTAGTGCGGAGGTGTGAGAGGTTAGCTATGGATGGTTTCAGAAGAGTTAGAGGTCGGCTGAAGAAGTATTGGGGAGATGTACTTAGACAGAACATGGCGCAGTTCCAGCTTGTCGAGGACATGACCTTAGATAGGAGGTTATGGAGTACTCAGATTAGGGTAGAAGGCTAGTAGGTAATCGCAGTTTTGATCTATAGTCTGTTGTCCTTTGATTCTTGCTACTATATGTTGTTTTTTGTACTTCGATTATCTTATTTATCTGTGGTAGATACTGCTTCTTTTTCTCAGACTGCTCTATCTGCTTTATCATGACTTTTTCGCTTTCGTTAGTTTCATTTTCATTTTGCTTTGAACTGCTTGTGCTTATCTGACCTTTTTCTCGTCGTGTTTTCTCTTGACCCGAGCGTCTTTCGGAAACAGCCTCCCTATCTTCCGAGATAAGGGTAAGGTCTGCGTACACTTTACCTTCCCCAGACCCCACATTGTGGGATTTCACTGGGTATGTTGTTGTTCTATAGCTACCTGCATGTAACATTGTCTATAAAATAGGTTAGGTTTGTCCGATTGGCTTCATGCTCTATATCCACCTCTGAGGAATAATCCGAGTACAAGACAATGAGTACCTTGTTTTGTTGTTCTTCACTCTAATAATTTTTGTGCCTACTCTTTCCTCCAAACTTTTTATTTCTTGTGCAGTGCCTCGTTTGACTCCACAGTGAAGCTATGGGATGTTGAAATTGGCCGCCTCGTCCACAGCTTGAATGGCCATAGGTAATGGATATAATTCTTTATTATGATTTTTTTGTTTGACACACTTGTTTGACTTCACCCTTCTATGATTTTTTTGTTTTGCGTGGTGAACTATTGAATTCTTTTGATTATTTTTATAACTAAAATTGAATCATCATTGTTATTGCTACAATTGGTGTACTAGTATTTACTTTTAGGAGATGCCTTAAGGGATAGAGCGGAAAAGCAAGACAATTTCTCGTGTCCATCTTTAAATATTTCTATTGTTATTGTTATGTGAATGGGTTTGTGTTAGTATTTATTGAGGTCTCTTCCATTTTAAACCCAGGGATCCTGTCTACTCTGTCGCATTTAGTCCAAACAGTGAGTACTTGGCAACTGGGTCATTGGATAGATGCTTGAATATATGGTCTGTCAAAGACGCCAAGATCATAAAAACGTACAGTGGAAATGGCGGAATCTTTGAAGTGTGCTGGAACAAGGAAGGCAACAAGGTCGCAGCTTGTTTTGCAGACAATGTGGTCTGTGTCTTTGATGTTCGGATGTAGGGGTTGAGGAACAAACATGAAAAAGTTCATGTTGAAGATAGGCGAAATCCATGCACTTGTAACAAGCAATGTGTGAATTTGTGACAAATGTCTGCTTAGTCGCATGTAGAATTGTAGAACAATTGGTATTCAAATCGTATTTATAGCGTGTTGTAGATATGCCGGTAGGATCATGGCACTGACCTAGGTTTAGGTTTTGGGACAGCTGAAGCTGTATTTATACCATTGTACTGTGTTGAAGTGAGGAAGCTGAAGCGTGTACTGTCGTAACTGTATTTGTTGCCCAAATGCTGATATCGAGTTACATTAATTGTATTTTCTCCTCCAGTTTCAGGTTGATGTTCTACTGTTAATTCTCTGGGAGCGCGGGTTCACCTCCCTCTATTGCAAACCCAGTTTAACTATGAGTGAGCTAGAATAGTATAATGGCACTCAAACCACATAGTTGGCAAAGTACTAGACCTAGACTTTCCGTATTTCGGCCTTGATGCAAAACGAGTCCTCTATAACATTTAGAATTTGGACAGATCACTTGAGGTTAAGCCTCATGAGTAGGGAACAGATCCCTTTACATAATTATGCAGTAAAGTTCAATACATGGTTAGATTATTGCCATGTGTCGAAAAAAGAAGTGACGGTTGAGATTCATTTGTTGATAGACTAAACAAAAATAGACATATTCTAGTCTTTAAGGAAAAAAGAGATGCGAAGTAATGACATGAGCTTTCGCAGCATGTGTTACCCAACAGGTCCCCAGTAACGGAAAGCTTCATTTTGGAATCCGCGACTTAAGTAGTACAAAAAAAAAAAAAAAAAGTTGAACCAAACTAGTACAAAAAAAAAAGAGATAGAAGTAGTTTTCACGCAGGAAATTCGTGCGTTAAAGGAGCAAGACTCAAATCAGCTTTGGCCTTGCACGCATGTCTGAATTAACCTTTCACGCACATAAACTGTGCGCGAAAGGCCTCCCTTCCCCTTCACCTTGATTTGACAATGCATTATTTGACCGTTTTAACACGATTTGTATTGCACACCATTTTAATGTGCACTGTAAGCATTGATTTGACAACACACCACGCATGACAATTTCAGGAATCTATGACACATAAAGTCTTGATTTGACAATACGTTATTGCATTATTTGACCGTTTTAACACGACTTGTATTGCGCACCATTTTAATGCGCACTGTAAGTATTGATTTGATAACACACCACGCATGACAATTTCAGGAATCTATGACACATAAAACCTTGATTTGACAATACGTTGTTGCATTATTTGACCGTTTTAACACGACTTGTATTGCGCATCATTTTAATGCGCAATGTAACACCACGCATGACAATTTCAGGAATCTATGACACATAAAGCCTTGATTTGACAATACATTGCTGCATTATTTGACCGTTTTAACACGACTTGTATTGCGCACCATTTTAATGCGCAATCTAAGTGTTAATTTGACAACACACCACGCATTACAATTTTGAGTGGTGTATTTAACTTGAAGGCTTGGCGAGTGAAAAACTCATCAACTTCAATAGTCTAAGTCTTACAAGTCATTAAAAAAAAAATCAAACTTCATAGAAAAAATGTCTCAAAATGCTTCAACTGTTAAGGTTTCACTATTTTGGGATGGAGATATCGTCGAGGACAATTACTCCATTCGTTATAGTATCAAACCAAAAGCCCATGTTAAATTTCCGACAACTTTAAATTATGAAACACTTGTCAGTTACATGCACAAAAGAATGAAAACTACACCCACTGAGTTTGGAATCTCAATAACTGGCAGATATCCACAAACAATATCAAACGGTGTAGTGCGTTATGGCATGCACAATATCAACGATGATGAATCTTTGAGTGATTATTTGGGATCGCCGGAAGAATATCGTGATTTAGTATTCATTAATGTTCTTGAGATGTCTATTGAAAAGATACCTCGAGAAGAAGTCCCTCAAGTCCAGCCTATTCATGGTAACACTTATGGGGGCTTTAGTTCTTATGGAGACATTTTGAGTGGTCAAGTGCCGCTGGAAAATCTAAGCCCACAATTTAATCGAGCTTACAATGAAAATTGGTAAATATGAATTTTTCATATTATTATGTGTAGTAGCACGTGTTTGTTGTATGAATTGGTAAATAACCAGTTTTCAAATCTTTATAGGAACTATTCTTAAAACTCGCCAGTGGTACCAAATATGGATGTTGGTCAATCCTCTCAGTTCGGTGGAGTTGATCATTCTCCACACCATGACAGTGCTTATGAACGACAGTAAGTTCATCACCTTGATATTAAATTATCTGTATATATATATATATATATATATGTTACTTTTCGTGTAGGAGGATGAATGCACTTGATAATGAAGATTTTCCTAATTATTATGAGTCATCATCAAGTGATGACGATGAAATAGCTAATAATGCAGAGGTAACCGATGATGAAGATGATGATGATGATCCTCAAAGCCAAAACCAACAAGAACCAATGCACCACCATGTACCACCACCGATGGCTGAAAACCCAGCTTCTGAAAGCCCAATTCAGTGGCATTCTAACAATATCCCTTATCTTGACAGCCTGCAGAGTCGTGATAATGCATTTGTCTTCACAATAGAAGATGATGATAGTCGCCAAAAAACCTAGATTGAACCAAAGGATCTCAACAAAGATCGATGCTACCTTGCAAAGGGAATGTTGTTCGCATCCAAAAAGGCGTTGCAACGGGCTGTCAAAATTTATTGTTTTAAGGACATGAGGGAGTTTAAGGTTGATCAGTCAACCTCAAAGATATGGAGACTAGTTTGTAAACGACGGTATCAAGGCTGTGAGTGGTTGCTTCGGGGAATTGTTAAGCCTGATGGTATGTGGGCTATCACAAAATTTCGCGAAAGACACACTTGTGATATGGAAGAAAATCGAGCAGATCATTATAATTTAGATACAAACATGATTGCTCAAGTATTACTTAAAGACATTGCTGAAACGCCAAGGTAACTTATCCTACCTAGTACATTATATGTCTTATATCGATTAAAAGATCATTACTAAATGTTGTTTGTTTAAACTTGTGCAGGATCCCCATCAAAGATTGTATTCGAAACGTTCAAACCGTATATAGTAAAACTATAAGCAACAGAAAGGGATTTCTCGGGCCTAGACGCGCTTTTGAGATGGTCTTCGGAAATTGGCATACTTCTTTTCAATCGCTGCCAAGGTATATGGCAGCTCTACAACATTTTAATAATGGTACTGTTGTAGAGTGGCGGCTTATAGAGGGTAAAATCTTCAACTTCGTATTTTGGACATTCAAACCATGCATTGATGGTTTTGCTCACTGCCGACCAGTGATATCCATAGATGGTACGCATGTATATGGTGCCTACGACATCAAGCTCCTAATTGCAATAGGAATGGATGCCAATGGGTCAATATTTCCTCTTGCTTTCGCAATTGCCGCTAACGAGAGCAACGACACATGGGGGATCTTTTTGACCCAGTTGAAAACTCATGTTATTAAGGATCGTACCGGCATATGCGTGTTGTCTGATCGTCATAAAGGCATATTGCACAATATGGCTAATTTATCGGGGAGGGGGGGGGGGGGGGGGGGCAGCCTCCCTTTGTTTACCATCGATATTGTTTAAGGCACTTGAAGGCAAATTTGCAATCAACGTTTCACAATGGCACTCTAAAAAAATTGATGTGGGGGGCTGCGATGGAGCATCAACAACGAAATGGGCTGCAAAAATGGATCTGATCAGGGCAGTGAGTGATCCCGCATATGTTTGGTTGATGAAGCTCGAAGTTGAAAAATGGACGCTTCATGCTGATGGAGGCAAAAGATGGGGCATGCTCACAACAAACAGCTCAGAGTCTTTCAATGGCTTGCTGAAATATGCTCGAGGACTACCTGTCACCGCAATGGTGAGAATGACTTTCAAGCAGGTTGTGGAGCGATTTGTTGTTAGGACAAGGCAAGCTAGAGCGATATTAGCCGACGGCGGGACATGGATGCCAAAGCCCTTCAAAAAGATGGAGGATTATAGAAAAAAATGTGAGCATCACCAAATGACCGAGTATGACCCAATTCAACATGTGTATGAAGTTAGGACGGTTTATCATAACGGTAAGGGTGGAAACGTGCATACCGTTTATGAGGCAACAAGAACATGCACTTGCGGTAAGTGGCAAACGTACCACATGCAGTGTTCTCATGCTGTCAAGTGCTTCGAGAGAATGAGAAAAACGGTAACAAGTTATGTGGCGGGGGAATACAAGGTCCACAGTTACCTTAGAGCATATTCCGACCAATTCCACCCACTTGGTAATGAAGCTTATTGGCCAAACGAGCCGTTTTCGATGGTTGCTAACAAGGATTACATTAGGAAATTTGGCATTAACTCACGGAGTCGTAGACCCGATCAAATGGATGTTAGTGAAAGAACTTATTCTCGCAAGTGCTCTACATGTAAGCAATATGGCCATGACAAGTGTTCGTGTGGGCAACAAGGCTGTGGTAGTACAAGCACGTCTCGAAGTAATAGAGCCTCTAGAACTTGAAGATTGTATTATTATTGTAATTTATTATTGTATTGCTTTGAATTAGTATTGTAATTAAATGAAATGAATTACGTTTTAATTAGTGTAAACCTCTCGTATTGGATGAATTATCAAATATAATAAAACACTTAAATCAAAACCATATAAATATAACAAGTTTCAAAACTTACTTCGGGCACTTTAGAACCCCTAAAATGACGATCCAAACGTTTAGGTGGACTTGATGTAATGAGCCGACATTATTGTACGCAAAAAAAAAAGATATTAAGTTTTATATAAAATATTGATATTTTGGGGTTTTGAAACATGACTAATCTTTTCCCAAAGTATGGAAAAAAATGTGATTTGAAAGGTAACACTGAAAAAAACAAGGAAAAAAAGAAAGGTCATTTAACGCACGAATTTCGTGCCTGAAAGGCAGAAGCTGCAATTTTACAGTTTGGTCCTTTCACGGCACGAAATTCGTGCGTGAAAACTATTTTTGTCTTTTTTTTTTTTTTTATACTAGTTTGGTTCAACTTTTTTTTTTTTTTATACTAGTTTGGTTCAATTTTTTTTTTTGTACTACTTAAGTCGCGATTTTGTGCCCAGTATAATTTTGTGGTCCCAAATCTTTGGGTCCACTAAGTTATGAGACGAAATAAATCTGACATAGCGTCAGATCTAGGAGATACAATATAAATTATTTTCCTCGTAATATTACAGATTGTTCGTTTTATAAGAATTTTAATTTTTCTGCCAAATAAATACACCAAACAATAAGCTATAGGAGAAAATTTTAAGCAATTTTTAAGAATCCCTCGTAATTTTTTAGTATGAATTTATCAAAGCATTAGTTAATTTATTTATGTAATAAAGAAAAACAAATGGGATACAATAATAAGCATCCGCAATGAATTATCGAATAAAATAGAGATATTACTAGCCCGTACAAGACAAAAATATGGACAATATGTTTGTAATTTTGTACCCATTACAAAAATCAAACTATATCACATTTTCAAAAAAGTTGTTTCTTAATCTATTTGCACTGTAAAATGAATTTCAACGATCATTTGTTTATTAGACAAATGGCAAGAATCCAACAATGTATTGATCTTTACTGGATGGTTTACTACTGGAGCGGATCCGCTCCCTCATAAGTCATGTGATATTGTCATTAATTAAGGAACAAGATACCCGTCGTCTTCAATGTGGAAAGATTAAAAAAATCCATGAAAGGAAAGAGAGCTTCGCAACTTTCAAAATGAAGGGTCAACATCTGCAATTTCAAAAGATGATAAAAAGTTGGACATTAACGAGCGCTAATGTAACAACAACATCCAATTTCAAATTGAAAGGTTACAAAATTTGAATCACAAAGATCCTCCCAAAAAAGCTGTAACAGTTAGGCCTTTAATATAAGTTAGATCACCAGAATTCAGAAATCTTTAAGCCATTTTAGCGTAACTTACATCATCGTTGGATAATCATCTCTACATATCATTAAAACAGTAACCATTAGTTGCCTGATGAACACATTCTCTATTTTAGAAAATAACAAAGCTGAAAAAGAGACTAGTAGTCGTAAACGTATACAAGTACTTCGGTAAATGAATACAATGACTTGATCCAACAATCTTTTCTTTAGTTCTGAAGCTACTAGGACTTTATACATGAGAGATTTGTATCTTCATCAAAAACAAATAAAAGACTTGTAAAGGAACCAATAACTTCAATTGTTCTAAGCCAAACATCTACAGATTTCTGACCAAGCTACAAAAAATCTGTCAAACTTCCATCTTACTACCAGTTAGTAACTTCTTGCACCAGATTCATTCTAAGACTGCAAAATCTACTAAAACTAATGTCCTCAGCATCCTTAAAGCCCAGTTAGACAGACATCCAGGTTAAGCAAAACCAAGAACACAGTCCATTTTTTCCAGGAATCATTGGCACTTTCTAATCTATATGTCCAAGCAGAAGCCTAATCTCAAAAGAATGTAGCTGGTATTTCCACGGGAGAAGTCAACATCGACGCACATTTGAACTGTAACAAGTAAATAACAGGTCAAGTTAGATAGCTGAATTAAACAAGCACCTACAGCAAAATCACCAACAATTAACTTAGATTAATTTATACCTTATGCTGCTTATATTTGTCCCTCACGGCGACTAAAGAACCTCCTCTTCTACTTAATTGCAAGTCGTGTAGGATAAGAACACATTCCTTCAAGTCCGATGTTTTATATCCCGAGTATTGTTGAAGAGCCAAACTCCAAGGATGTTCATTAGGTCGTAATGTAAACCTCGAAAGGTATATAACAGATGCAGCCACCAAAGAAGGTAAGAATTTCACACAGCTATAGTCCAACATACTTAACTCAGCTAGGTAATATCCCAAAAACTCCAACTGTAAATTGGGGCTTTTATAGTCTACTTGAGCAACCCCAGTAAATCTCCTGAGAAATGTTTTCACTGTGGGATTACCCATCTCAAATTTGAGTGATTTTAGCACATGAGCTTCCATTTTCACCACTTCTTCTTTAGTATATGTATTGTCCGTAATGTAACAAAAATCTTCAACATGTGGTGGACTAATCTCCTCATACTTCCTGTAAATTACCATATCAGAATACACTCATTAGCAAAACCAACTAACCAAATTTCCAGGGAAAAATTACATTTTTGGACCGGTCAAAAGATTATTAGCCAACAAACGTGTAGGTTTGTATATTAAGTATAAATATACAAATGATAAACATATTGTATACACAAACTAAACATAATCAGTATATAGGTCTTGTCACTCAACACACCAAAAACCATCAGAAGCTAAGATACTTACGCAGCAATAAGCATCGAGGAAACACCTAAAAGCTGAAGCTTTTGCCTGCTGATTACATTCATTGATAAGAATCTGTCAAGGTATGAAACAGTAAGATATAAGGTGTCTGAAAGCAGCTTGTATTCCTCTGAAACTTCCACCAGCCAATCCACCAATATCCCTCTCATATTTGCACTCACATCCTTCTGAACTGTCTCTAAGTAATCAGGCAAAGGTCTCCTCTTTTCTTCAATCTGAACACAAAAATCACCAAATTTGTCAAAACCCAATTTCCAATAATGCCACTGTACTGAACACAAACAACCAACACCTTTATAGACCTTAAAGTCAGATTCAATAATCCATAACAGTAAACACACTTACCTTTAAGTTAAACAAGTTCGATTGCAAAATAAGACATAAGAAACCAGAAAATAGCTATATTATGTCATATACCATTAAACTAATAACTACTAAGTCTCAATGTGAAACTAGTTGTGATTTATTTCACTCCATTTGAACCAATTACATTCAGATACAGTAAATTAAACTAACCTCCATTTTACGAAGATAATCATAAATATCAGAAACATAAGCTTTACACATCTGAGGGTCATCATCATTTAAATTCACTTCCTCAACAGTTTTACTAGCCACAGCCCTTTTCACCTTCCTCTTAGATTGCTTCTTCACACCCACATTAGTTAAATTCTGAATCTCACCCAAAACAGCTCTCTTTTTACTAGCCCGTTGTTGATGTTTTAAGGCCATAGCCTCTGCTGCCCTTTTTTTGGCTAATCTTGTAACTCTACCACTGTTGCAATTTTCTTTATTATCAGCCATTAATAATACCCTCTTCCTTTTACTCTTTCAAGAACAAAGAGTAAAAGAGAATTCAAGAGCTTGAGAAATGAGAGGTTGTTATGGGTTTATATGCCGCCATATAAGAGTCTTGAATTTTTTCGAAAATATTTCACTTGAGGCGGGTACAGGCGTTTTTTGGTTTTTGATTTTTTTTTTTTTTTAATTGGGAAATGGGATTTGGAGGGGTGATTGAAAGAAAGAGTGAAGTGTTTTTTTTTTGAGTTTCAGAAATTTGGGGGGTCAAATGTTTTGAAATTCGAAGTTTAGTAAAATTTGGGTGATTTTCCCTCCAACACGCTCCCGGCTTAAATATATTCACGAGCGAAAGGTAGTAGTGGTATCACATTTACAGCTGTAATTATTAGAGTCGTTTTGTTTTTTGGTCCCTAATGTATTGATAAATTTTAATTTGTTCCTTGTAATTTACTTTCTGTTTTTATTATCACTTATTGTTTTCTTTGCATCTGTTATTGTATTACTTATTGTTTTTCTCCATTATTTTCAATATGGCCTCTTGGCCCTCTTCAATACTGTATTTCTTTTTTAAACCTGTGCTTTTAATTGTTTTACTTGATCCGAGAATCTTCCGAAAACAACCCCTCTATCTTTAGAAGGTGCAAGGTCTGCGTACTCATGGTGTTGTAATTTACTTTCTCTGTCCCAATTTATGTGATATTATTCAAATTTTGAGAGTCAAGCTTTTGAATTTCACAGTGAATTGGACCTTAGATCTTTAAATTTTTTTGAAATAAATTTTACATATTTGAAAATTATGTAAAAAGTATTATAAGTCGGAATAATTGATAACTCAAATTAATTAATATAAGACATGTAAAAACCGCGATCGCTCTCGAACTTAGTAGTGGTTGCACCATTTTTGTCATCTTAATAGACATACCTGGAAATAAAGTAAAGCATAGGAGCTTTTAGTTGTTGTTACAAACATACATATTATTAATTAAACATAAAGACTACCAAAAATTAAAATGAAAATATATGAAATAAAAAAAACTTTGTGTAATGATCCCAAACTTGGGGGCAGTACTTGCATTTTGCCCTCAATTCTCCCATTTTATTAAAAAAAAAATTATGTAATGATCCCAAACTTCAGATGTTTTTCTATCATTATCCCCAAGGCTAGGGTTTCGACTACAAGGAGTTGTTCTTTTCTTCTTTTTAGGAGGATTACCCACGGAAGAAGTATTAGGGCATTACCATGTGTTTGAGTTGAAGCAAATGCTGATGTTACTGAAGTATCTTCTATGGGAACTTCGAAATTTACGACCTTTGTCCTTTTCAGGCAAGAAAAAAGAAAGGTATAAATTCGAAGAAAAAAAAAAAGAAACAACCTAAAATCAAATGGCTGACAAAGAAAGACTAACAATTCAAATTAAAGACATTAGACTTTACGTGAACTTCTGTTAGTAGGTTTACACTTAACACTTAAAGAGTTAAAAGACTTAAAGACATAGGCTTGGACATATTCTTAAAAACACAGGCCTTAAACAACAAACAACAACAACAACATACCCAGTTGAATCCCACAGTGTGGGATCTGGGGAGGGTTAAATGTACGCAGACCTTACCCCCACCTTGGTAGGGAGGCTGTTTCCGTAAGACCCTCGGCTCAAAAGAAAACAAGAAAACAAGGGGAGAAAAGTCAGATACCGACAGGCAAATCAAAGCAATGCGAAAATGAGAAAAAAAAACAAGGGCAAAGAAGTCATGATAAAACAGCATGGAGAGACAAGACCCAACACATAAAAGCAGGAAATATAGGGCAATAAAAAGTAGAGCAAAGCTACGCCTACTAGTGCGACAGAAAAGCGAGACTACGTACTAGCCTTCTACCCTAATCTGAGCCCTCCACAACCTCCTATCTAAGGTCATGTCCTCGGTAATCTGAAACAACGAAAAACACGGGCCTTAAACAATCATGTGAAATAAGTAGACCAAAAATCAAATTAATGATTAAAAACTATAAAATATTTATAATTATTTATGAAAAACTAATATTATACATATAAATAATTATAAAATTTATGTATATAATTTATCGGTTTGGTTCGGTTATTTATTCGGTTATTTTTTTAATAGAACCATAACCAAACCAAATATTATCAGTTTTTAAAATTTAAAATCAAACCAAACCAAATGTCGATTTTTTTATTCGATTTGGTTAAATTTTCAGTTTGGTTTTGATTTTAACCAAAACCGTGAACAACCCTACCTACAGCTACAGGCCCCAACCGCGCTAATTTCCTCTTTATGATTTCTTTAACTTGTTTGCTCCAAATATTCGGAGAAAAAAAAAACTGGAAGTTTTTCTTCTTCTTCTTCTTCTTCTTTTTTTGGAAAAAAATTGAGACTCGGGACATGATCAAGTTTAAGAAAAACATAGTGATGGTCCAAGTCTGTTTGGCTGAGTCAAAATATACTTATTAAGGAAGGTACTTTTTTGTAGAATTGACATTCAAATGGAGTAATTTCATATAATGAAATTTTGTGTATGGCAATGCTTTTGTTAGATTTATATAAATAATTTTTGTTTCGCTTATCTTTCCAAAAGATAATCTGGAGTGCAAATTACAAGTTATGACGTGTAAATATTAATTTTGAAATTGTATTTTTGTAAATTTAAATAAATAAATGATGATCTGATATAGTTCTTATGAGATATACATTACTTAAATTCTTCAATTTCATTTAACTAAAATGTAAAAAGTGAAATCATCAAATTGTGCGAGAGCAGAGTTACTTGACTTTGGCCATGGATTTGTTATCAACAATCTATGAGATAGTTTTTGTCATCAATGTGGAGATGGTCTGATAAACATAAATATTGATAGTAAATTTTGTTGAGAAAAAATTAAAAGTAACTTATGCTTTTTCAAAGGAGAAGCTATATTTTCCAGTTCTTTCACACATAAAAAAAAGTCTCTGCCATTACTCAAAATCATTAAAAAAAATTCCCAAAACACTTGACCAAACACTATATATGTGTCTAAATATGTAATGTAAAGAGAAAATACATTTAGTTTCCCATAAAATTTGGTTAAACATGCTAATGCTATCAAAGTAGTAGAGGAAGTAGATGAAGTAAAATTTGTTTTCTTATAGCCTGTTTGGTAAAACTTCTAAAATTAGCTTATTTTGAAAAGTGTTTTTTTAGTGAAAAGCAGTTTGTTTTTCGGTCAATTAATTTAAAAAGAGTTTTTGAGCAGCAATTAGTGTTTGATCAAGTTTTAAAAAAGTTTTCTAAGTGTATTTTTCTAAAAAATGCTTTAGGGCAGAAGTTTTTTTTTTTTTTTTTTTTTTAGGGAAAAGGGTCAATATATACCCCTCTGCTTTAATTTATTGGCTAACTTTGTCTTCTGTTAGCCAAAGCCCAAAGTAGTCAAATATACCCCTTCATTAGCCAAAGTTGTCAAATATATCCCTAAATGGATGGAAATACCCAAATCAGCTGAAATAACCGTTTAACTAAAAAACACCATGGCCATAAGTTAGACCCAACCCGACCCAAATGTAATGTAACATGCTGAAATTAACCATTTAGGGGCAGCAATGTTGTGGGTGATAGCTATATATAAATGGCATGAGAATTGCTACAGAGGGCTATACTTGGTTTTGGGTATATGATAGAAGTGAGCCACTTCTATCAGCATGAACAAAATAATTAGTCAGCATACATTCAAAAGGAAAAACAAAGAAAAAATTAATGAATGACGAAGTTTCAGAATGTCTCTATAATTCATAAATGGATATTGAGTATTTAAGTGTCATCATCAGGAAATGAAGCAATAGTCCCCTGCTAAACAAAGCCTTAAATTGCACGCTACTGATATTTTGAAGAAATCAGCAGCCAACAACCCGTGCATTATTTGAGTTTCACATGGCTGCACTAGTCATCTAATAATTCTTTATCCCTACTTCTAACTTAGAGTAGAATGTAAACTGGTAAACAATTTCTTGGTTCTTTAATGCCTTTTATGCACAACTTTGAGTTTGTTAATCAATTGACCTATAACCTAGCCGTGCATTATTTCCAGCTATTTCAGCATGTTACATTATATTTGGGTCGGGTCGGGTCTAATTTATGGGACATGTTTTTTTTTAAAGTTAAATGGTTAATTTCAGCTGATTTGGGTATTTCCATCCATTTTAGGGGTATATTGGACAACTTTGACTAACGGAGGGGTATATTTGATTATTTTGGCTAACAGAGGACAAAGTTAGCCAATAAACTAAAGTAGAGAGGGGTATATTTGACCCTTCCCCCCCCCCCCCCCCCCCCCTCTCCCCCTCTTTTTTTTTTTAACTTCTAAAACAGCTTCTACGATTCCTCATAAACACTTATTTTCTTCCAAAAGCTTGACCAAACATCTCACTTTTTTTAATAATCACTTATTGAAAAAGAATAAGCACTTTTGTGGAAAAAAAATGGATTGGCCAAACAGGCTATTAGACATTCTTTGAAAAATTCTCATATTTCACGGTCCTTTGTATAAGTATAGATCAAGAACAAGTATCCTTGGGGCACCACCAAAGGATGTGGTGCAAAGGCCTCGGGTTCGAGCTCTGGGTATGAAAAAATTCTTGTTAGGAGTGTTATCGCCAGAATGGACCCTACGCAGCGCGAATCCAAATATAGTCGAGCTCCAATACGAGTACCAAACACCAGGTGAAAAACAATAAAAATTCTTGGGGCAAGTCTATTCTCTTCTGCGTGAAATTTCACCCTAATAGTGAACTCAGAGCAGATATTTTAAAAAAATATCAAATGAATGCCGATGATTAATCTCCTTTTTTTTCCCGATAAAGTCGCTTCAATTCTCTACGTATATCTTGCAAAGTAGTATTTGCGATGTTAAAAGTTAACAAGAAGATAGGATTATGAGATAACGCTGGTTTTACGAATATCAATAAATAAATAGGAAAATCAAAATGAATGTTAACTACACTGCATTGTGCATTTGTCTATATTTTACTTGGAGCGATTACTGCATTCATTGATATATAATTCTGCCATTCCACTTTACTATTGATGAGGTTCACACCCATTCAATTGATGAAGAGGAAAAGTCAAGTCTGGACATGAGTTTGTCTCTAATAAATTGGCCACTTGAAGACTATGTCACGACATCTTGCACTTGAAGATTATGTCACGACATCTTGCAGTTGAAGACTATGTCACGACATCTTGCAATTGAAGACTATGTCGCGACATTTGCAATTGTTTCCTTCATTTTGTTTGGTTAAGAGGGAGTCAACTTTTCCTATAAATAGAAGCCTTCAGGCTTCTCATTCATCACACCAACGAAAAGAGAGAAAGAGTGAGGCATCACAGACAGGGTTAGAAATTGTCTGTGAGGAAAAATAGAGAGTGTGAGCGATATTGTAGTGAGGTGGGAAAATCTTAAAAGAGGGTTATTTCTTTTGAGTGTGTAGTGATCTTTGGAGTGTTTTACTCAGACCTACAAAGTGTAAAATCCTTACTATAATGATATCAGTTGCTCCTCTCGGCTCATGGTTTTTTCCTTTTTGGGTTTTCACAAAAAAATCTTGGTGTCATTATCGCTCTTTTTAGTCTTGTTGATTAATCGTATCACAGTGCTACTTAATTATTCCACTGTTAATACCGTGAATATTATTTCTGTGGCGGGTTTATTCCCAACAACTAGTATCAGAGCACAGGTTCTGCTCATTCACATAAATATTTTTTGCGGTGGGCCGTACTATACTCGGTGAAAAAAAAATGTCTGGAGTAAAGTACAAGGTAGCAAAATTCAACGGAGATAGCGGTTTCTCAACATGGTAGAGAAGGATGAGGGATCTGCTCATTCAATAAGGATTGCACAAGGCACTAGTGGGAAAATCCAAAAAGCCCGAATCCATGAAAATTGAGGATTGGTAGGAAATGAATGAAAAGGCAGCTAGTGCAATCAAGTTGCACTTAACATATGATGTGGTCAATAACATCATCGACGAAGAAAGTGCATGTAGTATCTGGACAAGGTTAGAAAACTTGTACATGTCCAAGACGTTGACAAACAAATTGTACCTAAAGAAGCAATTATACGCCCTGCATATGGGTGAAGGTACAAATTTTTTGTCACATTTAAATGTGCTTAATGGATTAGTCACGCAGCTGGCTAACCTTGGAGTAAAGATCGAGGAGGAAGATAAAGCCATTGTGCTCTTGAACTCGTTGCCATTTTCTTACGATAATTTGGCAACAAACATCTTGCATGGTAAGGACTCAATTGAGTTGAAGGATGTCACATCAGCTCTTCTACTCAATGAGAAGATGAGAAAGAAGCCTGAAAATCATGGTCAGACTCTCATCACAGAAAGTAGAGGCAGGAGTTACCAAAGGGGTTCGAGCAACTATGGTAGATTCGGAGCTCGTGGGAAATCTAAGATTCGATCTAACTCAAAAGCCAAAAATTGCTATAATTGTGATCAAACAGGTCACTATAAAAGAGATTGTCCAAATCTAAAAAGGGGCAAAGGTGAAAGCAGTGGCCAGAAGAATGACGACAATACAACTGCCACGGTGCAAAACAATGATAGTGTTGTTCTCTTCATAAATGAGGAAGAGGAATGCATGCACTTGGCAGGTTCAGAGTCGGAATGGGTGGTTGACACAGCAGCATCTTACATGCCACACCGGTAAGAGATCTTTTTTACAGATATGTAGCAGGTGATTTCTACACTGTGAAAATGGGTAACACAAGTTACTCAAAGATTGCGGGAATAGGAGACATTTGTATCAAGACAAATGTCGGATGTACATTGGTTCTGAAGGACGTGTGCCATGTACCTGATTTGCGGTTGAACTTGATCTCGAGAATTGCCTTGGACCGAGATGGATACGAGAACTATTTTGCAAATAAAAAATGGAGACTCACCAAGGGATCATTGGTGATTGCAAAAGGAGTTTCTCGTGGCACGTTGTACAGGACAAATGCATAAATATGCTGAGGTGAATTGAACGCGGCTCAAGATGAGATTTCTGCGGATTTGTGGCATAGAAGAATGGATCATATGAGCTAGAAAATATTGCAAATTCTTGCCAAGCAAATTCTTGCCAAGAAATCATTCATTTCTTTTGCCAAAGGTACAAAAATAAAACCATGTGACTACTGTTTATTTGGTAAACAACATAGAGTCTCATTTCAGACATCATTTGAAAGAAAATTGAATATACTTGATTTGGCATATTCTGATGTTTGTGGTCCAATGGAGATAGATTCGATGGGTGGTAACAAATATTTTGTTACTTTTATTGATGAAGATTTACGAAAATTATGGGTTTATATCTTGAAAACCAAAGATCAGGTGTTTCAAGTTTTCCAAAAGTTTCGTGCTCTGGTGGAGAGGCAGACAGGTCGAAAGCTAAAGCGTCTCCGCAGTGACAATGGATGAGAGTACACTTCAAGGGAATTTGAAGGGTACTGTTCAAGCCATGGGATCAGACATGAAAAGACAGTTCCTGGAACCCCACAACACAATAGTGTAGCTGAGAGGATGAATCGCACCATTGTTGAGAAGGTGAGAAGCATGCTCAGAATGGCTAAACTGCCTAAGTCATTCTGGGGTGAAGCAGTTCAGACAACCTGTTACCTAATCAATAGGAGTCCATCAATTCCATTAGAGTTTGACATCCCAGAGAGAGTTTGGACCAACAAAGAGGTGTCCTACTCGCATCTGAAGGTGTTCGGTTGCAGATCTTTTGCACATGTACCGAAGGAGCAGAGGACAAAGCTGGATGCTAAATCTGTTCCCTGCATATTCATTGGATATGGAGATGAAGAGTTCGGGTACAGACTGTGGGATCTTGTAAAGAAGAAGGTCATCAAAAGCAGAGATGTAGTCTTCCGAAAAAGTGAAGTTGGAACTGCTGATGATGTATCAGAGAAGGCTAAGAATGGTATAGTCCCTAACTTTGTTACTATTCCTTCTAACCATCCCAGATGTGTAGAAAGTACGATTGATGAGGTTGCCGAGCAGGAGGAGCAACCTGACGAGATTGCTGAGCAGGGGGAGCAACTTGGTGAATATGCCGAGCAAGTTGAGTATCCTACTCAGGAAGAAGAAGAACAATCTCAACCTCTGAGGAGATCAGAAAGGCAAAGGGTAGGGTCATCCAAGTACCCATCCTCAGAGTATGTCCTCATCAGTGATGAGGGGGAGCCAGAAAGTCTGAAGGAGGTGCTGTCCCATCCAGAAAAATGCCAGTGGATAAAAGTCATGCAAGAAGAGATGGAATCTTTACATAAAAATGACACGTACAAGCTGGTTGAACTTCCAAAGGGAAAAAGACCACTCGAATGCAAGTGGGTCTTCAAGCTCAAGATAGATGGAAATGGCAAGATGGTCTGATACAAAGCTTGATTGGTGGTAAAAGGCTTCGAACAAGATTTTTTTTTATTGATTTTGACGAAATTTTCTCACCTGTTGTCAAAATGACTTCTATTCGAACCATTTTGAGCCTAGTAGCTAGCCTAGATCTTGAAGTGGAGCAGTTGTGTAACACCTCGTAACTTCAGACGAAAAGTTTGACTCATAAGATGATAATATAATGGAACCAATATGATGGTTATAGGAAGTGTTTTGAAAACCAATTATGTCATAAGAAATGTTTTTGAGCAAAGAAAAGTTGGAAGCCACTCTATGGGGCATGTTTGTAAGTGAGTTTATAGATGGTATTACTTCCAACGACCATAACCCCATTATTAATTTGGAATTTGGGAAAACATCCTTGATTAAAGTTGTAGCCCTTTGAAATAGCTTTCCAACGGTATATTATGGAGGTCGAACGGACATCTTTGCAAAGAGTTATGCCCATTTTACTGAAGCCTGTCTTCGCTGGAAAATGGGTGACTTCGACGGGAAGATCGACGTTTCGTCGATCTGATCGACGGTTCATCCTTTGAACCGTCGATTGTGCATTGTTCACTGGAAATTTGACCAATTCGACGGAGCAGATCGACGGTTCGTCGTTTGAACCGTCGTTTGGTCCGTTAAGTACGTTTTCGGGTCAAAAGTCGGGTTTACGCGTTTTAAGCTATATTTAGGACTTGGGGTTATTTCCCCAGCCTCCCCATTCACGAAAATACTCTCTAAACTCATAGAGAACAAGTCCCAAATCTCAAGATCTTCCAAGGTAAGTTTCTATCATGATTCTAGATTGAATCCAAGTCCCTAATCCCGTTCTAACTTGAGTAAACCCTTCTAATCTATAGAGTTATGATTGGAACATTATAGTTGGAGGTGAAAACCCTAGAACCCGAACTCAAGAGGATTGGACTTCGAAAAGGTAATGTTTCTACTCTCTGAACATTTATAGTTGTGAATTGATGAGTTCTTGGGAGAATAGTAAATGGGTTTGATAAAGAGGATTATATGAACAATGCTAGAGTTTTTGGATTGTTGACTTGGGATTGTTGTATTCATATGGGTGAAGAAGAATGATGTCAATTACATCTAATTGAGATTGTAGAATCAGCTAAAAGTAATAGAATGGGGATTGGGGGAAGAAAACACCATTAATGAAGGTTGTGGAGCTTCATGCCCACCAAGTGTTTGATAAAATGCTTAAATGAACAAAACATGGATATTGTCGCTAATATAGAGTCCCTATGACCTGTATTGCTATAGATTAAAGTTGAAGGGATTGAAGGACATTGTGATACACTCAAAAGCAGGAAGTCAAGGTATGTAGAACTTCCATCCACATGTGGGAATCTCTACGTTCTTCCCCATGATTCGTTTCGTAAAATATATGAAGTTCAAATCCTAGGGCATTAAACCCAACATATTGGTAGCCCGTAATTATGTATGTATGTACATGAATTTTGTATCTATGTTCGTTATTGTATTCCTAATCTTCCATTACGGATATTAGGAATCCTAGCTAAATCCATGAATCATGAATTCTTCCTCATGTGTTCTCATTATGTTTATATGAAACTTTATGATTTCATCCAGCAAGTTACAAGCATGTTTTCAAGTCAAGTATATATATATGATTATGAACTATTGTTATTACTCATGCATCAAAAACATGTTTTGCAAGACTATGACAAGTTATCTTATGAAACTATATTTACAAGTTATGATTTATGAAAACCATGTACAAGCAAGTTATGATTTATGAAAATCATGTACAAGTAAGTTATGATTCATGAAAACCATGTACAAGCAAGTTATGATCATGAATACCATGTACAAGCAAGTTACGATTCATGATATACCATGGGCAGCAAGTGCCACTATTTTCATGTTCATGTTTTGGGAGTTGCATTAATTACCGAGGAGGGCTTCAGATAGCCTGAAACTACGTAGCCACCGTAGGATGAGGATCGCTCCACCCATGTCCCGGACGATCTCTCATAATGACTGGATCCTTTCATATTTTATTAAATCTCATGTTCCCTGGCAAGGACTGAGTGTTCTGCTGGCGGGACGCAAGCACCAGACCATGGATCGGTTATAAGTTATTGCTCTCCCTACTTATGATATTTTTACCATGTTTTATATATATATGTATGCACTCATGTTCATGTCCAGGTTTTCAGTTTCAGTTCTTATCATGTTATTCCATGTCCCATGTTATTTCTTTCAGTTGTTTTACATACCAGTACATTCAATGTGCTGACGTCCCCTTTTTATTGCCCGGGGGCCTGCATTTCACGATGCAGGTACTGATATACAGGACGACACATCTGCTCAGTAAGACAGCATTCGTATCAGCTTATTGGTGAGCCCCATCTCATTCGGGGTTTAGTCAACTTTTGTTTTATGCTTAGTTATGCATCTGAAGGTACGCTGGGGGCCTTGTCCCAGTAAGTATGTTTTCCAGTCAGACTCATGATAGAGGTTTCATAGACTAGACAAGTCAGTTATGTTATGTCAGACATTCGGAGTCGTATAGCCATTTTTGGCTCATTCATGTTATTTCCGCACTCATGTTTAAACAAGTGTTTTTATTAAGTATTATGACTTACTACGTTTTATAAAGGCTCATCATGCATTCACGTTATATTTCCGCTCATGTATGTATCATGATGATTCAGCAAGCCATGTGGTTCGCTCGGTCACACGCAGTCAGGCACCGAGTGCCGTGTTACGTCCAGGCCATGGTTCGGGGCGTGACAAAGCTTGGTATCAGAGCCTAGGTTCAAGTGTCTTAGGGAGTCTATGAAACCGTGTCCAGTGGGGTCACTTTTATATGTGTGTGCGCGCCACACATATAAACAGTTGACCACCAAGACATTCAGGATTGTCTCATTTCTTTCTACTCTAGATCGTGCCATGAAGCTTAGAGCAATAAGAAACTTCTCTTCCTCTCGAATTACGTACGTTTCGAATGCGCAAGAGATGAACAGGTAATTCAAGGTCCAAGTAAGCATGTTTACCCATAGGGAGTACAATTCTGCAGTACTTGCTGGTAACGAATGAGACTTCAAGTGCTATTGAAAGTGGAATACAATGTAAGTTGCCCGAGAATGGGTGTAGTGGAATGAATAGTATGTTGAATGATAATGATGTTCTTGAGAAAGGAGAATGGGATACCACAGGAAGAGGATATTAGAGAAATTAGAAAATGAGCTAAGTCTACAGGGAAAAGGTAAATCATGGAGGATCTCAAGGAGGTGGTGGCAGACAGTTTTCTACCGGAGGTCATCAGGACCCACTCCATCTGCAGTTAAAGATTGAAAGGGAAAATAAACAGGAAAGTGTAACAGGTACAATTTGAGTTAGACATATGAGGTAAGTTCATCATTTTTATACTGCTGTTGAAATTGGGAGCCCTGTGTGGCTATGATATGATATGATATATATGTATATATATATGTTGGCCTTGTGAGGCATTATTGGTATTTCCTGCGTGCAGGTTTTTGGGATAGTAAGAAATACAGAGGAAACTCTGCCAAAATTTTTCTAGAAATAGAAGGAGAATGAGATATAAGTTCGTAATATGTCTGGAAAAGCCATATCAACAGTAATGATAAGATTTGACTAAGTTACGAGTACGGCTGACTTTGAGAAATATGATTTGATTTCCTATTCAGCTGAACACCTCAAGTGGGTGACAGTTCGGATACATCCGAATGTGTGTTAGAAACCAAGGGCTTAAGTTAAGTTCAGAGTAGAATGATTAGTGGAAGAAGAAATCAGCTAAGCCGTAAGAGAGCAAACCACAGAAGAATAGCCTTTAAGAGTTGTCAAAAGGGGTTGACCTAAGATTTACAATGTGCGCAGAGTAAAGTCGTTAAGATGAAGTATGCCAGTTATGAATACAGTAGCAACCCGTTCATGTAAGTAAATTTAGTTTTTCCCCATGAGAAATTGCTCAGATGTGAGTCAAAAAAAATCGTCAGTGTTGTAGAATACAAAGAAATTACAGAAGATAAGGAATGTTAATTGCAATCCCATCAGAAGAGAAGAATTTATAAGTATAAGATGTTAGCCTTGGTCTAAAGGGGAGATGCATAAATCGCTAGTAAGTCCAGCGAGATAATGGAAGACCTAAATGGTTAGTATGAGATATGAAGAACCTCAGTTAAGTTAAGTTGGTATAATGAGACAGTCTCCATAAGGAATATGCCTCATCTTAGAGGAAACCCGAAGTGAGTAGAATGATCGTCGAACGAATCGTGTCAAGTTCAATTACTATCGATTAGGCGATCACAGAAAAGCTATAAGATCATACCCAGTTATGTGTCATAAGGGTAGTGCCATTGCACAAGACTCTAATCTTTAAGGTGCTCGCAAAAGACTTAGCGTACAACCGTACTATGAGTATTTTAGGAAGAATCTCAAAAACAAAAATAAAAAATAAAAAAAATCAAGTATGGGAAGTACAACTCATGATTTAGGCAGACAAGAGAACTAAGGTGAAAGAATTTCACTATTTCTCCAAGCTAGGAATTCGACTTTCAGACTCCGAAGTGGGTGGAGTTATTGCTCAGAACATGACTTATTCCTCCTTAGTCATCGAAGTTAGAGAGAAGCAGTTTGGTGATTCCTGCTTGCTGCAGATGAAAGAGGGGATTCATGAATAGAAAGCCTTAGCTTTTGAACAAGGGGGAGATAATTTTACCTTGAGATATCGAGGCAGATTATGCGTTCCAGATGTAGATGGGATCAGAGAGCGAATCATGTCAGAAGCTCATAACTCTAGGTATTCCATTTACCCAAGCTCCACTAAGATGTACCATGATCTTAAGGAGATTTATTGGTGGATTGATATGAAGAAGAATGTAGCAGAGTTCGTAGCTGAGTGTCCGAGTTGTCAGCAAGTGAAAGCCGAACACCAGAGGCCTGGTGGCTTGGCGCAGTCGGAAGCTTGATGTATGCAATGGTATGCACTAGACCTGATATTGCTCATGCAGTGGCTGTTGTTAGCAGGTTTCTTGAAAATCCTGGAAAAGAACACTAGTAAGCAGTTAAGTGGATACTCAGGTACTTGAGAGGTACTACTGGAGACTGCTTATGTTTTGGACTTTGGAGGATCAAATCCTATCCTGACAGGATATACAGATGCAGATATGGCAGGTGATCTTGATCATAAAAAATCCACTATTGGATATCTGTTTGCTTTTTCAGTGAGAGCTATATCATGGCAGTCAAAGTTGCAGAAGTGTGTCGCACTCTCAACAATTGAGGCAGAGTACATTGCCGCCACTGAAGCTGGCAAGGAGATAATATGGCTGAAACGGTTCCTTCAAGAGTTTGGATTGCATCATGAGGAGTATGTTGTCTATTGTGACAGTCAAAGTGCAATAGACTTGAGCAAGAACTCCATGTACCATGCAAGGACGAAGCACATCGACTTGAGATATCACTGGATTCGGGAAAAGATAGAGGACAGATCTATGCAGGTCAAAAAGATCCCTACATCTGAGAATCCTTTGGATATGCTGACTAAGGTGGTAATAAGAGACAAGTTCGAGCTATGCAAGGAACTTGTCGGGATGCACTCAAACTAGAAGCCTGGTGTTACCTCCTTCCGGTGAATGGGTCTGGAGGGGGAGGTTGATGAGGTCCACACCCATTCAATTGATGAAGAGGAAAAGTGAAGTCTGGACATGAGTTTGTCTCTAACAAGTTGGCCACTTGAAGACTATGTCACGACATCTTGCACTTGAAGACTATGTCACGACATCTTGCAATTGAAGACTATGTCGCGAATTTGCAACTATTTCTTTCATTTTGATTGGTTAAGAAAGAGCCAACTTTTCCTATAAATAGAAGCCTTCAGGCTTCTCATTCATCACACCAACGAAAAGAGAGAAAGAGTGAGGCATCACAGACAGGGTTAGAAATTGTCTGTGAGGAAAATAGCGAGCATGAGCGATATTGTAGTGAGGTGGGAAAATCTTAAAGAGGGTTATTTCTTTTGAGCGTGTAGTGGTCTTTGGAGTATTTTACTCAGACCTACAAAGTGTAAAATCCTTGCTATAGTGATATCAGTTGCTCCTCTCGGCCCGTGGTTTTTTCCCTTTTGGGTTTCCACGCAAAAATCTTGGTGTCATTATCGCTCTTTTTATTCTTATTGATTAATCGTATCACGGTGCTACTTTATTATTCCGCTGTTAATACCGTGAATATTATTTCTGTGGCGGGTTTATTCCCAACAACTATCACATATTGGCAGAGTAATAAACAGAGATCCTAAAGCTCATAGCAATAATTTATTAAGCTGTTGAAAAAGTAGCCAAGATGGTATTCAAACTAGAGCATAATCAGTTTAACCCCTGGTGGCAACTTCATTTCAAGCTGCTTGCTCCGCTTTTCGATTAATGCCGAGTTGTAGAGGGGATAGTCATTTGTAGGCTGAAGGATGATCTTATTAAGAGAGCATCTTACAATTTCTAGCAAATGCAAGACAAGCTTATAATCACTTCTACACCCTGTAAAACCAATTAACTTCACCACCTTTAGATGTTTGTGAACAAAACGAGTAGCCAACTTAGTTGTACGTTCAACATGACACTAATCATCGATACACTGCGACAGCCAAAAAACACCTCCAATTAGGATCAAATATCCTGGCTATACAGAAACTTGAAGCTCTGTAGGAGTAGCTGTAACGAGGTACATTACCTTATTTGAGACATAGGTGTATCTTATCTGCCTCAATAGAAAGAAAGAAAAGAAATTAAAAAAAAAAAAACAAGTATGAGCACTCTCAAGGGCAGGGAAGAAAATATAGAAAACAACCATTTCAAAATGGGGAAAATGTTGTGATACTTGTGTACTCCCTTTCAACACTAACGACGCTGGGAGAACATGTTAAGAAGAACTACCTGACTTGCAAATCAATGCAACTGCGGGGATGCTTTTGAAAGTACTGGAGACCTGGATGATCACTGGGGTAGATACACTCTGCGGCATGGGAAGAGTACGAACAACATTAAGAAGGCAATTTCTCAAAGCCGCGAGGTAAAACTGAAAGCGAACGAAGATGAGGATTCAGTAGGAGAGGAAGTTGTTGTGGAGTGACATGAAGTTGGATTCATGTTGGAGTTTTGACATCATTTCATGCACATCGAATTTTTCAAAACTATTACTTGCATACTCTCATATTAGTCCAATTACTTGTTTCGCCATTCTGGTAGAATGAAATTTACGGTATTCTAAATCAAATTGGTTTTAAATTGACGAATAACCACATGATATGTGTGGTTTTGCCATTTGTATTCATCTTAGAATTGATTATGCAGAAGACAAAATGAGTAGTTGCATTCTCACAGATACTACTAGGTGTTAGTTCTAATATATATATATATATATATATAAAAGTGAGAATTTTAAAAGTTGAACCCATTAAATTAATATCCTAGATTCACTTTTGTAAGTAACATATATTTATATTGACAAGTGTTCTTTCGAGTTAACAGAATGTGATCCATTTGATTTAATACACTACTTTGATTCTTGTTGTCAAAAATTCTATTGACAAATATGGCGAATATAATAGTTTAATTCAAAGTTATAAAACATTAGACAAAGTTATACAGTTGAAAACTTGAAAATCGAAATAAAAATTTAAAAACTTGGAATGGAAATGTTGCACCTCATTTTTTCGCGAAAGCAGAATTCGACATATGAAAACTCTTTTAAGAGAAAAAAAAAAAAAAGTAGAGTCGCCACCATAGTTGGCAGGAGAGAAATCAGGGTCCACAGGTAAAAAGAAAGGACTAACCATTCTCATCAAGCTGATTATTCAAGAGATCTATGTTCGAGGAGCTATGAAGGCCAAATTAGCTAGAAAATTGGAAGAGTTGAACTATTTTCTGTGATTATCATAGGCTGTAGTTTGTAGCTGTTAGTTTGTTCAGCAGTCAAGTATAATATAGATGAGTACAGGAGGCTGGCTTGGGGTTTCATGTACAAGTCTTGACTTATATGTAGAGGTGTATAAAGCAAACCGACAAACCGCACCAAATCGATAAATTAAATCAAATCGAGAAAAAACCCGACTAGTGGTTTGGTGTTGAAAAAAAAAAAAAAAACCCGACCATAATTGGTTTGGTTTGGTTTTAGCGAAAAAAAGTCAAACCGAACCAAACTGACCCGACATTACGTATATTCGATTTTAAAAATATTTATTTGTAATGTAATTTATAAATATTTCTTAAATTTTTTCATAGTTTTTTTTATCTTTTATCATATTATTTTAAGCTTGAACTTAGAATTTTGAATGCCAATAAGTTTTATATCCCGTGGATGTTAGTAACTCAAATAAAGTCCAAATCAAAACCAACTCAACACTAATGCTAACAAAAGAAATTCAATCCTAACACTAGGAATGACAAGAATGTTGTATATCTATTATTTATTTTTGTATAATTGGTTTAAAGCGTAAAAATACATAGCTTAATTTTTTTCTCTGTCATGTAATTAAAACTTATTAGCCGTACTTATTTTAGCATAACTTAGTAGTTAGAGTAAAGTCATTTTATTTAGGGATTATTAATTAGCAATACTTATTTTAATCAATTTTTTTTTTTGTTGAATATTTTAATACGATGTCATCACCCATCTCACATTTTGTGTTATTTTCTTAAGAAACACCTTAGTTATATAGTTGTATTTTATTGGGACTAAAGAAATATTTGAAGTAAAAGTCATATGTTTTGTATGAAGACTTTTTCGAAAAAAAAATCCGAGAAACCCAAAAAAACCGAATAACCCGAGAAAATTCGAAGTTGAAAAACCCGAATTTTCTTGGTTTGATTTGGTTTATAAATTTAAAAACCCGACGCAATTGATTTGGTTTGGTATTTGAAAAATTCGAACCAACCCGGTTCATGTACATCCCTACTTATATAGTATTTTTGTTTGTTTTGTAAAGCTCACTCGGTAAATAAAAAATTTTACCTACCAAAAAGACGTTCTAACTTTATGCTACCTATCTTATTAACCTCACTGTTAACTCAACGAATCTGGAAGACATTTTAAAGTAAAGCTTAACATATTGGCTTTTCAAAACCAACACCGGAATATTACAGCATAATTGGCTTGTTCTAAGTAACTCGTTATTAGGTACGTAGTTGGGCCAGCAAGAATACTATATTTATTGACGAGTTCCAACTGGATCGCAATTTTTGGAACAATATATAGTAACACGCTAATAAACTCTCTAATCTAGTATTTTGAAATATAAGGGATATCCAAAACAGAGAGAACAAAATGAAAAGAACAAAATCTAAGTATAGCACAACAATAATATGATCCTCATAGGTGATCTTGGTTAACCGGAGTGAGTTGAGACAAGAAGAGTTCAAGGAGTGCTCGTTCTCTGGGTTGTGACACTGGAAATGGATCTTCACCTGTCATAAGTGGAAACAATATCAATGTAAAATCATATTTCTAATTCTGAAACCTTCAACACTGGATAAAAAGATTCACTTAAAGTATACATAATGCGGCAGGTTATGTAGGAAAAGGTGTATAAATAGCCTAAAACATGTTTGTAGCTTTCTAGGAAGGCTAGAAATTGCAAGTCATCGGCTGATCACACCCTTGAGCGAAAAATTTACGCGTTTTCGAGTTTTAGATTAAACTAGTGAACAAATAACATACAATTCTATCACTGAACTATACTTAATTAATGTACTTACACCTCAATATAATACTTAATCATGATTAACTGATGTAATTTGGTATAACTATCAGCTGTAAGTAAGTTATTCCGCCTGAAGACCGATGAAACAAGCCAGATTCTTTAAAACAAATATAAAGTGGAATAACTGAAGTTTGGGGACAAGCAAAATTCAAGGTGCGACACCCTCTACCTTACTAAAGACTCATTGAACCCTTAACGATGATAAAATTTCTACATTCAGGAGTAGACTTGAAAGAAGTGCCACTTTCAAATTGAATTTATGTTGAATCGAGATTCTTTGCAACTATATATTGAAGAATAATTTCATGTGTGTGACATGTTGTATTTTTTTTCTCCGTTCAAGAATATAGTGAAAGATATTAACCTGTTGGATATAACGGTGGCCACGGCGCATTGTTGACATCAATGATGCCATCAAACGATGTTGGACGTGGGGGATCATTTTGATCAAATTGACTATTTGGACTCAGATGATTTGTTACTGCAGGAACAGTGGGAGTGTGAAGTTGATTTAAAGATGGTGGTAACAGGTTGTCCATGTGTTGATCAGCTTCATCTCTGCACACAACGAAATCCTTAATTTGTTAAAAAAATTGGAATTTGTTACTCATTAATTGACTCGACTAATTCAAATTTGTCTCCTTACCGGACATTTCTCCATTATGACTTTCTCAGGGCTCGTACCAAGACCTTTGATTAAAGATGAAAGGATCCTATTTATCCACCATTTGGTCATCAAACATATATTTATTTTGCTTCTTGGAAGGTGATTGATGTCTTTTTTATTCTTTTATGTATAGACATAAATAAGAGGAACCTAAGAAAGATAAGTACTGTGATTGTTTTAAATATAACACTAAACATTTTTTCATGACAATTTAAGAGAATTAAGAAATCATAAGGTATAAATTTTAGAGTTTTTGTTGATTACAATTTGAGTAACTTAGCCGATATGGACACAATAGTCCTTCAGATGGAAAGAACAATCACTTAGAGAAAAGTACCTGAAGGGAAGAAGCCCATTGGAACCAAGAAAATTGAGAATTTGGACATGAGGATCTCTCTGTGAGTGTGAAACCCAATCCATGAATGTACTAGCAGTATTTGCAATTGAATCACTTGTTGCCACATTATTCACCATGTTCACATTCTGTGCTGGAAAATCCATCTAAAATTTACCCCCACCACAAAAAAAAAAAAAAAAAAAAAAAACCACAAAAGTTTACTTTGGTTTCAAACGTGTCAAAATTATTTGTAATTGAACAATAGAAAGTTTCAAAGATTAATTAAACCAACCTGTGGCTGTGTAGTGGTTTGTGCTTGGGGAGAGTTATAATTTTCCTCCAATACTTGCTGTGAAAAGTAGAACTTGAGTAAAAAATGGCTTATAAGTAAGCAAATTAAGAACAGATTCATGATGATCATATCAAATAATTAACTTGGTAACTTACTTTTCGAGCTTGGACTTGCTTCAGTGTCTCTTGGAGTATTTCTTCTCTATATTGTGCCTCACATACTGTGGTAATTTCACAAAAATCGCCTTCATACATTCTGTAAAATGGCACAAACACCGCTTGAAGACATAGTTAATAATCGTGGCAATTGATTCTATGCGCGTTGTTGCTGTCAGTATATATAACTTAATTTTTTTTACGGTAAGCCATTTACCTAAGTCGCCTTTCCAGGTCTTCCTGTTGAGTCTTGTATCTAATAATTTCTTGTTGAAATTCCTGCAAGAGAAGTCAATTAATCTCAAAACTAGACGAGTAAATCAGCTGATTAGCAGAATTTGTGGCAATTATATTATATAGCACTTAGGATTAATTTTTGCTTACCTCTATTTGAGAATCAACGCTTGCTGGGCTGCTTCACATACAAGAAGGAGAATTATCATTTTAAAAAATGCATTAATTTCACATTAGAAGCTACAGATGTCATGAAGGTTAGTTGAACCTGGGAGCTTGATAAGTTCGTTCTGTTTCACATTTTAGCTTAGCAATAGCCCTTTGGAGATGCTGCAAAATTCAGCCAAAAAGATTAAGAAATTAGATGTAGTTCATTTTTAGGAAAAAAGAAGAAAGAAACAAAACAAAAACCAACAATTTGTACCTCTTGGTTATGTAGCCTTTACAACAGAAAGCACGTACAAACAAAGATCAAAACAAACAAAGATAAAAGATAAGCATATCACTATAAGCTCAAGAAAAAGAAAAGAAACTATAAAATAAAATAAATTAACTTAATTTCTATGTAAGCAAGAGGGGCAATTTATTCTACTATTTAGAACTGATACGGTGACTTGAGACGGATCAGTGATTTCCGAATACAGTAGGGTAAAATTACCGTCCTCGATCATGCTCCGGGAGATTCACATAACGTGCCATAATATCTTCAATGCTGTTGTAAAATTAACAAAAACATGAATGAGAAAATTTGCAATGGAGAAATGTAGTCAATTAGATGATTATTCAATGATCTTTTATGTGTAAAAATAAAAATTAAAAATATATAAAATTATGAATAAATTTATAAAGAACTACAAAATCAATTAACTGAGAGAAGTAGTAAAAGGAAATTTTATAGCACCTTTTATTTCCAGAGAAACTACTAACTCGACCGGACGGAGAGAACATGATGAGGGCAACATCAACATCACAAAGGACAGAAAGTTCATATGCTTTCTTTATAAGACCATTCCTTCTCTTGGAGAAAGTGACTTGCCTATTTGTTGTATTCTCTATTTTCTTGATTTGAAGCTTAACTCTCCCCATCACTAAACTATTATTCTCCCTTCACCACAGACCACCTTTTTCGTTATAAGGATGCTAAATATAGAATAAAGTTGTAGTACTATGAATTGACAAGTCCCATGATGTCTATCTCAAGATATTTATATTTATCAATTGGTACCAACTCACTTAATAAATAAAAAATGGAACAAGAAGCTAAGAGAGAGGGTGGAAGTTGAGGAATTAAGGAAGATAGAGAGGAAATATTAAGGAGGAAGAACAAAGTTACAAAAGAAGAAAGGGAAGAAAAATTAACAACTGGATTTGGCAACATTAGGCAAGATGACGCCACTAACTTAGCCGCAGAAATAAGAGATGGATGGCGGTTTGTGTATTTCTGGCTCGGCCTCTTATTAGAAAGAGCTTCTAAGCTATGTAGTCTTATAGAGAAGGTAAGCAATTTTACTTAGACTTTCGACAATTCATACATCTCTCAAGTTCTTTGGCAAATAGTATTGAGCCAGCTAGTAGGAGATTTTGGATTTAAACGATGACGAATAATCAAGTGGGAGCTTTAAAAAAATTGCACCATCAAGTTATATGTCACGTCCCGAAATACCCCTCGACGTGATTGACACCCAGCACACACCATCGGCCAGGTGAACCACATTTTCATATCGTAATCATAATTTTGCAGCATTAAACAAATTAAATAAGCACTCAAATAATATAATAATTAATTATGAGTAATTAGTGTCTCAAAATATTAACCAAATACTCTTGCCCAAATTCCACACTAGACCATGGAGCATCTAAGAGAATTACAAAAGGCTTGGGTTTTTAAATCCCAAAAGAAAAAAAACATTAATAAATAAATAAATGATAAAGACACTTTTGGTAGCCTCCACGAACAAAGCGGCGGCTCACCTCAACCAATAGATCAACTCTAGCAAACTCATGAGCTACTAGCTTCGTCGTCACCAATAGTATCTGCATGGACATGCAGGTAAGGAGTGAGCTATACGTAAATATAACCCAGTAAGATCCTCGACCCGCCACTTCAAATACCCCTGGAACAAGTGTTAGAAAATACACACACACAACAGGCACAAAAATATTATGCACATGAATATATCATTATATAATAGCAACCAAGGTCCAAACCACTGTTTATCAAATATATTATATATCTCAACACAATTTACACTACGAACCGTCATAAGTGGCAGTTAAAGAATTTGTCAACACTATGAATCCACGGCAACATACACAATGTGCCAAATATGTCAGGAAGCATACACAATGCTAAGGGAAGCATACACAATGCCCCAATATCATCAGGAAGCATACACAATGCTAAGGGAAGCATACATAATGCCCCAATATCATGACTCACAGTTATATCACATCACAAAATAATTTATAAAGAGAGTTTTGGATTATTTGAAAATAAAGTATATGCGGTTGGTCTTAAGGACCACCAATTCTGCAAAGCACACGCTCGCCCCAACACATGGACCAGGCAGACAAAACATATTTTTAAAACAGTTTTGAAAAGCAAGTACCCAAAGCTTAAAGTCTCACTTACCTCAAATTCACAATTCAAGCACACTTTCCAATAAATCAAAACTGCGTTCTCGAGTCTCCGGATTGCCTCAAACTACACAAAAACGGATTTAGAATGGTCAAAACCCTTAGGGTAAACCACTTCTATATTTTTAGAGGCTTAAACGGTTAAAGTCAAATTTTAAAAGACGAAAACGCACTCTGGTCAATGTGTTCAAAACCCGACAAGACTTATATTTTTGGAAAGGCCTTAACGAGAGGATTCCAACGATATATAGAAGTCTAAAATTCGACGCTATTTGCCCTTTCAAATCAATGATTTTGGTTGAAGAACCCTAGAGCTAAACTTTCTCAATGCCTCAAAACATCCCCATGTTTTCACCATAAAGATTCACCCATAATTATGTAATAAACTTAAATAAAAGATTAGAGTCATTACCTTGATGATTTAGGATAAAAGTTCTTGTTTTTATCCTTTTTTTTTTTTCTCCCTTTCTTTTCCTTTCTTTCTCTGCGTATTTTTCTGCTGCTTCTGCCTTTTCTGCTTCTGTTAGGCAGAAGCAGAAAAGGCTTCCTTTTTCTTTTTAAATCATTCTTCTTTTTTGTTTCAAATTTGGGCTTCAGCCCTTCCTTTTCCTTTTTGGGCTTGACCCAATAAATTCCTTCTTTTCTATTTTCTTTTTAATTCCTTTTAGCAAAAATTACCAAACAAACCCTTATTTAAAAAAAAAAGAGTTATTACATTGTCCACCACTTAAAAAAACGTTCGTCCTTGAACGTGTTCAAGAACTTTTCGAAATTGTCGGGATATGAATACTCAGTACGCATGTCCCACTCATACTATCAAAGTGATTTCTTTTGTAGATAGTCCTACTATAATACTTTGACCTCAAAATACTTGTTCATCCATAACCAACAAAGTCATATGTTCGAATACAGAATAACAACTTCCTACAAAAAGACGCAATTCGCATTTACCAACACTATTTCAGTCTCAATAACATGGATCCGATCATAAATGCACTCTCAGAACGTATTCACATAATATAACATGTACCTCCCGCAGCATAGCAAGTCTCTTAGCTACCACCACAACCTATTGCCCATAATCTTATCACTAATACGCTTGTACCCCACAACTTATCATTTTTTCAATATCTCACACAACACTGC
The DNA here is from genome assembly GCF_019175385.1 of Lycium barbarum. Lineage (NCBI taxonomy): Eukaryota > Viridiplantae > Streptophyta > Magnoliopsida > Solanales > Solanaceae > Lycium > Lycium barbarum. The sequence goes on along the minus strand of NC_083338.1, from coordinate 144,631,291 downwards.
TAACGGTAAAAGAAACCTCTAAAAGCAATCACTCACTATAAATTTTAGTCATGAATTTTTCTTGTTCGAGAGAAAAGGAAACTTTACCTGCTCCAAGTTGTATTTTAGTCCAACCCAAACTTATCAGGGCCTATCACACTTGTTTTCTTAATAAAATAGCATTGTCTTCTCGAGCTCAAACAACTCAACTAGAGACGATATCGATATCCTAATAAAGCCTTAAAAAAGCATGATTTGCACACCATACTTCCACTTAAGAAACCTTGTTCGAGCTCAATTATCGCACTTGTCTTTACAATAGATATTGAACCTTCTTCGCAAGTCAAACTTTAATCTAGCTCCATTTTTTTTGGACTAAATCATGGCTATCATTACGAACATATGATCTAAGCATGGACACGTGAAACACGAGATATGAACAACAGACAATCACAGAGGTAAAGCAAGTTCACATACACCAACCTGATTCGATCCCAATCCCACAAGAAATAATATACCTAAGATTTTGCCTACCGTTCGACAAAATCTCATGATTCATTTCATATTGAGAACTTTCAAATTACTCCCTTTCATAAGCTTCAAATCACAATCTTGTTTTTCACTATAAGACTTTTGTCAACTCTATGCTATCTGAAATCGTTCCCGCATTCAATGCAACCTTCTTCGAGGCTTGCTAATCAGAGTCTAGACCCAACTACTCTGATTTAGAGTATTCAATCAACCAGATAGAGTAAGACTCCAGCATTCGTATAAAGCCTAAAACGACAAGATTTGCATAATGAGTTAGTAAACTAATATTATACACAAACTCAGTCAAAAGCAACTGATCATTAACCACTTATCAGGTAATATCCATCTGACTAGTGTTAAGACTGGGCACCCAAGGATGACACAATCCAAGTGCCACAACCACGATCCTATGGTGAAACATATCCACCAATCTTACATACGGTAGAGCTGAAACACCTCCAAGCACTCCTACATAATGCTCTCACGTACAACAATGTTAGAAATACATCCTTATGCGTCTACATATCTCTCACATGTACAGTGGTGTTGGAACACATCCATGCACTCCTACATAACACTTTCACATATAGCGATGCTGGAACACATCCACACGCTCCTACATAAACGTTCCATGCACTGTTACTCTTGTCACACATGACAATATTGACATCTCATGCCATTGCACTATCTCTGACACATAACACCATATAAGCTAGTATGATATATAAAAAAATAGTTCAGCTTAAATCAGGTACACAATCTCTCTAAGTCAATCAATATCACCCAAGCTACGATCACGATTTTCTGAATGAACATATAGACCAGCTACAAAGTCTACATTGATCTATTTTTACTTTCTATCGGAGACAACCATGCATCAGAAATTTCGAGTCTCTAACACTCGTATTTAATATATTAGCGATTTAAACACAAGAACAACATTTATGTACCCTAAATAGCTTTTGTCAATTTTAACTCTCTTCCTGCGGCCCCAATGCATATTTGTGAATCTAAAAAGTAATAAATATAATAAACGTTGTATCTTTTTTAGTACAAATCTCCTTAAGTAAACCACCATAGGTGTACACACATTCAACTCTTTAATTAGAATGTTCCCTTTTTTTCTCCACTATCAAGTAGCCTCGTCTTGAGAGACTATTACTAATCCCCAATAAGGTCAAGACTCTCGTATCGATCAACTGTGCATGTTCAAACAAAAACAACTGTAGCATAACACATGATAGAGCCTTAGTGCGTGTATTAAACTCAACCTTCCATCCTTTTACTAGACACCACAAGGCTCATAACGCCATGATGTAAAAATTAAACTTCACACTTTTAACCTCAGTTGTTTAATCAATATTATCCCGGCGTCTTTTTCAACCACAACATATGCTTCTATCGACTGAGAAGATATTCGTATATGTCATTAATGAACATTACAAATAGAGAGCTAAGGAACGTTTTTGAATACCCCAATCCTCTAGTGCATGACAATCACTAATGCATTCTCTATCCAAAAGATATCACCAGAAATTTACACTAACCAGAATAAGTATTGGTACATGTCTTCAGATTATCCAATCCTTTCTTCTACTACTCAGCGTATCCTGATCACAAGTCTATCTTTGCATAGCATATAACACCCTGTAACTGAAGCCACATATCATGTAATTTAGAAAAAGACAAAAAGATACTTGCTCATCATATGATAAAAATTAAGTCATTTTCCTCTTAGTGATAAAAATTTGCATAGATTCAATGTTCTCCCCAAACAGACAGAAATTAAGCACCTCCGGGCTCTATACTTAATATAGTGACCTCTCAATCACGAAATCTTGTAAATTATAATTTACTTCCTTTGACTTTGCAGTCATTCTATAATTAAAAATAAAAATATACTAGATTAATGACAGCATATCAATACCAAGTTTTAGTCGACCTCCCCATTATATGGTATAATTAGTAGGTTCGCTGAAAGAATAGTCAAAAACTTATTACCAACTCATACTCAAAAACTTATTAACTACTCACACTGACCCACTAGTTAGTTATTCAACTCAGGTGCCTCGAGTTAAAGTTAGATACGACCTATATTATCGACGAGGTTGCTTTGTCTGTGGACATACCAATTGAATCCTTTAAACTCATTACAAACTCAATATTAGGCTCTATCGAAATGGAAAATGGAACGGTCTTTTTATGGCAATCAAGATTAAGGCAAGACGAAGTTATTCAATCTGAATCAAAGATAACCTCAAGGTCAATAACGCCATGTTTTTTTTCCCCAGCACATAAACGTATCATGACTCTGAACTGTGTCCACACATGTTCGATAGACCGGCCAATAATAGTAGACTCCACCGCAAAATCACAAAGGGTACATCTAAGTATCAACTTTTCTCTTTATCCTCATCTATACTATCATCTCATTAATGTGTTTCTCATCTTCCTCAAGCTTGTGCTTTATCGAAAACAACGTATATTAACAAAACCGTGTGAACTGGTTATCTGTGGCAATCATGTCATTTCTTATTTACTCCAACTTCTTTTATGGTTCATTTATTTTCTTGGTGCGTGATAGTCTTTAATATTCCACGTCTTTCCCTTCAACAACTAATCAAGCCACTATACACTGAGTTTCATGCTAAACATCTTACTATCTTGTTTCAATAATTCTTATACTTAAGTCTTATTCTCGCTCACAATTTGGAATTCACCCAGGGACCTACTCCACGAACAAGTTGTGCATCTCATAGGGCCATTCTCATGCTCATACTTAATACACTTAAGATATGTAATATTACGCCACAGTCACACTTATGACATCACCATCACGACGTTACTAATAATAGTGAATCACTTTAAGAGGCATTAATCTTAGAGCCCTTTAAGCACTTTTCTCAAAATATCTTTCACCATAAAGCCCAACAACTTAGGCATGGGTATGCAATTACACTTCTTACTTTCCCGCTACCCTCTTTCTCTTTATCGATAAGACTCATAATATAAAGTTATACCAACAACCCCAGATTTGGATGGTCTCTCTTACATAATTTTTTTTATATCATTTGACCACTTTTTTTTTTTTTGATGACTAGGGAACCCGTAGACGCTACCCTTTCATTCAACGATTTCTTAACGTTCAAAATTTTCACTAACTCCTAAACATTCAAAAAAATGTTTGGCAGAATTTTCTTTGTAAATAAAACTATCCCAAGGAGTACACCGGCCCAATCTCAACTGCAATCAACACACACAACATTCCATGTACTCAGTATCACTCTCAGTTGCACATATGACGTTAAAAAAAAACTTTCGAATCAACCGTGACATCTAGCAGAGGAGGATATGCATGTCCTAGCCGTCTGCGGAATAAGTATTACAACAATTAGACTAGATTCAAGTCAACGCACGAATAAGGAATGAAAGAAGGGGAACCATCCTAGATGTTCAGTAGCCTCAAGGTCATAAGTATGGGCGCCTACATACCCATGAACAAGATTCTACTAAACACTGCTCCATGACCCGGGACTTAAAGCCTAGGCTTTGATACAAACTTTGTCACGTCCCGAAATACCCCTAGACGTGATTGGCACCCAACACACACCACCGGCCAGGCGAACCACATTTTCATATCTTAATCATAATTTTGTAGCATTAACCAAATTAAATAAGCACTCAAATACTATAATAATTAATTATGGATAATTAGTGTCTCAAAATATTAACCAAATACTCCTGCCAAAATCCCACACTAGACCATGGAGCATCTAAGAGAATTACAAAAGGCTTGGGTTTTTAAATCCCAAAAGAAAAAAAAATTAATAAATAAATGATAAAGACACTTTTGGTAACCTCCACGAACAAAGCAGCGGCTCACCTCAACCAATAGATCAACTCTAGCAAACTCGTGAGCTACTAGATTCGTCGTTACCAATAGCATCTGCATGGACATGCAGGTAAGGAGTGAGCTATACGTAAATATAACCTAGTAAGATGATCGACCCGCCACTTCAAATACCCCTGGAACAAGTGTTAGAAAATACACACACACAACAGGCACAAAAATATTATGCACATGAATATATCATTATATAATAGCAACCAAGGTCCAAACTACTGTTTATCAAATATATTATATATCTCAACACAATTTACACTACGAACCGTCATAAGTGGCAGTTAAAGAATTAGTCAACACTATGAATCCACGACAACATACACAATGTGCCAAATATGTCAGGAAGCATACACAATGCTAAGGGAAGCATACACAATGCCCCAATATCATCAAGAAGCATACACAATGCTAAGGGAAGCATACACAATGCCCCAATATCATGGCTCACAGCTATATCACATCACAAAATAATTTATAAAGAGAGTTTTGGATTATTTGAAAATAAAGTATATGCGGTTGGCCTTAAGGACCACCGATTCTGCCAAGCACACGCTCACCCCAACACATGGACCAGGCAGACAAAACATATTTTTAAAATGGATTTTGAAAAGCAAGTACCCAAAGCTTAAAGTCTCACTTACCTCAAATTCACAATTCAAGCACACTTCCCAATAAATCAAAACTGTGTTCTCGAGTCTCGGGATTGCCTCAAACTACACAAAAACGAATTTAGAATGGTCAAAATCCTTAGGATAAACCACTTCTATATTTTTAGAGGCTTAAACGGTTAAAGTCAAATTTTAAAGGACGAAAACGCCCTCTGGTCAATGTGTTCAAAACCCGACAAGACTTATGTTTTCGGAAAGGCCTTAACGAGAGGATTCCAATGATATATAGAAGTATAAAATTCGACGCTATTTGCCCTTTCAAATCAATGATTTTGGTTGAAGAACCCTAGAACTAAACTTTCTCAATTCCTCAAAACATCCCCATGTTTTCACCATAAAGATTCACCCATAATTATGTAATAAACTTAAATAAAAGATTAGAGACAGTACCTTGATGATTTGGGATGAAAGTTCTTGTTTTTATCCTCTCTTTTCCTTTCTTTTTCTCCCTTTCTTTTCCTTTCTTTCTCTGCGTATTTTTCTACTGCTTCTGTTACATAGGCTTCCTTTTTCTTTTTAAATCATTCTTCTCTTTTCTTTCTAATTTGGGCTTCAGCCCTTCGTTTTTTTTTCTTTTCCTTTTTGGGCTTGGCCGACTAAATTCCTTCTTTTCTATTTTTTTTTTAAATTCCTTTTAGCAAAAATTACCAAACAAACCCTTATTTAAAAAAAATGAGTTATTACATTATAAACAAGTTACTTTGGCATTATTCAGCAGTAAATATTGAGTTGATGCTGCTAATTTCTTGTATAGAGGTATATATACTTTTAATTTAATGTTAACAAGTCTTTCTTTGGATTGACTTCACACCAACAGACTATTTTCAGATGATTTGACGGGACGAATATAAAGAACTCACTAAAAATTACTAGCACTCACTACTAAAAATAGAGGTTTTGCCTACCGATATTCAGTGAGAAATTTGTGCTATAATATATGACTTTCCCACTTCATTCCTACTGAACCAACTCACTGGAAAACAGGTTTCCATGAAAACGCTGAGAAACTTCCTACTTTTTTCCTGTGAAAACACTACTATTTAAATTTTTTCCCACCGACATTCAATGGAAAATAGCCACTGAACATTTTTCAGTGAAAAATCAGTGGGATCAGTGGGGAAATTTTTTAATAGTGACTCATGAAGAACTAAATATATAGTCTTCGCTTGTAGTTTTAGAGATGCACCCACAAAGAAAAAGCATAGGAACTTTGATAATCATAAGTACTCGATTGATCGTACATTATGGTCTCTAGTTAAACTCATTAATTTTAGTGATAATTGGGCTACGTGGTGCTTAGTTGCATGAGGCCGAGACGATTGTCTAGTGCTAGAGCAAATTAAGTCCTAACACTACAAGAAAAAATATATTTGGCAACAAAAATAGTCATAGATTGATTATTATTGCAAAAAGTACTTTTGACAATAGTTTTTTTTGTTGCATAGACTTTTCCCAACGGCTGTTATTGCAACAACGTGCAATAATTTTTTATTTTTTTTATCAAAAGTACTTTTTGCAATAATAATCAATATTATGACAACAAAATTAAATTCTTTTACAATAAAAAAGTTCCTTGCCAATAATAAAACTAAGTTATAGTCAAGTATTAAATTTTTTGTTGTCATTTCTATACTTTCTTGTAGTGCAAAGAAAGTTAGCAAGAAAAAAGATATAGCGACACTTCTTATATGATGAGATTTAAGAAAGAAATTACTGTTTGATTTTAATGCAAAATGAACACTGCCACAAGATATATTAAGAGTATCTTTAATTTGACTGACCTTGAGCCCACATTTTCCCACCGGCCACCTCCTTCCTGTTGGTGTTCTTGGTCTCATTTCCACATCAAAACAAAGTCTTCTTCCAAAGTCTGACCAAAACAATATATTGACGTCGGGATTATTAGTAAAAGATTTACCACACCAATAAAAATCAAGTCCTTAAACTTTATTTACAATTAGGCCAACCTCCTCGAGTCAATATATATATGTTACTAGTAGTAATTCCAAGATGAGGAACGACGACATCAGTTGTGCATGTGATAGCAAAGGAAATTACAAAGAAAAAGAGAACACTTAGAGGAAAAATAAGGTCACAATGACGGAAGAAAGAATCCACATATTGCTGGTGAAAAATGTGGATACAAATTCCCAATGAGTGTGTGTGTGTTTGTGTGAGATGATACAGTTGAGGGGGTGATAACACCGAGGTGGATACCCTCAAAACGTGTCCCGTGTTTCCTTGATTCCCTTGACACCCATAAAACTTCGGTTTCCCACAGTTGCCTTGCACCTGTGCTTTTCTCCTTCTTTTCTGTTTAGTTAAATAACAAAACCGTTAAAAGGTTACCATGAAAAAGATAGAATCACTTGTTCTTAGTTAAAGACCAGGGAATTTGTCCGAGCGGAAATTTATAAAATATAATATTTTAACATATTAAAGAAAGTCTTAATTCTTTTCCTCTAGTCTTTGAACACAAATAAATAAGATTTCAAGTTTTAATCAATTTTATTAGTATGATATTAATTAGTCTGATATTTCTCTAACTTTTCTTTGGATTTTTAATCTTCTCGAAATACTTGATTTTTGTATAAGTTGATAAATGTAAAACTATATTTCTTATAAGGCATGTAAATAAAGAAAAAGATGTCAAGAAATGTTAACTTTTTTATGGTCATGTAGTATATGCTTAACTTAAAATATGAATTTATCTTTAATTTGGACATTTAGTATCTAACTTTTTATTTTTTTTAAAGAGTTAAACATTCGGTGTTTCATAATTTTCACCTTCTTAAAATCAGCAAAGAGAACCAACAACAATAAAATAAAATAGATTTTATAAAATTTCTTTTACCACTTCTTCCAACAGTTAACAAATACTAACTAATAGAGAGTCATAAACATCAAAATATTTTTCGAATTGAAAATTTTGTAGAAAACAATTTTCACCTTTTTTCTATTCGCTGCATATTGTTCACTTTAGACATAACTTAAGAACTCCCTAAAATAAAATAAAAATATAAAATTCATCTTGAGTGGTGTAAATTACACTACATATAGCTTCTATTTTATTCAAAAACACATACCGTTCTACAAAACTCACAAAAGTATGTTGTAGCAACAAAAAGAAACCATAAATTTAATTGCTATTCTGGTTAACTTTCGTTTTCTTCATCTACTTCCGCAAACTGACAAGAGGTTAACTAAACTTACTTATTAAATAAACACAAAAAATTAGATTTTTATAAATTTAATAAATAAGCAATTATAGAAGGAGGAGAGGAACCTTAGAATTAAGGGAAAATTTCAGAGACCTTCCCTCACGTTTTGCTTCGTTTCACTGCCTTTCCCTCACGTTTGTAATATTACGTCTACCTCCGCTATTTTAACTTTTTTGTACCTGAAATTTTTCGTAGAATTAAAACATTCAAAATAACTAAAGAAATCTTTTTTACCACTTCTCCCAACAGCTACAAAATAACTAATTGAGAGCCACAAACATCAAGATATTTTTCGAATTGAAAATTTTGAGACAACAATTTTCATCTTTTTTTTGTTTGCTGCATATTGGTCGCTTTAGGCAAAATTTAAGAACTCCCTGAAATAAAATAAAAATATAAAACTCATCCCGAGTGGTGTAAATCAAATTACATATACCTTCTATCATATTCAAAAGCACTAGAAACACATACGTTTCTACAAAACTCACAAAAGTACATAGAAATTAAATAACAAAAAGAATCATAAAAACGATTGCTATTCTGGCTAACTTTCGTTTTCTTCAGCTACTTCTGCAATTTGGCTAGAGGTTAACTAAACATATTAACTAAATAAACACAAAGAATGAGATGTTAATACATTTAATAAATAAGCAATTATAGGGGAGGAGAGAAACCTTAAAACATATAAATAAGTATTAAGAATTATAAAAAGCAAATAAACTACCCATAGGTTTTGTAGCGGCAGTTTCTTGCACTGCACTTACAACATAATGCCTCGACATTTGATCAAGTGGGGCTGGTCATGGTAGCATAATTATAGCACATGAATTGTGAATTGCTGAATTTAAAAATGCCCGCACGAGTATATTCATCCTTGCACCTATAAGAAAATAGAAAATTACCATTATTTCTAATGGAAGAACAAAAATACCCATACGTTAAATATTTAACTGAGAACAAAAAGACATAAATAAAATCCGCTTACACATATCAAAGCAAGCTGAAAGATAAGTTTATATGTGTATATATATAGAAGCCCAAGGTTTATTGGTGAAGAACTCTTTTAAATTTCATAATAATCAAATGAAAAGAAGGTGGAGCCTTTCCATTTTCCAAATTCATGGGCAAAAACTGTTTTTTGTATTATGAATTCATTATAGGGAAAATTTCATAAACGACTACTATTTGGGGGTTTTTTTTTCTTTTCGCGTAGCTACAGTTTAGCTATTTACTTTTCGTGGCAAACATATAGCTAAACTAAGCGCTTGTTTCATGTTGTATTCATTATTAAGCGACACTGTATTCATGAATACAGTCATTAAATTTTGCTAAAATCATGGGATGAAATCTCCTAAACAAGGCAAACTAAGTAAAATCTTCCTAGAATCACTCTCAATGACCTGACTTCCAAAATATCACACGATTCTTTTCGATTACAATTATCTCAAATTCAAATTCAAACGGAAAAAACAGAGCTTAACCTCCTAACAGTAGATTCAATTCAAACATATAGAATACGTTCAGAATACAATCTCAAAAATCAATTGCGATTTTAATTTAGATTGTCTCAATCGAATCTGCTGTTGTTCGTATGAGTTTCTACAAGATTTTTTTAGAGTTGTTCTATACAGAAATTGTTGGACTTATTTTGCATTTCGAAGGTAAATAATAGTTTAGTTGATGTTCATGATACAACGAGTATTAAATACACAATGACTACCATACCGACAGTAATTCAACATTTCGGGATTTTAGACGATGAGAATCGTTTTGTGAATTACACAATCGATGCAATAGTTTTCAAAGATTATGCCTCGTATGAGGATGTAGTTGATATAATAGCGAAATAGGTGGGAGTAGATACAAGTAACAAAACAATTAATATCAAATACATGATCGAAGGTTATTCTATGCCGCTTGAAATACACAATGACATGAGTGTCAGGGTGTATGTTGAACTGAAGAAAGATAGTAGGCAGTTTGGGATGTATCCTTTGTGTATTACCACAACTGATAAGGTGAGTGAATACAATGTGTCTAGTGAAAGTGTAGTTAAAGGTGACATACCGCAATTAGAATACAATCATCAATTACAAGTTATGAATACAAATGATGCGACAGAACTGGCAACATCAACTTTTGATCAGCAAATAGTTATGTATAATGATTTGATCATTTCAAATCATAATCACAAAGAGATCAAGGTAAATCAGGTATACAATGATAAAGATACTTTGAAGGCTGTGATGAAAAAATATGCAATTGACAATAGGTTTCAGTTCCGTATAGAGAGATCAAATTCTATAAGGTATGGTTGTTAAACTATTTATTATTTATTTGTATATAACAATAAAATTGTATATTTTTTCAGTAAGTGATGTGTATTTAACTAGTTGATATTTCTTACATATATCTGACTATCTAGTTTAAATTGGTATATGAAACTGTATTCAATTTTTTGCTTAATGATTTGATACGTGTTGGCAACTGAATGTATAAGTATACAATAGCGGATTTTCAGCTACACCACTGTGTCTGTCAGAACAATGTGAGTGGAAAATGAAAGCTTCAAGCATTAACAAATCTGCAATGTTCAAAGTTGGAGAGTTTGTGGACAAACGTACATGTCCATTGAAGGATAAGGTGTATTCTTGTACTCAAGCAAGTTGTGGTTTTATAGCAGGCAGTATTAAACCAAAGTTAAAAAATCACAAGAGGAAGTATACGCCAAAGGATATAGTAGATGATGTGAAAAATGAAATTGGTGTGGATGTGAATTACATGAAGGCTTATCGTGCTAAAGAAAAGGCTATGATGGAGTTGAGGGGAGAGCCAGCATATTCTTACAAGAAGTTACCTGGATATGTATACATCTTGGATAAAACGTATCCAGGTTCTCATATAAGAATGCAAAAATTGCCTGAAAATGAGTTCTTATATCTGTTTGTAGCATTGTATGCCTTTATAAAAGGGTTCGACTATCGTCGACCAATAGTGGTTGTAGACGGGAGCCACCTAAAACAAGAATACAATGGCACCTTTGTTTCAGCGAGCACTTTGGATGGTGCAGGTAATTTGTATACAAATGTACTGTTTTTTGCATACAATGAATACAGTGGAGTAAAAATCAGTAACCTTTTGCTTTTCTCAATTGAATTTGTAGGTAATATAATGCCTCTAGCATATGGCGTGATCGATTCTGAGAACGATAAGTCTTGGTCATGGTTCTTTCAACGGTTCAAGAAAGTGTATGGGGTAAGGGATAACATGTGTATTGTATCTGATAGACATGAAAGCATCATCAAGGCCGTTGCTAGAATTTATCCTACTATTCCGCATTTAGCTTGCATATGGCATCTTTGGAAAAATGTGTATAATAACTATAGGAAGAGTCATGAAGTGTTGAGCGGTGTATACTATAAAATGGAAAAAGCATACACACAGAATGACTTTGATATGCTAATGGGAAAAGTTGAGAAAAAGGATATTCGGGTGAAGGAGTACTTGGATTCAGTGGGAAGGGCAAAGTGGGTTAGGCTTTGTTGTTCAGTTAACCGAGCATGGACATTAACATCAAATATTGCTAAGTCCGTTAATGCAACACTCGTATCTGCTATAGAATTACCAATATATGATTTTCTGGAGGAAGTTAGGTTGATGTATGGACGATGAAATTGCACAAAACGACAAAATTGTTCGTATACATTCACAACGCTTGGGAAAATATTTCAAGAATTGCTGACCATTAATGAGCATAAATCTACGCGCATGAAGGTTTGTTTTCGTGCATCTGTATACGTATTTTTTTCATTGCTTATATTTCATCTTTACGATTCTTATACATAAGTATATTTCTTACAAAAAAATTATATATTGATATGGCTTGTTATGTTTGTAATAAAAACTTGATGTGAATCTGTTTGTATATTGTTGCTCGGGTAATTCCATCAACCGAATACTTACACACCGTAATTGATGAAGGGAGGAGTTTCATTGTGTGTATTGAAAAGAAAACTTACAGTTGCAAAATGTTCCAAATGGATGAGATGCCCTGCCCCCATGCTTGGGCTGTTCTTAAGATGAAGAATCTCACTACCGACACCTACTGCTCAAACTTGTACAAACCAGAAACTGTGATGAAGACTTATGATGTCCCAATTTATCCGTTACCAGATCAGAGTAAGTGGAATGTGCCTGTATACATTTCAGAAGAAGTAGTGTTGCCACCAAGGTACAAGAGGCCGCCTGGAAGGCCAAAAAAGAAGCGCGATAAGTCTTTATCTGAATGGTTTTCAAATTCACGTACAAACTCGTGCAGTAAATGTGGACATGCAGGACATAATAGGCGCTCCTACAGGAATGAGCCTAAAAGAAATTAGTTGATGTTTGCTTAGTAATTTGTTCTGTTTTTCTGGTTTCTGTATTGAACCACGTCGACTTTAAAGCGTCATGACATTGTTGTTCTTATTAGCTGGTTTTTGATGAATGATTCTGTTCTTTTTTGTTGATATTGGATGATTGAAAATAAAGGAACTCTCTATGAGTAACTTGCAATATTTCCACTGTATTATATTAGATGTAAACGTGACCGGTATACTTTGTATTCTATGTATGTGTCTGTTTCCAAAATCAGAAACCAATTGCATCATGTTCAGTTCATCAAATTCAGAATTCAGAGACAAGTAATCAGAGATAGAGAATAACTGTATGCATTGCTGACTGATATACAGTTATGTTTTAATTCGGTATACATTAGTGTTATATTTCTGAATACAGCTATGTATTCATGTTGAAAAAAGTTAATTCTGTATACATTCAAATCTTTGGATACAACAATGGCCAAATGTTAACAAAACTGTAAATGATGGCATCCCATAAGTGAATAACTCAACAATGTAAAAACACTGTTTTATATTCATTAAATTTTATAACTGTATATTAGGTATTCAACAGATATATCTGTTTTACAAGTTAGAAACTAATTCCATCCGTAACAATTCTAAATACAACTCTATATTATCTTTGAATATAATATTTTAACATCTCTATATACAAGAAATGGCCAAAGTTAACAAAATCTGTAAAATAATGGCATCCCATAATGATTAACTCGACAATGTAAGAACACTTAATTGTATTCATCAAAAAAATAAAACTGTATATTGTGAATTCATACTAACAACTGCCATTTAGACATAAAGATAATGTTTTCACATGAAACATTTTCTTGTTTTCCAACACTTATGGCACCATCCGGGTCAGCATAGCCTTTGTGAATAGTATCAATTTTGGTATTGAAAACACAGTCTACAGTGGTAAACTTGTATGTGCTATTTGTATCATATTTGGCTTTTTTTTCCGGAAGTAGTAAAACATGACATCAAGATGCTGCAATAAAAATGAACAAAAACATTTAATATTTAAATCACAAAGCACTATAATGTATGTGAAAAAAGAAGGTAAATCACACCTCGTCATTCCACATCTGACCATCCATTGATAAAAGGTAGAACCAATTTTTGTCGCTGATTTTCTTAATACCACATTCCATGGATGTTGGCAGTTTTGCCTTACCCTTTTTGTAGTGACCCTCTTTGTTCTTTCTATAAAATACACACAAAATATATATCAAAACATTATTGAAACTATGTCTATACAACAAGTACATACGATAGATCAACTAACTTACCTGCTATCATGCCTAACAAACAGCCCCTCTTTTACCCATTTTGAGAATTCACCGAACAGCTTGGCATCATGTCGCCCCGTGATGCAATTATTATCAAATGGGAGTTTTTTATCAAATATCTCTGTCAACTTAACTGAACTACCTGGTTGAATACGAGCAGAGTTGAATACAATCTTTAATCACATTAACTACAAGCAGAGTGGAATACAATCTAAAAAATAAAAATACGTCATAATGCTTACCCGAAGCTGACCCGAAATTTGTCATGTAAGGAGACATTTGCAAAGGGCCAGAATGCCTCTCTTTACGCAATGTCATGACAATTTTTGTTATAGTATTCAGTGTTGGAAGGAATTCATCCGCCAGCTCATACTGAGGCACATGTTCTAGTTCCTTACCAACATGAATACCCTCAAACTCAACAATGACATTGTGTGGCATCACTTGATTAGAATCATCTGTATCGGCACAAAATGAAGAAGAAGATACACCTTGCACAATATTTTCATGAACTAACATGTTACTTCCTTCATTGATAGGTATGGCAGCAGGAGTAACAATGATAACATTAGTTGTCTTGATAGGGATTTGTGATTGAAACTGCTATAAACAAAGAGATGATAAATTTTAATCGTAATCTGAAACGTATATATCATATAACAAAATTTCAACGAAGAGTTGAATAAACTATTAAATGTAGTACCTCTGGTTCAACATAATCTCCCAAAATATCACTTGGTCCCTGAATTTCCTGTGTTGAATCCCTTAATGTATCACCAGTAGAATTAACCTCGTTCACACCAACATCTCCCACTAGGCCCTAAAATGGAAAGGAAAAAATTAATAAATTTAGTAATGAACAAGCATTACACAACCTGCTCATATGTGTATACAAGACTTTCAAGTATTTGTATACTGGACTGAGATATGAATACAGTCGTTTAAACTGTTTCAGTAAAATATAAGGAGTTATATTTATGAATACAGTCTGTTAAATATGAATACAATCACTTAACTGTATCATAAAAATGGATGTATGAAGATAAGTGTAAACATAAATACAATGTTATATTTATGAATACAGTCTGTTAAAATATGAATATAATCACTTAACTGTATCATAAAAATGAAAGTCTGAATATAATTGAAAACATCCATACAATGTTTGGTGGAAATAAAAAGATACAGTCAAGTATTTTGGATACAGAAATAGACTGATACAGGCAACTCATCAGATACCTCTATTGGAAAATGAGTCGTATTACTCTCGTTTTGTATCGGTGCTTTATTGTGTATTCCATTATCATGTTGCTGAAATGTAGATTCTCTGGCAGCACCCTTAAAGAAGAAAAATATCATTCATGTAAGATTATTTCAATTGCAAATATTCAAATTGTTTTTATTTTACCTTTTCAGAATCCTTATTCCCTTTAATTGCTTCATAGCTTGAAAAATCGTTGTCAAGTTGTCATTGATCAATTTGTGGAGTTCATTGAACTCATCCTTCACCTAAAAATATTAAAGAAAATCAAATACAGGAGAGACACATTAACTCCTTGAACTCATCCTTCAACTAAAATCTATAATTACACTCACCGACTTCTTAAATTCATCAATTTCTTGCCTTATGAGAGACAAACGTCTTGTTTGCTGGATGTCGGGACATCATACTGGAAAAATGGGGTATTTACATACACTTGTTCGTTCCCAATTGGATAAGCCGACTTTCTTGTTTGTACAACAGGCGTCTTTCTACGGGGAGCAATGTTGGAAATTGGAATTGTTTCAGGTTGCAGATCTGCTTTCTTTGATGATGAAGTCCCAACAGACATCTGCCTACGTTTCTTAGACGGTGGAGATTCTGATTGAACAACTCCCTTTTGATGTGTGTCGTTATTGTTAGACCCCGTATTTTATACGTCGAGTTATTCGCGAAGGAATCGACGTGAGATAGAAACCTCAGATTTTTATTTCTAAAATAGAACTAATAGGTTATAAATTTTACTTAGTACAGAAATATTATTGGAGATTAAGAATTACTTAATTATGGTGTTAAGTAAAAATTTGTGACAACAATGAACCAAGAAGGATCATCAACGTGCAAGGACAAAAGATGACTCAAAGTCATCTAAAATAAAGCTATTATGGAAGACATACAAATATGCGTTCAAATGTGGAATCATTCACTACACTTTCAATATTTTGTAGACAACTAAAATACACTTCATAATCAATGGGAGGGTTCGGCCAAGGAGCTGAAATTTGGAGGAGGAAAAGGTTAGTCATGTAATTGAATATTGAAGCATGCATTACTTTATAAAAGCATGCATTATTTTATGAAGACATAACATGGTGGAGGAATCATTTCACATTAAATATTGACCATTCATCTTGTATGATTACAATGGACAAGGGTTAGTGTATGAATCATAAAATACACATTCAATTGTCTTGTAAACAATTGAAAAGAAATAAGAAAGGAAACAAAGAATGACAATTCAGCCATATGCTAGCCGAAAGTAGGAGAAAAAGAAATGAAATTTTTGTGTAAAGTTAATGGAGTGACTCATTGTCATGAGTGGAGTATGTGGCCACCTTGTAGGAATCATAGTTTAACCAAATAAGGACTAAGGAGATCAGCAAATACATTCATTTCAACTACACAACACAAAGAAAGAAGACTTAGAACCTAGAGAGAGAGAGTCTCGGCCAAGGGGCTGATTTTTGAGCTCTTTGAGTCTTGATCCAAAAATTATTTTCCAAGGTGTTTCAACCCTTTAGAAGGTCCCTACAACGTGAATATATTCTTTGGAGCAACAAGAACCATTTTCATTTCAATTCACAAACTCTAGCCAAGTTGAGAAGTCAAGTTGTCAAGGTAAGATCTAACTTTCTTTTTCATGTATTAAGGGTGATGTAGATGTGTAAATATAAGTTGTATGCATGAAATAAGGTGTGTTGATGTGGGAACATGATAGTAACCATGAGGTTATAGGTGTTGATGTTGAAGTATGGTTGTAACTTGATGAACATGAATCGCATGCATAAAATCATGAATGCTGGTGTTGGAATGACTATGTGGCCAAGGGAACTGTTTTGGTGGAATTAATGGACTAATTTTCTTTAATAAATATGGTTGTTACTATCATAGATCTCATGGTAAAAAAATGAAAAGAATTGGAAGGTTAAAGGTGAAGATGTGTTAGTATGAAAATAATTGAATTTATGATTTTATGTGAGTGATGTTGAAGCATGTTGAAACCGTGTATGGACTGTTTTTGTAAGAAGTTAGTGAACTGATTTTACTTGATATTTTGATTGTTATTGTCATGAATTTTATGATGGAAATAAAGGTGTTTAATGGGTGGAGTTGGAACTAAAGTCGTTTGTGAGTTGTTGTAAGGATTATAGAAATAACGATATAGCTTAGTTGCGTATGAATTAATGTTGTACTTGTCATGTGGATAGCTGGTCATAACTTACTGAAATTATATGAAAAGAAGACATGAAATAATGTGTAAAGATCGTATGTGGTTGGCTTAGTATGTTCGTAAACGTTTGCAAGAATTCCGAACATTGTTATGTTGTCGGTTAGGGACTGTTTTGGATGTGTTGTTGGTTAGGAACTGTTTTGGACTTGTGTTTTCATTAAGTTGGAAATATTATTGATAATTAAGATTATGCATTGTGTTGTATGTTGGATGGGCTGTTATAAGTTGTTACATGCAAACATTAAGACTACGAACTATTAGAAGTAACTTGAGAATGTAGTAGCCGTATGTGAATTGTTATTGCATGTTGTGAATATGGGTTGTTTGGAATATTGTGTGGGCTGTTCGGATTGGTATTGAACACATAATTATTGATGTTGGATTGGTTGTATGTGGTTGGTTTGGATACAAGAGAAAACATCGCCTAAACATCTAGAAGGAGTTACTAACGTTAGAATACGTTTTGAATCTCCCCGTAACTTAAACGTAGTTGTTGGCATCTTAATATAGGTTGAAATATTATCGGGCAGCGTATACATATTACGTGACGAATAAGCGCTAAAGGTATGTGAAGCTAACCTTTCTTTCTTTTAGCATGATCGTTGTGAAATGAATATACGATATATATATATATATACGATTCCAAAGGAATTCCTATTCCTAGAGCGATGGCTATTGATCTTGCTTCCCATAACTTATGATTTGTTATATATATATTGATATGTACACATGATTTCAAAGGTTCCATTTTGTTATAATCCACAGGGACATCCGAAAGGTATATGATATGATTATTATTCGGATTTGGAAACGATGGTTCGTATTGACTATTCTATTGAGTCCTTAAAAATGTTTTGAATTGCATATAGTTTCTCATTACCCTGCTCGTGCATGTCTTAATATATCTTTCACTGAGTCCCGGGCCGGGAATGTAATGTTATCGTGCACAATTTCACTACATTGTTCACCGAGTCCCTCGCTAAAGGGCCGGGTACGGTATATATGTATATGACGATATGATGATATGATGATATGACGATATGACGATATGATGATATGATGATATGACGATATGACGATATGATGATATGATGATATGATGACATGTCATGACGGCCAGGAGGGCATATGATGACCTTATTCACCGAGTCCCTCATTAAAGGGCCGGGTACGATATATACATGCATATGATATATGATATTGACAAATATGATTATGTTACAAAGGCAAGTGTTTTGGCATTCTGGATATTGTACACATTTACTGTACTCCATATTTCAATTATGATCCTTTTACTATATTTCACGCTTTACATGCTCGGTACATATTCCGTACTGACCCCCTTTCTTCGGGGGGCTGCGTTTCATGCTCGCAGGTGCAGATATTCGTTTTGGTGAGCTGCCAGCTTAAGACTTCCCCTCTGCTATCTTGGGGAGTTCCGTTGTTCCGGAGCCCAGTTTTTTGATATAGATCCTTTTCCGATCTAAATATATGCATATGTTGACTACGGGTACGACGGGGCCCTGTCCCGTCATATTTCACTGTTGAAACTCTTAGAGGTCTGTGGACATATGTGTGGGTTGAGTATGGGTTCTGTTCAGCTGTGTCTATATGATGTGTTGTGGTACGATGTTCGTCTATAATGGCAGCCTTGTTGGCTTGCATATGATATTGATATATGATGGCAGCCTTGGCGGTTTGCTTTTATATGTATAATTATGCGACAAATCTGAGACCATGGTTGGTCGTTATAAGAATCCATATTGAGTTTGTTGTGAAAAGAACATATAGCTAAAGAACATGTATACGGGTGTCCAGTTCGGGCACCAGTCGCGGCCTACGGGGTTGGGCCGTGACAGTTATGGGGTGGTGTAGAAGCAAAATCATCATAATCAAGGACGGGGGTAGTGGTACTTTCTAGTACACCATTGACAAGCAGGGGCAATTGAAGACAAGCAAGCTCATTGACCGTCGGGACTATGTTGGCAAAAATACGCATTTCCTAATCACCATTTTAATACTATCAGAACTTGTATCAAAATACAAAATATAAGTAGTTTTTAAAATTTGTCAAGTATACAAGAATGTCAAGTATACAGTGTATGAATTATATGCTACAGTCAAAATGCCAGTGTATCCATGAATTGTATTGCAGATTTATGAATACAACAAGAAAAGCAACATAAACTACTGTGAAGTATAAAGTTGATACATTGTGTCTTTGACTGCATTGTATCAAAATAATATCAGAAACAGTGTATCAAGTATATACTACAGTCAAAATGACAGTGTATCCAAGAATTGTATTGCAGATTTATGAATACAATAAGAAAATGCAACATAGACTACAGTGAAGTATAAAGTTGATACACTGTGTCTTTGACTGCATTGTATCAAAATAAATATCAGAAACAGTAGTTCCATATTTATGATTATAACAAGAAAATATAATGTATTTGTCAAAAGATAAAATAAAGAAGCAATAAAAATTTAAATACATGAAGGGAACTTATATAACAATGTTGAGTACAGCATATTACCGGGGTGTTATCTTCTTTAAACATGGCGTCCATCAGTTCCTTAAAGCTTGGTTGACTTTAAATGGTCGTCCAATTCAACATTCTGGGAATGTTGTTGCCCGTCTTGATTGCAAGAGTGGCGTCAACAAATGAACAACACTCGTAAAGCCAAACTTGCATAGCAAGTGGCATTCCATGAAGCCTATAAAACTTTTTCTCAGAAGTCATCTTGTGAGTCATACTCTTAATCAACTCATTGAATGCTTTCCTACCCCATGGGTAATCCACGTATCTTCCAGACTCTACCAAATCAAAGTGTAGCCTTGGTATTTTTACTGCATTCTTCTCATTGGACAAGATATAGGTATGAATGAAATAGAGGACAACAATCTTAACGGCATCAGCATTATTGAGGCCCCAATTTTTATCTGTGAAGCATTCAATCAAAGCTACCTTTGAGGGCATTTTCTTAGAACCACCAAAATATCTCTCCAAAATCCTGTTTTTACCCTTGTGGTTAACTTTAAAAGCATCTTCATCACCAACACACTTCAAACCAGTTATTATTGCAAATTCTCTAATAGAAAACCGCAATTCATTACCATTCATATCAATAAAAAAAGCATTAGGAGTACTTCCCATAAGTTCTCTCACCATGCAGCACCTCAACATTTGTGCTTGAACATCACAATGTTGCATTTGGGTGAATACACCAAAGCAAGTTTCCCCAAATATTTTGTACTGCTTATCAGTTAGTTTGTCCTTGAGATCTTTAAATACTTCAACATTGGTGTAACAACTCATGTGCACCGAATGAGTAGGAGGATCTTTCAGAAAAAACTTACTCTGCATTGTTCAGTTCAACAACAGTCAAAAACTCAGTATGCAGCAATGACAAATTTAAATACACTACGGTCAACAAAAAAATTATTCTAATTGTATCCAGAAAGAAAAATAATGTATCTATTTAACTATACTACAATCAATAAAATACAAATTCATTCTAATTGTATCCAAAGAAACAATGTATCTACTCAACAGTAGCTATGTGTACATTGCATTTTGTGTATACATTGTATTCAATTCTACAAATTGTATTCAATACTTACCAAGACAGATGACAAATTGTATTCAATTGTATTCAATTCTACAAAATGTATTCATAAGTAGACTGATATACAGATTAAATATAGAATTTATACACAATATATATTGTATTCAACACTAAAATGTGCAATCACAAAGTGTATCAAAATTAAAAACTAATAACAAATAAACATTGTAATCATAAATATGAAATAAATACAGTACCTCCACTGCTTTTGAAGGAACATCTTCAACAACATTTTTTCCCTTGCTAACTGAAGAACCATCGATAACTTTTCTCCGCTTTTCAATACTTGGTAGGGATGCTTCAGATATCGATGACTCAACGACATCTTTTCGTTTGGTAGATTTTGAACCTTCATCTCCCATTGTTTCCATACTTACCGGGTCATGGCGCCTCTTAATACTACTCTCAGCATCCATTCTAGCAACAGAGCCTGCAATTTCTTCTTCATTTTGAGTGATACACAAATCAAAAGATGGACCATCATCATAATGGTGCACATAATTGGGTATACCTCTAGTAACTCTGCATGGAGTTCTTTTGTCCGCCATTACACCCAAAAATCGAAGCAAAATGCAGTAGAAACCCTAACAGTGGCGGAAACCCTAACAATGACGTACAATCAAAAAATTGGAAGAATATAGGTAATGGAATCGGTGGAGGATCGTGTATAGATATAATGAAGAAAAAATCGGAAGAGATTGATAGACAATGCGAGAGAAAATGGGTTGATCAGGGGAAAAATATGAATACAAGCCTTATGTTGCGGTTGGTTTTTAATTTTAACTGTGTTTAAATGTTTTAGTTATGTACAATAATTGATATACACCTTTTAGTTATGGAATGTAATTAAATTAAAGTATAGCTACGAGATATAAATAAGGCCTAATGTTATCTACACCATGGCTCTTTGAGCCTTAAAGATGTTGTGCTTGTATTTTTCTTTATTACTCTGTTCAATTTATTTAATTAGTATAGATATTCTTGGTTGTTAAATGGGTAGATTGAATGATAGGAGTGAAACACAATAAGTGGCAGTTAATATGGAGCAAATGCAAAAGTTAGTAACGTAAAATGTTAATTTAAGAATTCTTTTAAGTGATTTTAACTTCTTTTTTTTAATAGCACATAGGTGAAGAAATGCTAAAAAAGGAGAGAAAAAATAAATGTCAATGGAAGTCATAGAGAGGTGTCACATATCAACTTATCTATGTCTAGCTTTATATTATATATAGACTGGTGAATTAGCTCGCGCTTCGCGCTGTCCTAAAAAAATATAACATATGAATCGATTTTAATGTTATAATTATTGTAAGTGAAATAATATTTATTAATTAAACATCTTTTCATACTTCTACTATTTTTTCACAAATTTTTAGGGTAATCTATATATAATCTCTATAGTGAAAGAATATTGAGAGATATCAAGATAGAATATGAAATTATTCATTTAGATTAAGAATCATCAAATATCTTTTTTGCAAAGTCAAGTTTGAAAAACACTAATTTTAAACCATTTAGACGAAGCAAATAAAAAACATTACCAAAGAAGATATTCATGTCAAGTGGTCAATGATGATGCCGTTGTCTTATTCTCAAATCTCTCCATAGTCATGCATCTTCTAATCTTCTTGTTTATTTGTCCACCATTTTGTCACAAGAAATAATACGTTACAAAAATCGATGAACTATGAATGAGATCATTGTAATTAGAAAATAAGTTAAGATCCTATATATTATGTTCTTGCTTAGAATTACAGGATAACCAAAAACTAACTTATTGGATGAGGATTTCAAAAAATTAGATCATACACGATATCTTGTTATTAAATATCTTAGTTCACAGTCAAAAAGACACAACATAGGGAGAAAATCACAACCAAAATGAAAAGAAGATAAAAAGATATACATAGAGCAAAAAAATAATCTTAAGAGGCAAAGAAATGAATTATCACTCAGTGATTAATATTTTTTCTCAAATAGGTGTCAACCATGTGATGGCAGTTGATGGGAAATAGGTTTGGAAAACATCACGACTTCTCGTTGGTGTTTCTCTCAATTGATGTTCTCAAAAACCTCACATAGCTTCTTTTTGCTGTTTGTATGCATTGCAAACATCTAGTTAACTCAAACGCTTAGAGAGTATAAAATCAGTAAATTTGTAAAAACGACTGTAGGCTCAACTGAAAAGCACTAAATGCTGTTACGTGGGCAATCAAAGGGTCGCTTCGAATTTATGCAAAGGTGTACGTGGCCTGGACTCTTGCAAAGGCATCTTTAATATATGAGGCTTTTGTTAATCCAATTAATTAGTAAATTATGTAGAGACAAAAAGGAAAAACTGCCAAAAAAGGAGAAAAAAGAAAAATGGCATTGCTGGTCAAAGAGAGGTGCCACATCACATTGTCTATGTCTAGATTTATATTATATATAGATATAGATGTTTTGAGTTTGTATTTTAAGAATATAAAAAAAAAATTAACTACTAAAATAATTCTTTCCTTTGATAGCAATATTATGCAATTGAATTAATTGGAATCCAGGGACGGAGCTACCCTTGCCTGAGGAGTGTCAACACCCCTTCACCGGAAAATTACATTGTATAGATAGGTGAATTTTGATTTTATAAGTATGTATACTAGTGTTGACACTCCTTGACACAAGCTTAAAGTTTAGCGCAGCGGTTAAGTGGTTGCAAAAATTTGGTAAGGTCGCTGGTTTGAACAATTGGTGGCAACATGTCTATATTTTTTGACACCCCTTATTATGAATCCCGGCTCCGCCACTGTCGGAACTCAAAGCGAGTATCAGTCATTGAGTAAATTATTTTTAGAATAAAAAGAAAAAGAACAACATAGAAGGACACACCAGCCAGGGTGTGATGGAGGGTTGGAGATTCCTTCATCATTAATTAAAAGTTTGGATTTTTAGTTCGGAAAAGATTGTTTCACCCATGATTCTTTTCTGAATTTAAGGACAATTTTCCGGCAAGTAAATCTATAACTGTGTCCGTTCAAAAGAGGTACCAATTGGTGAAATAATGTGACAAGAATTATTTCATTTATGGTGTAATCATTTAAACTCAAGGACTATGTCTTAGAGCTTCAATTTTACAAGTTAGAATTCTGTGTTTATTACCTCAAGTTGGAATACACCTTGCTAGAAAAACTTCAACATAAACTTTTCTTTTCAACATTGAGTTGGAAATCTAGCATAGTATGGAGTTTCACCTTTAAGAATTTTAAACTCAAATAAAGTCTGTGATGAAGCTCCACCTGTATAGAATTTCAAACTCCAGCAAGATGATAGGTTCATTTGCAAAAGTTTCGAACTCCTACACACTATACCTAAATATTTTCGTGTTTAAACAAGGGTATTTTTGTCTAGATTTTTTTCTTTGCTAAAAAAAATGGCTAATATGTTAATATATTTTTTCTCCCCATAAAGTTTCATGAAATAACTAATCTAAATAGTCATCATCCAACCGCTTAAACTGAAATAGCCAACAGATCTATCGTATATGTATACTAGTGTACTTATCCGCGCTTCGCGCGGTCATAATTTTTCTAAAAATATGATTCAAATCATAAAATTATGTATAAAATAAGATTAATTACACTGTATATCAATTGGGGTAACAATGCTACCAAATTAGGCCCATATTTTACTTTCTTACACTATTTGACCCATTTTGCGTGTAAATCTCATTTGCAGCCATCTCCCCCGCCCCGTACCCATGTCTTTTTGTGAAGATCTCCACTATCCAGTTGTTTAAAATTTTCCCTGAATCTCATATGCTACTGAAAAAAAAAATCAGAAAACCTCCATTGATGAGCTCAAGTTTCTCATAATTGAAATTTGATTGATTAAAAAGAAAACTCCATCGAAGAGCTTAAGCTTTAAGTTTGAACCATATCATAGATTTTGAGTTTGAAAGTTAAACTCGGATGTGAAATTTGAGATTATTTTTGAAATAAGTGTTGTTGGGTTTGCTTGGAAACTTCATTGTGTATTGTTGTAATTGATTGGAAACATCAACAAGAGTTCAAAACTTAAATTTGAAGTGATTTGGGGCAGATTTGAGTTAGATTTGAATTAAATTTCAAAAGAAGTTCAAGGAAGAAGAAGAACATGTGAAGCTCCATTGATACGATTCATTTGTATAATATTTTATAATAGCGTATAGGTGTGTATAAACACCTTTATACACTATTATACAAGATTGATACATCGTTTACATGTAGTTAGTGGAATTCTTCTTCTTCTATAATAGTGTATATGGGTGTATAAACATCTCTTATACACTGTTATACAAGATTGATACATTGTTTACCGGTATTTAGTGGATTTCTCACTACTACTACTACTTCTTCTTCTTCTTCTTCTTCTTCTTCTTCTTCTTCTTCTTCTTCTTCTTCTTCTGTAAAAATGTGTTATCGTTATTTATACATACCTATACAAGGTTGATACATTTTTAAATACCATATATACAAGTGTATATAATTGTATAAGTATGTATAATTATGTATGAGTGTATATGGATGTATATGGATATATGAGTTATAATATTGTATATGGGTGTATAATATTGTATATGAATGTATATAGGTGTATAATATTGCATACGGGTGTATATGGATATAAGGGTTATAATATTGTATATGGGTGTATAATATTTGTATATAGGTGTATATGAATGTATATGGGTATATGGATTATAATTTTTGTATAATATTGTATATGAGTATATGGATTATAATGTTGTATACTATTGTATATGGGTGTGTATGGGTATATGAATTATAATACTCTATTAAAAAAAATAACAATAAAAAAAAAAAAAAAAAAAAGGAGGCAGTGGCGAACTCCAACAAAAAAAAAAAAAAAAAAAGGAGGTAGTGGAGAGAGAGGGAAGAAGAGGAGAGTTTTGGGTTAGAGCTTTGTAATGTAAGTTTTAGGCTATTTTTTTGCAATGTAAATGACTCAATCGTATATTTATGAAATTTTCCCTATAAAATATTGACGGAAAGAATGTGTGAAAGATATTGTAGGTTAAGTATGAAAGAATCAATCTAACTCAATATAGATAAAATTGAATAAGAAAATCATAAATAAAGATTCTACATTATTTTAGTGGGGGAGAACAGTTCATAATAACAGTATTAAACTTTCAATGCAATATATATGATGAGAAAAATTAAATAAAGATTCATAAAAATATTAAATAAAGAAATGAATTTTATAGAAAAAAAATTCCAAGCTGTCTTCGCTTGTTAAGGTAATCATTTCAAAGAAAACTAAATTTTACAGATTTATCACAATACAAATTAGTCTAAGATGAACTAATACTTTTTAAAAGGAATATTCGGTAAGGAAAACTTCACAGAAGTAATTAAAAATAAGTGGGTTAATGTAATAAAGCTACAAAATAAACCAATTTCAAAAAGGGATAAGATGCTCGATAGGACATGAATTCTAATATCATAAGTGTTTCTCATAGGAATGTCAGCAAATTAATCGAATTATATTAAATCTATAGAATAAATCAATACAATTTAGGAGAAATCAATAAAAGGACATCAATTCAAAACCTGAACTTTTGAATTAAGAGACATCAAGAATTCTTGTCCATTTCTTATGTCTCAATGTTGAGGGAAGACGATTAAAGTTGCTTTAGGGGTGATTTTAAAGCCCGTAATATTTTGGGTATTATACCATTTTGAAGAAGAAGAAGAAGCTGCAAAAAGAAAGAGATAGAAGTCATCTTATACAATAGCAAGAGAGTGAGAAAATCAATAGTTAGAAACAATGGGGGAAAATTGTGATTTCTTTGAATTACTACAAGTCCCTTAATTTGTGGGATTTCATCATATCTCATTATAAAATGCTGCAGAAAAATAATTGTTAAGACATTCGATGAATTGATAAACATTAGTTGTATGAACAGAAGAGAAGTAAGAAATTTACAATAGTATTTGAAAGCTTGTATTTTCTTTTAAAGATCGTAATAAAGACGAGAAACTCAAATGGAGAATATGTAACTAAAATCTCATGAAATTGGTATTTAGACATTTCTAATTAGAGGATTAAGGGGAAAAAAGGCCCTTTTAGAAATATATATATATATATATGTTTCTTGGTCAATGAGAGGTCCCACATCACCTTCCTCATTCTTAGAATTTCATCACTGGTATCTTGTAATCTTTCCTTAACCCACTCAATGGTGTTGTATCAGCTTCAGACTACTTCAGAAGGTAGATTATGAATAAGGTCATTTAACTACAATATCAGATGAAGCTAATAATTTAGAAATAATGAATTTAAATATACAACCAACAAATTCATCTGACCAATTGCGAATACTATTTATATATCCAAACAACAAAGTGCAAAGTCTCATAATCATTATTTTCACATATCAAGACCACAAGCTTACAAAAGTTACTTTGAATCATAACTTGTATATTAGTTAATCACCTTTGAAATGAAAGTGAAACATAAAAGAAGCAATTCATATCAATATTCAAACTAACCAACAGCGAAATCTCTATAAACAGATTTCTTGTCCATCTCTCTATTCTTATATTGGCACTGCCTTCTTTCCTTTCTTTGTTGTCCAGCGGGAAGTTCGCCACAGATTTAGCGTTGACTTATTTAGTTTTTGTATTTCCGTGAAATGACTACAACTTGATAAAAAGTTTAAAAAAAATTATAAAAGAAACTCAAAATATTGCTAGAATATGCTATCGAAAGAGAGGACATGGAGCTTATTTATGTAGAGGGAAAATATGAGGATGAGTCGAATAATTAATCCCTCACTATCACCACATTTAATGATATATCCTCAATTTGATTCAAGTCTACAAGAACGTGCCCATATCTTCATTCTAAAGTATGGAGTAAAATATGAGTATTCAGAGCATTAATTTGATTCATGTCTATAAGAAACGTGCCATACCGTTACTCATTTTATATTAATCAACTATTAGCCATTGTAATTCTTAATTGCTTCAATCAAGAGCACATGGCCTTTTGAATTTTTTTAACCTATAACCTAATTTTTTCAAATGAGCAAAAGCAAAAAAAAGGAGAAAAAAGATAAATAGCAATAGAGGTCATAGAAAGGTGTCACATCACCTTGTTTATGCCTAGCTTTATATTATATATAGATTCGAGTGCAATATGTGTAAAAAGTGTATAATCAATATATAATCTATACTCTGGCTAGAAAAGTAAACAATGAATTCAATTGGCTATTTGTATAAAGATTCCTAATTCATGCAAGTGTTCGTACAGTTAAGTGTTTGATCTTTTCTTCCGTTTTGTAAGAATAGGTGAGCTTCTCTTTTTGTGTTAGGTCCAGTCAATTCCTCCTTTATTATTGGGCTTCCACCCCGGTGATAGCCCAAAAAATCATAGCATGCCTTCATTGCCTTGATGAAAGACGGACCGCTTTTTCGGGACCTATTCTCAACATAGGCGGCAAAAGGAAATAGGAAACTCATATTGCTAGGAAACTTTTCATTTTATGCCAAGATCTCGTCTTCACCATAGATATTACTAAGTCTTTTATTCGCCTTTGGACAGTAATTCTAGAAAAAAACTTCGTATATTTTTAATGAAATCTCACTCACTTGGAAAAGAAACGTGGTAAACCTCTACTTGTAACAAAAAAAAATCATTCAATTGTCTGTATCATAGTAAATTGTAACAGAAAAGGTTAGTGACTTCTTTATTATTAAAAAATAATTTGTGACGTTCATAATACTTAGGTAGAGTCGATTAATTTTTTAAGTGTAATCAAATGAAAGTTGAATGAAGAAAACAAGAGTAGGGACTCGAGATATAAGTCAGGACCACCTAATCCAACAGCAAAAGCGAAGATTATTTGCAGGTGGATTAGATTTTCATTTTTATAAAACTACATACAATTATTTACGCTTCACTAAACCTGCTTCTTTGTACTGAGGTGTACATGGACCGAATTGCTTCGAATTTTTTAAATATCAAACCAAATTATTTCTGTCGGGTTTTTAAATCTATAAACCAGACCAAACCAACAAAAGTCGGATTTTTCAATATTGATTATTCTCGGATTTCTCGGATTTTTCATCGTATTTAATAAAAAGCACCATACAACAACAACATCTGCTTGATATCTAGCATTGAACTATGTCGTTAAACTAACTCCAAAATACAAAGAACCTTTCAAGATTCATATACCTTGCGTCTACAGGTGAAGAAATTATCCTGCATTTCATGGAGAAAGTAAAAATAATGAAGGAGGTAACTTCAATTACATAAATGAACCCTGTTTAGCCAAAAGCTCGGCTTCAGTTATTTTGGAAGAGGCATAGTTCATTATTTAGCTTTGAGAAAATTGCAAGAAGTAGCACTTATGTAAGACGTTGGTCTATAATAGTCTTTTAAATGTGCATTGAGGTAGTTTTAGCTGCGAGTGTTAATGATACGGCTCGGGCGGTTATTTTATAAAATTTATACCATACAAATTTTTTGGTTTTTTCATTTTGTAGAACCAAAATTAGACTTTTCGGAACCGTCCCATCATCTCGGTTTCTCTTCGGTATCGGTACGGTTCGGTTAATTTTCATTTTTTTTTAATTAAAAGAACAACATCATGTCACAGTCACTAGTAAAAGTTAAAGACACGATATCATGCATACTTCTATTGGACTTTGGCAAAAACTCTCTAGATATTTTTACTTTTTAAAAGGTGATGAATCAAGAAAACATGAAAGACGACAAGAATAAAGATTGATCCCACTATTTTACGGTAGTGTAAAATGATGTTAAGCAAAGACAAAAAGTATAATTTATATAGCACGATAGGGCAAAAATCAATCAAGATGAGACTCAAGAACTGAGTCTACTAAGATTAAGTATTCAATAAAAGAAATTTAAAATCATATGAGAAAAAAACATATCTAATATTTTTGTAGCTTTCTATCCAAGATCACAACCTGCACCTTTATACAGTGTCATACACTTATATACAAAAGACAAGTACACTATGTTTATAGGTGTTTGAATGTGTATAATGTGTAAGTATATACACTAAAAAACATAATTATACACGAATATACACACTTACACATTTATACAATATTCTATAATGTGTAGGTATATACACTATAAAATATACTTATACAATATTATACACAAAAATACGCACTTATACACAATTATACAATATTGTATATGTGTAGGTATATACACTAAAAAATATACTTATACAATATTATACCCGAAAATACGCATTTATACACATTCATACAATATTGTACAAGTATATTCTCTACATTTTTATAGATCTGGATGGTTTTGAATAAGAATTGCACTTTTATACAGGACATATACAGTATGTATATAGGTGTATAAAAATGTATAATAGTGTATAAGAGGTGGGTATACACCCATATACTACTATTATACAATAGTATACACTATTATACAAAAAATAACTCCAACACCACCAGCGGCAACAATAGCAGTCACCAACCATTGTCGGAGTTCCGTTTTCCGACGAACTCCAACACCACCACCAGATTTGAGAGAGGGAATATTCCGACAAAAACCACCTATATATAAGTATATACACTAAAAAATTTAATTAAACGGTATTATACAAGAAAATACGCACATATACATATTTATACAATATTGTATAAGTGAGTATAAACATAGATCTGGACTGATTTTGAATGAGACTTATACATAGTTATACACCTATATACATAAGTATACAAGACAGATAGATTATGTATATAGGTGTATAATAGTGTATAAGAGGGGTGTATACACCCATATACACTATTATACACTCACTGCATGCCCCTACACCTACCAGTTTCTCCACCTCCGGCGACTTCCCCACCGCTGATAACTTCATCTCCTCCACCATAATCGTCTCTGAAGTAGTAATAACTAATAAGAGCCTGTTTGGATTGGCTTATAAGCCGTTTTCAGCTTTTTTGAGTGTTTGGCTGACCAACTTAAAGTCATTTTGTGGTTAAAATAAGCTCAAAAAAAATAATTGGGCCCATTTGACTTAGCTTATCTAAAGCAGCTTATAAGCTGAAAATAACTTATAAGCCAAAAAAAAAAAAAAAGTTAGACTACCCCAACTTATTTTTTTTTAGCTTATAAGCTGTTTGCAGCTTATAGGCATAAGTCCATCCAAACAGGCTAAGTCTTTTTTCTGAATTGACCAAATATAACTAATTACATGCAAAAATTGTGTTAGAAATTAATGGAATGTGTCCACAGCTCGTCGAGGACCGTGCCAAACTTCCAGCCGGGCATTTAACAAATAATTTTAGCTTTTAACTAAGAAGAAAAAGCATCATCGACTGCTACTGGAGGGCACCAAATCAGAGTTGTATAAATGGAAATTGAAAATATACACTTATTTGAATAAAAAAATTGAAAGGGATGAGAGGTTTTGTTGTGGCAAACCTGTTGCGTGAGAGGGAAGAAGAGCAGCAGAGAAGAGAACACAGAGCAAGGAAACGCGAGCAGAGAGAGAGAGAGAATGCGAGGGAGAGAAGAGCAAATATGGGTAATTTTTTGTAAGATTTACAAATATGGGTCAATATTGGTAGCATTGTTACTCTAATTGATATACAACGTAATTAACTCTTTTTTTTTTCAACACCAAATCACTAATCGGTTTTTTTTTTTCCGATTTAGTTCGGTTTGGTGCGATTTATCGGTTTCCTTTGTACAACCCTACTTCGTACGATAAAATTCCTGGCTCTCTAAATAAATGATTGATAATATAATCTTTTTCATCCCAATTCACCTCTCAGAAACGTAAAAAGATCATGCACCTCTTTGAAATTATTGACCAAGATTGTAACTGAATGCCAAGATTTTTTGAACTCTAGAGGACATTAATAGCTTCTCCAATAATAAGCAAAAGAACGTAAATTAGAGTTGGCCTCCTGAACACACTTACACACCTAATTAAGAAAAGAGTTAACTTTTGAACACTCTTATAATCTTTTTATGTTATCAGGTTAAGTTAGACCAGCAACAACATGTAGTTGTACATAAAATTTCTAATAAAATGACATGTAAGATGTATTAATGCACAACTAAAACATAAAAGAATTTCGTGAGGAAGGTTCGTCGAACATGACAGAACCACTTTCATGTGACAACTTTTCAACATGTCATCCTTCTAGAAAAGAAGCAATAGAAGAAAAAGAAAAGGAAAGTGGAAAGAATTTTTGGGTCACTTTAACGCAAGGAGAAAATAAAATGAAGCGTAGAGATTAATCTATTGACTCTGAAGTTGCATAATTCTTCAGAAAAGGAAAGTGGAAAGAATTTTTGAGTCACTTTAACGCAAGGAGAAAATAAAATGAAGCGTAGAGATTAATCTATTGACTCTGAAGTTGCATAATTCTTCTGTTTTGGGCTCATTACTGATGCCAATTTCCATGTTTTTACACAAAAAAGATTACCTTGGATAGAACCCTTAAGTTTGGGATTACCCCAAATTTCTAGGCGAATTCAAAATATAAATTCACTCTATTCGACCTTTATGTTCTCACCATTAAATTCATTAGATGTTAAACCTTTATTACTCTATCCATTTATTTTTACTTGTCATGTTTCATTTTTCAAGAGTCAAACTACATAAATTTTGAATAATATATTAAAATATATCTTTTCATCATATTAATATGAAAAAAATTATAATTTATTGTATTTTTTGATATACTTTTCGAACATTGAAATTTTAATTAACCTTCAAATATTAGTCAACTTAACTCTCGAGAACGAAGCATGACAGATAAAAATGAACAGAAGGAATATCTTTTCATATATAATTTGTACTTTGTGTGCACTAAAGTCTGCCACTGCCAAAGTTTTTTTTATCGTCGCAGCCTTATTTGACGTTAGTGTTTGAACATATATATATATATATATATATATTAATATATATATATATTCTAACTATTCAGAAGAGTGAGTTTCCTCACTTCTTCATCGACATGACTGTAGACGACCAAGGGCATTGTTGTAATTTCAACTACTAAATAGTAAAGTCAGCTTACTTTTAAACTTTATCTAGACAGCAAGCAGTTTTTTCTGAAAAAAAGAAATCCCTCTTTCTCATCTATTTTAATACTCCAGAACTTATTTGGTGCACCTCTTTAACAACTGCTACTTACTTTTCAGATTTAATTATACCATCCTTAATTCTAGAATGTTTATTTAAATTATTATTATTATTATGTGCGAAACACTCCAGTCAAATCGTAGGAGACTTTGGTGTAATGCAATTCTTCAAAAGAAAAAAAGAAAAAAAGAAAAGAAGAAGAAGAAGAAGAAAGAAAGAAATGGAAACTTCTAGCGAGACATGTAATCACTGGAAATAAAACCCCGCGCTCTACACGGGCCCAAACACAGATAAAAGTATTAAATTTGATGGTTAATTTTTTAATGAATCTTGGATTGATAACAATAAAATAAGCTATATTTAATATTATAGAATCATAAAATTTGATAAAATCTCAGTGTGATTTTTAAATCTTTTAGCTAATGTTTACAAGTTATAGGTTCTCCTACATATAATATTATTCAAAATTAATTTTGTTATCATTTCAAAAACATATTTTTACTATATTAATATTTTTGGCAATTTTAAGGATAATACTGAAATCTAAATATAATTAATTTTATTGTTATTGATCTAAAACTCCCAAGACATAATTGATATAGAGGTACTTTGCAAAATTTAAGATGAAATTTGATAACAATTTACATATTTTTTTAATTCTAAAAATTCAATCAATCAAGACAATATTACTGAAAGTGGCTGTAAATACCAAAAACTTTTTCACTTTTTTTGGAATTTTTGAAGTTGGAGTTGTGTTTGGCCATAGTTTTTAAAATTGTAGTTTTTGGTGAAATGTAATGTAAAAAAGTGAAAAAAGTTGAAATTTTTTGAAAAACAAGTTTTTCTTATTTTTAGTATTCCGGAATACAACTCCAGAAAAAAGTGAATAATTTTTATGACCAAACGCCAAAAGTAAAAAAAGTAAAAAAAAATTCCAAAAAAAAGTGAATAATTTTTATGACCAAACGCCCGCTTAAACGATAACTCCAGCAAATGGAGAGAAAGTCTCAAATATGAAAAGCTAATGAAACCCACGCATACCAAAAAGCTAAGGTACAGCTTTTGGCAAACACTAGTAATAAATCAAACATGGACTGGGATTTTTGTCCAAGAGTGCAAAAGTACATGTACAAGGCAATCTAGTACAGTATCTTTAAAGCACCAACAATTCAGAATACCCAAAATACCCTTGAGGCTGAAGCAGACATGTTGAATAGCAGTCTGCTTCTAGCCCCTTATTAATAGTAGTAAAAATAATGTATGCCTAAAATTTCTTGTGTATTCTGATGAGTTAGTGTGAAAAGGAGAAAAGTTTTTATACATGGTGTCTAATCATTTTGTAGAACATTTTTTTGAGATACAAGAGGCTGTATCATAAACACCCCTATCTTATGCAGTTTTTAAATATTGACTATTCTTCTTTAAAATCAAAGAGTTGAGGTTTCAAATCGTAAAAGAAATATAAAAAAAAATAGTCGATTTGACCTTGTAGTTGAAAAGAAAAACAAAATAGTGACAGTCTAGCAAACAATGTATTGTTCAATTACTATAATTATTGAGCAAATAACGTACTAACTTACAGTGTTATAATAATTACGTATTGTTCATAACAAAGGATTCCAGTACCGGCTTGAAAGGAAGTGCTAACTTACAGACTTTTACAGTGTTATTGCAGAAGTTGGATGATGGCATTAGGGATGTCAAAATTAGTCTATAAAAATATTACTTGTCCAAATATATTTAAATTTTGGTTGGTTATTGACCCAATTATTTATTAGCCCAGTAAGTTTCAATCAAGCTCATTTCAACTCATAAAAAATGGGGCTGATATGTAGTCTAAATTGACCTTGAGAAATCTTATCAAATTATTATCAGCAAGACATTTTTTATAACCCGCTTTTAGCTCATCTTAGCTCAACTTATTTGAACTCAAGTAACTTTGGATGGATCAATAAACGCCCATTTATTAACTCAATCTATTTTAACCCGTCTATTTGACATCCTAGATGGCACCCAGGCCCAGAGATAGAGCAACCTAAATAAAAAAACAGTTTGATTGGATCTTCTTTACTTAAAATTACATAGTACAAATAAGATAAAAATGAATTCTTTAGCATAAATATAAATGGTTGAATTTATTTTGACATAAAACAAATTTCTATTCCCTCCGTCTGAAGTTATATGACACGCTTTTTTTTTTTTTTTTTTTTTTTTTAGAATTCTTTAGCATAAATATAAATGGTTGAATTTATTTTGACATAAAACAAATTTCTATTCCCTCCGTCCGAAGTTATATGACACACTTTAAAAATAAAAATAAAAGAATATCATCCTTTATGTATTAGACACAATTTAACTTTGAGGATTCTAATTTTACTCATACTGAGATGATTTATATTCATACATATATTTAAGACTTATTTTAGGTCACAAAATTAAAAAATCCTTATTTCTTTTTCCCGTGGCCAGCCAAACAACGTTAGATAAATTAGGTCCGAGAGAGGAATATTTTTGATTTCGCTGCTGATGGCACCTGAAATGTTCCACAAAAGTAGAGGTCAAAAAGAGATTTGTACCAAACATTCCCACCGGAGGACTAACAAAACTGAATGCAATGAGAAATAATTATAAAAGTTGTCGTAAAATAATAAAGGACCACCAAAATATTTATATCAATCCCTCAATTAAAGATGATTAGTTGACAAAATTTATTACTACTAAAGTTTCCTTGAGGCGTTACTTCCTCTCAATAGCGCAATCGGAGATGAGCCTAAACAATCGGTTGGCGAGTAGTCACAAAGACTGTTAATCATCCAGCATCACAAACAAAAAATGAAAAATAAAATAAAATTATGCCACTGTTTATTAATTCCTAAAACTGAACTAGACGGGCTAACACTCTTTGCTTTAAAATATTAGGAGCAAAAATTTAAGAATTAAAAAGTAAAAAATTGTAACACACAAAGTTATGATGAGATGAATATGACCACTTCATTTTTAATTAGAGTTTCATGTTCGAGCCCTAGAAATAAAGACATTACTAGTACGAACGACTCGCTTTTTAATAAGCCTCGCGTTGTGAATTCGATTTAGTCTGAGCCAGAGACCGAATATAAAACAAAAAAGTACCTGAAGAAGAAAAATCAGTATTGTGCACCATATAGTACGCTTCATAATTTAAATTTCTAGAACCCAAAGAAAAGTCCAAGACATTGGTAAAAAGAAACGACCCCATTGTCGACGACATTGACGCCCCCGACAAGTCTTCCATTTAAATCACAATATAAACAGAATATGCCAACCACCACAAATTAAAACACATACACTTTCCCCTTTACCCCGAAAAATTACAATTCCAATGGATCACCATATGTTCTCTCCAATCTTATACGCTCCTCTTCTACTAGCTTTATACATTATCACCAAACATTTCATACGCAAATTCAAAAATCATCCACCAGCTCCATTTCTTGTTTTTCCTTTTATTGGCCATCTTTATCTCTTCAAGAAACCTCTTCAACGTACCTTAGCCAAAATCTCCAATCAACATGGCCCTGTTCTTCTCCTTCAATTCGGTTCTCGTAAAGTCCTTTTGGTTTCTTCACCTTCTGCATCAGAAGAGTGTTTTACCAAGAACGATATTATTTTCGCGAATCGTCCTCATTTAATGGCAGGGAAACATTTAGGATATAATTTTACTTCGATGGCTTGGAGTTCTTATGGAGATCATTGGAGAAATCTCAGGAGGATCACTTCAGTTGAGATGTTTTCCACTCATCGTCTTCAAATGTTTCATGGAATTCGTGTTGATGAAGTGAAGTCTATGGTAAAGAGGCTTAATTCTTCTGCCATGGCTGAGAAATCTGTGGATATGAAGACTATGTTCTTTGAGTTGATGCTTAATGTCATGATGAGGACAATTGCTGGAAAAAGGTATGCTTAGCACATTTTTATTTACTTAATGGCCGTTTGGTAGGTAGTCAAAATTATACCGGGATTATCCGGAACTAATTTATCCTACCTTTTGGATTATTTTATTTCATCTAAAGAATAGTATAAAATAATTCCGAGATAAATGGTATAAGGTGAGATATTCATCCTTGGAATTATGCTTCATTTTGTACCTTGTTTGGTAGGAAATATAAATTTATCCTCCTATCAAATACGATACAAAAATTTAGCATGCACAAAACGACCCCTTAGGTGTACTTATTTCCGTGTGTCTTGATTATTTTTCACGTGCCAAGCACATAAATCATAATGGGAAGGGACTGAGGCAGATCTAGAATTTTATAACATGGTGCACCACTAAAGGAGAAAAAAGAAAAGTATAAGTGAGAATTTATCCTTGCTCCTTCAGGTAAAAAAACGTAGCATCAACTAACCAACCAAACGACCCCTTTAGGTAAATATATCGTTTAGCCTTTTTGAAGCATGATTCCAGCACTTCCAGCAGATAATATTAAATAAATTCTAAAAAATATATAAATAAAATATAATTTGGCGGAGAGACTTCACGGGTACCATAAATTGCCTTATAAATCCGTCCATGGGAAGGGGCAAATCAACCAATAATGAAGGAAGTTCAATTGAATCTCATACAAATAAGATAAAACCAATTTTTCTTTTTATATTTAAATTTTGAATATGCTTGACATAAAGGAAGCTTCTAGCTTAGTTATAAAAAATGAATCAAAATTTGATTCAGTTTTTGATTTCATCACTAGTAATGAGTGATGATGAGACTTAAACTTAAGATATGTGCGCTAAAACGTGTGGTTACCCTTACTAGCTTATAAAATTTAACCTGCTACAGAAAACACACTTTATTTATTTAATTATGTTTTGAGCAGGTATTACGGAGAAAATGTGGAGGACATCGAAGAAGCTACGAGATTCAGGGAAATGGTGCAGGAGACTTTCAGGATTGGTGGCGCGACGAATGTCGGTGATTTTCTGCCAGCGTTGAAGTTATTGGTGAGGAAATTGGAGAAGAGTTTAGTTGTGTTGCAACAGAACAGAGATGAGTTTATGCAGGATATGATAAAAAATTGCAGAAAGAGAATGAAGAAAGAAGGGACTGTTACTGATTCAGAGATTGAAAGGAATAAGAAATCATTGATTGAAGTATTGTTAACACTGCAAGAAAAGGAACCAGAATATTACAAGGATGAAATCATCAGAAGCCTTATGCTTGTAAGTTACTACTTCAATTTTGCATTAATCCTGAATTTTGATTTAATTTTAATCTCTGCACTTAATTTGTTAAGTATAATTTTTTTTTTTTTTTTGCCTTCTATAGATGTGATTTATGAAATGAAAACGGATTAATATGCTACATTTAATTCATGGTTTGGTCAACAAGTTTAGTACAAAGTTGAATGCTAATTTGGAGAATCCCATGGAGGAAAGACCAACCAGGCTACTACTATCCAAACTATTCACTTAAAAAAGGAAAAGAAAATAGTTAGAGAGAGAATTTAACTTTCTATACAATGATACTATTACTCCGTATTAGGTTTTTTAAAGGAGAATCCTATACTTAAGAGTAACGGTCAGAATAAGTAAAATTAGTTACATGAAAAGTAAAACAAAAGAACCTTCAACTTACGGATTAAATTTACTTTAGTTACAAGTTTTGTGGCGAAAATAACTGTAATCCCACTTTAGAAAGCAAGGATTTGGTGCAGCAAATCTATGATTAATAGCCTATTAGATGACAGTGGTCAAATATTCTCTTAGAAATTTCCTTTTCTTAGAGGGTTACAAGTTACAGCAAGTCTAAGACAACTTTTC
This sequence comes from Lycium barbarum, assembly GCF_019175385.1. NCBI lineage: Eukaryota > Viridiplantae > Streptophyta > Magnoliopsida > Solanales > Solanaceae > Lycium > Lycium barbarum. Next base: position 144,592,231 of record NC_083338.1, on the reverse strand, counting down.
CTGCTGTAATTGATTCAATTACTCAACCTAAATTGATATAGATGAAACGCAAATGACGCCACTAAAATATGGCACTTGTTTATTTTTTATCTCCACGTTACTATTAGGTGGTCCTGAGCTAGTGTACTGCCCACCGCTTCAAATATTTATTCTCTATTCGCTTTCTTACTTATTGGGATGTTTTAGTAGGTAATATCGTTGAAACGACAAGGCTGCATTTAATTGTATCAGTTTGAATTAAACATCTGTAGGGTCAAAAACAATTGTTCCCCATTTATTGTATGAAAATCTTATCAAAATTTTGTTTGGATTTGACATTCAAAAGTTGGATTAAGTTCTTTCTAGAAACCAAGGAGGGGGCAATGCTTGATATTTCTCGACTCTATCCTTGAGAGATAGTTGAACTAGCGACTCATGAATACTGCAATCTGTAGGGTTGGACAAGTCAATAACTCGAAAGCGTTCGATCTGATTCTTGAGCACTTCGCCTCTCTTTTTATTTATTTATTTTTCTAAAATTGAGTAACAAAATAAAAAAACATTCGAGTTAGTTATACATTCAGAACTAAAATATATTGCTAAACTTTGTGTAAATATTTTTCACACCTCAGTGCATAAAACTGAAACACTTTTAATGTTTGTAGGTTCTATTAGCAGCAGGGACTGATACTTCAGTTGGGACAATGGAGTGGGCTTTATCTCTAATGTTAAACCACCCTGAAACTCTGAAGAAGGCACAAGCTGAAATTGACGAACGCATAGGACATGAACGTTTAGTTGACGAGTCAGACATCAACAACCTACCTTACTTACGTTGTATAATAAACGAGACGTTCAGAATGTACCCTCCAGGACCTCTGTTAGTCCCTCACGAGTCGTCCGAGGAGACTACCGTGGGAGGCTACCGTGTACCTGGAGGCACAATGTTGCTTGTGAATTTGTGGGCTATTCACAATGATCCTAAGCTTTGGGATGAACCAAGAAAGTTTAAACCAGAAAGATTTGAAGGACTAGAAGGTGTTAGAGATGGGTACAAATTGATGCCTTTTGGTTCTGGAAGAAGGAGTTGTCCTGGTGAAGGATTGGCTGTTAGAATGGTTGCTTTGTCATTGGGATGCATTATTCAGTGCTTTGATTGGCAAAGAATTGGCAATGAATTGGTTGATATGACTGAAGGAACTGGACTCACCTTGCCTAAAGCTCAACCCTTGTTGGCTAAGTGTAAGCCACGACCCATAATGGCTAATCTTCTCTCTCAGATTTGAACACAATTGGTCTTGAACCACATGTTCAAACTAGAGTATTATTCATATTGGTCACTCTATATTAACGTACCAGTTTTGAAATATCTTATGCCTCAATGTATTCTTTGCTTAGTATATTGAAACTGGCAAAGAAAAAAGGGCCTATTTGGCTATTTCCATTTACTAGATGACAATACTATGATAGGAGAGTGATAACGTTTATTGCTCATAATTGGACGGGAAGTTTGATTCTTAAAGTAAAGTTGGAGGGTGTAATTTATGTACTCCATGATTATCACCCATTCCGATAGTGTGCAGTAAAATTCCTTGGAAAAGACTCTTGTGTTAACGCTCTTTGTTGCGCTTCAACAACCTTATAAACTGGACAAAGAAAAAGAAACAACCTTATCAATAGAGGGGCTAATTTCTGATGTTTTGCCCTGACCAGTTCCCTCATTGGCGTAGCTTACGAAGAAAATTTTACAAGTTTCTGTTTTCAATTTTTCACTCCCTTTGTCCATTTTTTACTTGTTCTGTATTTGGCTGAACACACCTCTTAAGAAGTCATAAATAGAATGACAACTTTACTATATCAACCCTAACTATTACTTACTAAGTTATTTAATGATTGAAATCAATCAAACATACTTTAAAAGTTGTGCAACCACTAACAATTCATTGAAGTTTCCAACCCAATAATTTATAGTAAGGGTAAAACAAGTATATGAAATGATAAATTATCTATTGATTTTTCAAACTGAACAAGTAAAAATGGACATCAATTTTTAATATAGAGGATAAGTAAAAATAGACGGAAGGAGTATTGACAAGCACAAGAAAGCTAAAGCTACAAAGTAAAGAAACCTCTTTGTGTGCTGTGAGCCATAATGAACATAGTTTATTAAGCTAGTATAATGATCTCATTTCCTTGTTAACACAGATCAATTTGGGCGTTAGTGGGAAATGTGGAAAAACAGAATTTAACCGGAGTTAGTGGAGTGAGCATTTTTTGTTTGCATCAAATAGTTAACAAACTCCAACTATTAGAGTTAGTGGGAAATTGTGGAAAAGAAGAATTTAACAGAAACATCTTGAAAGTCCTGTCAAGTTCTAAACTTGCAACAAAAAATTATACCAAATATAAAAAATAGCATAAACTACAAAAATTGCACCTCCAAATTAGTTCCAATTAAATAATTTTTTTTAACATTTTTAATTAAATCTAATAACCAGAGTTTGTTAAATATAAATGGAAACCAAAAGTATAAACTTAAAGGACATATTCTACACAAAAGACCAGCAAATAGCATGTCCAATAAGAAACCATTTCCTATATATTAGACAAGTCTAGCTTAATTAAATCAATTGTAGCTATCCAGAAGAATATCTCAAAATCATTTGTAGCCACCCATCCAGATGAATATCTCAATGGAATTCTCTTCCATTTACTTAGCTATTCCTATGTTTCTAGCACTGTATATCTTAACTCAACATGTCCTTCACAAGCTCCAAAAACTTCCACCATGTCCATTTCCAAATCTTCCAATAATTGGTCATCTTTACTTACTGAAAAATCCCATGCACAAGAATCTCTCAAAGCTCTCGAAAAAACACGGTCCAGTACTCTTTCTCCAGTTTGGCTCCCGAAAAGTCCTTATCGTTGCTTCTCCATCAGCAGCCGAAGAATGTCTATCCAAAAATGACATTATTTTTGCAAATCGTCCTCGGCTTATTGCTGGAAAACACTTTGGTCAAAACTACACTAGCCTTGCCTGGTCATCCTACGGTGACCATTGGCGAAACCTTAGACGTATAGCTTCTACTCAACTCTTATCATCATATCGCGTGCAAACTTTATCCGTTTTTAGAACTGATGAAGTTCATCTGATGATCCAACATCTAATTCAGAAGTGCAAGAACAATGATTCATATCAGAAGGTGGATATGAGGAGCATGTTGTTTGAGGTAACGTTCAATTCCATTACGAGGATGCTTGCTGGTAAAAGATTTTGCGGAGAAAGAGTTGTGGACTCCGAGGAAGCAACAACGTTTCAGGAGATTGTCGGAGAGCTAGTGAAAGTACTTGCAAAGTCAAGCAAACAGGAGTTCTTGCCATTCTTTCGTTGGTTTTCGTTGGAGGGGATTGAAAAGATGTGCGAAAATGCGCAGAGGAAAAGGGACGTTTTCGTGCAAAATTGGATAGAAGGATTTCGACAGATGAGGTCTAATAAGATCGAGGCAAATAAAGAAAACAGAGAGAGAACCATGATAGAGATCTTGCTATCACTACAAGAAACAGATCCTGAGTACTATACAGATGAAATGATCAGGGGCCTTATGATGGTAAGAATTCACAGTGTATACAAATATATTCATCACTGCCAAACAGTGGCGGATTTAGGGGTGCAATCCAAACCCCCTTCGCCAAGAATTATACTCACTCAATCCAAATTTACATGATGGTGTTTGACTAGGCATGACGTTTAAGAATTAAAAGAAGACTCTTGCAACTTGTGGTCTAAAATAAATCATAGATATTTATGTGGCTATAAATATCTCACTTAGTATACGACCAGGCAAGGCTAAATAAGGGGATTCAACATTTATTATATACAAAAAAAAAAGTTACTTGGAACACAGAGTACTATGAACCCGTTTTGATTGGGTTATAAGTTGTTGTTTCAGCTTTTTGAGTGTTTGGCTGACCAGCTTATAAGCCATTTTGTGCTTAAAATAAACCCAAAAAAATAATTGGGCCTGTTTGGCTTAGCTTATCTAAAACAGCTTATAAGCTGCTTTTTTTAAACCCATCCAAACAGGCTCTATATATACAAAAGTCAGTTTTTTTTTTTTTTTATATCGATGATGTTGATTCCCCTTGACTTATTCTTATGTTTACCTTTTTATATTTGAATCCCCTTGGTGAAAGCTACTGCTTCGGGATGGATTATAATTAACTTGATATGCTATTTGGCAGACACTTTTAACAGCTGCAAGTAACACCTCAGCAGATACAATGGAGTGGACAATGGCACATTTCCTAAACAACCCAGAAATCCTAAAAAAGGCAAGGGCTGAAATTAACAACGTTGTTGGACAACAACATTTGATCGATGAATCGGATATCTCTCAGCTACATTACCTCAAGTCAACCATCATGGAGACACTAAGGATGCACCCAGCGGTCCCATTGCTTCTGCCACACGAATCATCCAAAGATTGCACGATCGGAGGTTTTCATGTTCCGCGAGATACAATGTTACTAGTGAATGTGTGGGCGATACAGAACAACGAAAAGATTTGGGGTGATCCAGAAGTATTTAGGCCAGAAAGATTTGAACATATGGAGATGGGAAAAGACAATGGGAATCAGTTCAAGTGCTTGCCTTTTGGGTCAGGGAGAAGGGGATGTCCTGGTGAAAACTTAGCCATGCGTATGATCGCGTTGGCACTGGGATCACTTATTCAGTGCTTTGAATGGGAAAGAATTGGTGATGAGAAAGAAGACATGAGCGAATCGGGTGGTTTCACTGCACCTAAAGCTAGACCTTTGGTGGCTAATTTTCGTCCTCGACCAACAATTGTGCCTCTTCTTTCTCAAACTTGATTTGCACCCTTCTGTAGAAAGTATGAACTTCTAGTACTTTCATTTTTGTTTAAATGGATCGACATGGTCAGTGAAAATCAAATGGCTGGTTGGAGTCGTCCTTTGTGTTTCTCATATAATGTATTTACTAAAGATCTATCTGCTGTACAGTTTAAGGAGTTTTTTTCCTAATTTTCATCCCCCTAGATTAACGGAAAGTGATAGGTTGTTTTTCACATTTGTTTATAAGTACTTCTTGTGCTCACAGCTAGCACATTTGTACTGACAAAGTATAAATCAAATGGTGCTTTGGCTGTTTGGCCTTTCCTTCATAGCAGGCATTTGCACATGGGGATATACTTCTCTCTCTTGTTAAATAAACTTCTAAAGCGAAAAAGAGATCAATAATTGGCATGAGTATTCGTTAATGTGATGGTCAATGCCATGTTATCTCACCCTAAATCTGTTTACAGTTTTTCTATTAAGTAAATTACTTTCCTCTAAATGAATCAGGTTAAGGAAAAGGAAAGAAAAGGAAGCAAGGGAGAAATAAATAAAATAAATAATACAGGAAAAGCCAAGAGGAATGGTTCCTTCAACCATTAAAAGTACAGAAAGAAACAAGTAAGCTGTATCATGTACATACACACACAAACACACACACACACATATATATATATAGAATCAAGATGTACAAGCAAGAAGATACCATTGCTCCAAAAAACAAATGGTCTTGCGTCTTGCCTTTCGTCATCAATCAGCGGTTCAATCATTCAAGGGCTCTCTTGCCACAAGTGGAACCAAGATTTGAAGTTTATGGTTTCTGACTTGCTCTTGAAACGATAGTTTGTTTTAATTCTGACCTTGCTTTCTGGGAGGTTTACATTGTTAGGAGTAGCATTCGTTCTTGTTTTTTCACATGGATAAATTCTAAAAGAATCATTTTCTAACTAACCAAAAAAGGTTATGGATTAACTAAATACACCTGGCCAGCAAAGACTTGCTTAATTCAGATAACAGTCATAACACAAGTAGATAATAGATATTCTTAGATGAGTAGATAATATATATTCTTATCTAAGCTACAAGGACATTAATTTAATCCAGCATTGCTAAGACTAGATAATACCAGATATAGTAATAGAATATTGATTATCATCATCTTTTCTTTGTTAACAATCCATGGACAGTCTTATCTGTATTCCCCAGTTCTGTTCTTTGTTCTCTATATTTTTGTTTTTTTGATGACATGAGAACCCGCAGCCGCTACCCTTCGGGTGCGCACAGGGTAAACCTTTGTTCTCTATATTATCAGCCATCATTTTCTTCACAAACTACAAAACCTTCCCCCTAGCCCATTTCCAGCATGCCTTTCATTTGCCATCTCTACTAATTGGGTAAAACTTTCCACAGAGCCTGATGTGGCTATAATAGCACCTCATTATTTCGAAACAAATAACCATTTTAGATTCTGACTTGTTTATTCGTTCGTTGAGGTGAGTTGTGAGGAAATATAATGGCAAGAACGAGAAACAGTCCTAGATGGTCGCGAGATTTACGTGCACAAAATAATGTATACCTACAAAAATTGTACCTGCACAAAGCAGCGATAATAAAGAAACATACCTGCCACTTTATGTGACGCCACATATTGCCTTGTCAATTGGGGATATGAACTAATAATTCCTCAAGATTTTCTTCCCCTCAAGGCTAAGAGTTCTTTGAGTCCAATTATTATGAAACTTCTTTGTGAAGTAGATTCAGTTCCCAGATCACTACCTATAGCCTCCGATCGGTTCTGTGTAAAATATTGTACACCAAAGACAACCAAAAAGGAGAAGGAAAATGAACTCCTACTAATATCAGAGTCAGACTATGGATAATAAAGCATCTTTAACATCAAGAACCCATTATCAGAAGAGAATTCTTGAATTTAATACTATCACTGATTATGTTAGGAGGCGCATATGCAACGTTGACCAAATGGCCGCAGCAATTTATAATTCATCGCAGAGGGAAAATACCAGAACTCTTTCACATGATAATAGAATAGCAGGGAGGTCCAAGTGTATAAAAGTCACTTAGAACCCATTTAGAACCAAACTGTTGACTTCACAGTTCGAATTGTGACTTCTTGACCACTAAGTTGTGTGATTACAGATGAATATAAGATAATCATACGTTTGATTTTTGTCCTCGACCAACTATTATGCCTCTTCTTTCTCAAATTTGATTTGCATTCTTCTGCCAAGTACTCTGACTGGTCAGGCAATAATAAAACCAAAAAAGAGTTCAAGAAGATTAGCCAAAGTGATCTTTCATGTGAAAGTTCCTTCCTAATCCTTATCCCTTTAAATTAAGAGAGTGATATGTTATTTGTACATTTGTTTATATACACTGGTTGTATTCGGAGCTAGCACGATTGCACTGGCATAGTATAAATCAAATGGTTATTTTGCATTCGCGTCTCTGGCTACACGTATTTCTCTCGTAAGTTTCTTCTTAAGCGAATAAGAGTTAAGTAATTAGCAGAAAGTCCTTAATGTGATGGTCCCTTCCATGTTATCTCACGCTAAGCCTATTTAGAGTATTTCTATAATAAAATACTTTCCTTTACTATATGAATTTGGTAAAGAAAAAAGGAAGAGAAGGAGAAATAAGATAAATAATAGTACAGGAAAAGCCAAGTGGAACCAGTTTTTCGAGCAGACCTTGATTTCTGCTGTCTCATATTAAATGGATTACGTTGCTATCAGCCAGCAGTGACAATGCACGAACAAACAATAAAGGCTTAAAGAGAGAAAAGGTAAGATGTAGGAGTATCATATACCATAATATATATACAACGTCTAAATCAAGATGTAGGAGCAAGAAAATGCCATTGCTCCAGAAGATCCAAACGGCCTTGCGTCTTGCCCTGTGTCATAAATTAAATAATACTGACACAACCGGTTCAAGGGCGGCCCTATTTCGGGGAGGTTCACTGTGTTAGTATTTAATTAAATTCCTTCTTGTTAAGTTCAGAAGGACAACTTTTAAAAATTAAGTTTTGACAATTAACCAAACTGATTATGGATTAATCAGCTACCTGGCCTAAAAAGACTTGTTGCTTTAATAAATTAACATAAGTAGATATAAATATATCCCAGTCTAAGCTGCAAGGATCTTAATTCAAGCTAGCGTAGTTCAATCATCAGACATTATACTACAGTATTGCTGATTAATGATCCATGGACAGTCTTTATCTCTATTTTCTAGTGCTTTTCTTCGTTCTTGATATCATCAAACACCACAAGCTCTTATTTATTTATGTGGTAAGAGCAGCAACGAAGCTAGTCAGTACGTAAGCTTGTATTATAATCCTATTTCCAGTTTGTTCACGGGTCAATATAGTGTAAGCAGGGGCGGAGGTAGCTTTCATGATAGGTATTCAACGGAACCTAGTAGCTTTAGCCTTGATCGAGTCATCACAAGTATTAATATTATATATATGATGGTAAGAACGTAAACAGTAGATAAAGAATTGCTCATCAATAAGCAATTTTACCAATTTGATATGCTATTTGGCAGACGCTTAGAACACCTCTACATAGGCCAGTTGGGAGCCACGGTTTTCACTAATGTGTTCAAAAATATAAAAAAGTAAATACATGAAGATCCAAAATCTACCACTTATAAATTTAAAAAAAAAAAAAAAAACTTACATGTACAGTGTTAGAACTGTGGAACCCCTAAATTCCACGTGGCGGATACGAGTCGACAATGGCTCTTTTGCTAAACAGTCCTAGGAAAAAATAATAAGGATGTTTATTGACAACAATTGTTCGGTTGACGAATCCGATGTACATCAGCATCATTTCCACAAAATATCAAAATGGAAATATTGGGATCCGTTTGGCCATGAGAATTATTCATTTTTTTCAGATTTTTTTCACTTTATTTAAAAATCTCCTTTTGGCTTTGAAGTTATATTTGAAATTTGAAAAACGCCTAAAATTATGTTTTTACTTTTTTTTTTTCTAATTTTTGTACATTCAAAAATAGATATTTTTTGCAAAAATAGATATTTTTTGCAAAAATTATAACCAAACACAACTCTATCTTCAAAAAATTCAAATAAAGGAAAAAAAAAAATCATCCAATCCAATGATGGTACAGTTGATTACTGGTAAGGTAACTCAACTAACTAAAAATGGGCAAGACAATCATTTTTCTTTATTTTTTAATAAAAAATTAGTATTATGTTTTTATCATTTCATATATAAAGTTATTTTTCTTTAATGTTATAGCAAAAAAGTCACTTTATTTTTGCCATTTCATATACAAAGTCACTCACCATACTCAGATGATATTTCCGGTCTCTTAGCTAACGTGACAATATTTAATTGTTTCCAAATCACCGCTTCACTTTAATTTTAAAAAAGCAGACATTTGACAAATGAGCCCGTAATCAAAAACCGACCAGCTAATTTTTTAAATTTAGAAAAATAAGGATTGTTTAATCCTATGAGGTGCGATTGATGGAATGAGTTTGAACGATGTCCCAGATTTAAGAAAACATTATTAATTAATCCTTTCACAATCTTGTTATGAACTATTTCTTCATTATCAAAGATTGTTGCTATAATCTACGTTCATTCTGTGTTCGAACGTATGACCTCTAAAATATTTTATTCAATATAATAGTCTGTTTCCTCCAAAAATTAACAGTAACATTCACAAACATTAAATTTGTTCATCGTATCCCTTCTCGTCCTCCACCCCCTCTCTTTTCCCTGTCAAAACTCTAGCATGTCGAGTATTTTAGTTTGAGATTCATCAGTCAAATACGTAGCTTTTTAATTATTAAAGTGAGATTAGTGATTTTAGCAACGGGAAAATATTGCCCCGTTAGTTAAATGATCGAAGATATCACTTGAGTGTATTGAGGGACTTTGTGATTGAAATAACAAAATTAAAGTAAGTTTTCAAAACAAAGAAAAGTAACTTCATGTGTACAACGAAGAATAACTTTCTTGCGTGATTTCTATTGGTAGATTGATCTTTTGAATAATAAAAAATTGTAGCCCATGGTATGTTGCCCTCTTCCGCACCCGGTGATTGAACAAGATTAACATTGACTGATCCAGTGAGTAGAATATTACTCCCTCCGTCCCATAATAAGTGTCACCTTAGACAAAAACACATATATTAATAAATCAATAATGCAATGTGAAATTTACCAAATTACCCATATATAATAAAAACAAATTACTTTAACATTTTGATTAGAGCATGCACAAGAAGTAAACCTTTTGACATTGGAAATTCAACCATACCAAATTACTATGTGGCTTTTTAAATCATCATTTAGATGTTACTTTATTATCAAAGGGTAGAATTGAAAAAAACTAAGCAATTTATGTCTTGATTTTCTAAGATAACACTTATTATGGGACAAAAAAAATTTGGCTAAGGTAATACTTATTACGGGACGGAGGGAGTAGGAACTATAAATAAGATCTAATCAAGAAATATACTTTTTTCTCGACATTAACTTGATTGGTCGGTTTAAATTCTAAGAAATTACAGTAATTAATGAAACAAATAAATGCATGCTTGGAAGCTTAACAATTATGATGGCTGAATGGTTCTAGATTGATGATGTTCACATGACAATCCTGTTAAAGTCTTCTATTCACTTAAATAAATTAATTATCTGGACCACTAACCTTCTAGATTAATTATAGTCACAACAACGCCTTAGCGAATTCCTTTTATTGACTAACCAAGACGAATAAGTACCTATTTCTATCCTATTTGCATAACACGCCCCTGATGCCTAGGTTTATGAACTAGTCGTATTCAATTTTATTGCAATCTCCTTCAAGCTTGAATCAAGATTCATACATAGTAGTTACTGTTGATAAAGTAATCAAACCATTAAGCTCAAGATTAATTAAGAGCCCGTTTGGATTGACTTATAAGTTGCTGAAAACAGCTTATAAGTTATTTTTAATTTTTTTTTAGTGTTTGGTTGGCCAGCTTAAAGTCATTTTGTGCTTAAAATAAGCCCAAAAAAATAATTGAGCCCGTTTGGCTTAACTTATCTAAAGCAGCTTATAAGCTGCTTTTTTAAGCTCATCCAAACCGCCTCTGAATAACTCAATACAATAAATCTAACTCATTAAGAAAATATAAAAATTCTAGCAATCATCGTGTCCAGATCTCATAACCCGAGAAACAAGATAAGTCAACCATAATAATAATCAAATATTCACCCAAAAGAACATAGAAATCAAGAAAGGAAAAGGGTAAGATTAAGAATGAACTCTAGAAAATAATCCAAGCTTCAAATCCTCTTTTATAATATACAAAAAATATATATTTGCCGGCTATAATTTTAGGCAACGACCATACAGCGTAAACACCCCGTAAAATATTGTGGAGGAATGACTGAAAATACGAGTCTTTGCTATAGTTGGAGAGGTTGTTGAATATAATAAACAAAAGAGATGTAAACTTACGAGTAACATACTCTATGAAGTAAGAGATCGTTTTCCCATAAAACTCAATACTTAGCTCCTTATACTTCTCCTATTAATTTAATTTAGTAGCCCTTTTTGCCTTCTCTTTATTTGACATGATCACATGAATCAGATATAATTTGAGGATTATAATCTTAATAAAAAAAAGGGGCGGGTGGGCGAGAAAAAAGAAAAAACAAGTTACTTTCTTTTTTACTGCTATGCATGCATATGACAAATTGACATTTATCACCAAAACAAGTTTACTTTCTTTTTAACTGCTATGCATGCATATGACAAATTGACATTTATCACCGGTGATGTTAGGGGTCCCTACCATGTTATCTCAAATTAAATCTATTTAGGACTTTTTCAACCACGTAAGATGCTTCTATCAAATAGATTAAATAAAGAAAGTGGAAAAAATGGAACAAAAGGAGAAATATAAAATAATAATAATAATAATACAGGAAAAGGCCAAGTGCGTTTGTTTTTCAACTGTACTAGATTTCTGCAGTCTCATATTAAATGGATTAGGTTCCTATCAACCAGTAACAGTACACAAACAAACAATGAACGTTTAAAGAAGAAAACGTAAGCTTAGCATATGACATTACAACGTTGAAATCAAGATAACAGAAGCGAGAGAAAAAAAACTTAGGTGATTTCTTTCCATCACATGTGTTGATGAAAGGTAGTAGTCACGATTTGTTAAGGGTGTTCAAAATTTAGTATATACGTGTAACAAGCAATTTTTGTCCTACATAATAGTACTATAATTTTCTATATCCACCCTTGAAGTGCAAATATACTTGAACACCTTGGTCATATATGGTTGAAATTCGGTCATACTAACAAAACTTACATTTGTTGCAACTTCAAACACATATTTTTGCAACTTCAGTCCCGTATGTATTAAGCTGATCCCAAAGTGGCTAAACTGGCAAAAAATTTGAACTTCAACTACAGCTTAAATAGTGTCCCAAAATCGGGTATTTGTGCACTTCAAGCTGTCCGTAAACTAACCTTAAGAAAGAAAAGATTAGAGGCAAGTAAAGGGCAATTCTGCGCCTTCTTTTGGGGTGGTCTTTAAATTTTGCCCCTCATATTTGAAATCTTTAAATTTTGCCCTTCGGCTAAAACCCATGGGTTCCAAGTTCGAACCCCCACTCAGTCAAAACTTTTAAAAAAAATCACAAGGCAGAGTTTAAATTTCGCTATGCCCCCACCGGCATACACTTGTTAAGGAATTACCAAAGTTATGCCGGACCCGGCATACTTATGCCTTATGGGCAGACTTAGCATAAGCATGCCGGATCCGGCATAACTTTGATAATTCCTTCACAAGTTTATGCCGGATCCGGCATACTTATGGGCAAACTTTTAGTTAAGCCTTAACTAAAAGTTTTTTCCTAGTTATGCCTTATGGGACAGACTTTTAATTAAGGCATAACTAAAAGTATGCCCCATAAGACATAATTTTTCCTTAAGACATAGACTTTGTTTTATAAGCCAAATTTGGTTTGTTCAAACTCCGCATATTGGCAACCAAATTGAACTTAACATCAGCCAGGCAGTGACGCTGGGAAAGAAACAGATCATACATTGGCAGAAACAAAGCATGCTCATAAAAGGTTGATATTGTTTTTATATTTTATCTACTGGTGCATCATAGGATGTGTCAATTTGCACAACTTGGTAAGTGCAAATACTAACAGACTGAGATACATTTGCAACATTTTAAGACCTGAATATGCATTAAGATACATTTAGGTAGAACAAAACATCCACATTCTTTATTGGTTTGTTATGATTTACTGGTCTGGTCCCATTAAAAGTTTGTCCATAAATACGGCTGACCCAGCATAAACTTGTTAAGGAATTACCAAAGTTATGCCGGACCCGGCATAAACTTGTTAAGGAATTACCAAAGTTATGTTGGACCCGGCATACTTATGCCAAGTCTGCCCATAAGGCAGAGTATGCCGGGTCCGGCATAACTTTGGTAATTCCTTAACAAATGTATGCTGGGTCCGGCATACACGCGACCCAAATCTTGCCTTGCAAGTTTTTTTTTTAATTTATGCTTGAGCGGGGGTTCGAACCCAGAACCTTATGATTTCTGCGTGAACGCCCAGGGTTGCAACGCAAAGGGCAAAAATTAAAGACCAACAATATGAGGGGCATAATTTAAAGACCACAAATATGAGGGGCAAAATTTAGAGACCACTCCAAAAGAAGGGCAATCCGCGCAAAAAAATGGCAAGTAAAGGCCATTGCTCCAAAAATCCTATGTTGTCTAACCTGGACAAATGAACCTAAATTAGAGTACAGCCAGAAATTGCGTCTTGCCATTCGTCATCAATCATCCAAAGGTCCTCTTTATGGGATGTTTACTTTGTTAGTATCTAATTCCTTCTTGTTGGTTTACAAGGATAACTTTTCTATAATTAATAATTTTCTACAACTAACCTACATTATAGGGATTAAACAAATACCTAGCCAGCAGAGACTTCTTGTCTAATTAACCAAGATTTAATAGTATTATTCTTGTCTAAGATGCACAGATCTTAATACAACAAGCTAATAAAACTAGATAATTATCAGGCATAATACTACAATACTGAACATCTTCATCATTTCTTTTTAATGATCCATGGACAGCCTTTATCTGTATTTCCCAGTTCTTTTCTTTGTTCTTTATATCATCAGCCATCATTTTCTTCACAAGCTACAAAACCTTCCCCCTAGCCCCTTTCCAACACTACCTTTCATTGGCCATCTCTACTTATTGGGTAAACCTTTCCACAGAGCCTTATTCAAAGTCTCGAATCGTTATGGTCCAGTAGTCTTTCTTCAGTTTGGCTCTCGGCCTGTCCTCCTAGTTTCATCACCTTCAGCAGCAGAAGAATGCTTTACCAAAAATGATATCATCTTTGCCAATCGCCCTGATTTTCTCAGTGGTAAGCATTTCGGGTACAATTTTACCAGCCTTGCCTGGTCCTCTTATGGAGAGCACTGGAGAAATCTTCGAAGAATTTCCTCTCTTGAAGTTCTATCTTCCTATAGAATTCAGACACTATCAAGCATCCGTTCTGATGAAATAAACTACCTGATTCGTAGACTCTTTCGAGTCTCCATAGAGAGTCCGGAAAAAATGGTGGAGATGAAATCATCTCTTTTTAACTTCACGTTCAATGTGATATCAAGAATGATTGCAGGAAAAAGATATTACGGAGAGAAAGTAGAGAACTCAAAAGAAGCTAACCTATTCCAGGATATATCAAAAGATACGCTAGCCATTATTCCAAAGGCTAATATTTTGGATTTCTTGCCATTCATGAGGTGGTTTGGATTGCATAGTGTTGAGGAAAAGATGACGGAAGTACAGGAGAAGAGAGATAACTTTATGCAAAACGAAATAGACGAGCATCGACGGTCAAAGACTAGTGGTTCCTTTCCTTCAGCAGAGGTTCTGGCAGGGAAGAAGAAAACTATCATGGAAGTCTTGTTAGATTTACAGAAAACAGACCCCGAATACTACACAGATGAAACAATTAGAAACCTAATGTTGGTAAGACTATCAGACATCTATATGGTTTTTTGTATATGAAGATCCACTCAGAAGATTATTTTCAACATGCTTCACATGCTTTTGTTTGCATGTGCAAAGGTCTTCTTATAACTAGATTCTTTATTCTTAATGACCATTCATTGTTTTCTTTGCTTGTGTTATCTTGAGTTAATAATATGTCAAGCTCAGATGGAATTTGACACAAACTGGTATACTGCTGGTGTTTCTTGGTAAAAAGGCATGCTTAGATGAATCTAAATGCTTGTGTACCTAGATTGATATATACATAGTAATCTAGTATGGGTAGGTAATATTGACTATTTTAATTCTATTTGTGTCTTACGCTGGATATAGATCTTAAAATGAAAGATATTGGAACTTTCAAACTCATTGACCCTATAGAGTGTCTTTGCTTCTGTCTATATCTACTGTTCCTTTAAATGTTGTAGACTAGTTTATACACTTTGTTTTCTTATGCATGCAGGTCCTACTCCAAGCTGGATCAGATACTTCAGCTGTAACATTAGAATGGGCTTTTTCACACTTGCTTGACAATCCAAAAATTTTAAAGAAGGCACAGACTGAAATTGACAATCATGTTGGACAAGACCACCGAATTGATGAATCCGATTTTGCTCAACTTCCTTACATCCGATGCATCATCAATGAGACATTGCGGATGCATCCAGCAGCCCCTTTACTTGTGCCTCACTTTTCATCAGAAGAGTGTAAGGTTGCAGGCTATCAAGTTCCGCGTGGAACAGTTCTATTAGTGAATGCATGGGGCATACATCATGACCCCAAGGTATGGGAGGACCCAGAAAAGTTCAATCCTGATAGATTTATAGGCTTTGAAGGTGTCAAAGAGGGCTGCAAGTTTATTCCATTTGGATCAGGAAGGAGGGGTTGCCCTGGTGAGAACCTAGCCATTCATGTCATTGGATTGGCACTAGGCTCACTTCTTCAATGCTTTGAGTGGGATAAGCCTAACAGGGAGATAATCGATATGAGTGAAGGGACTGGGTTCACACTTTCACCAAAGATTCAGCCTCTACTGGCAAAATGTTCTCCACGACAAAACATGGTTAAACTTCTTTCTGAAATCTAATCCTAACCAAGATTCTAATAATGTATGCCATTACTTCCACATAAATAACTAAGCATTTTTAAGATTCAATTTTCTTATTCTATCATTCGGTGAGGAAACCTAATGCCAAGTACGAAAAACAAAGAAAGAAACGTACCTGCATAATTTACGCATTCAACAAATCCATTGGCTTGTAAAAATATGAATTCATTCTCCAGAGTTCCACCCTCTCATGGTGAAATTATGATGAATTAGGTTGGATAGCTGGTAGTTTCACTCTCCTAGAAAATGCTTATTTTATTTAGCCACAATCATATTCATACAGTAATTTTATCCCTTCTTTATGTTGGACCTTGTTTATTAATGTTGTTGCTTTGTCAAGTGTGTCGCAGAAAACTTTTCAATACAATCCTAATTGCTAGCTCCAATTCATAGTTTTGTTATAGAGATACACAATACGCGGAAAATACTTTTGTGACACCTTACAACTTCTTACTGGGACAGTATTACTACATAAGGCATCTGCAAGTGTTCAGAGGCACGTGTTTTGTTCAAATTCCTGCAAAACTAGGAGAAAAATTGGCCCCAGTACACAGCACACAACCAAAAAAGAAAGAAGAGCAAACTATTTCTCGAAGCAAGAATATAGGAAAGCATAAGGAACACCAGATGGCATAAGTTCTATGATAGTAACTATAATACTGCATGGTTGTCAGCAGAGCATATTGATTCGTCGACCTTGCATTGATATCCGACCTTTCATCAAACAGATAGTATACATGTATAACACTCACAACTAGTATCAGCCTATCAATAGCAAAGCATCTCTAATATCAATGGCCCATTATCAGAAGACAATCCGTGACTGGAACTTTAAATAGGCAACCAACAGTGACCAAATTGGAAATACCAATTTATAATGCATCTCGGAGCACAATTACCAGAAGTTACTTTCACGCGGTTAACAGGGGAGCAGGATAGATTAACAACGCAATTCGGATTTGAACTCGTGACACAATAATTTGAATTGTAACTTCTTCAGCACTATACTATTCCCTTAGAGATGTCCAGAGAAAAAACTTTCAGGTCACTATTGTGAGGTAAAAGACTATACTATTGTGAGGTAAAAGACTATCTCCCTTGCACACTTTCCGAAATATTAGGACCCGTTTGGCCATGAGAATTATTCAGCGCTTAGCCGTGAAAATTCCAAATACAACTATTTGAGAAACACCTAAAACCCTGTTTTCACTTTCAATATATTCAAAGTTCAAACAACCAAATATTTTCTTTGCAAGAACTATAACTAGACACAACTCCAATCAAATTTCCAAAAAGAGTCAATATCTGGTTTTCATGGCCAAATGCCTATTTAGTCTTATTGTCCACAATCACAGGTCAGGTAAATCATACATATGAAAGACACATCTAAATACTCAAATAATCATTGGCGTATTAAGTACATATTGGGGCATTAACAACAAATTTATAGTCTCTAGAAATCATAAATCACCATTTCAGTGAACCTCAGACGTTTGTGTTACTCTTATTGGGGCATCCAAGAGAATTTAGAAATAAAATTCATTAAGTTTCATCAACTTGACCAATAAGAGAAATTCATTACAGGAAAGAATAAATACTTGAACACACATGTATGAACAGAATCAGAAAATTAACATGTGTAATGCAAGGTAAACTAAACTGACATTGATTAAAAACTGATGGCGTTGTTCATATTCCAATCGTTGGATTTGGCGATTGAGCAGTATGAAGAGATATTCAGATGTATTTGTGCTTGTGAGTTTAATTATTGTTGTTTCGAAATTGAAATTTTGAGAGAGATTTTTGATGGGTTAGAATAATTGACTCGTTTAGCCTAAACTCGGACAATTGCACAAATTGAAGCTACTCTTTAGATTAAGCTCCTCGATTCAAGTTATTTAAAAAAAAATTCTTTTTCTTCAAACTGAGATTAAGATGAAGTTTTAACATTGTGAGTATCTTTTATATTGAATAATTGACTCGTTTAGATTAAATTTGTCTATTTGTACAAATTGTCTTTTTAAAGCTACTCTTTAAACTATGCTCCTCGTTAATTCAAGCTATTCAATTTCTTTTTTTTGCGCGGATTGGCCTCTTGTGTGGTCTTTAATTTTTGCCCTTTAATTTGGTGGCCTTTATATTTTGTCCTTCGCCTAATACTCCAAGGTTATGGATTTGAATTTCAGCTCAGTAAAAAAGAGAAAAATCGCAAGACAGAATTTGCAAAACTGGCCATACAAATTCTATCTTAAGACAAAATTTGGGCAATAAGGGCAAAAGTTAAAGACCACCAATTTGAGGGACAGAGTTTTGGGTTAAAATTGTCCCTTATTTATGGGAGTAGGTTCATTTTGGTCCCTCAAATATTACCCTGAGCATATTTGATCCCTTATTTATGGGATTAGGTTCATTTCAGTCCCTCAAATATAACGCTAAGCATATTTAATCCCTTAACTATGCTAAAGCGGGGCACTTTTGGTTCCCCTAATAGAACCCGTTTAAAAAGTAACGATGCTAAACCCATGTGACACTCACGTGACTCGTAAAAGGCTAAACCCATCAGACAAAATGCAAAGCAAAGTAATGACATTTCTCTAAAAAATGCAATTCATATAAGATATTAGCAAAGCAACTCATAATATTTGGATCATATGGTTGGTAACCAACTCTTAAACAGTAATCTGGTAGCACACATGGAACCGTTTCACTTACTTTGGAAGCATGTGAATATAAAGTTATTTTTGTTAAATATTAAAAAAATAAAAAATTCTTTTTAACAACTGTTATAAATTATCTTAATTGTGGAACCGCTCCAATTTTTTTCGGAAGCATGTGAATGCAAATTTTAATATATTAGATAAAGTTTCTGCCTGTTTTAAAAAATCAACTTCTTCTTCTTCCAGCCAATTGAAGCTTTCTACAGAGAGGCTAGGGCTTTTTCCGGTGAAGTGTTTCTTCATATGAAGTTGGGGAGAAAGGCGAATGAGTTTAGTATTTTTGTCCGATGGGTTTAGCCTCTTACAAGTCACGTGAGTGTCACATGGGTTTAGCACCGTTACTTTTTAAACGGGTTCTATTAGGGGAACCAAAAGTGTCCCACTATAGCATAGTTAAGGGATTAAGTATGCTTAGCATTATATTTAAGGGACCAAAATGAACCTACTCTCATAGATAACGGATCAAATATGCTCACGGTAATATTTGAGGGATCAAAATGAACCTACTCCTATAGATAAGGGACAATTTTAACCCAAAACTCTTGAGGTACAAAAATTAAAGACCACCCTAGCGAAGGACAATCCTGCAAATTGCCCATTCAATTTTCCACATTGTCTTAAGTCCCATCGTTGTTGGGCAACTTGCACGATTTCCTCATTCTCAGGTGGTCTTTCATTTTTGTCCCTCAAAGTTTTTAATTTTACCCTTCGCTAAAAATTCCATAGTTCTGAGTTTTGAAGTTAGAACCACTGCTCAGTCAAAAATTGAAAAAAAATCGCAAGACATAGTCTTGCTACCTTCAGGTAGAGTTTCAAACTTCATCTTAAGGCAGAGTTTGATTTTTTATTTTTTTTTAACTGAACTGGAGTTTAAACTCCAAATCTCATGACATTAGGCGAAGGACAAAAATTAAACACCAGCAACATGAAGGGATTTAAAGACCAGTGCCTTTGAAGGGCAATCCGCACAAAAAATGATCGTTGTTTCGAGACTGAAATTTAAGATGCACTCCTATTGTTAACATTTAAAAAAAAAATTATGGTTGAACAATTGACTCTGTTTAGTCTTATACCATGCATTTATACAAATTGCTTTTTAGGCTACTCCTTAGATTATGTTTCCCGTTAATTCAGCGAAATGTAGCTAGTTGGACTAAGAAAAGACAAAATAATATGGCCCATACAATACAAATACCCATTTAATAGATGGTTTACTTTGGGTTACAATCCAAATTGATTCAATCGAAAATTTCCAATATCCCAACCCATTAAAGGTTGAACAAGATTATGTTAATATTTTCACATATTCGCGTCATTCGCACAAATTTCCTTATTCAGGGGTGGTCTTTAATTTTTGTCTCTTAAATTGCAGGTCTTTAATTTTTGCCCTTTCGGTACTTTTAAGGGGCCAAAAATATCCCTGAAATTCTGGGTTCGAACCCCAATAAAAAAAATCGTAAGGCAAGTTATGCCTAAGGCATAGTTTCTATATAGAAGTTATGCTTTAAGGCATAACTTTTGCCTTATAAGGCCTAACTTGGAGCTACAACATAACTAAGTTAGGTCTTATAAGGCCTAATTTTCGCGAAATCTTACCTTGCGAAATTGTTTATTTTTTTTCACTGAGCCGGGATTTAAACCAAAAATCTCAGAATATTTTTGACCACTTTTTTAAGTGAAAGCCAAAAATGAAAGAGCAGCAATTTGAGGGCAAAAATTAAAGACCAGCGGTTTTGAAGGACAATCCGAGCAGAAAAAAATGTTATGGGCTACACAATAGATGCATGGAGCTGCGAAAGAAAATAGCATGACAATTATATCGAATACTTATCCTTAAATTGATCGAGTCTTCATATTGAATTAGATCTGTACTCCACC
Organism: Lycium barbarum; assembly: GCF_019175385.1. Classification (NCBI taxonomy): domain Eukaryota; kingdom Viridiplantae; phylum Streptophyta; class Magnoliopsida; order Solanales; family Solanaceae; genus Lycium; species Lycium barbarum. The sequence continues at coordinate 144,571,597 of NC_083338.1, read as the reverse complement.
TAAAATAACAAAAATGGGTTTAGCTATCCTACAACATGAATACCCATCTTTTAATTTCCTAAATTACCCGTGCCAATACATCAAGCAAGAATAATAAAAGGGACTTTTATGTCTTTCTGCTAGATAAATAAAACCCCGTTCTCTTTGTCCTCTTCTCTTCTCTCTTTCCTCTTTCTGTACACTTTCTTCTCTACCATCCATGGCCAAACCAAAGCTAAAATCAAAACTGATAATGCATTGAACTCACGGTAAATCATGATAACTCCACCCAATTTTGTTGGGTTTATTGTTAGTTAGCAAACTAATGGCATTTACTGTGTAAAATCTGGACCCCATTTTCACCCTGCTGAGAAAGAAAATGAAAAAATAGCTTCACATTTTATTGGACAAAAACCTGAAATTTTTTCTTGTCCTTCTTTTAGGTGAAAAATTACTCAAATGCTGAGAACTAGTTTGATGGACAATTGCTAGTTTTTTTCTGGAAAAAAAAGAAGAAAAGATTTAAAGAATCCTATAGTTTTGTAAACAAATTCATTCTACTTCCTTTGATCGGGTTGAATAGCACCATTCAAGATTCATTAATTTGAAAGAATTGGGAACAAGTCAATAAATTTTCTAGTGCTTCTTCAAGTATTTGGTTATTTTAAAGGATTTATAAAGAGGTATTAGAACACTAAATTCTTACCTCCATTATGCATTCAGTGTTGGGAAAAGAGGAACAAAATCATAGAATTTCAGGGAAGAACGGTGAGTGCTTCACAGGGGCGAATTTGTGTATAAATTTTAGTTCACGTGAACACATGATCACTCGATTAATCTCGATATATTATGTGTATAATTTTAAAAATATATCTAATATTAACTAAGTAAACACATGGTCATAATAGGTTGAGTGGAGCACTGATCAAAGATTATTTTTGTATTCTAAGGTCACGGGTTCAATCCCCCCGCTGGCGCATCAGAGCAAGAGGGGAGGAACTGCCAAGAGAGAGAAGGGGATGGATTGGTGGGGTTTTAATTTTTGTACGAAAAGACAAAAAGGCCCTTACCATTAATGAAATAGTAAGGGTATTTAAGTGAATCAACAAATGGGTACAACCTTCAAAACCCAACAAAAATATGATCTCGTACACTACAATATTAGATTGGATAGGATCAAAATCTCGTAACAGACAAGGAGAAAAAGTGGCCGATTTATGAAGGAGAATAACAAAGACCGGCTGGCCATATAACAAGCGGTGTAAAAAACTTTGAATTATCTAATGGTGTTGCTTTAAGATGCGACTATTTATGGTTAAAATATATCCATCTACTCATCAATCTCGGATAAATGTATGTATGTGGGGGCAAAAGAATGGTGAAAATAGAATCTCTTGCCCTCTTATAATTTGAATAGAAGAAATGACTTTTTCAAATTTCGTATGTATTTTTTTCAGATCTTTTATGTGTAAAAATTGATCTCTTGTAAAAAAACCATAAAACTAAATAAAATTTATAAAAGATCAAAAATCCAATTCAACAGCCCATGGTGAAAATGGAATGGCAAAGTTAGACTAAGGCACAAAAAATTGTACTACTTGGAGACAAATTTCCTTTTCCTATACTCACTAGTTGCGAGCTTATGGTATAATGTTAGTGAAGGGTGAAAATTAGTTGTGCTCTATGTTCTTTTGCGTGGCAATAATGTATTGTTGGAAACGAATCAATCAAATGTTAGACGGAGTGCAATCATGACGGAGTGCAATCATTCTAAATAAGAAAATGATCTTAAGGCTCATTGGTTGATTGGTTAATTATATTCCTATTCCTGATTAACCTAAACATAGTTAGCAACAATATATGCTAGAACTTGCTTTAATTGAGGACAATTTACCTAAATTAACAGTTCAATGATAATAAGTGTTAGTGACAACATTAATGTGTATGCTTAAAGAAAGTTATGCATGACCTTATCCTTTCTTTTACGTTTCCCATACTTTTCTAAGACGTACAGGCTCAACGGCTGCGATAGAATATATGGAAACCATTCATTTTTAATTAAAATCTAAAATAAAGTAATAGTAGGTAGGAAGCGTTTCCTTTTTTCTTTTTTACTTAATAGGCCTTCAACGGTATGAATCTAAATTAGTTGAGGCCCGAAATTAGTATCACAATTTCCTTTAGGAAGTATTTCAGAAAAATAAATTCTGTAGATAAAATGGGTTCGTTAATTGTTGTTTTAAAGTTCTGTGGATATTCTCAATTGAGTTTTGTAAAAAGGTGCCACATAACAATTTTCTCTCAGATAGAAATAAAGGATACAGAAAACCTTTTTTTTTCCTTGAAAAGGCACAAAACAAACTTCTCTAAAATTAAAATATTGGCACTTCTTCGGGAAGTGAGATGAGAGATGACTAGTTAGTTTATGCTCTAGAAAACAAAAACAGGAATATTTGAACAGAATAAGTATAATGCCATCTTGCTTTTTTAACTTTAAAAAAACAACGACCAACATTTTGCTAAGATTGAATATAAGATATGAAATTCTGTTATGATATGTCCCTCATGCTTTTGGTGCATTCATACGTTTTCTCTTTTTCCATAAACGACGCAACCCTTTGCCTGATGAATTACGTAACTCAATTGCGTCCCTCTTATATTTTCAAGTTTTATTATTTATCTATATATGATGTTTATACCAAATAATTAATGAATAAATTAAATAAAACGAGTCATATGTACATACATATACGTCTGTACACCTAACCATTATTAACTACTTACTTATATCTTTTCTCATCTCATTAATACATCACTTGGCCATGTTGAATTAATGTAGTTTAGTGTAAATATCAAGTATGCATCGGTTTTATTGTTAGAAATTCTCTATTTAGTGGACACACATATTTAATATAATTGTACATAGATATGTTATTAATTAAAGACGCTCATTTTTCTGATCTAACAAAGTGTTATTTTTTTTAGCTATATATAAATCTTGTGTTATAAGGTATGATTTTATATGCGTGGAAACCTAGTTAACTCTTCAGGTAAATAATTGATAGGTTCATAACTGAAAAGTTATACCTCTTCTGAAAGGTTACTTTGAAGAGTTATGTCTCTTCCGAAGAGGTGTCTCACTATTATATGTATGATTGTAGTTCCTAAGTCTGTTATTAATTATTTTCCTCTCTGCCCCATTAAGAGAAGTGTCATCAAGAAAGTAATAAGACTTATAAGATCATGACTTCCTTCTATTGATTCTTACAATGGATGAAAAGTAAGTGTCTTTACTAATCTTCTAGATTTATATCTCTGTCTAATAATTTACTTGCGATCCTGTATGGATTGAGTAAATTATTCCAACAAGTGGTATTAAAGCTCGGTGTAGTTAGATTATTAGACGTGATCTAAAAGAATTTATGATCCATGAAAAATATTGCAGATTAAGTTTTCATGAATTTGTGGATCAAATTTCCAAGCACTGTTTCGATCTTCTCAATGAATTTTGCACGCTGGTGTATCAAAGCATTATTCTGCCATTTTTTGCCAGTGATTCTTGTACAATTCTTTGCAAATCCTTTTTATAATAATTAAAAAAAAAAAAGGGAAGAATAACTTTGATAGGGGGATGCTTCATTTTGCCGGTTGTTGTTGGTCTTCTGCCGATATATGAAGGATGCTAATGATGGCAGAATCCCTTTTTCAATACTAACTCTTTTAATATATTTTTTATTCTCTTGATTTAAATAAAAGGGGTAAAGTAAGATTTAAGTAAAGCTTTAATGCTTACAATGTTTTGATGTCCAATATTTTGGTTGGGATTATGTTGTTTCCTTCCGTTACCATATTCCATATTATCATTTTTTTTTTTTTGGGAGCAATTATTAAAGACACTTTCTTCCTGATCTAATTTTTTGTGGCACTTTCTCCTTAACTTTATAGATCGTTTTCTTTTTAAAGTTATTTTAAAGGATGATTAAGTTAAGGGGGTGGCAGAGAGTTAAAAGTGAAAAATACCACAGTTTACTTGCCGCATTATGTTCTTTTGGTGGAATTTTTGTGCATATCCAGTTCTGCATATTTGTTTTAAATTTATGCAATGTTAAAGTGTTATTTTGGTCAAAGTTATTAATTTTTATTTGACGTTTTCTTTGAGATTAATATTTTAAAGGGCTAATCAAAATAAACTGGAGGGCAATTAAGTGTCATAATCTTTTTTTCCAGAACTAATGAGGTTTCGGGAGTTGCTAGTTCACCCTAAGACCATAAAGTATTAAGTTTAGAAGATTTCATATGGATCATGACATTAAAACTTGATGTGTCAATGTCAAGAAATTTTCCATTAAATCTAACGTTTAGCTATTTCCCAATGGATTTCAAAATCATAAGGTATTAGATTGTGAAGAATTTTCATTTAGAAAGTAATATTGTAGTAAAGGACTAATGTCACGAAACTTTCTTAAATATAAGATTTTAGGATTGTTAGCGCATCCTAGAACTATAAGGTATTAGATTTTAGAAAATTCCATGACATTAGTACATTAAAACAACATCATTAATACCAAATGTTACATATCTACAAGTTTGAGAGTAGCCAAAGCATCTTAAATTTGATGGTCAAGGTGTGTCAACCTTATAAAGGTATGGTATTACTATTGCAATCAATTCATTAGGAAATTAGCCGGTTGCCCAAAGATACGATTAATATGAGGGAATTGATACCTTTAAATATTAAGAACGAATTTTTCCGGTCACCCAAAGGTACAGTAATGTTCGAAGGATTCTTGTATTTAGATTGTTTCAGTTCTATAGTTAGTAAATTCTGTATGGCTTGAAAGCTTCTGCCCAAAGGTGATGTTGGAATTTACTGGTGTCAAGTTTATTTGTCTTTAGCACAAAGTAATTCTAAATTTTTGGGCTGCATTATTTTGCAGAAACTTTATGTAGATTTTGTTGTGCTTTCGAAAATTTTAAAGCGGACTTGCATAAATCGAGTATCGATCTACATTTTTCTAGTTACATTTTGGGGATGTCTTTTTTGCTATTTTTCTGCTGTGCATAAAAGAAATGGTTATTTGTACCGGGAATGGAATTATACCATGTGTGCTTTTGTTTCAAATTGAATAAACAAGTCTAATATGTTGCCAAAGTAACCTCTATTGGATAATATTTATTTATTTTGAACTTTAAGCATGTTTTGTCTATGCGAAATAATTATCCAAAAGGAAGATTATTTTGGCCAGATTATTGATAGTCATGAATATGTGAATACATTTAGTAATATCATGCCGGTAATGTGTCGGTCCAAATAAAGGCATATTACTAGGCTTTTTTGGTAGTCAATATTTATAAACTATGTATAAGAGTACCACTTACAAATTATTAATAATGTCCAAAGACTAAATAATAATGTTGTGTTAGGTATCTTGAGACGAGCCCTTTTATGGTATGTATGTGTTTGGAATATGTATATCTGAAGTTTGTCAAAGTAAAACATATACACATTAAATTTCTAATTGTGTGAAGGAAAGAGTTCAGAGTCTTCTTGTGTCAACAAAGCATATTAGTACAAATCCAATGATTGCGAATCCGCTCACAAAAGGTTGGCCACCTAAAGTTTTTTTATTTTACAAACCTGCAGCCAAAGGCGGAGCCAGGATTCGAAGCTTGTGGGTTTGGGGTACTTATTCTTTAAAGTTACTGGGTTCTTAATTAATAATTTGTACATATTTGACAAAATTTTAATACAAATATATGGTTTGGACGAAAGCTACTGGGTTCGGCCGAACCCACAACCGAAGGGCTAGGTCCACCACTGCCTGCAGCTTATATGGATGTTGTTGGACTCTATGATGAGCCAATTCAGTTGGAGTTTGTTGTTTTATCTATGCTTTTGACATGTTTAAGGATATTCTTTGTACATATTAAAGTTTTTATGAATTTTGAGTGATTTTTGAAAACTCTGAAAATAAAGTTATTGACTTTCTACTGCGGTTTGCATAAAGTGTAAGAAAGTCATTTTAGTATTTAAGTCATAAAGTAGGACCAGTTGAAAATAGACACGATCGAGATTAATTTACATGTAATTTCCATGCTATGCATCCATACTTGATCTATGTCATTCACTTTGTTGATATTGTGACCATTGATGGGTTTAGTGACGAATATATGTCACGAAAGCCGCTTTGATCCTATATTAGTACGATTAGTGGACCAGATTGCTTAGAGATAGCAAATTGTGCCCACTATAAAGTTTTCGTTATGTACAATTTTTCAGAAACATATGTGGTCCAAGTGGGAGATTGTTAGAAATTCTCTGTTTAGTGGACTCACATATTTAATATAATTGTACATAGATATGTTATCAATTAAAGACGCCCATTTTTCTGATCTAACGAAGTGTTATTTTTTTTAGCTATATATAAATCTTATGTTATAAGGTATGAATTTTATATGCGTAGCAACCTAGTTAACTCTTTGGTTATAATTGATGGGTTGATAACTGAAGAGTTACACTCCTTCTGAAAGGTTACTTTAAAGAGTTATGTCTCTTCCGAAGAGGTGCCTTACTATTATATATATGACTGTGATCCCTAAGTCTGTTACTGATTATTTTTCTCTCTGCCCAATTAAGAGATATGTCATAAAGAAAGTAACAAGACTTAGAAGATCATGACTTCCTCCTATTGATTCTTACCATGGATGAAAGGTAAGTGTCTTTACTAATCTTCTAGATTTATATTTCTGTCTAATGATTTCCTTACGATCCTGTATGGATTGTTTAAAGTATTCCAACATTTATTTCCTCTATTTTCATTTAGATTAATATTTAAAAAAAAAAAATTACCACAAAAGATATAAGTCTAGATGGTATACTTTTTTGCATTCACGATTTGATTTAGCTACAAATAGAGGGGAAAAAAAAATCACGGCATTCGAGGAAAGCAGTAGTTATCCCATGAACTTTGGAGTTATATATCATTGATTTATTTGAATTTTAGGAAGCGTGCGGAGTCAAGAATAAATAAAAATAGGTATACATACTTATCATGGTCATTCAGTTATTTCACCTAAGATTATTGTAGGACCACGAGTGAAAAGGGATGATGACAGGATCTAAATCGAAAAGATTATAAGGAAACTGGAAAGTAGAAGTAAAAACTACCTAGCATAGAAAAGTATCTCTACTTAGCAAAATGTTGGTCGCTGCTTTTTTTAAAGTAAAAAATGTTTATTCGGCGAGAATAGAGGACTGAAAATCCTTGTGTTTGTGATTCGATTTCACTTCTAAGCAAGCAAAAGATTCAACTTCTAGCAGCAAGTGAGACGGATTTTAAAACAATAAAAATAAAATAAAAAAACTGAAAGAGTGAAAAAAAAAATGCGAGCGCTCCTGCATTATATATATATTTTTAATAATTTATCATATTTAAGTGATTATAATCTAAAAACATACGCCAATTAACCGTGATAAAGAAATAGAATTTTATGTCTTTTTTTTTTTTTGGATAAGGGAATAGTATTTTATGTACAAACCATGTATCTATAATGTAGTATAAATATTTACCAAATAAATATCAGTGTAAAAAAAGATCACCTTTCACATATATTTGTCCTCTTAAATTAGGTCACAAAAATAAATCATGCGATGTTTCTTCTCTATCCAGATTGGACTACAGTCAACACTTTTTTTTTTTTTGGGTTAACGTATTATATATCGTCGTTAGCAAAAAGCATTGTTCGGGGGCAAGGTAGGACCTATGAGTTTCCTACCAAATTACTATTACAGACACAAATCTATCTACTATATATTAAAAGCACGAAAAACCTTAGAAATGTTGATTGAGCTTTTTGCCCTTCGTTAAAAGACTCCATAATAGATAAAATTGTCATTTACTATTTTCATCAAATTATTATTTAATATAATTAGGAATAGTCATTAATTATTTCCCATATATTTAGGACTTCAAAACCAACTAAAAGTTATATGTTTTAAATCCTTCCTTTAACCGCTAGATTCTTTTAAACTATTTTAGGTAAATATTTGGAGCACTTTCAATTTCTTTTAGGTTTAGGACTCTTCATATGTAGGGAAGAAAAAGAGTCTTACGTGAAGGGTCATTATATTTTATTATTTCTATACATTAGTTTCTTAAGAATTAGAGTTGTTATTAAATGCTATTTTCAGATTTAAATGGCAAATAATATTCTATTAGGGTTAGAAAAGTGGATGTACATCTATAAAAGCATTTTAGCAATGGGTGGGGAAAAAGCCATGTTCATAGCCTTTTCTTTCGAGATTGTGCTCTTTTTTATTATACAATCTTTTATAATTTACATAGGTTAAAACTACTCTTGGTTGATAGATATGTGATTAATGATCCGGTTATTTTCTTATTTTTTCATAGATTGGTTGATCCATGTCACAAATTATGTCGCTCCATCTATTTTCTACCTTGCTACCTAGCTCGAAAGCAAAAACACGGTTAAAGTTTCTTATTTTAATCATCAGAGATATATTAACATGCATGTCTTTATTTGCATATACATATTTATTGATATATATACATTCATCAATAATACATAAGGCTAATTAGTGAAACTAGATTTAAAATTTGTATAATACGACATGAATTATGCTTTCATATTTTTAGTCTAAGAAAATATGTATAATTCGTGATGCACCTATGCCAAAATGGTTAACTCTAAGAATTAAGTTTTGGGATGTTCATGGTTCGATTTGGATCGACTTTATCTAAAAGCTAATCAAACTAACTAAATCAATTTATTAAATATAAGAATCAAATAAAATCAAGTAAGTCAATAGACAATATTGTTCACAGAATTAAGTTCACCGATTATTTGAGGACAATAGACAATAAAGCACACACGTATCTAAACAATAAATTCTCAAAATATTATGTTTGGAACTTCAGCCAATTATATAGGCAAAATGGAAAAGATTTTTAAAAGACAATTCTATTCAACAAGTGATTCTTGTTTGAAGGAATAACACAAAGTTTATTACACATGGAATTGTAGATACAAAATCTTAGTTGATTTGAGATTCTTAAATCTGTATTGCAACAGATTGATGTGGCGGTCCTTGAGAATAAACACTACGGCAATGAAAAGAGAGAAATAAAAAAGTTATCCCTTTTCCAAAACTAATAATTGCCCAATTAGGATTGGGAGGAAGGATTGAGCTAAAATAGTATGAAACTTATTTCCTTATACACTTCAATTTTTTAGTAGTATCAGTATCAATTGGGCTGTGATTTGTTCGGAAACTGTAATCATCATTTAATACTTTTTCCGCTGTTTGAAAAACAGCAAATAAGAAAAAACTCTTTTTCTGCCCTTAAAAAGTTAGGAATTGATAACCGCAGCAGGTCTACATATTCAGAGAGGTAAACTTTTTCGTCTATTCTTTATTTGTGCAATCAGGGTCTGTTGGTAGTTGGTTTGCAGATGAGTTATGTATGTATTATATCTTACATAAGTAATATCATGTTTGGTAGCCGGTTAGAAAGTAAGTTATTTATGTATAAAATTAATACGATGTTTGATTTGCAATTTAATAACCCGCATGAGAAAATTTGTGTACATATGCAGGCCAAACGATGAAATAACTAATACATGAATAACTAAACTCTACATAATTAATACCTGCATAAAATAATACTGATTTGTATATTACTATTTAGTAATACCTGCATAACTCTAACATACTACCAAAAGAACCCTCATAGTACTTAATTATCATATTCATGAGGTTCTTTTCTTTTCGATTTGACATTGCATATCTGTTTACTGTGCGTTTGAATATTTTTGCGCCTCTTTTCATCTTTAAATTGTGAAAGAACATGAATTGAAGATCTTTTTTTCACCGAATTGGAATTAGAATAGACATTAGTGACAAGGTGATCAGTAGAGAATATGACTAGGAGGAGAATAAAGTAGCCATCAGATGTCAAGCCATTGAAAATTAAGACGTCGTATCAAAATGTTAAACAAAGAGTTATTATCACAAAAATATGTGCCGCGGAAGCAAACAAGATTGTCCAATCGAAGCACACTTAGCCCTAATTCTTTAAATGCAATTACAAAAGTTGAACAGTGGTATAGTCTAAATTAGTTATATTATCGTACTGTTTTCTTAAAAAAAAATTAAATCATTATTAAAAGGAGATAAAATGTCGCTCGAATATTTAAAAAGCTGTACCTGTACAACTAAGGGTTGGGGGACGTTGAATAGTAAACTAAATGAAGATGACGCTGTCCAATTGGCCAAATGGAAGATCGACATGAGAAGCCGATGTTCTTGGTATAGAATCCCATGCAGATTTCTTAACAGTTTTGCTCAGGTACGCCGTCAGTCTAAATTTCTAGCAGTCTTTTTCAGTTATATTTGTTTTAACGAAAAAAGAATAAAGAAAGTCCCGAAGAACGGAACGGCCCTCCAACTCCCCCAAATACAAGGGAGCGGGCACTGCTCTCAGCCTGAAATTTCATTGAGCATTTCGTCTATTATAATGTTTACTTTATTAATACTTCATAATTTTGGATGCTTAGGGGTCGTTTGGTGCATGGTATAAGCTGGGATATCCCGGCATTAATTTTTTATACCATATTTGGTAGAAGGTATAAATTTATCTTGAGATAAATTTATACCTTGTACCAAACAAAGTATAAAATGCATCTCATTGTATAAGCTGGGATATCCTTTCTTATCCCACTTATCTTGAGATTATTTTATCTCATCTCCTAGATGGGATAAAATAGTCCCAAGATATAGGATAAATTAGTTCCGGAATTATAATTCCGGGATAATTTTAACTACCTACCAAACGACCACTTAGAGTATAAGAAAGAAACTGAGATGACGGAGTATAACATATATTATATCGTATTTGCACTTTGTATTATTAGACAAATATTTGAAGAAGCGTGATGAAAGAATTTGTGTTGGTTTGTTTTTAGTATTAAGTCACAAAAATAACGTAGTAAATTTTCGTAAGATATATCTCCATAGAAGTCCTTCGGCATAAGAAGGCATATGAGATGATTCGTCGTTAATCCTATATCGACGAATTAGCGACGAATCACTAAAACAATTTGTTACCTAAAGTAGTTTAGCGACGGATTAGCGACGAAATACGAAGCTAAGTCTAATTTTTTGATGTAGTGTTTGTTGTCAAATGAAGTATGCGCTTTGGTCACGCGCAAAGCGCATACACTCAAACTAGTATATAATATAAAGCTAGGCATATATAAAGTGATGTGACACCTTTCTAGGACTAGCGTTCTTATTTATCTTTTTTCTCCTTTTTTGTGCATTTTGTTGATTCATTTTTATACATAATCTACTAAGTAATGGACTAAGAAAAGCTTCATAAAATAAATATTGAAAGTAAGGGCAATTAAATTGCTATTGATAAATTGCTTAAATTTTGCATATTGCAAGTGCTGTATATATTGTATTCAACTACATACCTTTTTTGGGGAATAAAATGTAATTTTGATGCTGACTATCTATCGAGCAATAGAAGGAAACAACGCAAATTTTCTACTCTCTTTCTTTTCTTGTACAACGAATTTCAATTCAAGATGTTTCAATATATTTCAATACATTGTGAGGAGTCTGACAAAGACGGTAATTTCTTTTGATTCAAAATAGTTACTCATGATTTTTTTGGAAGTCTACTAACTAATACCAAAATTTTCCTCTATGGAATCAATTTCACGTTTGAGTTTTTATATAGAAATGGCCTAGTGGGTGTATTTTTTTTTTATATTTCTATTTTACATACATTTTTATGTAAGGAGAAACTCTCGAAAAATATTTAAGAACTCTGACTTAGATACGTCTATATTAAATATTACTATTAGATAAAAACACTATTATTTATATAAAAAATGATATAATTATGTCAAACTTTAACATTTTAAGAAATCAAGAAGATAATTGATTGAGAAATACATATCAACTTTACAAATATAATCCATTTATAAAAGCTCGACCATTTGTACGCTATTATGGACAACTTTTAACATGTAATGTTTCTTGAAGCATGAAAATTGTCACCAAATTATTGAAAGTGTTTTATATTTCTGATTTAGCTAATTTAAACAAATAATATTATCTATATATTATAAATACCTTTCTATCTATATTATATATATAATAAATTTTTGGTGTTATTGTGACCGCGTGATGCGCGGACAAATTTACTAATATTTTTAATAAATACAGTTCCTAAATTGTCTGTCCATACAACATTTAAGGCAAACATTAGACGAACTATAAAAAATTTAATCTTATAAAAAAGCCTTTGTTTTGCCTCCTTTTTGGCTAGAAGATCGGCTACCCTTTTCTATTTCCAATAAGTGTGGTTAAAGGTGGACATTCGGTATTTGACTCGATATTTTTAAAATTTGGTTACGTTTCGGTAATTTGATAATCAGTAATTGAAAGTAGATATCAACTACCAAACTTTCATAGATCGCTTCAGTAAATCAACCTTCGGTATAATAATTTCGATAATTACATATTGAAGGAAAAGGTATTTTGACAAGATATGTTCATAATTTGTCCAATATTTGACATGTTAGCGTTTAGAGAATTCACATATAGAGGTTAGATCTCCAATCTCAAGCCCTAACATTATGACTTTGGCATTATAGGTCAATAAAGACATCCAAATCACTCCTCAATATGTGGTAAACAATACATTAGAGGCGGGCAGACGTTATTCAGTTCGGTATTTCCAAAGTTCGATTTCAGTCATTCGGTAATCGATAATTAAAAGAAGGTACCAAATACCGAACTTTCAAAGTTTAATCCGATACGGTAATCAAATTTCAATACAATAAATCTCAATTCAGTTCAGTAATTCGGTACTCAGTGAGTCCTATCCCAAATTGTGGTTGAGTGTTGGAGCCAGTGGCAGAGCCATGATTTTTAATAAGGGTGGTAAAAAATATAAAGAAATAATACACGAAGAAGCCAAGGGGATTCAACATCTACTATATATAAACAAAAAATAATTTTAAACTTGTCTTTACAGTGTAATTTTTCGCTAAAGGAAATTCAGATAAACCCCTTACTACCTCTGCCCTTTTGAGCTCCCAACAATTGCATTAAGTACCTGTACTTAGGGGTGGTCATGGGTCGGTTTGGGGTTAAAACCAAAATCAAACCAATCTAGTCAGTTTTTAAAATTATTAAAACCAAACCAAACCAAATATAATACATATCCATCGGTTTGGGACGGTTTTTTGGTTTATAAGAAAACTAACGACATTTATCTCTTTCATGTTTTTCCCCCTACAATTAGGAGAGAATTTTCTATCTTTTTTCAACTTATAATTCGTTATTACCCTTTTATTGTGGTATAATTTTCTTGGAATATGGAGAGAATGTCTTAGAATTTTTTAAGTTTTAATTAAGTGAATAAAGTTTATAAAAAATACAAAAAATAAATCTAGGTGTTGTTTCTTTGAATTAGTAAGTTTGAATTCATGGATTTCTTTTTAAAGATAGGATTAATTGGTTTATACAAATTATTTAACAGTATTTATAAAAATTAATATATTGTATATATATAATTATAAAAATTATGTATAAAATTTGTCGATTCGATTCAGTTTTTTCTTCGGTTTGCTTTTAGTAAAATCAAAACCAGACCAAACCCAATTCAAGTAAATATCAATTTATTTAATCGGTTTGATTTAATTTTTGGTTTGAATCGATTTTTACCCAAACCGTGAACAACGCTACGTGAATTCAAGAGTCAAGTTGCATCAAGTACCTGCTTTATATTCAAGAATCAAACTGGGTAATGGCCATGCATGAATTAATGACCTCAGTGGAAAGGACTACACTTCATTATCACATTAGTGGTGGTTGTTTATTCAATTTGTTCTTCTAATTAATTGTTCTTTTATTACTTCTTCGAAGATGATTGATTGAAAAAAATAATGTGTTAGCACTATTTCAGTGCGTTTTTTTTTTTTCCAACTTTCAGTGCCTATTATTAAAGTGCTGTTTTTGTATAGTAAAACCCACTTTGAGAAAGACAAAAAAAAAAAAGATTTCAATTCATTATTGATTGCGTTCAAGATACTTTTATTACTTTAAAGAAAATATGTAACAATCCCTTGCTCCACGCATCTAACTGAGTCCGTGCAATTCGCTGGTTTAAGCATTTAAAAAAAAAAAAACTACTTTAAACAGTGATGATATGACACAGCTTATTGAATTATTTCTCAAAAAGATACTTTTGGGAAAAGAAAAATGAAAGTGACAAATTTCTTTATCTTTTTAACTTTTGTTTTTTCGCCCCTCTTACCCAATTATGCACGAATTGATATCAAGCGCCTATCAGATAAGAGTAGCGTAATAGGAGAAAATTATAATAAAGTACTACTTTTTTTATCTCATTTTATGAGACATGTTTTCTTGTAATTGTCGTCCAACAAAGGGTCCGGCACTTTTGTAACCCAAAATTTTTTTTTGGAATCAAACTAACCCATTAAAAAAAATCAAATTAGGCTTCACGCACAGAATCTGTGCGTGAAACCCCTAACAAAAACCCCTCCCATTTCCAGCATACTCTTCTCTTTCATTTCCTCCATTTTCACCCTTTCAACACACTTTTGCACTCCCAAAAACATGTCTCAAAGTTTTGAAACTTCAAAGTTTGCTATACATGTCACGGCCCGACTAGGGGCCATGACGGGTACCCGGAGCTCACTACCGAGCACCACTCATTTTACTACTCATCATACTTATCCTGTATTCATTTATTATTCTCATACTTCTAGTCATAGGAAAACTCACTATCACTTCCACAAACATATCTACTTTCGTATACATGAGCCTCTCGGGTTATCAAGATAATATGCAAATATACAACATAGTCATCAGGGGACATCCACTACCCACACGTACGTATCTACGAGCCTCTACTAGAGTACTATACATGAGGACGGGACAGGACCACATCATGCCCAAAAATATGTACACAAAATAATATATCAAAATAGCACATCCGGAATAATAGAGTGCTCCTGTAAGTCGGCTGATCAGCTACTATGAATCTGGGTCACCTCCCTGTCTACTTATGGGCATGAACACAGCGTCTAAAAATAAAGGACGTCAGTACGAACATTGTACTGAGTATGTAAGGCATGAATAATACTGACATAATAAAGAAATCATGAAGCAGGAGATGAGGATATAACCTGATTAATCTTTAAAAGTAAACATGTGTTATACATCTCACATATATAACATATCACATGTACCATCGTCGTTAACCCGCGTCCGAGTAGCCATCATACGCCCCCCACTAGTGGTGTCATGTCCGACCCTCTAGGCATGGTGTAATCATATGCAGCCCGCCTTTGCGGTGACATGTCCAGCTATCTGGGCACAGTGGAATCGTATCATTATATACATCTCATAACTTATCATAGCCTTATCATAAACTTATTATCATCGTACATTTATCATGAAACATGCATTAGAACTCAAAGATAATCTGTAACTATATCAGGGTGACGTAAGGTCGAGAACCCCCGATTCCATTATGGAGTAATCATGATCATCATACCTCACCTTGAAAGAACTAGCATCATAAGGTGAGTTTAGCAATAATGAATGGCATCAAGGAATCGTATAATGATCTTTAGCTTCATAAAATATCATATCATATTCATAACATGAACTTCGTGAAAATATTGTATCATAGGCTTTAGAATCTCTAGACTTAGGCTTATCATTACCATTATCGTATTCATAACATATCTCGTATTCTTTCATCTCATAAGAAGCTCTACATAACGTTGACTCATATTTCCCGGAATGTAAGAAAGTCATGGAGAGATATAAGAAGTCATGACATAGGAATCATGCCTTAGAAAGAAAGGACTAGCCTTACATAGCTTTGTGATTCGCTAACTTTATCACTTGAATGTTTCTCTCCGGTACTCACGTTTCTACCTTCAAGGAAGTTCTTACTAAAATTAGATAATCGAAAATATGCTTAAGCTTAGGCTAAAGCTAACGAAAATTGGATAACATCTCCTTTATTTCAATGACTTCCTCCACATAATAAACTATTCCCAACATCAATAGCAACACCCACAATATCTTAATCATCAACTTCATCAAGCTAGACATTATTAAATCCTCAACATTCTCTATCAACCCTTCATAACCTTAGCTATGGCACCATGCCGTATCCATCCTCATACAATGCCCTTACAACATTTTTTTTAATAGTATTCATAACAAGATTATACTCATTACATATCAAGAACTATGATTCAAATCAAGTCATGATTCAAGAATATTATTATTTTCATATTTGCACTCTATATTCTCCTTCTTTCCATAATCCAAGTCTTTCAACCCCTCAATGTTTTCACTAATATGAAATAAACATAAAACTCACCTTAATCACTTGGGAATAAGCCTTGAGTCACTCTACTCCATTAGAATGAAATCCTCCACTTGCATGCCAAAGAAATTCTTGTCCTTCACAAACCCTAATAGGCTTCCTAGTACATGAATATCTAAATCTTGGCTTTTGATCTTGGTTTCTAAGTATAGATTTGTAGTAGAAATTGAGGAAGGGTTTTGGATGGTTCTAGAGAGATATAGGATCTGCTTTTTGGGAGAAAATAATGAAATAAAATGTGGGATCTTATTTTTATAACCAAGGCTGGAAAGTTCCAGATCCGCGGGTCGATGAGCAGAGTCGACGGTCGGTTGACATGCCTCGTCGAACTGCTGCCTGAATGTCTGATTGCAGAACCTCATCGACGGTGCCAAACGACGGCTTGTCGACGTGTCGACGGTCGTCCCTTGGGCCGTCGATGCTGACTGGTTTCAGCAGTTTTCTGAACTGCTCTGTTTGGCTCCGATTCGATTCGTTTCACTTCTAATTCCTTCGTAACATCAAGAATGCATACTTATACTCCTGTACACATACAAGGAAAAATATCTCAGATCCAAAACTCTGGTGCGGATTACTGAACCGAGGGTACACACCACCAATAAGCCAAAATCTCCTTGCAATAAAACGGGAGGTGTAACAATACAACCCGATATTTGTGAATGCGGTTATTACAGTAAACTAAAAACATCAAAGACCCAAGATTATTCGGGTCGCTATTTTTGGCGTTGTAAAGTGCCCGAAGTAAGTGTTTTTACATTTTTTAGTGTTTTTTTTTCACGTTATCCACATATTTTACTTTAAAAAATTTATTTTCTTGTAATGTTTATAGGGTATGGGTGGTTGCAAACACTTTCGGTGGGAAGATATTATTCACGTGGATAAAACGGTGGCGGCGAAGTTTTAAAATCTAGATAGAGATACCGCGACTTCACGTATCTCTAGAGATACCGCTAAGTTGGACTCGTAATTTAAGCTTGTGGAAGCTGAAGAAAAAATTAAACTTTTGGAGGTCTTACTCACCGGTTCCGAAAAAAATGAATTTTGCTGAAGGCTAAACTTAGAGACACTCAACACGAGAAAATAGCTTTGAAAGAAAAACTTAAATTGTGGAAGATTATTTGTGCTATCTTGTTATTGTTCATTATTTATATGTACTTTTGTTATTAAGTTTAATATTTCTATATTATGTGTTTTACTAGTTGTACCTTTTCCCCTATAATGTAATCTGCACCCTTTATGTACTAATTTATTTGTGTTTCTTTGTTAAATTGTCAATTAATAATATATTTTAACAATAAAAGCAAATTAAAAACATGCCAAACTAATTCAAATTGATGACTTCATCATAAAATAAAAATTCAAATTAACAGCCTTAGTCCGAAACTTAAATGACCATAATCTAAGACAGTGAGCCTAAATAGACCCTAATCGTCATCATAATAGAAGTCCTCAATATCGTCCTCAAAATGATATTGGCGGTCTCTTAACACACATCTTTTTTCAGGAGATGTTAGTTCTCTACCGGTTGATGATGCTTGTTCTTTGGCCAACTTTAGCATGTAAAATCTGCAACGTCTTGCCAGCATTCTGTTGATTTCTTTTCTAATCCTTTGTACGGCAAGCTCGCAAGTTTCTGGACCTACTCGAGGCATGGTTATTGAGTACCTTTTTGGGATTGGAGCGTTGAGATTTTTCGAGTCACGAACAAGATGTTCTGATTTGGCAATCCGATGTGACCATTCTCGGCGTAAACCGCAATAATATTCTCGCGGATCTGAATATTTCACACTACAGAAATCATCATTACGCTCTATAAGAAGGTGGGGATTTAGCTCGTCTAGTTTGAAATCACTGGTATCACTCGAAAAACTGTTATGATTTGAACTCTCATCATCACTGCTATTTGGTTCTTTTGGAAGGAGTAAAGATCAAGTTGAGTTTCTACTAATCGACATTGAATACGTTGTAGTCTAATAACAGAAAAAAAAGACTACTTATATAGTTGCAAACCCCCTAGTACCCTCGAGGGGGGGGGGTCTTTATGACCCTACCTACTGACCTTATTATAAGAAAAATATTAATCTTCATCAAACATTTCACAGTCGAAATCTCACTTGGATCTAAATCTTGTGCTACCATGTATACCATATTCTACCCTATGGTAATGTATTTGCATCCGATTGTTCTCTTCGCGAAAACGATTAAGAGCAAAATTAAACTCTTGTGGAGTTCTACGAGGCATTGACATAACCCTTTTTTTTGGGTGTTTAAGCCCTACTGAAGCTAACTCTTGCTCTAGTGCTTCAGCCTCCCTAACACGCCAATTCCATTTCTCTCTCATTGTTTTATTGTATTCTCGACTAAATCTTTTGTTAGGGTTATTTGAGTAATGAAAATCATCATCATCTAGTTCTCACGTCCTACCCATTGCTTCAAATATGTTTGCTGGGGTAAAACATGTAATAGAATCAAGATTACCAAATTGGGTGTAGAATGTCATGATAACTCGTTGTAAAGTGAATACTAGTTGTTTGTCAATCATGTTATATATAGTACTGCATTTTTTGACAGTTTTATTTGAATTTAATTCATATTGCGCAACATTTCAATGCACAATAGGACATGATTTGACAACACATCATGCATGCCAATTTCAGCTTTTTTATGACACATAAAGGACCAATTTGACAATACAATGCTGCATTTTTTGACCGTTTATTTGAATTTAATTCACATTACGCAACATTTCAATGCGCAATAGGATGATTTGACAACACATCATGCATGCCAATTTCACCTTTTTTATGACATATAAAGGACCGATTTGATAATACAATGCTGCATTTTTTACCGTTTATTTGAATTTAATTCATATTACGCAACATTTCAATGCGCAATAGGATATAATTTGACAACACATTATGCATGCCAATTTCACCTTTTTTATGACACATAAAAGACCGATTTGACAATACAATGCTACATTTTTTGACCGTTTATTTGAATTTAATTCATATTACGCAACATTTCAATGCGCAATAGGGGTCAATATGAATCTATTTAAGAAGAATGTTGGACGAGGTAAAAATTCATCCATTTCATAAGTTTAAGTCTCTTAAGTCATTCAAAAAAAAATAAAAAATCAAACTTCCTACAAAAAATGGCTCAAGATATTCCACCAGTTAAGGTTTCACTACATTGGGATGATATTATCCTTGATGACAATAGTACAGTTCGTTACAATAAAAGACCAAACGTTCATGTTAAATGTTTACTTGAAATGTCTTATGAATCACTAGTCACTTACATATATGAAAAAATAAACGTTAGTCCAGATGAGTATGAAATCTCTATAACAGGCAAATATCCACAATCAATTTTCCATGATATAGTGCTTTATGGTAAGCATTATATCAATGATGATGATTCTTTGAGGGATTATTTGAATGCGCCAGAAGAATTAAAACATTTAGTCACCCTTAATGTTCTTGAGATGTATGTTGACAAGATATCCCGAGAGGTCCCGCAAGAACAGCCCAGTCAAGTTAACACGTATGGAGATATTAGTTCTTACGGGGACATTTTGAGTGGCGAGGTGCCGCTGGAAAATCTTACCCAACAATTTAATCAAACTTGGTAAATATGCATTCTTATATTATTATTTTGTGCAGTAGCACGTGCTTATTGTATGTATTGGTAAATAACCATTTTTAAAATCTTTGTAGGGGTTATAGACCTAATACGAGAAATATTGGGCAATCATCTCAATTTAGTGGAGTAGCTCATTATTATCAAAACTCTCAGTTCAGTGGAGCTGATTATTATAATAATTCTCAGTTCGGTGCAGCTGATTATTATCAAAACTCGTCAGTGGTACCAAC
The DNA here is from genome assembly GCF_019175385.1 of Lycium barbarum. Lineage (NCBI taxonomy): Eukaryota > Viridiplantae > Streptophyta > Magnoliopsida > Solanales > Solanaceae > Lycium > Lycium barbarum. The sequence goes on along the minus strand of NC_083338.1, from coordinate 144,551,265 downwards.
TGTGGATGAAAGGCAGTCTCTCAGTTTGGTGGAGTTGATCAGTCTCCACACCATGCTCATTCTCAATATGTGTAAGTTCATCACCTTGATGTTAATATATATATATATATATATATATATATATATATATATATATATATATATATATATATGTGTGTGTGTGTGTGTGTGTGTGTATTTGAATTTGGAATTTAACATATGCTTTTTATCGTATAGGAGGAGACCTTTCTTAGATGGTGCTGATTGTCCAAGTTATGTGGATACATCAGAGAGTGATGGAGATGAACTAGCTAATAATTCAAAGGTAACCGATGATGAAGATAGTGAAGGGGATGAAAAAGATACGCATTTTAGTCCCCAGAACCGACCAGAACCAACTCACCACCACGTACCACCTCCGATGGCGGAAAACCCAATTCCTGACAGCCCAATGCAGTGGCATTCTGACTATATTCCATATCTTGACAGTTTACAAGGTCGTGAGGATGCATTTGTCTTCACAAGAGATGATGATCAAAGTTGCCAAAAAACGTGGATTGAACTAAAAAATCTCATGACTGATGAATGCGTCCTTGCAAAGGGAATGCAGTTCACATAAAAAAAGATATTGCAACGGGCTGTCAGAATGTATTGTCTACAGGATATGACGGAGTTTAAGGTTGATGACTCAAACAGATCGGTATGGAGGCTGGTTTGTAAGCGAAAGACTCAAGGGTGTCGGTGGTTGCTTTGGGGAATTATTAAGCCTGATGGTCTGTGGGAAATCACAAAATTCCACCCAAAGCACACTTGTGATATGGGACAAATTCGAGCAAATCATTTTAATTTAGATATAAACATGATTACTTATGTGTTACTTAAAGACATTGAGGAAACTCCAAGGTAACTTATCTGACCTAGTACATTATATATCTTATAGCAATTAAAATATAATTGCTAAATGTTGTTTGTTTAAACTTATGCAGGATGCCCATCAAAACTTGTATTAGCATGGTCCACTCCAAATATGGTAAAATCATAAGCTAGAGAAAGGGATTTCTCAGGCGTAGACGTGCTTTTGAGATGATCTTTGGAACTTGGGAACCCTCTTTTCGGGCGTTGTCGGGGTATATGGCGGCTCTACAACATGCTAATCCTAGCACTGTTGTACAGTGGCGTCTTTTGGGCATTCAAACCAAGTATTTATGGTTTTGCTCACTGCCAGAATGTGATATCGATAGATGGGACGCATGTATATGGCCGATATAACATTAAGCTCTTAATTGCAGTAGGTATGGATGTCAATGGGTTAATATACCCTCTTGCTTTCACAATTGCTACCAACGAGAGCAACGAGACATGGGGGATGTTCTTGACTAATCTAAAAACTCATGTTATTAAGGGTCGTTAGGGCATATGTGTCCTATCGGATCGTCATAAAGGCATATTGCACAATATGCGTACTCTGGAAGAGTGGAGGCCTCCACATGCTTACCATCGATATTGTTTAAGACACTTAAAGGCTAATTTGCAAACAAAGTTTGGAAATGACATTATAAACAAATTGATAGGGGGGGGCTGCGATGCAGCATCAACAAAGAAAATGGGTTGCAAAAATGGAGCTGCTAAGGGAAGTGAGTGAAGAGGCATATGTTTGGTTGATGAAATTAGAAGTTGAAAAATGGACTCTTTATGCTGATGGAGGAAGGAGATGGGGCATGCTTACAACGAATAGCTCAGAGTCTTTCAATGGACTCCTCAAATGTACTCGAGGACTACCTGTCACTGTAATGGTAAGACTAACTTTCAAGCAGGTCGTGGAGCGATTTGCGGATAGGACAAGGCAGGCCAGAGCCATATTATCCGAGGACGGAACATGGATGCCAAAGCCCTACAAAAAGAAGGAGCACCATAGAAGAAATGACCGAGTATGATGTCGTTCAACAAGTGTATGAAGTTAGAACGGGTTATTACGACGGTAAAGGAGGAAACAAACATATCGTTACTGAGCGTACAAAATCATGCACTTGTGGTAAGTGGCAAACGTACCACATTCCATATTCTCATGCAGTCAAGTGCTTTGAGAAAATGGCTAGAAATGTAACTGATTATGTGGCGGAGGAATATAAGGTCGTAAAATACCTTAAAGCATATTCCGGCCACTTCCATCCCCTTGGTAATCAAGCTTATTGGCTAGCCGCGCCGTTTTCTATGGTTGCGAACAAGAACCATATCCGTAAATTGGGAAAAAACAAGCTAACCCGTTATCACAATCAAATTGATGTTAGTGAAAGACTTACCCTCGCAAGTGCTCGACATGTAAGCAATTTGGGCATGATAAACGTTCATGTGGGCAAAACTCTCGTGGTGGCAGCACATCTGGAAGTAGAAGAGTGTCTAGATTTTTTTTTTAAGTCTATTGTAATTTAATGATGTATTTCGTTGCTAATGGAATGCAATATTTTTCAATTATTGAACCTATTGTATTGGATGAATTATTTTTAAATGTTATATTTATTTTTGCACATTCAAAAGGTGCGGATTACATAATACAATAACAAAATAAAAAAGACATAAAAGAAAAAAAACCTAATACAAAGCAGAGTAATTTTTTCTTTTCTAGCTTTCTTGAACCAAAAAAGTACTTTCATAGCTTTGGGAATAAAAACAAAAGAGATTAATCAAAACCCTATAAAATGTGACACTTAAACCTAAATATAAGAAGTTTTCAAACTTACTTTGGAGCACTTTACAACCCCCAAAATGACGATCCAAATATATATGTATACTTAATGTAATGAGCCGATATTATTGTACGGTAAAAAAAATATTAATTCTATATAAAATATTTATATTCCGGTGTTTTGAAACGTGACTAATCTTCCGTCAAAGTACGGAAAAAAGCTTAATTTTGAGTTTGATTTCCAACGAATAAAGGTTGGGGTCGGGGGGAAAGAGGCCTTCACGCACAGAATCTGTGCGTGAAGCCTAGTTTGGTTCTTTTTTTTTTTTTTTTTTTTTTTTTAAAGGGTTAGTTTAGTTCCAAAAATTTTTTTTGAGTTAAAAAAGTGCCGGACTCTCCAACAAAAGATAACATCTTTTTGTATTTTATAATAATTTTTTATTTTACTCATAATCAAATAATTTATTACACAAGTGTCTAAATTTTATTTTACATAAAATGGGAGAGAGGGAGTAATAAATTCAACTAAACAAAATTTCTTTTGCAATGAAGTGTTAGTACAATTAGAACAATAGTTACTCACTAGAGGGAGAATTTAGAATTTGAAGTTTGTGAGTTCAAGCACGATATGCAAATGATTTACTATTGGGAATCGTGAGTTTCGTCGAGCTTCTCATAGAAATACAAAAATGTAATGCCCACTTCCTACAACTCATCTGATCGAACCTTTGGGTAGACCTACAATATTTCAAGTTAACACTACTAATAACTTAAAGTTGATTTAACTCTTTATGGATATTTAGTACTATATTTTTAATACGGAAAAAGCTCAAATATGTCATCGAACTATCGGAAATAGCTTATTTGTGCCATTGTCAATGGTTTGGTTCATTTATGCCATCGTACTATAGGAAATAGCTCATTTATTCCATCGAACTATAGGAAATGACTCATTTATGCCACTCATCAATAGTTTGACTCATTTATGCCATTACTCGTTACCAAAATGACTCATCCATGCCATTTTTCATTAACACCGGTTTTATAATACAAGATATGACACGTGACTTCCAATTAGAGGTCTAGATCGTTTAATTAAACCAACCCAATTTTAAATATTTAATTAAGAAAAAATCCGATCCATTAACCCTGCCCACCCACAATCATAATCTAGTTGGAGGCCACGTGTCATATATGGTATGATAAAACCAGCTTTAATGAAATATGACATAGATGATTCATTTTGGTAACAGACAATGACATAAATGAGTCAAACTATTGATGAGTGGCATAAATGAGCTATTTCCTATAGTTCAATGGCATAAATGAGTCATTTCCTATAGTTCGATGGCATAAATGAGCCAAACTATTGACGAGTGACATAAATGAGCTATTTCCGATAGTTCGATGACATATTTGAGCCTTTTTCGTTTTTAATATATATCAACAATATATGGACAAAAATTATTGATTTCACATGTACTCGTAACAAACCTTCCAAATTCATCCTTATTACAAAGTGTCAATCACATACTCCCTCTGTTTCAATTTGTTTGAACCTATTTCCTTTTTAGTTCGTGTCAAAATGAATGACCTCTTTCCTAATTTGAAACAAATTCACTTTATGAATGATTTACAGCCACATAAATTTTCAAGGCTTATTTTGAACCATAAGTTTCAAAAGTCTTCCCTCTTTCTTAAATGTCGTGCCCAGTCAAATAGGTTCATATAAATTGAAACGGAGGGAGTATTAGTTTAAGTTACATAAATCTTGATTATTCATTTTATTTCATTTAAATTTCTCTCATTTTAATACATAAAATAACTAATCTTAGACTTTCTTTACATTTTCTAAAGAGTGCTAATTAAATCTTTTATAAACCTTAAAAATGAAAAATTGAATAAATATGAAATTTTTCCTTTTGGCTAAGGAATTGGAAAAGCACGTAACGATCAGCCCTTTACCAGGAAACAAAAAATTCAACAAGCTAAATCTCATTGGATAATAATACAGTAGCACACGAAAATCCTAAAATCAGGTCGTACAAAATATTTATATATAACAACCTGGTACCTGTAAGCGCCACGAGCCCGAACACAAAACCTTAATCTTTCTATATCGGGTCTCCTCCTTCTTAATTCCACCACCGTCAACCACCACCTTAACATACGCCACCTTTTCGCTAACATACGCCACCTTGTTACAATGAGACGATGAGCTCTCCTTTACAATCCCCAGATTCCAAAAACGAAGAAGAATCTCGTCAACTACTTACCGTTCCGTTACCACAGTCAACATCACCGTTAATTAACGGTAACGTCAATGATGATGATGAAGAAGAATTCACGTACGGATCTGGTGAAAAGATCCACGTCGTTGATTTCGAATCAGACCCAATCGACGGTGTAGATTACAGTACAGTACCACCATTTTCATGGAAAAAACTATGGCAATTTACGGGTCCTGGATTCTTAATGAGTATAGCTTTTTTGGATCCGGGTAATTTAGAAGGAGATCTACAAGCTGGTGCAATTGCGGGTTATTCACTTTTGTGGTTGTTGTTATGGGCTACTGTTATGGGCTTGATGATCCAGTTACTTTCGGCCCGAATTGGGGTTGCAACGGGCCGGCACTTAGCTGAGCTTTGTAGGGAAGAGTATCCTAAGTGGGCTGGGCTTTTACTTTGGTTTATGGCTGAGGTGGCTTTGATCGGTGCTGATATTCAAGAAGTTATTGGAAGTGCTATTGCTATTAAGATACTTAGTCGTGGGTTTATTCCTCTTTGGGGTGGTGTTCTTATTACTGCTTCTGATTGGTAAATTTTTGCTTACTTAAGTTGTTTAGCTCAAATTAGCTTTTATTTGGCAGTAGTATTGTTTTATTTGCCAATTGGATGTGGAAAATACAGTATGTTCAGTGCTTATCAACTGGGATCATAGTTTGGTTTTTGCATGTAGTATGTTTCTTCTTCTGATCGTACTGACATGAGAAGAATTGCAACTTATAGGGCTTTTTCGTATAGTTTATATGAAAAATCTGAATTTTAATTTTAAAATAATGAGTTGATCTAACCCAATTTAGCTTCAAAGATAGTTAAATTGACCCTCGAGAAGCGAGAAGTGCCACATAAATTGGGCGGAGGGAGTAGCTTCTTTTGTCTCTACTTTTGTCTGGTGTCCTTAGTACTGCTTCTGATTGGGAAATTTTCGTCCACTTGAGTTGTTTAGCTAAAAAAGATCACTGCTTTAGCTCAAATTAGCATTTATGTGGTAGAAGTATTATTTTATTTACCAATTGGATGCGAAGAATATAGTTTGTTCAATGCTCATCAACTGGGATCATAGTTTGCTTTTGCATGTAGTATGTTTCATCTTCATGTGGGGTTTTAAGTGTCTTTTTCGAGACATGTAAGTAATGTATGAGTTGATTTCTCAGATGGCCATTCAACTAATACTAGTTATTATCTCATAAAGTCACTTTCTTTGTCGAAGGAAATTGGAATCGAGAAGAAAGTTTATTTTTATTTTTTTGGGGGTAGGGGAAGGGGAAATGGGGGAGGGATTCGAACCCTCACCAACAAGGTGAAAGTTCAGGTAGCCAACCAACTACCAACTGAGCTACTAGATCCCTACAATCAAGAAGAAAGGTGAAATTGGAATCAAGACGAAAAGTGACTTTCTGAGATATTAGTTGAGTGACCATCTGAGAAATCAACTCTGTAATGTCCCTGTGTGGACCTGAATAGGGTAAATGGATACAAAGGGTTCATGTAGCCGACCCCAAATTATTGGGATCGAGGTGTAGTTGATTGGTTGAATTAGTACCTTTCTAATGGAATTAATCTGCTTTGGTGTTCTGGTTGGCATAACTTACCATCATAAGCCTGAACTTATGCTTGCATATTCCTCGTATTAATTGATCAATCTGTTGACTAGTTTTTCTTCTGTTCTGTTTTGCAAACAGCTTTCTTCTTTTGGTTCTTGAAAACTATGGGATAAGGAAGTTGGAAGCTGTGTTTGCTGTTCTTATTTCGACTATGGCACTATCTTTTGCTTGGATGTTTGGAGATGCCAAACCAAGTGGGAAGGAGCTTCTAGCAGGTGCATTTCTTATTCTGGCATATGTTTAGTTAAATTACACGGAATTATTGTCAGTAGGTGCTGATATGTTTTCTTTTCAAATGCATTTCATCATCTTCACAGGTCTCTTGATTCCCAAACTCAGTTCTAGGACAGTTCGGCAGGCTGTTGGAGTAGTTGGCTGTGTAATAATGCCTCACAATGTATTTTTGCATTCAGCTTTGGTGCAATCCAGGGAGATCGATTTGAAGAAAAAAGGGCAGGTTCAGGAGGCACTGAATTACTATTCAATAGAATCCTCCTTTGCCCTTCTTATCTCGTTTATGATCAATTTGTTTGTTACAACTGTCTTTGCCAAGGGATTTTATGGCAGTCAGCAAGCTAGTAGTTTAGGCCTTGTAAATGCAGGGCAGTTTCTCCAGGACAAGTATGGTGGGGGACTGTTCCCAATTCTCTATATTTGGGGTATTGGATTATTGGCAGCTGGGCAGAGTAGTACGATAACTGGTACTTATGCTGGACAGTTTATCATGGGAGGTTTTCTAGATCTACGCTTGAAGAAATGGCTTAGGGCGCTGATTACTCGAAGTTGTGCCATTGTACCAACAATCGTTGTCGCTCTGATTTTTAATAGATCGGAATCATCGCTCGACGTTTTGAATGAGTGGCTTAATGTGCTTCAGTCTATACAGATCCCTTTTGCGCTTATTCCCCTTCTGACATTAGTGTCCAAGGAGGATTTAATGGGTACTTTCAAAATTGGGCCTACTCTCGAGGTAAGTTGACCTTCCCCGTTATCTGTGGTTTTCAGTTTCATGTCTTTTTACTTTTTAAAGAGTAGATATGAAGCAGTCTCAAGCATGGTCAATTCCTTTATTTGTCTATGTTTTTTTTCCGAACAACTATGCTTTTAAAATTCAGATCATCTTAATTATTTTGGTGGCTAGCAGTTTTATGTGAGTTTGATATCTGACAGTGTAAAATTTTGAAATGTTTACGGAGGACGGAAAAGAATCAAAACTATAAAACTAGCAAATACAACCCAGTTTGTGATTAACACCATGAGTGTGTCATTTAGATATGCGTAAGCTGTTTGTTTGGTTATAAGTGCATAAATAGTTACCGATCAAGTCGTATTCTTGTGTTTCAGTAAACAACTATACATATACTTACTAGATATTTGAATCATCTTACTTCTTTTGAGCTAGTAGCCTTTTGCTATGATACGTGGATCCTTCAATTGCCTTGATGTAGCGTGTATCTAATGGGTGTGACATGGTGTAAATATTTCTTTGCCAAATTTTCTGAATATAATGGAAGACTAGCAATACCTGCATGTGTCCTTACTAGATATCGGATATGTATCCACATCCCTAGTCCATATATTATAGATCTTATGCGTGTTTGATATCCAAATGTAAAACTTTGAAAATTCAACAATATATATACGCTTTAATTTTCATTTGTTTTGATAATGGTGGTCTCTGAGTCAGAGTTCACCTTGACTAATCTAGCTACCATTGCTACCTCCCACCAGCACAATACAGGTTATTAACTTTGTCGATCAAGGCTTAGACAGACGCGAGTAAAAATAACTAACTTCTTATGTCTTAACAATATATGTGTATATATATCTAAATCAATTGATAATGGACAATCTCTGTAATGATTTTACAATACACTCCATTCCTTAAAGAACATCTTTTATTTATTTTGTGGTTGTACCCAGCTTGACACATTTATGACTAAGACAAACTACATAAAATGTACAGTCCTTTCAGAGTTCTCTGGCTGTATGTTATATTTCAGACTAAGTTACCCTTATTGCATGTGTGAAGCCGTCTTCAATTCGTTAGTGTTTCAGCTTTTGTATCCTGAATTTTGGACTGTCTTATGCGGGGTGCATTCTTTATGCAAATCTTATTTTGAACTGCCCATTCATTATTACTGTAGAGAGTTGCCTGGACTGTTGCTGCACTCGTGATGGTGATAAACGGCTATCTTTTGCTGGACTTCTTTGTCGCTGAGGTCAACGGGCTGCTCTTTGCTTTTCTGGTCTGTGCTGGGACTGCAGGTTATGTTGCCTTCATTTTATACCTTATTTCACATGGGGGTGGCAATGTCGCCAATTGGTTCAACCTACTTCGCACAAAAGGATATAGCTATGCTGGTCAATGAGACTTCAAAGATAATAGATTCCTTCAAATCCAAATGTCGTAAATAGTAAATCACTACATGGCAGAGAGGCCAGGGCTTGGGAAGTTTGGTTACTGAAGCATTCTTTCATCTGAAGAGATCCAATTTCTTTGTGTCCCAACTGTCATAATAGATTCCTTCTCAAAAAAAAAAAAAAAAAAAAAACTGTCATAATAGATGTCGAGAAATTGTCAGCATTTGCTTTTAGCTGTAGGTTCCCCAAAAGAAATAATGGAGCAAGCTATCTAGGATATTGACAATCAGTTATAGATGATGAAGAAAGTATATAGTCCGCCGGATGAAAATACTTGTTCATTGCAGGCGCATACAGTCCACAATGTTGTATTTATCGAATAGATGCAGAAGAACTTGAAAGCCATTGATTTTTTGTAAGAGAATTTTCTGTTGTGCAGATTAGTAAGTGTTGGTTCAGCTGATTAGAATTGGCTTACATCAATACAAGAGAAGTGTTTGGATCTTTTCTTGTGATAGACTTTTGATGTTTTTACTCCATCTTTAGCTTTTCTTTTTCCTCTGTTTCATTTTGTGCTGTATTTTGATGATCTTAAGCACTATCAATTCTTCTACAAGAAATGCAAGTTCCACATCCCCTGGCCTGAACGAAAGACTCGAGGCTAATTATCTATTAAAACCGTTGAAATTTATCCCAAAGTTCCAAATCTATATTCTAATCAGAGATTTCTAATGAGCAAACTATATATAACTACTCCATTTTTTTTTTTTTTGAACATCTTGATAGTTACAATGAAAGCATGAAAGGCTTCTCAAAACTATTAGTCATTTGAATATTATAACACAACATTCTACAAAATAAATAAAAAATGATTTTTTTAATATTTGAAATCGTTGGAATGTACTATGTATAACAAGAAATTTTAGGATAAATATGCGTAATTCTCAAAGTATTTTATATTCTGATTATTTTAATTAATTTTTAATTGTCATTGTTATCATCATTATACTGTTGTCGTTGTGGACTTATGGTTACTATTATTTGAAACCATAAGGAACCCGCATGTTAGCTATATATCAGGAGGCAGAAAAATGCGCTTCACAGTTCACCCTATATTTCACGTTCGAAAGACTCAAAGGTCATGTAAGTTGACGAAAGTAAATAATTTTCCTAATTTTCCTTCCTCAAATATAGTTTGAAACAAAGGGAATTAAATATTTTGAAACCACGTGACAACACATGCTTTTGATGATCTACAAATCAACATTTTCCTCGGCGCTTTATGTCGCAAAAGAAAAAGCAAAATTGAACAGAATAAATGCATATGGTTCCCCAACTTTAATCACCGACGCTGATGGATCCTGACAATGTGAAAAATGTTAATTTATTGACCACAAGATCTAGATCTCTTTGTCATACTAGAGCAAAAAACTTGGCCATAGACTTGTAAGGAAAACACGTAGAACTAAGTTGAAAACGATGGAAAGTTCTCCATTATCGGAGCATAATGGCATACTTGGAATTAACAAACATGAAACCAAAGATCAAGAATCCAATTATCTATTATCTGACGATGAGGCTAAGGATAAAATCTTGGCCATTGAAATCGAGAAAGCGGACACAGGTGATGTTCCAGGGGTGGTCCCACCATTTTCCTGGAGGAAGCTATGGGAGTTTGCAGGGCCAGGTTTTTTAATGAGCGTTGCGTTTCTCGATCCAGGTAATTTGGAAGGTGATTTGCAGGCCGGAGCCATTGCCGGGTACTCACTGTTATGGTTGCTTATGTGGTCCACTTTTATGGGTTTGCTCATTCAGCTCTTGTCCTTGAGATTGGGTGTTGCTACGGGCAGGCACTTGGCTGAGATCTGCCGGGAGGAATATCCTAATTGGGCTAGGATTTTGCTTTGGTTAATGGCGGAGGTGGCCTTGATTGGAGCTGATATTCAGGAAGTTATCGGAAGTGCTATTGCTATTAAGATACTTAGTCGTGGGGTTATCCCTCTTTGGGGTGGTGTCCTCATTACTGCTTCAGATTGGTGAGCTTTCCTTTTACTTTGGTTTCTTTTCACGTGTTAGTAGTCTCACGTCTTAGACTGCTGGCTGCTTCATTTCTGATGACGCTTTCTCTATCTTAGCGCTCCGCGCCCCATGTATAGTACGGGCTACTTTGGTCGTGTGGCTTTCTCTTATAGGGTGACTTGACTCAGCGATTAGAGTATCACTTTCATACGGCAAGAGTCATTGCCTCATTAGTCCAAGTAGATGGGATGACCATCTGTCTCTTAAATGGTCTTTGCCAATCCGTACTTTTTGAGCTAGCTGGGGTTGAGAGTCAAGCCAGCTTGGCCCACCATTTTCTTGTTTCATCGATGTTGGGGAACTGTGTTATCTTGTTCATGCTCTAGTTGTCAGGTCTAGGCATGCAGTGGTCTTGTCGTCCCACATTTGTGTCCTTAAATGGTTTTGAACAATCCTCACTGCTTGAGCTAGCTTTTAGGGTCAAGTTAGGTCCAAGGCCTATTTTTTTGTCATCATGTTACCCTTCTTTTTGTTTTTTGGGTTTTATTATAAAGATCACGTATGAGCCAATTTGACCACACCTCAAATTATTTCATCCAATACCTGCTACCTCCCAAGGCTTTGACATATAGAAGAAATGATATAGCATTTTGTCTGTGCTAGGATTTAGCCCATGATCTCACTAGTTTTCACCCTTATCATTGACCTAGACAATAATCTTCGACATTGTTTCCCCTTTTGTTTTGTTATTCAATCCACTGAAATTGAAAATATCTTAGCTTTTAATGTCATTTAGTAACTCTATACAAAAATGTTCGTGGAGCCTATAGATTGGTCGGTGCTGACAGTGATTATTTTGTTTGAATAACAGCTTCATCTTCTTATTCCTGGAAAATTATGGAGTTAGGAAACTAGAAGCATTTTTCGCCGTTCTAATTTCCACTATGGCATTATCATTTGCCTGGATGTTTGCTGACACTAGGCCTAGTAGCAAGGAACTCATAATAGGTCAGAACCTTGCTTTCACATGTGCATTTCTTTACTTCTGAGTCTATATCAATTCTGTGCCTACATTAAATTCCTTAGCTTGAACGTTTTTCAGGTCTTTTGCTACCTAGACTCAGCTCAAAGACAGTTCAGAAAGCTGTTGGAGTTGTCGGCTGTGTTATAACTCCTCACAACGTATTTTTGTACTCCGCTTTGGTGCAGTCAAGGAAAATTGATCCCAAAAAGAAAGAAAAAGTGCAAGAGGCACTAAACTACTATACAGTCGAGTCTTCATTTGCTGTTTTTATTTCGTTCTCTATCAATTTGATGGTAACAGCTGTGTTCGCTAAGGGATTTTATGGAACTCCACGAGCTGATACTATAGGCCTAGTAAATGCAGGGCAATATCTTCAAGAAAGGTACGGTGGAGGGTTATTCCCAATTCTCTACATATGGGGCATAGGCCTTTTGGCAGCCGGACAAAGTAGCACGATGACAGGTACTTATGCTGGACAGTTTATAATGGGAGGTTTTCTGAATCTGCGGATGAAGAAATGGATAAGGTCAGTGATTACAAGGAGTTGTGCCATTGTGCCAACCATAATTGTGGCCATCTATTTCAACAGATCGGAAGATTCACTGGATGTTCTGAACGAATGGTTGAATGTGCTTCAAGGCATGCAGATCCCATTTGCTATCATCCCACTTATAACATTAGTGTCAAATGAGCAGATCATGGGAGTCTTCAAGATTGGGAAGCTTATGGAGGTCAGGCCTTTACCATACTGATTTATAACAGAAATTGCCTTGTCAACGCCCTTTTAGCACGATGATAATCCTTTCTAGCCACCAAATCGTAACATGTTTATCTTGCATATAATTACCAGGCATTATCAATAGTTGCTTATTAGCAATGAGTAAAATTGGCTTCATCCTATACATCAGTACAGATAAGGGATCCTTGATCTCTCTTTTTTGCTGATTCAACTTTTTTTGTCCAAACTTTAACTACTTCACCAGATAACAAGAACAAATATTATCTCTTCGATGTCATGGGGGAAGAATGTTATTCTTTTATGCTTATGCTTCCATCATTATAGTTTCCTCACATTTAGGCTGTTTCGCATGATTCTTTTAGAAGGTAAAATAAAAAATTCCATTTTGCATGATTAAAATGCCACAATTCTGTACTCTCCTTAAATAGGTCAACTAGAAGCACAAATTAGAAAAGTGGAGTACAATCTCAATTGTTATTACATTTAGTGAACTGGAACGTCTGCAATCTGATAAAACTACATTCTAGGAAATTAATTTAGAATGTAAAGAAGACTAGCCATGATAGCTGGAGAACTTCCGCTCAAAGTTTAGCTTCTTTGATAAGGCGTTGGTGATTCCCTAAACGTGTAGATTACGTCTGCTGGTTTTTCTTTGAGAGCTTTTACGTGGAGAACTTCCTCCAGATGAAGTCGGATATTCCTTGTTTATTATCAGACAATCAGAGCTCTCCTTCATAAACTTGTTGTATGAGCTCCCTTTTTGGGCGCGTTTTCAGTTGAAGTTAGTCTTACCTAAAGAAAAGTGATTTGCTTTCTGAGTGCCAAAGGTTATAGAATATTGTTTATCTCATACTTCAATTCTTGATTGCAGAGAACTGTGTGGACAGTAGCCTCCCTGGTAATAATGATCAATGGATATGTCATGTTGAGCTTCTTCCTTTCTGAAGTTAATGGCCTGCTGTTTGGTTTTGTGGTTTGCATGTTAGCTTCAGCATACGTGGTTTTTCTTGTTTATCTCATTTCCCGGCGTCACAACCAGGCAGAGTTGAATGGCTTTACTCACCTTACAAATTGAGCTATCAGCTTTATGAAAATTTTGAAATATTAGGAAATGACAGAGCAGGAGAATACATTTGTAAAGGAGAGTTCTTGATTGTGATAACAGCCCTTAGGAGTACAGAAGCTAGAATTGAAATTCTAGCAATTTGGCACTAGAGAGAGCTATGACAAAAGCTGAATGAGACATGTATCACAAGCAGATAATCTCTCTCACATTGACTTCACCACCAGTGGCGAAGGAAGGATTTTCACCAAGGAGGTTCATCCTCTACTATATATACATAAAAAATTCATCTTATACCATATAATGTTGATTATCCGGCAAAGGGGTCGGGAAGAACCCTTCCCCCCCCCCCCCTCAAGCTCCTCCCCTTCTAACACTGTTGTTCCCTCCATTCCAAGAATGATAATTTTGGAAAGAGCTTCAAGGAACAAATGTCATAGGAAAATGTATGTCTTGTTTTCAGCTTTTATCATCATCATGTAATTCTCAAATATAAAATGTAGATATTGACCTATCCTTTTGTCATGGATAAGGTGAAATATTTCGCTAATTAACTTCCTGCTCTCTCTAGTCTTTCAATTTCATTCCACCTCTTCCTCTGCTGTGCATTATGTTATCAAGTGGACTCCTCTCTTACAACATGTCCTTGAAATTTATGACTTGTTTGGCCATATTGATGAACAAAAAGGGTGATAATACATTGCAACTCCTTCAATCTGATGGATCTTCTGTTGTCAGATCTGTGAATCTCACATTAACTATTCATTGGGATCCTTTGCTGCTGATTGGACAATACTGAGAGAACAATTTTCTTTGCCAATTTGCAAAGGTAATGATGTTATACAAAAGTTCATTAATCGGCTAAGAAGATGTATCTTAGTATATAATTTGATACCTTTATGACCAAAATCATTATCTTCATTCAATCAATCATAGCATTTGATGATTTTACACTGCGAGTACTGTGCTTGCTAAAAGGTTTACCTCTTTCTTTTTACTCCTTCGTAGCTATGTGTAGTTGAGATGAGTTCAATTTCTCTCTTCCACTGTTAGATTACATGAAATATATTATAGCTAGGTAACTTCTAATAGCAAACTGGTATGTAACCTTTGGCGAAATACATTTAGGCACTAGAATTAAGGTCTGTTGCGATTGAGCACCTGAAAATATGATAAACTGTTCCTATTACACTTTCGGCTTAAAACTTTGAAATCCATTACATGGATAAGTTAAGCACTTAAAATATGTCAAGTGGAACAGACTTGAGGCTTTACGGGTAATTGAGACTGATATGTGTATAATTAAAGAAGGTGATATATTTTAAGTTACTCCCTTCGGATCAAAAAGAGTGTCCATTTAGCCATTTGTACACCCCTTAAGAAAAGAAAAAAAACACCCCTTAAGAAAATGCTAAATCCTAGGCAAAAATAGATAATTTGACTAGATTACCCCTAATTAAATAGGTGTCAGGATTTGGTCACTTAACACTTAATAAGGGCAAATTTGAAAAAATAAAGTTAATTCTTTCTTAATTTGGTAAGTGGACACTCTTTTTTATCCGGATGGAGTATTAACTTACGTAATGGGCGTTTGAGGACACCCACAACAGTTTTTTAAAATTTGAACAAGTATCTACTCGAAACAATTTATTATGTGTTAAGTGCTCAATTGAAACAGACCGAGGCCATAATTCGAATGTCTAAATGAAAATATATTGACAAGTTTATGTATTCCGCCAAATTAACTTGTTACAAACAACTAAAACACAGTAATATGTTATATTTGGAATTTGAAACTGTGTATCTTTATCACCTAATAATCATTTATCAACAATTGTAACAGCCGATGTCTCTATAATGGTTATGGTTTAAGGACAAAAATTCTGTTTACTATTCTAGCTTCGACAAAATTCGTCATTAATTGGAATTTCTTTGGAAAATTATAGTAAAATTTTGACCAGAAAGATTCTAAGTAAGGGAATATTCTTAATGAAACTTTATGGTGAAATTTTAAAACATTTGCGAGTTCCAAATTTGGCAAACAGTATAGTAGTCAAAGCACTTTGTCTGAATAGAAAATTAAGCCAAGCTCTCTTCTAAATTAGGTTATTTATTGAACGGCTTAAATCTAGTCAAATTTGTCGAGAAAGCTAATCAAAGTAAAATAAAGTTCTACCTTTTTACCGCGGTTATACGGAAGAAAGATAAAATTTGATGTTATTCAAACTCTTGATAATGTGATTCAAATTGTAATCCGTTGATTAATGAAAGCAAACAAAATTGCTAGGTACCTTAAGCTTATTTTGCCAAGTTTTAGGAAGTTAAAAGTGTTTATTTAAATGAATGGTTATTTTTTTGAGTTGAGGATTTTGACTAAATTTTTAGACGGAAAAAAGTGTCTTTGCGTAGCAGAAAAAGTTATTTTCTAAAAGCTGAAAAAGTAGTTAAGTGGACTTATCCCATCAACACTTTTGGAAGCTTAGTCAAAAGTAATTTTCAAAAAACAATTTTGATTAAAAAACCACTTTTCAAAAATAAGAACTTTTAGAAGTTTGACCAAAGAAACTATAAAGAACGTAACGTTTGATTATTCAATTCAACAACTTTATAAAGTCACACACACATCCATATACTAGAAATTTCATTTTTACATATAAGAAATCAAAAAATAATATACAAAAAATCTGAAAAATATATCATTTTCTTTTTGTTTTTTAAATTTGTAAGTGGTTATTGGAGACCCATTTCCTCGAAATTATGTGTATTGCTGTAAAAGACGAGAAACGCATTAATTACTCCATGTAAATTTAGAAAGACCGTTCCCTATTAAGGAAATTATGCCTTGAGTCAAACCAATTCAGCATCATCCATTTTATTCTCTTGTTCACATCTGAATTATTATGGGATTGATAATTCTAGTACGTTATATTTACCCCCTTCTCGGAAGCTAACTAATAACTTCCTATATACGAGTTTCAACACTTCTTCATATATATAATTTTTGAAAAAAAAAAAAGGAATA
This sequence comes from Lycium barbarum, assembly GCF_019175385.1. Classification (NCBI taxonomy): domain Eukaryota; kingdom Viridiplantae; phylum Streptophyta; class Magnoliopsida; order Solanales; family Solanaceae; genus Lycium; species Lycium barbarum. Next base: position 144,534,486 of record NC_083338.1, on the reverse strand, counting down.
TGACAATTGATAAATAATACTCCTATGATTTTCAATGATCAAAAAGAGAAAAAAAGAAAATGAAATTTTACGCGTTTAAAGTGCATCCCACAAGCATTGAACGTGATGCGTTTATTGGTCGTTTCATTTGCAAATAGCTATCACATAATATGTTATTTCAAATGGAATAATTCGACTTTAATACTCGGTTACATGATTTTTATGTCTTATATAAATTTAATTTTAATTGTATATCTCTTTTATGAGAATTTTTTATTTACATGTGTTTTATTTGAAGATTACACACAAGACATGACAAGAGGGGTTGCTCAGATGATAATCACCTTCCACCTCCAATCCAAAGATTTTGAATTCAAGTAACCAAGGGAGCGAAAAGCGGGAGATCCTGGGGGGGGGGGGGGGGGGGGAGGGGGGTAAAAAGAAAAATGCGAGAGAGATATTTGTAGGGCCATTTTCTTCTGTACACGAGAAATCTTTAAGGAGAATTCTTATCGCTATCAAAAGTGTTAAATATACAATTTAATTTCAACATATCACAGGACATATTTTAGACAACAAGATTTAAAGGATATTTTGGAACATTACATACATATACATATGTAGTTTGAGATTTCAAAATTCAAAAATTTCATTAATTATTAAATTTAGTGTCCAACCAAACTAAGACACAAATTGAAATTGATGGAGCAAGACACGACTTACGAGGAACAGAAGAAACTAGAAAGTCACGATGATATGATATTTTTGGTCTCTTCTAACGTCAAAATTTTATAATTGTATCCCTTTTGTGGAAAATATTTTCAATTTATTGTATAATAATATATTGGAATGGTTAGCTTTTTAAAATGAGTTTCTCAATTTTGAATGATTAATTTTGATAAATTTTTCAAGTGAAAATTATTTTCAATCACAATATTTTAACTTTTTGGTCTAATTCCTTCCTCGAATATGCTATTCCTCGGGTTCAGCAAGTAATAATAATTCATAAGAATACTCCTATTGGTTCTTAATAATAACCATAGTTGGTGGTAAAGATTAATCCCATATCACTAATTAATTGCGGAAACATGTGTACAAGTGGGACCAGAAGAAATCTGTTTGTATTCCTTTTAAATTCTAATTCAAACGTGGTTGAGATGTGGAGTTTAAGACCATATGAGCAGAATATTCTACAAACTGTTTTTGTTCACATCGAATACTAATTCAAACAATTAGCAGATACTTTCTTTAAACTGTATCAGATTACAACATAGTATTAAAAGAAAAGCTTAAACATTATAAATTTCACCAAAACTCCTAGTGAGCTATAGAAAAAATTAATTTCGTTATGCCAGTTCAAACCAAGTTTTAATTGAATTACTATTAGGTCTTACCGTAAATGAGTAAATACTCAAAATACCCCCAACGTTTGACCAAAATTCCAACTACATATCTAACCTTTGCGTTGGTCTTATTACCCCCCTGGACAATTTTTTCCAATATGAAAATGCCCCTTTTTTGCTGATGTGGCAGTCCAATATGCAATATACTCACCCTTAAAAAGCCACACCCACATATGTAATGGCTGGTGAAGTGCACGCGCCCTGACACGTGTTAATTTCAATTAAAACATTTATTTTTCATTTTTGTCTTATTCTTTCCCTTTTTATTTATTTATTTATTATTCTATTTTTTAAAATTCTGTTTCTTTCCTTTCTTTTCCACCTTATTCGAGAAAATACTCAAAATACCCCCCAATGTTTGACCAAAATCTCAACTACACACCTAACCTTTGCGTTGGTCCTATTACCTCCCTGGACAAATTTTTTCAGTATCAAAATGCCCCTTTTTAGCTGATGTGGACAAGAGCGTGAATGCACCACTCAGTGGCGCGTTATAGCCTTTAAAAAATAGCATCTGACGTGTTTTGGAGCGCCAACTAAGCTGCCACATAGATTAATTTAAATTCCCTCCATTTTTAGGCTACTTCATCTTCTTCTTCACCCTATTTAATACCCATCCCCATTTTTTTTTGTCAAAATAATACCCATTATAAATTCATAAAACATAAAAAATAATACCCCCCACGAAAAAGTACTATATTGCAAATTAATACCACTAAAAGAAAAGATCATCTAAGATCTCATAAAATAAACAAAAAATCAATTTCAAGACCTAAATTCCTCACATATCTTAACAGATCTTTGAAGTCTCTTGCTTTTAGGCTTTGTCTTCACATAGATAAATTTAGAGCTAGGATAGTGATTATTCTTATAATCACTGTTTTCCCAAATCAAATTCAAAAAAAAAAAAATCTGAAGAAAAAAAAACGAAAAATCTGGAAAAAAAAAACAAGGTTGAAAAATGTAATCTTGTTAAAGAAAATCTGATTGGAAGTTGCTTGTTTGGAGTTGCTACTTGTTGCTTGGTTGGAGTTGTTTAAGCACTAATTCTTTGAGTTGATTTGGAGAGAAAATTAAACTCCGTTGCTAGAAATTTGGAGAAAGCTATGAAGAACACCAAGTGGGTTTCTTTAAATTATTGATTGTTTGATCAAATTAATGGATGAACTTTGTTCTACTTGGTGTTAGGAAGCTTCCTTTCACATTTGGGTTTGTTTGGATCAAATTTGAGGAAGTTGGTGTGATTTTTTTTTTCAACTCCTAATGAATATGATGATGATGTTGATGAAGATGAAGGAGAATTGGGTATGGATTTTCGGATCCTCATACTGAAATGGAGTATGGAAAATTGAGTTTTTTTTTTTTTTTTTTTTGAAGAAGAGTAGATGGATGGAGGAAGGGGGGAAATTAATAAAAAATGGGGGGAAATTAAAGATGTGGCACGTGGGCCAGGCGCGTGTGGACAAGCGTCTGTTAATAATTGGGAGTTGTCATATTAGACTGTCATATCAGAAAAAAAAGGGACATTTTGATATTGAAAAATTTGTCCAGGGGGGTAATAGGACCAACGCAAAGGTTAGGTGTGTAGTTAAGATTTTGATCAAACGTTGAGGGGTATTTTGGGTATTTTCTCACCTTATTCCGCTGGAACATCACCCACTTTCATCTTAACCAAATCTTCATCTTTCTTCTTTGTCGACTCATCTAAATTTTTTACAAATGAAGATGAAGATACTGGTGTTGTCACATTCACATTAGGCTTCAAGGGGTTTTTCAAGACTTCATTTTTATCATCAAAATCTTTACTTTGGGTCTGATTTTTCACATTTGATGATTCTTGATTCAAACCAGATGAAGATATTGGTGCTACTAATGAGGGGTTCTTCAAGATTTCAACTTTATCATGTGAATCATTCTTCAAAGTTTCATTTTTACCAATACCCATTTTTTTTTCAAATTGGGAGGCTCAAAAGTTGAGTTTTGGGATCTGGGGTTAGTAAAATTTTGAACTTGCTATGATGAATTAGGGAAAAAATAAGAGTACATTGAAGAAAAATGAGATCTATAAGATTCATCAGAATAAGTTACAGTATTACTACTAGTACTACTAGGAGTATGAAAAGAATGACGGAAGGGGATAATAAAATGGGACTTGTAGGTTGATGGTGGAGGGGAAATAAAGTGGGTGATTAGGTGGTGGAGGAGGAAAATAGAGATGGAGAACTCAATAGGCAAATTAACGCCATTGATGGAGCCAATTCAAGGAGATGTTTACAAGATAAAGTTTGCACTTGGAATTTTTTTGGGTTTTGATTTTTGATTATTCTAAACGCTACAATTCTGAATTTTCTTGTTTCGATTTTATTTGTTATTATGAGAAAAATGGAGTTCGCCGGAAAAAATTCCCGGCAACCTAAATCCGATGACCTATTGAAGAGAAGAAGAAATAAGAGAGAGAAAATGAATAAAAAAGAGAGAAAGAATTAAAGAAATCAGAAAATTAATATTAAACAAAAATATTTTTAAAAATAAAATTTTAATAAACTATTTTTGTCTTTCACTCTCTAAGAGAGAGTGTATTGACACCTCAGCATTTAGGGAGCAATATATTTCACTTTTAAAAAGATCAGGGGGTAATAGAACCCTGCAAAAGTTTAGTGTGTAGTTGAGATTTGAGTCAAACGCTAGGGGTATTCTGAGTATTTTCTCTACATGAGTAAATTGTGAAAACCTATCTGGGACCAGTGGCTTTGACAAGATAACTAAAAAATTATGTTGACAGAAGATGACAAAAAAATTAGAACAGATATCATCGCACGCCCATTTTGAAAGACTAAAAAAAAGGTTAAGAAAAACTAAAAAAAAGTTTATTATCCAATGCAAACAATAATAGGAAACATTTCTATTTGTATCTCTCAATCTCATCTGAGATTTTATTGATAAAAGCTCAAATAAGTATTCCTAGGAGGTTTATGTATTTCTTACATCCAAAATTCCAAATCATAATAAGCATAGGCGCGTAAAATATACATTATAAGAAAGTTGATGTTATGAAATGTCAACATTTTAGTTTGATGTTCTAGATGCACAAATACAAGGAGTATATAATGATTAAATGATATTAAATTATATTTTCATTATGTTATAACTTGTAACTCGAAAGAATGGCTTAGAAGAAAATGACTTGGAGGCATAACCAAGAAAATAAACGACATAACACACGTACACAAATGTTATGGTACGTACGTTAAGGTCACAAGTTTCAAAAGTTTCATAACCACATAAATACTACAATTTATTGTAAACTACAAATTCCAAAAGTCTTTATTTTATTCTTAAACTCCGTGCTGATTCAAATTATACGTCACTTAAATTAGAACAAAGTGACTACCACAATATTAATATCTTCACTGTATGGCATATGCTAAGCATAACACTAATTATTTTATTGTGTGGTGATAAAAGCTTCTCAATGAGAGTAAAATGATAAGTATAACTTTGATTATTTGCAAGTTTATAAGTCTGTCAATTTTCTTAAAACGGATTAAAAAATAAACATAAAATAAAATATAGAGAATATTTGCAATTAATGACTTAAGATTCGAAACATTATATTCTTAGAGCCCGTTTGGATTGACTTATAAATTGCTTATAAGCTGTTTTCAGCTTTTTTGAGTGTTTGGTCGGCCAGCTTAAAGCCATTTTGTGCATAAAATAAGCCTAAAAAAATAATTGAATCTATTTGGCTTAGTTTATCTAAAGCAACTTATAAGCTGAAAACAGCTTATAAGTCAAAAAAAATAAGTTAGCCTACCTCAACTTATTTTTTTTTGGCTTATAAGCTGTTTCCAGCTTATAAGCTGCTTATTTTAAGCTCATCCAAACAGGCTCTTAGTGGGAAGGGGAGTTAAATTAGATATAATTAGATGGAGAGTTATATTATATATAGTTAGATATAAGAGTTAAATGGCACCCTTAAAATTTTAATTTAAAGATAGCAAGTTATTGCATGCTTAAATATTGGAAGTATTCTCTCTCCCACTGGTTCAATAGTAACACAATTTTGATATGGTATTCATAATCCATCAAGAATACAATTTCACTTAATTGCTTGGCGTAGACCTAGATCTGCACATAACGACTATAGTTACAAATTGAATTAGTAAATAAAAATTCTCACATCTAACAAATTGAATTTTAAATAAGACGTCATATAATACAATATGAATAAATAATTCATTAAACTTACGTAACAACTAACACCAGATCCATATGTTAGTTATTTAAATTTGTGATTATGCGAAATAGTGAGATGACAATAATCTGCGTCAGGGCGGAAGTACATCTGACGAATAGTGATTAGCTGAGGCTTGAACACCTTCGTCGAAATATTAAACTTGTTGAGAAAATTACTACTCTCTCTGTTTCAATTTATATGAATCTATTTAACTGAACACGATATTTAAGAAAGAGGGAAGACTTTTGAAACTTGTGGTTCGAAATAAGTCTTGAAAATTTGTGTGGCTGTAAATCATTCATAAAGTGAATTTGTTTTCAAATTAGGAAAGAGATCATTCATTTTGGCACGGACTAAAAAAGAAATAAGTTCAAACAAATTGAAACAGAGGGAGTATAATATTAATATTGAACATGAATAAAAATAGTAACAATGTCAAATCAAACATTGCATCATAGCTAGTCACGCCGTGATAGTAATTTCGATATTATTAAGATGTAAATCATTTGCTTCCATGATTCCGCGGCACTTTCAAATAGTTGCCGAGTTGAAACTCGACATATATGGAGTAAACTCAACTAATTTCATAAGGAAGGGATTTGTATGTAAGGTGCTCAATATTTTCTCATCTTTGTAAGTGAGATTTTTATCTCTCACATAAAATAAGGAAGAAGTTGGGAAAAGGGACCCACAAGAAATTCCTGAATTAACTAGAGTAAATTTCACTTAACCCCCTCACAGTTTGAACAATAAACCCTCGGAATTAAATTTTTTAATGGTGTAATTATTTTTATATCAATATTATGACTAGTTGTCAACTGAACATCAAATAATACATTGTGATATAAATTAAAGATATTACTTATACATATTAAACTTTAAACACTCCTAGTAAATTCTCGATTCACTGCTAATTATCTGTGCTCCATCAATAAATAATCACTTCTATTTTAACAAAACATTTAGGTGAAATATTTTGAAACTAGTATCACCTATTCGACTTATAATTTAATCATTGTTCCCTTATTTGAATCAACTCAAAAACTAGTAGTAGTATACTACTCGTATTAGTATTACTTATTATGTGGGAAAAAAAAAAAAAAACTTTTTGAAGTCAAAATAAACAAAGGGGCAAACCAGACGCCGCGTCTGTTAAACAATCGCACACTATAACCGAGATTATTTCCTTATATTGCATGCAGATTTTGTGTAACAGTATTTCTCTTCTTCTCTAACTCTTCACTTTCCTCCCATATTTATCTCTTTCCATCCATATATTTACACATAAAATTAATAGTCGTTAATTTTTCTATATTACCCAAAATCCCCACCCAATAAAAATCGCCTATTTATAGGAACAAGAAGTATGCTAAAACCCTTGTAAGTCCACCCCACTCTACCAAATCTGTCAAACGGCGATGGAGAGAAATCCTTATAACTCCGTTAACCCGGAAAACAGCTCTGGTATGCCTGAAAATAACAACTCCGTTAACCCATCTCACCGTAACTACAGCTTTACAGAGTTTCATCCAAGAAACAACAACAACATTCATCATACCTCTCTTGAATCTTCTTTTTCCCGTTTATCTGTTAACGGTGATCATCATCACCTGCAACAAACGCCGTCGTTTCGTACTTCTTCTAATAACGGTGATTCTTTGTTGATGGGCCGTTTGAGAGCTCAACACAGTGCTGATTATTGTCAAGCTTTAATCCGGGCCCACCAGAATGGGGCCCACCAGAATCTGAATCTTGTGGGCCCAACACACAACAACATTCTCCCAAGAATGTTGAATCTACAACCATGGCCACAACAGCAACAACTACTATATAGTGAAGATGATGATTACTTGAGATGTAACTATGACGTGTCAAATTCTGGTTTTCCTCACTTGCAGACCACGTCACCATTATTGCCTAGGGAACCCACTGCTCAGTTCCAAATTTTACCATGTTTAAAGGATTATAACCATTTTGAACATCTAGTTTCGTCCAATTTTGTACCAAGAAATCTGAATTTTAGGGGACCCAATGCAAAGGTGAATCAAGAATTGGCTAGCTGGAATGAACAAATTGATTTAATGGGTAGTAATAGTGATTTGAGAGGAAAAGTGGTTAATGCTGCAAAGGATCAACATGGGAGTAAAATGTTGCAGGCTAATCTTGAGAAAGGGAATAATGAAGAAATTGAAATTGTACTTAGTGAGGTGGTTGAGTATGTTGGTGATTTGATGAAGAATCAGTCTGGTAGTTATGTTATTCAAAAGCTTTTTGTTGTGTGTAACGAGGAGCAAAGGACAACTATTATTCAAGCAATTACAAGAAATAGCCATCAGTTTATTGGTATTTGTTTCAGCCAACATGGGTATGTGTGATTAAATTAATATTCTTTTTACTTAAATTGCTCAGGTATGTAAGTTTTTATTTATTTATTTATTACAATGTGTGTTTCCAGGGCTAGAGCAATGCAGAAATTGTTGGACAACCTTAGTACTCCACAGCAAAGATCATTGATATTATCTGCTATAACTCCTGTTGCTGTTGCATTGGCTAATGATCAAAGTGGTCAACACGTGATACAATATTGTGTCAAGACATTCTCTATTGAGTACACCAGGGTAAACAAATTATAATACTCTGCTGCTATCATAATATATGTGATTGGAATTGTCTTTTTCTTCCTGTGTGCCCCACCTTTCATTAAATTATTGGTGTTGAACTTGTGGCTGCATTGTTTGTTGTTGACTTGTTTGATAAAGAAAGAGTTAAAAAGTTTTGATTTTTGTTCTCATTCAGTTGTGGGTACACAAGAGAATGTACTAGGTCCTGTGTAATAACTTATAGTGTCATTTAGCTTTGTTATCAAAGGCGAAAAGCGCAAAGAAGCGCTAAGGTCCGTTGGGGCTTTAAGCGCAAAACACAAATAAAGCGTGGGCTTTAATGAAGAACAGGCAATTTGGGGGAAAAAAATACAAATTTGTATGTGTAGTCCAAGACTAATAATTATAAGCATGACTAAAAAATATATGGACAAAACAAATTGAAAAAATATGTTTAGTGTCGACTCTATAGAATTACGCTCATTGGCAAGGAAAAATATGCCTTAGTGTCTTGATGACGATACTGAAGTGCCTGTTAAGCTAGGCGAAGCGATCAACATGTTCTGCTTAGTGCTTCAGGGCTTAAGCGCGCTTTTGTTCAACACTGCATTTAGTATAAAACAATTCCTTGTTTCAACTTCTTGTCTGTACTAACTTTGGTACTACATCTTAAAACTGAGAAGTTCATTTGGTCTTTCTGCCATGTTTACGTGTAAATGGATAAAGATGAAGGTTGTAGTTGTGCGTTTGGCGAGCATATGAACTGGTATTCTGAGTTAGGATATTGTATGAATTATGAAATAAATATTGTGGCTCCTTTTCCTATCAATGTAGTTTTAAATAATTTTTTTTATTTTTTTAAAGTATATATTTACATGAGTCTATGTATGTATATATCAAATTCGAGTACGCAGCGAGTTTTGCTGAGCGAGCTGCATTTGTTTTAGACAACTGCTATTTGTATATAATGTCAATGACTAAATGAAGGAATTTCCTTGAACATTAGGACGGAGTTGCAAACTTTTGGTGCCATCAGCTTTTGCTGTAGAAGACTCAACTAGTTTCATTGCTCAGAATAATGAAGCCCTTTAATGGACTGTGATGAATGGTTTTTATATTTATACTTGTTTACCTCTACTCTTAATGCTTGCCTAGAACCTTTCAGGAAGACATTCCTCTAAGGTAACCCTAGAGGATGATGACATGCATACACTTGTAGAACTTTTTTATATTTCATATTACTCCTTCTTATACAAAAGTTATAGGAGTTAACCAAAACTTAAGACTATGAATATGCATGATAGATGAAGATTTAACACATAATGTTAAAGTAGGATGGTTGAAATAAAGGAGTGTAATTTTGGTGTACAAATTAGTGCACCATCTTAGCGTTGATTCTCCATCATTATATTTATTTACTGATCGAGAAAATATGGATCCGCGTTAATACATGATTGCACATGATTACAAATGATCATAACCGAGAGTGCGCAAACAACACACTCCTTTGGTTCAAAACAAGATTATGCCAGAAATATAACCCCCAGAATTATAAGCAGGATACACAATCCCACCTTAAGATAATCCCATGATTTTGCATAAATTATATCCTGGTTTTAGCTAATACTTCAACCTAACACTTGCCAAATTTAATCCCAAATTTTATGATGAGATAACTCCCCTAATCCTTGTACCCAAATGGCCCTATATAGGATAAAGTGAAGGAAGGTTGCTTGATATGGTTTAGCCATGTTTTATGTAGACTTCCATATGCACCAGTGTTCCTTAGATGCGACAATACGATAGTTGAGATTAGATGTATCACGTGGAAGACAGATTAAATTAGTCTACAACTCAAATCAATATGGATTTAGATAAGAACCTAATACAATGGAAGAATACATATAAGTGATACCAACAGTTGTTGGCTTAATTGTTGTTGTTTCACTTTAAATTATTGTTTATTAGGAATCTTACCTTTATTTCCTCATTGAGATAAGTATGAATTTACCGGAAAGAGTCTCTCTATCTCCCAAGGTTGGGGTAAGGTCTGCGTACACTCTAGCCTCCCCAGACCCCACTTGTGGGATTACACTAGGTATGTTGTTGTTGTTGTTGTTGTTGAGATAAGTATGAATTTATAGTTCCCAAAAACTTAATTTGCCTTGAATTATCTAGTAATGGAATGATATTGACCTGAATAGAGCTTCGTGGCTACAGAGTGTCCATGTAGCCCACTCCTAATAATTTGAGATTAGGAGTTAGTTGATTGATTGATTGTGTACTGATGAACCCGCTAAATTTACTGTTTGTTAGATACCAATAAAATGTCACATGAGAGTTGTGATTTATAAGATATAAACTTGATAGAGATGAAATGATAAATCTATGTAAGTGGAAAAGCCTGTGAAGAAAGAAAAGTTTACATATATAATATTGCTTCAAAGAAGCAGTAGGCATAATAGAATGAAAATTCTTGTTGTTCCCAGTAAATGAAATTACACTAGTTTCTGTTTTAATCACTCCTTTTCCTCATCTTCATATTCCTTTTCTTTTTTAAGTTGTTCATCTGCATATTTGGGTACTTGCTAAGCGCAAGTTTTCTAGATTACAAGTATTTATGCTCCATTACTTTGTGCAAGTGACTTTGAGACAATCAAATTTATCGCTTTAGGTTGAATATGTCATTTCAAGGCACAGTGCTGCTCTCCAAGTCTCTTTGCAACTTCGTGTTATGCACAACTTCCTCAAGATTAGCCTTTCTTCTTTTCTTGCTTTCCTATATTGTTCCTAGGATGGAAGTTATAGATATGCTTTATTCATATTATTGCCGAATATTGTTTACAATCAATCTCATGTCCCTCTAAGGTGCTAGGTGTTTCCCCTTGTCTCCTGCCTCTGCCATTAGCTAGACTAGTGCTTCTGTTTAACTATCTCACATATGAAGTGCATATTGCAGCATCTTCTCAAAGAAATTGCAAATAACTGCTTTGCAATTGCAACCCAAAAAAGCGGGTGCTGTGTGCTGCAGTCATGCGTAGAGTCCGCTCGCGGAGAACTCCGAGATCGCCTGATAACTGAGATATTAACAAATGCAGTGCAGCTATCAGAAGATCAATACGGGTATGACTCATTTTCTTTTTTCTTGTGCTTATGTAATGTGTGAATGTCAAGTTGCTATATAGGTCTAATTGCTTTTAAACGTTACATTTCATCTAGCAACTATGTGGTGCAACATCTTGTGGGACTGAAGTTACCAAGAGTTACAGAAACTTTACTGGATAGGCTTCAAGGAAACTTTGTGACTCTCTCATGCAATAAGTATGCTAGTAATGTTGTTGAGAAAATTATCCTCGAGTCAGGAGAAGAGCACTCCACGAGAATTATCTCCGAGTTGCTCAGAAGCTCAAGTGCTTCAACGCTACTGGTGGACCCTTATGGTAACTTTGTCATCCAGACAGCACTGCAAATTGCAAAGGTAAGTTTACTTCACTAAATTCCTTGGTCTATAAGCCTGCTTATCTTTTAATGAGCCACCTGGAGGTGCTAATTCAGCTTGGATTAAAACAACCTTCTAGGGGTACGACAATTATGAGCTATTTAAACTTTTAATATTGCAGAAGATATTATGGAGGGAAACCTCAACTGGAAAAAGAGCTAATTCAATTTGTATTGATGACACTTCTAGAATTTAGATTGATGATGTATGTCCAATTTGTGTTTCAGTAGATGGATTAAAAATACTAATTATCCAGGTCATATTATTATGGTATAGATGTTCTTATGTATGAGGATAATCAAATATCTCTTTGGTCTATTATATATTCAAGAAATTCGAAAGTTGTGGCAAGCTATGATGTTTAAGTTCCTGCCGGTAGTATATTTCTGAGTAGCCCTTTGACTTATATTTTAAAACAAACTTCTGTTGAAGCATTTTATATTATTTCCACTTTTGAAATATTTGAATATCAACTGGCTTACCATAACCTATCTTTAGCTTCTTTTGCTTATTAGACCTCCGTGTCACTCGAACATTGTTGATATTGATTCTACATTTTTTTGTTTGGAATCTACATTGTGAGTTATTATAACATGTACATTTTGTTAATTCGACTGAGCAGGGCCATGTCTTCAATGCTCTCTGTAACCTAATCACCTTGAATTCTCCATCAATGCAAAGTAACCTTTACGGGAAGAAGATCCTTGATCGGTTGTTTAGCAAGAAGGACCCTCTACATTGTACAAGATTTTACAAGCGACAGGTATAAGTTAACTCGAGAGTAGTTGACACCACTACTGTGCCTTCATTCTTTTGATTTGTCTGATGGAATTTCGGGTTTAGTAGCATCCATCTAGTATCTATTGTTCTCTCTTATGTTGTTTGTTTTCTATGTAAGTTAAAGATCTGAACTTGTAGGAGCATAAAGCTGAGTATGCAAGCGCACCTCAATGTGTACTGTATATTTTTGGTTGTCTTGTTGGTTGTTATATCATAATATAGGGCATGTAGACAATATTTGTTGAATAAGTAATCTTATAATGTTTGTTTTATACGAAGGGTAACTATTGCTTAATGTGATTGCAGTTTTACGAATATATCTCCTACAGCTCTCACCCTTTTACATGCCCAAATTGGGTAAAATACCTCAGATGCATTCTATTTCTGCAACTCATCAAACTATTTTAAAAACTTTTTTGGAGATCATGGTGAGGGATTTTTTAATTACATAGGGGGCTGAAGGGGGATAGTGTAAATTATCCTCATACCTATTATGTAAGAGACTCTCGCTGGTATCACTAGAGTGCTAAGTCTATATCCTTCCGTCGAAAAAATGTACTTAGTGAAAGAACTAGATCAAGCTGTTTGTGGTTTTATCAGTTAGATTTGAAAATATTCAGAATTCGACTAAGAGGCATACAGCGTCACGGTAAATGCTTACCCGCACCTCGACTACCTGAAATGAAAGGAGAATCCATCCCAGAAGTCACGTGTTTCAGTACAAGAATTGAAGTGAAGTAGATGTATATATTTGCACAGATCAGTCATCAGGTCTTTCTTGATTGTAACGAGTCTTAGAACTAGTATCGGTCTTTTATGGTTGTTCATTTTCTGAGTTTTCTCTCATATCCCTAACAACCACATGGAACATTAAATACTCAATACGACAGCATGTGTGACGTAGTACAAAGAAAATAGATGCTATCCCATGGCTGAGGTGGAGGCAGAGTAGAAAGTGCGGGTTTGACATAAACCCAAAGCAAAATTTACTCTGTCATACTAATTCAGATTCACGTGCTAGCCGTGATCTCTTTCACTACATTAGCTAATTCCTACTTTTACCACATCAAATTATCTGTCGTGTTTTTCTTTTACACACCCATTAAGAAAACATTAGTTAGAAAGAATTTTTCACTATTTTACCTCATTTATTTCTCAAAATATAGTCTCTTTTCATTAAATATTTATTCTGCTCCACTATTAAGGAAAAATTGAAAAATAATATTTTTGTCTTCAACTTCTAAAATAAAAAATAATTTGAGATTATAGTTTTAGAAATCACAGAGAGAGGAGACAGCGGGAGTATTTCATAACGTGTAGTAGTGATCGAAAGAGATGGGTGGATCTAAGCTAAGTAAATTGCAAATAATTCATGAACAATCAAAAAATCCCAGTACATTTAATAATATGTAAAAATTCAATAGATAGAAATAGAGCAGGCAATCACAAAAGAGAGTTCAAAAGAAGAACCCCGTTTATTTATTGGTAAAAGTATTTATTTTGACTAATCTTCACACTATATAGTATTACTTTGACACACCTAGAAAACTTATAGTAGTATTTAAAGACCAGATTTGACCACATAGAAAATTGGGACACATAAATTTCAAGGGCATTTAGGTTTGCCCTTAGAGTTCTTCTTGTCCCTGTAGCAAGGGCACTCATGCTTGTTCCCATAAGTTCCAGAAGGCACACACTTGCATTCTTCACAACAAATCCCACAATACTTCAAGCATCTGTCTGTTAATCCTGCCTTTGAGCACCTTTGCTTGCACTTTGAATCACAATAGCCTTTCAAAAAAGAACACAACCCCAACTCATTATTAGAGCATATAACTTAAAACATTTAAAAAAAAAAGGTAGAAAAAAAACACTTGAGGGTGCGGCTTGATGGTCAATGAACTGGGTTGATAATTATGAGATTTTAAGTTTAATTCTTAGCGAGGGCAAAAACACTAGGTGTTTTCTTTGCAATATGTTCAAGCTTTGATGGATAGAATTATTTGACGATGTGCGCCCCGATAAAATAAATTGAACCCGAATACCACAGTTAGTAGAAAAACAGGGTGAAGCTTTTATATAGTTTTTGTATATGTAACTTTAATTTTAAAGTATTGAGTTGAGCTAATTCAATTTAGCTTCAAGATTAGTCAAATCTTCCACATAAATTGAAAGAGGAAGTAGGTGTTGTCTTTTCATATCTCCACGCTTTGGTGGACAGAATTACCCGATACCTGTATTTGTATAAAAGTGCCACTTGTTTTTCCTAGTTTCACTGGAAACATTTCCTCATTTCTAAGAACTTGTTTTTCTAGAAAAAATATATTTAAATTTTTTTACTATCCAAACAATGCAATATTTTCTGGAAGAGTTTCTTACTTACCAAACACACCCTAAGATAAAAAAAGGTTGAAACTCTTAGATGATGGAGAAATTGGTACTTACTTGAACCAGCCATTGAGGTTTGAATGAGAGAAGGGGTAAGAACAAGAGTGACCAAAAGCAGAGTTGCTAGAAGCAGCTTCATCTTTCTGAGCTGAAAATTCAAGAAAAGTATACAAGTGGTGAATTGGAGCACTGCTGGCTCGTTCTTAGGGGGAATATATAGCTAGGAGAAAAGTTGGTGGTCCACTATAAATGTGTTTTCTAACTAATTAAGTAGACACTTGTCCGACAAAACAGAAAGTAAAAAAAAAAAGGCTTATTACTCACCTCATAAAACCTAATCAATATATGACATATATCATTTTGTATGAATTGTTATTAACTAATCATAATTTACCAATACATACTCTCATTTAGGGGTGGGCGTTCGGTTTTTCGGTTCGGTTTTTCAAACTTCGGTTCGGTTTTTTCGGTTTCGGTTTTTTGAAAGTGGACACCGAACACCGAACCAAATTAGTTCGGTTCGGTTCGGTTTTTTGAAATTCGGTTCGATTCGGTTTCGGTTTTTTAATTCGGTTTTTTTTTTTTGCATGGGCCTAAAATGAGATATTTTCTGCTTGTAAAATGGATTTTTTTTTTAATTAAAAATGAGCTATTTTATTGTTTTTAAGTATATGCTTACCGATTCTATAATGCGAAGATGTAAGCTAGATCATGCAATACATAAAGAACGAAAATGTACACGATGGGGGAAAAGAGAAAAAGTCAGTAGAAGCTTAGGATCAACACCGAATATCTAATTAATTAAGCTTCTATTTCAGAACCAGTCCAAACCTTGCTCAATTGTTACACCATCCCTCTGTCGTTAATAAATAATTAACATAAAGGTACTATACATTTTAGAATCAGTAGTATCCTTGGAAAAGTATAACTAGAACTATTCATAGCAATTAGCAAACATAAATAAAGTATAACTAGAAGGGGTGCAGCAAACTGAGAAAACTGGAAATTGGAAAAGACATGAGCAATTAGCACTGTAGCAGCAGCACTGTTCGGTTAAACCGAAAAACCGAAAAACCGGTGAACCGGAACCGAACACCGTACCGAAAAACCGAAAAACCGGTGAACCGGAACCGAACACCGTACCGAAAAACCGAAAAACCGAAACCGAAAAACCGAATTAATTCGGTTCGGTTCGGTTTTTCGGTTTTCGGTGTTTATGCCCACCCCTACTCTCATTGCAACTTATTACTAATTATAATAAATTAATGAAATTTGATGTAAACACTAAACGGGAACAAGTTATTTTTGAAATTCAAACTGCCAAGTGTGTATTACCATGCGCTTAAAAATTTGGGTAAGAGAAACTTGGACAAGGACTTGGATGGAGATTATATTGAATTTACATCAGACATTTGCTTTGGGCAATTTGCAGGATTGCCCTTCGCTGGAGGTGGTCTTTAATTTTTACCCCTCAAAATGGTGGTTTTTAAATTCTGCCCATGCAAATTAAGGCAGAATTTGCATGGGCAGAAATTTTGCATGTGCCCATGCAAATTCTGCCTTAAGGCCCAAATAGGCAGAATTTGCAAAATGCAACCTCTGCCTCGCGAAAATTCTGCCTTGCGATTTTTTTTTTTACTGAGCTGGGGTTCGAACCTACAACCTCAGGGTGTTAGGCGAAGGGCAATACTTAAAGGGGAAAATGACCTAATAAGACTACTTAAGACTCTATAGTACAAAACATAAGAATCCTTTTTCTTATTTACAAAATACACCAAATTAATTACAAAACATAATGAATCTGAAAAAAATAAAAGCCCACGTTTTCCTTCCCCTTTTGTTGCCCACCCTTCCCCTCCCCTCCCCTTCCCATTTTCCCTCCCGCCACCCTTCCCTTCCCCTTTTCCCAATTTCATTCCATTTTTTCACAAAACAATAGTTGTGAATCTGTGTTTGTGATGAGATTTTCATAGTATATCATGAATCCGCGCTTTCATTTTCAATCATACCAAGAACCTGAAACTCCATTTAAGGTGCAGATTTTCTACTTCTTTTGGGCAAAATAGTTTATGGATTTTGTGCAATTTATTGTATTTCAGGCTTTCACTGTCTTGCTTCGCCGATTTTCAGTCATAATTAGGCAGAAAAATATTTGGGTTTTGTTCAAAATTGAATTTTGGAACATGGGTGATAGCTGGCGCATGGTAACTTCATTGTTAGGGTTGCCCACATTAAAATTATGACCATTGGCCCTAGTAGGACTTTCCTGATGCAAAATAAGTGAATCAACATTTAGTTTTATGCATCTGAAAAATTCACATGAAAGAAGATGGAGGTCAAAATCACAGTCATCAAGAGAACAGCCTCATACACAAAAAAATTGTATGAAAGTTGTATACAATATTGTTGTAGTTGTATTAAATTTCCAAAACCTAACATGAACTTTTTACAAATTTTATACAGTTAAATACAAAATTCATACCTTTTCTATACAGTTCTCATACATGAAAAATATGAGAATTCTAAGCCTTGCGCGAGATATACATATTTCATACAGTTTTCATACACAAAAAAATGAGCGAAATTTTTAAGCTTTGAATGAGATATACATATTCATACAGTTTTCATACACAAAATTATGCGCGAAAATTTTAAGCTTTGAGCGAGATATACACATTTCATACAGTTTTCGTACACAAAATTTTCGTATATGTTTTGTAAGAAATCTATTGATATGTTTTGTAAACTGAAAAATATCGTCATATTTCATAAATATACTCTATTCTTATGCACATATAGGTTATTCTCCCTACTTAAAGACCACCGATTTGAAGGACAAACATTAAAGGCCACCCCAAATGAAGGGCAATCCGCGCAAAAAAAAAAATTGCTTTTACATATCTTATTTGAAATTTAGCCAATTATTTAAAGTATAGCTTTAGCCTGTAAAGGGAAACTTCACACAACGACTGATGATACTTTTTCTTCCTCCTCAATTGAGCTCCTCATTTTTCAATACCAAATCAGAGTGGCTTTGGTTACACATTTTTTTCCTTCAATTTGAAGTTTTGTTCCAATGTATAGTTGCTCTTGACGCCAAAATAGTAAAGTTACTGTACTAGGTATACTGACATTAGGAGAAAAGTAAAACCAAAAGAGAAATATTGAACATAAAATAACCAGTAAAATTTGAATAAATTCAGATATGATCACATCTCCACATTGTGTTTATCCTATTTTACTATGGATAATTAAGATAAATAAGCATAACAGTAATTAGGGAAACCATCTTGCAACGAGAGCATTGTTTTTCGGTGATTTTACCGTATACGGCATGATTAAATGTCAACTACAGATATAACTTCAGACTTTGGTAATCTACAACTTCTAATCTAAAGAGTCGTAATGTGAAAACGTCCAATCTAAAAATCTGAAATTTGAAACTGTCAAACTTAAATTCATTAGCATATAATTATACGGCACATATACTTTAATACAAAATTAACTAGTTACGTGGCACATATGAGGATCCTACTGTTGTTACCCTTTTTACTAACGAAGGACGCGGATTGAGTTGTTGGATGTTGATTGCATTTAAAGTCGGTTGAACTAATTAAAATAATCACGCGGTTACACTAAAATTTAGGCTTTTGTCCTTTTCGTCTTCAGTACTATGTTTGGCATATCTGCAAGCTGGCTATTAAGGTTTGATCGATTTTTAATGGTTCTAGACCCACAAGAAAAAAAAAGGGATCTATTTATATTTGGGAAGAAAATTACAGGCAGATACACAAAAATGTGTAGTACGCAACAACAATTCGTAAAGCTTTTCTTTTTTGGTAAAAGAAATGACATATCAAGAATGGAGTTGTTTTTGTGAGGTGACATGACATATATAATTGCTAAAGTGCTCTATGAAAAATTGAGCAAGTTTTACCCAACTTCTTTCTCTTTTTATTTTTAACTTCATCAAAATATTTTTCCAAACGCCTAATTAACTACTTGAACATTCAACCAAAAAAATTATGATAATGATTGAGTGTTTCAGGATATTATTAAGCTCATCTGAAAACTCCTACACTGATCTTACAAACCAAAACAGGATAAGGTGTATCCTCTAATTGCAAAATTATAAGGAAACGTGGTGACTCTTTTTAGAAAAAAACAGACGTATTGTAACTTTGCTTTCTTGATTCGAAATTATAGTGACATGATAATATTTTGCATTTATTGTTTTATGATCTAGATCTGTTTATGTGACACGTCGAGAACTATCAAAAGTATACACAAGTGGTCCGAGAAGCACCTGTTAATGTGGCTTAGGTCTCATTTGTTTGCATTTATTGGAGGTCTGAATCTAAATGGTTCAGACCTTTGTTTGTCCCAAATTCGGATAATCAATTAAATTTGTGAGTGGGTATAGGATATGTGCTTGGATCTTGACGTATGTTTGGTAGTGGAAAATAAGTGTGTAAGTATTTAGTAATAAAACGGCTAATAACGATAGTTTGCTTGATTTACTATGGACACGAACGTTTAGAAACTATGTTGAATACTTAATGGAAGAAGCACAATATAAATGGAAACAAACGGCCTTGGCCGGGTCAGATATTGAGAGAGAGAGATTGTATATATAAACTCTTTTGTATTGTAAAATGTTCTTGGAAAGTAAAGGAGCCAACCCTTACAAAGGAGGGGGATGTGCTCTATTTATAGTGGTGCCTCTATGGGCCTCTTCCTATACAAATGATTAGAATAATAATAAAAAGGACAGCTCTGAGCAGATTTGGTGGGATTAGGTTGCCGTACGATCTGGCACACGCATGGTTGGTGGTTGACCATGGCAGGACGCTACTGGTGTTGGCTAGTGTGTAACGACCACACCGGACCAATGACCCTACGGACAAATGGCCTTGGTGATAAAGAAGGTGGACTAGATGGTGTTCTTGCTCAGCTCCGGCCCAAGCGCTTCTTCGGTTTAGGTCGAATGTCATCAGGCACGTTCCCATCTCTTTCTTCCCTCGGTTCCCCGTTCCACCGGTTTACATCGTATCCGATTTTTACCGTATACAGATAGCCCCCACACTTCCCGGATCAACGATCTATCGGAGTAACGGGAAGTGGCCAACTGCCGAAACCGGTGGCCCTGTCAGCTCGTCGTTATCTTCTCATTTTGACGGGAACGGTTGCGTCACGTCCCCCTTTATTGGCCACGCGTCCTGTTCCGAGTGGCAGGCTCTGACAACCGCCGCATGCACGTCGTTTCAAGTCACTCCTCATTAATTATGGGGCACGTGGCGCTTCCTGGTTGGCTGGGGAGTCGTAACCGTCATAGCCCCATGCCTATATAAGGCTCTTTCCCTCTTCATTCCAATACTTTCACGATCTGCATTCCCTTCGTCCTTCACTTTTTTCTGCATTTTTTTCACCTTCTTACCATATTGTTATTCTATGTAATGAATCTGTTGCTGATTTGTTGCTTCATTGTGCTTGAAAAGGACCAGCTTTGACTCCACTTCCGCTAACTGTTCTTGCTCATCAGTGTTCTTGCCCTTTTTGCACTTCCTTTCTGAATCTTCTCTCTTTCACATTCTCAAAAAATGTCGAAAAGTTCCCATGATGTTCCATCGGTTTCATCACCAGGAGCCGAGGCTACATCCCCGGCTAAATCGAAGAGCACCTTTGAACCGACAGCCTCGGACATTATTCCGGCTAAGTTCAACTTCAACAAGGATCTTGAGGCCGAAAAGCCTTCTTCGGTATCGGACAGGGGATATGACGTGAGGCGATACCCCTCGTCCATTACTGAAGAGAAGCTCGACACAGTCCGAGCCGACTGTGGGTGGGACACTCGTTCGGTACAAGTCTTCGCGCCTGGTCCAAACGAGTCGATCACCAATTACCTGGCCGGCTTCCTATATGTGTACACTTATCCCTTCACTCTCAAACGCGACCCTCTGATTGATCCGGTCATCCTAGACATGTGTCGGACCTACGGCGTGACCCTGGCACAGATCGGCCCGATCGTCTGGAGGGTCGTGGCATGCCTCCGGTTATTGGCCAACAACGCCGGGAAAGAGTTTACACTCCCGCACCTGATACGTCTGTATTGCCCGAGGATTTTCCGGGGTGGCGTAATCAAACTTGCCAAGCGCAGCCGGAATCCATTTTTCTCGAAAATGGATGAAGACCGAGATAGGGGCTGGTTGGAGCGATATGTCCGAGTGAAGACCGAGGACATCATCCCGGCCAAATTCATGCCTTTTCCGGAGAAATGGAACAACAGTCGTAAGTCCGAAACCTTTGATTAATTGTCTTTGTTCTATACTCGTTTCTCACCATTTGTTTCTTACTTTTTATTAGCCAACGGGTACGTTCCTCCGGCCATTCGTAATCTGAGCGAATGGGTTGCAGCACTCCTTAGTCAGCAACCCTATGACAACCGGACATGGGCTTATCTATCACGTGGCCGATGGATCCCCTAGAACCACGGTAACATTTAGCTTCTCTTCAAGTTCGCTGTACTTTCCGTTATCCGTGGCCACTATCCCCCTCGACCTTTGCTAATGCCTTTTGCTTTTCAGGTCTGCCTAAGGGCTCGGTGGCCTCTAGACCAGAATCGGGGGCCGCTCCTCCTGCATCGGCATCCGAGTTTGACACGGCGGGTTCTTCCCGCGTTCTTACCGAAGCCACAAAGAGAAAACGGCCTTCCGAAAAAGGGGAGGCTCCAAAAAAGAAGAAGGCAAGGAGCGTCGCTCGGTCATGAAAGGAAGAAACGAAACCCGACATTATTGTTCGGAGAGTCGGTTCCGTCCCTTCCGTGGCCCCCATCCCGGAAAAACCTACCGTTGTTCCGCCTCCGCCTTCTGCTGGTGAAGGCCTTTTGGTTCCGGCTCCACGCTCGGGGGCGGATGCAATTCTTTCCCCGGCTCCGCTAAGATCGATCAGCTTCGTCGATATTTCCGGCGAAACTTCTTCGAAAGATACTTCCCTTCAAAGGGCAAGTAATCTCGGGGTAACGGCCTCCGTCGAAGCTGAACAAAGGGCCGAGCCAGCCCCAGAGACCGAGGTCTTTCTCGAACCTGCTGCAGTTACGGAGCCCCCGGTTTTTGCCGAGGGCACTGAGGCGGCTCCAAGTGCCCCCACTCCGACTCCACGAGTGGACGATTTCGAGGATATGTTCTCGAGCACTCCTCCTGCCACCGGCAAAGCTGCGGGCTTTGGCCATCTCCCTATTCCTCGGGTCACGAGATCGGCCAGCCGGACCTCCGAATTCGGTGCCAGGGATAGCTTGGTAAATATCTTCCCGGCTCCGAGCGTGGAGCCGAGGAGAACGAGATCGGCGGTAGTTACCGTCCCCGAGGACTGCAGCTTTCTGTCGCGCCCGGTAGGTGTAGCGAGCTACCTGCGGCCTCTCGTCTCAGATTCGGACAGGCGGAAGATGACCAGGGTCACTTGGCAGTGCCTCATCAACGAAGGTATGCATGCGGGTAACCGGGTAAGATTCTTAGCCATTCTTGTATAACTTATCTGAGGATTTTGGCATTATTTTGTTCAAGTCTTTTGACTTGTTTTACTTGCAGGGTGTGGTGCTGATCAATGAAGCCTTCATCCGTGCTCAGCAGGAGATAGACGACCTTAGGGTCCAACTGGATGCCCAAGGCCGAGAGACGGAGAAATACCAGCACCTTCTTCAGGAGAAGGAGGAGGAGTTGAACCGGGTAGCCGCTCTTTCCAACCTCCGGCCTGAGCTTGATGCGGCTAAGGACGAAAACCGTATTTGGAAAAGTGAGCTGGCCGCTATGGCCGATTACAACCGGAGCCTTGAAGCTGACAAGATCGGCCTTAGCCGGGCTAAAGCTCAGTTTTCCTCGAGGCTGGATGAGCTCGAGATCACCGTTTCCTAACTTCAGGGGGAACTGGATTCAGTGAAGGCCGACGCTATAGGCTTGGCCGAGAGGAACCGGTTACTCGAGTCCGAGGCCGCTCAGTACAAGGATCGCATGAGGGTGTTTGAGGAGAAGGCCGAGGAGCGATCTCGGATATGTGAAGGCCTAAGAGCTGAGCTCGAGGAGGCGGCGAGTGCCAATGACGCCCTTAAGGCCGAGCTAGAGGCGGTCACTGGTAGGAGCGGTGTCCTTGAGGAGAACCGCGTTGATCTGGAATCCAAGCTGGCCAAGGCCGAGGCTGATTTGGAAGAGGCCTGGAAAAGTGTTGAAGCAGCTGAGGCTCACACTACTATTGTTGCCGAGTATGAGAAGTGGAAGTCTCGGCGGATCACCCTTGAGCAGGCCGAGCATGGCTTCCCAGATCTTCCAGCCCTGATAACCCAGGCCAAAGAGATGGAGGAGAAAGCCGATCGCGCCCTCTGGTCCGAATCAGACGACTCCGAGCGGACCAGGTCCGAACACTCTGCCTCTAGTCATGCCGGATAGCTCAGGGCCGGTTTAGCTCAACATTCAGCACTTGATTAAATTATGATTCGCTGACTCCGCCCCTGAATATGATTATATGCTCAGGCTTCCCTTTCCCGGAGCTCTGAAACTCTTATTTGTAGTTAGTTCGTCAGTTCCTTTGTAGGACTTTGATTTTTTTATGTAAAGACACTCCTTGTATAAATGAAAAGTGCCTCTTCCTTACTGCTTCGTTTGAATGTTTGCTATTATTTTTGCCGTAATTATTGGTCCGTTCTAGGACAGGTCGACTTGTAGTTGTTAATTCATCATGCGCGTGGGTCTTATCCGATATTTTAAGGCCGGTGCTTTTTCAGCCTTGGCTAGAAATATTTTTGACGTAACAGTCCCCATTTGGGGAAGTTTATCAAATTTTGGCTTAGATCATCGTGACCTCGTTGCCCTAGTCGAATTTTTTGATGATTTTTGCTCGGCTCGTTACGGCCTTGTTGCCTTTGTCGAGTTTCGACCACCGTACCCGGTATAGGGTATGTGAATGAGGCGGTGTCGAAATACGGTGGTTATCACCGGGGCAAAGTACACTTAACAGAAAGTTGTTATCCCAACTTTTGATAACTTTGCGTTTGCAAAATGTTTGTACATATGAGAATTTTAACTCCTTCTTCCTTCGTCGTAGCAAATATAAAATGGGACACGATTCGTTATGATCGTTTGGTCCTTACATCAAGGCTATGGCTGACGGCCGGGCCCTAGTTTTGCCGTAGCAAATATAAAATGGGACACGATTCATTATGATCGTTTGGTCCTTACATCGAGGCTATGGCTGATGGCCGGGCCCTAGTTTTGCCGTAGCAAATATAAAATGGGAGACGATTCATTATAATCGTTTGGTCCTTACATAGAGGCTATGGCCGATGGCCGGGCCCTAGTTTTGCCGTAGCAAGTTTTGACTTTCTCCATTTTCCCCGACTGGGGTCTCTTCGATTGAGGGCACAGTAATGTATTCCCCTAGCACTTATCCGAGTTGTGGGGTCGGGTGAGTGCTATTAAGTCCCCAATCGGAGAGGGTGGACTCGAAATTCCGGGCGCCGGTCCCTTATCTTTGTCGAGTAACACGTTGTACTTGTTGCCTCATTAAAAACCTTGTCGGAAAACCCATTTTGGGACAAAACCGTACTAAGGAAAAGAGTGCAACACGTGTTTTCAGGCCTAAATTCTAACTTTGTCTCGTTCTCGGTTTCCTGCAAAAGAGAAAGGTAAATAGGAGGACATTGGGGGGGGGGGCATACCTTAGCAGTAATATCTTTTCAGATGAGCCACATTCCAGTTATTGCGCAACCGCTGCCCGTCCATGGACTCCAACTGGTATGACCCTTTGCCCGTTATCCTGTTTACCTTATACGGGCCTTCCCAATTCGGACCCAACTTTCCCTCATTGGGATTCTTGGTGTTCAGGGTAACTTTTCGAAGTACCAAGTCCCCGATTTGGAAGTGTCGAAAATTGGCTCTTCGGTTGTAGTACCTTTCCACTCTTTGTTTTTGGGCCGCAATACGGACCAATGCGCTTTCGCGCAGTTCATCCGTTAGGTCGAGTTTTACGGCCATGGCCTCCTCGTTTGACTCCTCGGTGGTATATCTGAACCGGAGAGTCGGTTCGCCAACTTCCACGGGGATAAGGGCTTCGGCCCCGTAGACCAATGAGAACGGGGTTTCCCCCATGCTTGATTTGGATGTGGTTTTGTAAGCCCACAGCACCTCCGGCAATACTTCCCTCCAATGGTGCTTTGATGCTTCAAGTTTTTTCCTCAGATTTTGGACTACCGTTTTGTTCGTGGATTCTGCCTGTCCGTTTGCGCATGGGTGATATGGGATTGACACGATTTTCTTGATCTTCAATCCCTCGAAAAAAATTGTTGACTTTGGCGCCCACGAACTGAGGACCATTATCACAAGTTATCTCGGCGGGGATGCCGAAACGGCAGATGATGTGATCCCATATGAAGTTGATGACTTCTTTCTCTCTGATTTTTTCAAAGGCCTGCACTTCAACCCACTTAGAAAAATAGTCAGTCATAAACAAAACGAAACGGGCCTTACCTGGTGCCCGAGGTAACGGACCCACAATATCCATTCCCCACTTCATGAAAGGCCAAGGTGAGATCACCGAATGCAGCAACTCCCCGGGCTGGTGAATCATCGGAGCATGCTTCTGACACCCGTCACATTTTCGGACAAAACTTTTCGAGTCTTCGTCCATCCGGTTCCAGTAATAACCGACCCTGATAATCTTGCGAACTAGCGCTTCTGCACCGGAGTGGTTGCCGCAGGTTCCCTCGTGTATCTCCCTCATCACGTACTCCGTTTCACCGGGGCCCAAACACTTAGCCAGGGGACCAAGGAAAGAGCGTCGATACAATTGGCCGTCCACCAAGCAAAAACGGGCGGCCTTGGTCCGTAGTGTCCGTGATTCCTTCGGGTCACTTAGGAGCTTACCATCACGCAAGTAGTCAATGTACTTGTTGCGTGAATCCCAAGTTAAGCCCATTGTGTATATTTTGGCGTGTCCGGTTTCTATGGCCGTGTTCGATAAGTGTACTGTTGCCCCGGGGCTGATTTCCTCCCCCTCGACCGAGGATCCAAAATTTGCTAATGCATCGGCTTCGCTGTTTTGCTCCCTCGGTATGTGCTGCATGGTCCATTCTTTAAATTGATGAAGCACCACTTGGGTTTTTTCGAGGTATCTCTGCATCCGTTCGTCCTTGACTTCAAATACGCCGTTCACCTGGTTTGCGACCAAGAGCGAGTCGCACTTTGCCTCGATTATTTCGGCTCCCATAATTCGAGCCAATCCCAAACCTGCAATCATAGTCTCATACTCAGCTTCATTGTTAGTCAATTTAGCAGTTCTAACGGATTGTCGAATGACATCCCCGGCCGGGGTCCTAAGGACAATCCTTAGTCCGGAACCTCTAAGGTTCGAGGTCCCATCCGTGTGTAGAGACCAAATACCCGTGGTCTTTCCCGAGTTCAGCAAAAGTTCCTTTTCGACCTCGGGGACCATAGCTGGGGCAAAGTCTGCCATAAAATCGGCCAAGATTTGGGTTTTGATGGCCGTTCGAGGTTTATACTCGATATCGTAACCGCTAATTTCTACAGCCCATTTCGTTAACCTACCTGACAAATCCGGTTTATGCATGATGTTTTTCAAAGGGTAAGTGGTTACTACACATATGGGGTGGCATTGAAAATAAGGTTTGAGCTTTCTGGAAGCGCTTACCAGTGCTAATGCCAATTTTTCCAAATTGGGGTAACGGGTCTCCGCATCCCCCAAAGTTATACTCACGTAATAGACAGGGAATTGCGTACCTGATTCTTCTCGGACCAAAACGCATCTTATCGCCACTTTGGAGACAGCTAGGTAGAGGAAAAGCGGCTCGTCGGCCCTCGGTGTGTGCAGCAACAGGGGGCTAGACAAGTACCTCTTCAACTCTCGTAGAGCCTCTTGGCACTCCGGTGTCCAAACGAAGTCGTTCTTCTTCCTGAGCAAAGAGAAGAAACGGTGACTCTTGTCCGAGGACCTCGATATGAAGCTACTCAGCGTCGCTATTCTTCCGGTGAGCTTCTGCACCCCTTTTATGTTGTTCACAACCTCGATGTCCTCGATGGCCTTGATCTTGTCCGGATTGATTTCAATTCCCCGGTTTGACACCATGAAACCCAGAAATTTACCGGACCTTACCCTGAAGGCACACTTCTCCGGGTTGAGCTTCATGTTGTATTTGCGGAGCACATCAAAGGTTTCCTGCAAATGCTTTAAATGGTCCTCTGTTTCCAGGGACTTAACAACCATATCGTCAATATAAACTTCCATCGTTTTCCCTACTTGTTCTTCGAACATTCCATTAACTAGGCGTTGGTAAGTTGCACCGGCATTTTTTAATCCGAAAGGCATGACGTTATAACAGTAAGTCCCATAATGGGTGATGAAGGATGTTTTCTCTTGATCCTCCGGGTGTTATACCCCATTTTAACCGGGTTATAGTAGAGTACAACATATTGGTGATTCCTATTTAGATTGTTTGAAGGAGTCGCCACCTAATTAATTTAACGGTGAATTAGGACACCTAAATGTTAACTAAGGTAAAGTTAAAACTAAACCTCCGTTAATAGTCTGCTTAACCAATGTGATTCTAGGTAAGGGCTCTATATTATCCTAAAGGGAAGGGGTCAGGCATCCTTTAAAATCCGCTAACTACGGTTGTCCGGCCAAACTTAGGTTAATTAATTCAGATTAAATATAATACTTAACTCTTAAGAAAAATAGGTTGTAAATGTTATTGAGGTTTTAAAAGGGAAACATAATGATGCTATTTAAACTGACTTGAAGAAATGCATAGTAGTCCACTTAAAATAAACTTATAAGTATTGTTAAGCTTAAAAATAATAATTTTATTGTAAAAATGAGACTGGCAAAATATAATGATTTGTATATAAATAGAATGCTTTTAAGAGTAAACCTAGCCAATGTGGCATTATATCAGTATAATAATGTAAGAAATCTAGACTTGTTTTAAAAAAATAGAATGCAAAGATGATGAATTTCTTTCTCTTTTTTACTGATTTATTTAATTATACTCGGCTAAAAAATAGACATGACTGATTCAAACTTGAAGAGTTATTTATAAAATAATACTTGAGTTTATACTTGCGTTTTAGTGACGTTTTTGAAACGTTTATGATAGAAACATGATTCCCTTTACTTAAAATATATAGTCATGCCATTTTGCAAATCAATTATCCCAAATAAAAAATGAAGCATGAAAAAAAATGGTATAACTTATGGAATTAATTGTTAATCTTCCTTATACTAACTAGCCATTACTAAAACTAAATCTACTAAATCATTAGGATTCATCTAAGTTAATAAAATAAGATAAGGTTAGTCATACAAAAACAATCAAAATACGCAACAATAAAATAAAGTAGAGGGGAAGAAAGTTGAATGGATCTGGCCCATCTTCCCGGCCCAGCTGCTGCACACTATGCATGTTATTGGGCTTTGGCCCAATAAATTTTATATATTGATATTGCAGATTGTCTTAATGGGAAATGATTCAAGATGATTTCGTTGGGCTTTTAGCCCAACAACGCATGCAGGAGAAGAACGAGTCCCTCGGACTCGTATGCGGGTTTCATGCGAAAGATAAAAGGAAAAGGATTAGTATACACTCAACGAATATGGTAAAACATGTAAAAAATATAAGCTCAAAATAGATCAGTAGATGATATATAATATGTATTTTTAAATATATTTCTTGTATACACAATTCACAGGGATGTATTAGATACATCAACATATACGAATTCAAATAAGCACAAAATCATCATGGCGTTTCACACGGATCTGCACCCATTTTATATTAAGGTAACATGACTATGTACCCAAAAGTTAAGCCACTCTAATGAGGCAAATAACAAGCTCAGGCCTAAATAAAAAAAGAAGATACATTTTCCAGTATAGTCATATGGTATTTCAAAGGTCAACCTTATATATAAGTCAGCAGGAAAGATTCAAATTTAGCTAAGAATCCAGTTAACATCTTGCCATGATTTAACCAACCAAAATCTTAATATATTTACCGAAATCATTCCAACATACCGCCTCCATACAGTTCAATAGACTAAACCTTTCAGGACATTTTTAGATCTTATTAAGACTATGTGAACCCTGTTTTAGACAACAATAAACTTCTGCCAACAACCGAACCAATAGCAATACTTCACAGGTCAAACAAAGACTCCAAGGGACCATACTTTCCTTCATGCATTGACTTAAATTTATGTGTACTATTTCTTGCATCAGCAAATGTGAGGTGCACTAAACAATGAAATACACCTTTTGAAAATAGAATAGGGCATTAAAGCCATGCTTTTCAAGAGGAGTCAAGGCATGTCATTACACACTATAACCAGGCTATAAGGAAGCTTAATAGGATTCCTACTAGATGTTCATACTTCACACAGAGCATGTGAGTTCATATTAAGGAATAATAGTAATGTTAAATGTATACAAATCATCTTTTAAGCATTTAAGACACTTTCAATAGCCAACCAGTGAGACTGCCACAACAAGTTAAATCATTTATCAAGGAATTAAGATCAACACAGAGTTACTTATAACACTATTAGAGTCGGCTATCCTACAGGTGAATCACCTGATCAAACCATTAACTAAGCGAAGCATAAACAGATGTGATAAACTAAACATAAGCAAGACTGAACAGAAATCCATACTGAGGACTAGGTAGATCATATATAGTTTGATCAGCATATTAGCCTAAAACCTCAACTAAATAAGACTAGAATGATACACATATAAACACACAGTATGTTATACACACACAAACATACAGAATGCTGGAACTTAAAACCAAAGGAAAGGAGTTTACAAAGGTCTTGGTCAGTTTAATAACTCAAGTTACATGTTTTTTGGTCTCTATGAACGTAGTTTTAGATCCAAGCAGCCTTATACAAATTGGTACACAACTTATCATCAGGGTTTAACATACAACAAAATTTAAACTTCCTAAAGCCAAACATCAATTGGAATAACAGCTCTGTATTGACTAGCAACCAGACATATGCATGCTTAAAGATTACTTTATGCTTCCAAATACCAAACAGCTACTGACAAGTCACATAGGGATCAGGTAAACCATCAAACATACTACATAAGCATTTTCAACGATTCTGACTAAACAAGATATTCAAGCTAGCACACTATGATCAAATTAAGCACTTACACAAGTAAACCAATATGCTAACAGGATCGTAATAGGAATATAGCAAATGCCTGAGAAAGCAATAGGCAGAAATAGAACCAATCATGTACTTAATAAAATTTAAGACTAATAACATCTAAATCATGCCATATAGTAACTAAACGAAACAACACATAAACACATGCTAACCTAACACATAATCAACTACAAATAACCAAAGAGACAGAACAAAAATGCAAAGTAAAAAGAAAGGGGAATTACAGACCTTTTTGGGGTGCAGCGAACTAGGGTGCGGGGCTTCGATATCCACTCGAACACTACAGAAATTCGAACTTGCGTATTCTCGGATTCAAAACGAACATCCACAGCCCAAAAAATAGGATTTAATTTTGTGACGATATCGAACAATTAAAAGCCGATATTTTGAAAGGGGACCGGAACCATTAAAGACTTGTGTTTCGAAATGACTATCAAGAAGTATTAAGGTATCTCTTAGGGGGATTCTGAATCGAAAAAAAAAACCTCATTTTCCTTGGGGAATTTTTGAATCGAAAACCTCTCGGTTCTTGGGGGGTTTTCACCAATCAAAAATCCTCAGATTCTAGGGGGGGTTTTCACCAATCCAAAAAACCTCCCTTGATGACTTAAAAAAACCGATTATTTATAGGGCGATTCTAGAGTTTGTTGCGAATAAGAGAGAGAGAAGCGGGGACAGAGGTGTCACGACCCAACCCCGTGGGCCGCGACCAGTGCCCGAGCTGGGCACCTATACGTTCCCGATACCCAGATTAACATATTAACGAAATAATATAATAATAATATTAGTGGACGCTACAGAATTTAGCAGAAAAGCAGACTTGGCACACATAGGCCGATAAGGCCATCATAGAACAAAATATCCCAAACATATGTACAGAACCCACACAGATGTATCCACAGACCTCTACAGAACATATCATAATCATAAGACGGGACAGGGCCCCGTCATACCCTGAACAAAGTACATATCCAGATAGCAGTGACAGACTGTACCAAAAGATGGGCTCTGTAGAAGAGAGCGCCCCAAAATAGCAGAAACAGGATCCTAAACGTGTGGATCAGCGGACCTGTCGTCTGTACCTGCGCGGCATGAAAACGCAGCCCCCGAAGAAAGGGGGTCAGTACGAAATATGTACTGAATATGTAAAGCGGAATCACAGAAGTCAAATCATAATGATTACAGAAAATGAGTACAAAATCCAGAGTGTCAAATGCATATTTCCAAATCAGACAGAATGTGTACAGAAACATATGTCATATCATATCCGGTCCCTGCCACGGGACTCGGCAGACAGAACGTGGTCACCCTCCCGACACTGGTGCCACAATACAGAGAAATCAGAAAAAGGGGCGTGGCCCCGTATCATAAAATGTCATATCAGAATGGCCATGACAGATCAGATCAGAATAGGCGGACATGGCACATCATACTCCACAGACCCATGTACGCGTATACCTGCCCCCTCACATCGGGGCGCGGCGAACAATGCAAAGAATCACGCTTGACAACATATCCTGGCCCGGGCTCAGTGTGGGAAACATTGGGGCATCCACGAATGGAGTAGTGAGAGACTAATGCAATTTAAAAGTATCATAAATATTTCCAAAGACTCGAAGAGGCGTATCAAAGATAACAAATCCAATGAAGTCGGACGGAATCATAATATATGTATTTCGGATATCATAATAAATTACAGAAATATAACCTTCCTGAAGTCATTCCGAGTGTCAAAATAATTTATAAAGTGAGCCTAACGATACTACTCTCCTCGTACTTTTTAGCGAATTCATTTAGTGTGGATACTCATTTAATCAAAACATTTCTTTCAAAAATCGCTTAAAAAGTAAGCTTTAGCATATTAGGGGAAAAACCGGGAACAGTGGGCCCGCCTCGGGATAAATAAGGCGGCGGGCTCAAATTGTGCCCTCTAAGCATATAGTATCACCAAAAAAGGTTATACAGACATTCTATGACTTTCTGAGTAATTTAGAGCAAAATTTCATAATTTCAGAAAAAAAACGTATCAAAAATGATTCAATTCTACTGAAGGAAAAACTGAAATTTTGTCTTGCGGATTCCGAGGGCCAAGAGGTCCTTCGAGGCCCGGATCCGACCCTAACTCACTAAGGGCATGCCAAGGGAAGAAATAGGGTTGCCTTACATACCTTTCACGCTCCTTACGCCTTTCCAAACTCACTTCCCGTTTCGTCGAAAAACTGCAATTGGTCAAGTTTACCAATTGTAAGCTATGAAAATCAAAGTCTTAACTTAATGCATATTTGGCTACCGAAATTTCGGCAGCACTTCCCCTATACATATGGCACCCCGAGAATTCAACTCGGCTAGAAATCATCAACAACAACCCAAACGACAACATCAATATCAACAATGAATCATTAAAACACAAATATCCTTCAACTTGTCATTTTTCTCACAAGTTGACATAACCTTCATTCTAACCCAAACTTTCACTAATATCAATAATTTCACATTCATCAACAATCAAGATCACCACTATATAGTTCTAGAAACATTCCATATCGTTTGCCTTAAGATATACACTCGATATACATAATATACAACTTTCCGCCAAAATCATAACTTATGCAAAACATCAAATCTTTGGCATACAACTTCATAACAAGTTTCCAACTTCCAAATTCATCATTGGTCATCATAATTCACAACCAAACAACTTCATTTCCTTAATGTCGGAAAATCATACTAAAACGACACAAGTTTCTACATTCCAATTCAATACAAACTTATATCATTCTAACTTCATTTACATATCAAGCATTACAACAACACTCCAATACACTAAACAACTTAATTCATTTCTATTCCAAATGCAATATACCACACGACCATATGCTTATTTTCCCATATCAACTAAATTCATCCAACTTTCAATTCCCATATGCATTTCATCACAATCACAACTAGAATATAACATGAATTCTATACATTTTGGCTATACAACATATATATACACACGGCTACACCTCCAATTCCAAACCCACATTACCAACTTCCATTTTTCCATACAATCAACACATTTCTACATACTACAACACAAACAAAACTTCATAACACAATAAAAAGGTAGAAATTCTTACCTTTTCTTCAAGTCTTCTTCACTTGGAGATATGCTCACTTTGGTGATTCTAATGCTCCCCACTCCAATCCAACTATACCAAGTTACAAAGGAACCTTGACTTAGTAGGAATTTAACAAGAAATGAATTTTTGGAGCAATATTTTTGGTGGCTATTTTTCTAAGCCAAACCCGAAACCCTCTTGGTTTTTTTGCTCTTGTTCTTGACTTCTTCCTTGCTTATTTTTCTTGAATGTTCTAATGCATATAATGAAGACTTTAGGCTTCTTATATTAATTGTCACATGATCATGCACATGACTAATTAATTGGGCTTGGATCAAGGCCTTATGTTACTTAATCACATGGAAATTTAATACAAAATTTTGGGCTTGGGCCACTATGGCCGGCCACTACAATGCATTGGGCCTTAAATTCCATTCTATTATTTTTGGCCCAATGACTTATAGTCCACTTTTTGTAATTCCCGAAACTAATTTCCAAAACTCCAAAATTGCCCTTAGCCTTGTCTCACACTTTCATGACTCTATTCTTTCATGCATAACTCCTATGTCCAACAAAATATCAAATTTGACCTTATATCTCAAGAATCCAATATAATTCAAGTTTTTCCAAACGTGTGATAACACGGGATATAACAAGAGGAGAGTGGGGTGACAGACGGAGGTGGAGGGAACAGAAGCGTGGGGGGACAAGGTATGGTGGAGTGGCAGTGGCGTGGAGAGGAGAGAGGGAGAAAGGAGGGAGAAGGAGAGAGAGAGGATAAGGAAGGGGGAGGCGGCGGATCAGGGAGAAAATGAAGAAGGGAACCATAGTGGTTCCCTTATTTTGGACGGGAATTGGGCTTCCGGGTCGGGTTAAAAATGGGCTGGTTTGGCTAAAATATAGGCTGGGCAAATAAAAAGAATGGGCTGGGCAAATAAGAAGAATGGGTTGGTCGGAAATGTTGGCTAATTATTTGGGCTGGGGTGAATTAAGTTGGGCTGGTAAATTAAAATGATGTCAGGTAAATTAAAATGTGGACTGGTTTTTTGTGAATTGGTCCGAAAATAGTACGAGTTGATTGGGCTACTACATTTAAATAAAAGACCTATTTAAATAACTTGTGTTAAAATATTAATTAATATAAAATATGCAATTATTAGTGCTCACATAAAAAATGGCGTTGTAATAGCCGTGCAATAATATTTCGAAAATCCACAGTAAATAAACACTATTATCTAATTATGCAAAGATAAATGCGATGCGTGTGCGTAAGCTGGCAAAAATGCCGGAATGATAAAATTGTGAATTATAATAATAATAATAGGTAACTGTAATAGAATAATAAAACGTGGGTATTGATAAGAGGCTAGTAATTATAGTAAGATATAACATATATATTTTTTAATTTTCCAAAAATATTAGAAGCGTAAATAGGTATTTCGGAGGAGAGGCGGGACAAAATTGGGTGTCAACACCGGGTGCATCCGGATTTGGTTATACCCGGAGTAAGCATCGAGAAAACTTAACATTTCATGTCCGGCCTTCGCATCGATCATTCTATCGATGTGAGGTAATGGGGATAAGTCCTTTGGGCATGCCTTGTTTAAATCCTTATAATCGACACACATTCGAAATTTATTACCTTTTTTGGGCACCACCCCTACGTTGGCAAGCCAATCCGGGTATTTCACCTCCCGGATGGAACCTATTTTTAAAAGCTTTGTTACCTCGTCTTTTACGAAGGCGTGTTTTGGCTCCGCCATGGGCCTTCTTTTTTGCTTCACCGGTGGAAACTTCCCGTCCAAGCTGAGCTTGTGAGATGCTACTTCTGGTGATATACCTGTCATATCTATATGTGACCATGCAAAGCAATCGGCGTTAGCTCGAAGAAACTCGATTAATTTGTGCCTGAGCTTGGGGGTAAGCCCCGTGCCCATGTATACCTTTCTGTCCGGTAAGTATTCGAACAGGATGATCTGCTCCATCTCCTCTACGGTCGACTTGGTCGCGTCCGAGTCATCCGGCATGACAAAAGATCTGGGTACCCCGAAATCATCTTCTTCATGCACTGGATCTGGCCCGGTATACTTTGGTTGCTATTGGGGGACCTCCCCTCCGGTTACACCCTTTTCTTTCTGAGCTGGCTCCTTAGGTCGGGGCGCCGCCTCCTCTACTGCAAACATTTCCTTTGCTGCGGGCTGCTCACCTCGGATGGTTCTCACCCCCTCCGGGGTGGGGAATTTCAGCAACTGATGCAGTGTTGAGGGTAATGCCCTCATGCTATGTATCCAGGGTCTGCCCAATAATGCATTATACTTCATGTCCCCTTCGATCACATAGAACACTGTTTGTTGAATGGTGCCATCCACGTTTACGGGCAACGAGATCTCTCCCTTCGTGGTTTCACTAGCCATATTGAACCCGCTGAGTACCCGAGCCACCGAAACGATTTGATCGAGTAGCCCTAGATGTTCGACCACTCTCCATCGGATGATGTTGGCCGAGCTACCTGGGTCAACCAAAATACGCTTAACCTTAGTTTTAAAGATAAGTATAGAAATTACCAATGCATTATTGTGCGGTTGAATGATGCCTTCCGCGTCTTCATCATTGAAGGAAATAGAGCCCCCGGTTGAATGGTCTCGGATGCGCTTTTCACGAACAATAGAAACCTTTGTCCTTTTCATTACCGGCCCCCGAGGGGCGTCAGTACCCCCAACTATCATGTTGATTGTATGCTGGTGTTCGGTCGGCTCGACCCTTCGACGAGCTTCCCTTTCCTTGTAAGGATTTTTGGCTCGCTCGCTCAGCAGATCTCGGAGATGACCGTTTTTTAATAAGCGGGCTACCTCTTCTCTCAACTGGCGACAATCCTCAGTTTTATGGCCATGGGTTCCGTGATAATCACACACCACGTTCGGATCCCGTTGGCCTGGATCCGACCTTAGCGGTTTCGGCCATCTCACGTCCGGGACGCGGACGATGGCCGAGACGAGGCCCGGAAGTACTAACGTTGAAATTGTACTCCGAAATTTTCGGTGGGCCCTTATTACCGGCAGAACTTCCGGCGTCACTCCTGAACGAGAGCCCCCGGCTACTCGTCGGTCGCTCGACCTGCTTGCTACCCCGACCCGAGAAACGGCTCGGGCTTTCCCTTGACTTTTCCGACCTAAAATTTTGTCTCTCCGAATAAGAGTACGGCTGAAACCTTTCCCTCGATGATTCGACCTTTGCTCTATAACCCTTCTTTGGATTTTCAAAACTTCTATCCATTTTTACAGGGACCGGGGGGAGCTCGAACTGATCATCCTCCACTCGGATTTTTGATTCATACCGGTTATGGACATCGGCCCATGTCACAGCCTCGTATTCCAGCAAATTTTCTTTCAATTTGGCCTAAGCAATTGAACTTAGCATGTTGAGCCCCTTTGTGAAAGCTTGTGCGGCCCATTCTTCTGGAACTGGGGGGAGTTCCATCCGTTCCCTCTGGAACCGGTTGACGAACTCCCGCAGTAACTCATCGTCCCTTTGGGTTATTCGGAAGATATCGGCCTTGCGAGCCTGCACCTTTTTTGCACCGGCATGAGCCTTTACGAAGGCATCGGCGAGCATTTCGAAAGAAGTGAGCGAATGCTCGGGTAGGTGGTCAGACCACGTCAACGCCCCCTTCGACAGAGTTTCCCCGAATTTTTTCAACAACACTGACTCAATCTCATCTTCCTCCATATTATTGCCTTTTATGGCACAGGTATATGAGGTTACGTGCTCGTACGGGTTCATTGTGTCGTCATACTTCTGTATATCGGGCATTTTGAACCTCTTCGGGATCAGTTTCGGGGCTGCACTCGGAGGAAAAGGCCTTTCGATGTACCTTTTTGAATTCGGCCCCTTCAACAAAGGTGGAGCCCCCGGTATCTGGTCCACCCGAGAATTGTATGTCTCGACTCTCTTCTCGGTTGAGTCTACTCGTTTCACCAAAGTTTCGAGCATCTTTAGGACCTCGGTAGAGGAACCTGCTCCGGAGCCGCCGCTCTCAACCATTCGGGCCTCGTTTCTTCCGGTTTAGGCAGTACCCTTTGCCTTTCCCGGCTCTGCTTCACCTTTTCCGCTCTGCAGTTGTGCGATTGCTATTCCTTGCTCGGCGATTGCCGCTCTTTGATCCTGCAACATTTCAAAAATTAAACGTAAGTTAACACCGTCGTTTGGTGCTTCCGGTTCTTTCCGGCCCTGGTTTCGGGACAAAGTAACAGAATTGTAGGTATTTAGAGGATCGGTGGCCGGTAGGGCGGCGTTCTCCCGATCCACGGTGTTTTGCCGATTGGGCCCCTCCCTCGAATCAACGGGGTTCGGATCAGCGGGATTCGGCAATCCCCGTTGTTCACTGCCTTCATTTTCCGCCACAATCTCGGTGTCGTTGACATGATCAGATTGTTCGACGCCAGCCATTTCGGTCCGTTTTTGCAAAGACGGACAGGAGATGTTTTTTGATTTTGATGAATATGACAGAAATCAAGACCAAAGACCACTATTATCCTTGCCCCATGGTGGGCGCCAAACTGTTTACCCCAAATTCGGATAATCAATTAAATTTGTGAGTGAGTATAGGATATGTGCTTGGATCTTGACGTATGTTTGGTAGTGGAAAATAAGTGTGTAAGTATTTAGTAATAAAACGGCTAATAACGATAGTTTGCTTGATTTACTATGGACACGAACGTTTAGAAACTATGTTAAATACTTAATGGAAGAAGCACAATATAAATGGAAACAAACGGCCTTGGCCGGGTCAGATATTGAGAGAGAGAGATTGTATATATGAACTCTTTTGTATTGTAAAATGTTCTTGGAAAGTAAAGGAGTCAACCCTTACAAAGGAGGGGATGTGCTCTATTTATAGTGGTGCCTCTATGGGCCTCTTCCTATACAAATGATTAGAATAATAATAAAAAGGACACCTCTGAGCAGATTTGGTGGGATTAGGTTGCCGTACGATCTGGCACACGCATGGTTGGTGGTTGGCCATGGCAGGACGCTACTGGTGTTGGCTCGTGTGCAACGACCACACCGGACCAACGGCCCTACGGACAAACGGCCTTGGTGATAAAGAAGGCGGACTAGATGGTGTTCTTGCTTAGCTCCAGCCCAAGCGCTTCTCCGGTTTAGGTCGAATGTCATCAGGCACGTTCCCATCTCTTTCTTCCCTCGGTTCCCCGTTCCACCGGTTTACATCGCATCCGATTTTTACCGTATACAACCTTAAGTCATTAAGTGCATTTGTTTGCATTAAGATCTAAGCACTTATTGGGTCTGAATAGGTCTTAATCATTAAAATCTTGAACCAAGCCTTAATATCATTAAAAGGTAAGTTTGTATGGAATTTTTTTTTATCTCTAGCTCCAACCCCGACCCCAACCCTCCACCTCAACCCACCCCCACCCACTCCACTCCAACCCCACCCATCCACTTCAACCCCACCCCACCACCCACCCTCCACTTCAACCCACCACCCCCACCCCACCACCAAACCCAATCCCACCCCACACCACCTACCCCCACTCCCCACCACCAATCCCCACCCCATACCACCCACCCTCACTCTCCACTACCCCCATTTCCCACCCCCACTCCCCACCAACCCCTACCCCACACCACCCACCCCCACTCCCCACTACCCCCACCCTCACTCCCCACTACCCCCACCCCTACCCCCACTCCCCAACAACCCCATCCTCACTACCTCCCACCCCTCACCCCAACCACCCACGCACTCCTCCACCCCATTCACCACCTACCACGACTACAAAACATCTCCACCATTACTAGTGAACATAAATGTTTCATTTTTTTTATCAAATCATATTTTATTTTATTAAATTTTTATTTATTTTGTACTATTTAGTTACTTTTTAATTTGAATTGTATATTTATTATATTTAAATAAATACATTATGTACATTCAGATATTAAAAAACAAATTGTCTTAATCATTCAGTGTTCAGACCTAGAGACAACATTTTAATCATTCAGATGTGCATTCAGATTCAGACGTCTTAATCTTAATGAAAACAAATGAAGCCTTAGTGTTCAATAAAGAAATTTGAGGTCTAATATTTCAATTTTGCAGGCAAAATAATATAAATTGTATTTTTTCAGCTGACTAAGCTTTGATGTGAGTGTATATATATACTGATGAGAGATGATAAATATCAAAAAATAATTAAGATATGCATAAAAGTGTTATAAAAATAAATTTTATAAAATAACCGAATGAATTTATTAATAACACCCTTAGATGTGCGCAAATTTGCCAAATCAATCTAGGGGTGTTCATGGTCCGGTTTGACTCGGTTTTTGGTTAAAACCAAACCAAACCAATTAAATCAGATTTTTTTGATATTCAAACAAAACTAAACCATTATAGTATAAATTCAACCGGTTTCGGTTTTGTCGGATTGGTTCGGATTTTGCGGTTTTTAAGGAAGTGTTTTATAATGCAAAGAAATTGATACAAGTAAGATGCAAAAAATGAAAATGAGATACAACAACTATGGTGAAAGCAGTATCACATTCACATCAATGCTAAAACATTCATTCCCTATCATTTTTGTTTAAGGACTTCTTCGTTTGTTTAAAGATTTCAGGCACAAAGATTTTGTTGTTAACCTTGAATTACTGAATAATCATGAATTAGATATGAACCCACGTTTGAGGAACTAGTAACTCCAAATTGGATCAAATATTTAAGCCTACTCCTACACTTATGGAAGCATTTTGTTTTTATTCCCTCTCCCAGCAGCAGAGACATAATCGAAAATGTAAGCAAATACTCCACAAATTTGTCTCATCATCTCTTTGTAACAAAAAAAAAAAAAAAAAAAAAAAAAAAAAAAAAAAAAAAGAAGAAGAAGAAGAAGATCATCTTAGCTTCATTCCCCTAAGAAATGGGGGAAACAGAATAAGAACACCACCCACGAAAATGGGCCAGACTTTTCTTTCTAATTATTTTAATTAGTATTGGACTTGAAATGAACCAAAATTATAAAGAAGATAGATAATTTTTTTATTATATATATATATATATATATATATATATATATATATATATATATATATATATCAGTTTGGTTCGGTTTGATTTTTTTTTTTTTTGTGTAACACTAAAACCAAACCAAATGTTAATCGATTTTTCAAAATTTAAAACCAAATCAAACAAACCAAACCAGTTTTCGGTTCATTAAATCGGTTTAACTCGGTTTATCGATTAGGATCGATTTTTTGATCTCATTTAGATGCTCCTAAATCGATCTATGGATGACAATTTGAACTATAAATGGTACTACTACATATCTTTTGCAAAGATTTCGGACCCATATTCCATGTTACCTCTGTGACTTGTCGTTTGTGGATAATTACGTGTCATAGTGATTTTTCTTTTCCTTCCCCACCATGATGTTTTGTTCAAAAAATTTAAAGCATAGACAGATGTGTGGTTACAACTTGCAT
The DNA here is from genome assembly GCF_019175385.1 of Lycium barbarum. Lineage (NCBI taxonomy): Eukaryota > Viridiplantae > Streptophyta > Magnoliopsida > Solanales > Solanaceae > Lycium > Lycium barbarum. Next base: position 144,493,760 of record NC_083338.1, on the reverse strand, counting down.
GGGTACCTCGTCCTAATGTTTTAGTGGCATTAGATCTTTCTAGACTCAGAAAAGAACCAGGCACCTAACAAGGTAATGATTTCTTTATTGTTTCTTTTTTCTTTCTGTAAAGTAACTAAACACATCTGGTGTTGCATGCTAAGCAAAGTGAAGTGGTCGGCCAGGCTTTATTGCAGATCCATTCGTGCAATTCACGTGATATGTTCTGTTCTTTTCTCTAGAAACTAGAAATTGTCCTATACTAGCCAATGAACAGATGCAACGTACTGTATTGTTTTTTACAACTCTGTTTTTACAAGATTAGTAGGAGATTAAAGGTGCTTACCTGAATATAGTTTGAACTCGCGTGGAGGTTACTCAAATTCTAAATTAGTATTAGCAGGGAAGTCAGAAATTTAATGTTCAAAAATGTTCGAGATTTCTATATATACGTAGTAAATTTTGTATTTATACATTATAATTTTTTGATAAATGATATTTAATTGACCATTCTTCACCGGCCGTAAGTCGGGTATTAACACTAAAGTCTGTCTTTTTGTTAATTAGAGTAACACTCACTCTGTTTCAATTTACGTGGCACAGTTAAAATTTTGAGAGTTAACCAAGTTTTCTTTGACCGAAATTTTTTTATATGCCTTTTAAATATTTTAAGTTGTGATTTATATAGTACTTTTTACATAGTTTTCAAATATATAAATTTTATTTCACAAATATGTCTGAATTCACAGTAAAAAATTAGAAGCTTGAATCTCAAAATTTTAATTGTGTCACATAAATTAGGACAGAAATATTACTTGTTTAACCTTTTCTAGCTTGCTTGCGAAGGCTTGGATCAAGTATTAGTTACTTAGTACTTATTTATTGCCGTAAATTAACGGAGAAAAGATTAAAAGGAAAAGCTTAAATCTTAAAGTTGGTGTACATATGCTTCTCTTTGGATTTCATGTTTGATTAAATTTCAAGATTAAAAACTTCTTTCTTTTACATTTAGTCTATTTTATTTGTTTGCTTGTGTGTGCTTTTATCTGTTCAGCTCTCGTTGTGCTACATTTGCAAGTTACGTTTTAGAATCCGGCGCCAAAATGACACCTTTTTGGACGTTGAAGACAAAAATGGTATGTCTTCTTTTTTTTTTTTTATACCAAAAGGGGCATTTCGTTGGTTATCCAACGAAATGTTAACCCCATTTAACATTTTCCGTCAAATGTTAAAAAAAATAAAAATGCATTTCGTTACATAGTTGGCGAAATGCAATATTTTTTTTATTTTATTTTTAATATTTTACACCAAAATGTTAGCTGGTGTCAAATGTTTTTTAAAAAAAAAATGCATTTCGCCACATACCTGGCGAAATGCAATTTTTTTTTTTTTTGTACATTTGACACCAAAATGTTAGCTGGTGTCAAATGTTAAAAAAAAAATAAAAAAAAATTGCATTTCGTTACATACCTGGTGTCACACCCCCATTTTAACCGGGTTAAAGTAGAAGTACGACATATTGGAGATTCCTGTTTTGTTGTTTTTAAGGAGTCGCCACCTAATTATTTACGGTGAATTAGGACACCTAAAGCTTATTTAAAGTAGTTATCTAAAGTTGATATTATTGTAAAGTCTACGAAACCAAAAGATTCTAGGTAAGGGTTCAATTAGTCTAAAGGGAAGGTATTAGGCATCCTTTAAGACCCATTAACAATGGTTAACCGACCGGACTAAAATTTAATTAGGCTAAGTGTAAATATAGTATTATAGGAAAGGAAATAGCTTTGTAAATATGACTAAAGTTGTAGATAACCATGTGAGGATGCTATTTAAAATAAAACTTGTGTAAAAATAATGATTTGTATAAAAGAGTATTTCTAATGTTATTTTGTAAACACGGCTTATAAATGTCGTCAAGGTTTTAAAACGAAAGTGTAATAGTGTTGTTTAAAATAATACTTGTAGAAAATGTAATAATTTGCGTAAAAGAAGATTCTAAATGTTAAATGAGACTCAAAAATATTGCTAAGGCCTTAAATGAAAATATAGTAATGTTATTCGAAAATAAGATTTTATAGAAAATAGGGTAATTTGCATGTGAATAATAGCCTTTTAAAAGATGATTTGTCAAATGTTATCTTTAGATAAAAATGATGTTATATGAATATGGTGGTATAGAAATGCCTAGACTTATGTTCTTAAATATGATGAAAAGTCCATAAGTTTCTTTCTATTTTTATCACTCTTTATTTAACCAATTTCGGCTAAAAATATGTATAATTGGATAAATTTTGAAAATTTTTATAAAATATAATTGGATTCCTATTTAATGACGTTTTGAAATTCATGAGATAGTAAGAATGAAAGATGATTTATTTAACTCAAATATGTAATCATGTTATCTGAAATACATTATCCTGATAATAGAAAATGACAGTATAGATATTATAAGTGGTTAAACTTACGGATTTAATAGTTGATTTTCCTCAAATTAACTACTCATGACTAAAACCAAACCCAACTAATTCGCTAAGGTTTACTTAATCTAAGCAAATAAACAAGGAAAGTGTTAGTCATGTAATACAATTGAATACACAAAAATAGAATAAAATAGAAGAGTAAAATGGTTCAAATGGGCTCAGCCCATTTCTGGATTGTTGTGACCCAGCTACTGTTGCTGTTCACATTGATCGGGCTTTGGCCCAAATTTTATTTCCTTGCTGAGGACAGAGAGACTGGAACAGAGGGAGAAGATTTTGTTGGGCTTTAGCCCAACGCCGAATGGGAGGTGACAAGTCCCCGCGGACTCGTATGCGATGTTTGTGCATAAAATAAAAGACAAGGATTAGTATGTAATCGATGGATGAGATTAAACACGTAAAACATAAACGCGAAATAGATTGGTAGATTGCGTATATCTTGTATATTTCCCGTATATACGTGAGTATCCACATAAGGCAAGGCTAAGGATGATAGGCGGCTTTGTAGCAGTGCAAGTTAGGCATATGTCGGATATATTGGACGCCAACTCATACTCATGCCAAATACTAATCAGTATACTAGAATATCTATGCATGCACAGTTTTGTCTAAGTTCAACTCATAAGCTTTAATACACTCAGATGGACAGACAAGTAGGTCATACTTTAAACAATACGTGGGATATATCAATATGAATCCCTCAACTTATCAACTTAAACCTCACTGAATCTTACAAGTCCAACCAAGTACTTCCCTTTGAACCTCAAACAATATCCAAAGGGGATAACACATATTGGTAATACATAGGCTGATACGGTTTTGAATCAATCAAAGATAAACACTTGAGCATATCCCATTCTATTCAGAGTGGGCATGAAATAAAAGGATCACAATGCATACAACTAACCATTATCTTCTCAATCTATTAAACTTAAATGGAAACAAACACATTCCATGACCGAGAACCTTTGATAGTTTCATTATGGGAGACATGGCATACAACATATTCAAGATTTAACTCACACTCACAATAACAAGGAAAAAAAAGTGTTTAGTCACCCAAGTTAGGGAGAAGGGGGTTTAACTTAAACCTCATACTTAGACAAAACTTAAGGCTGTTATCATGCTAGCACACATCATAAACATGGTATTGAGACATTAGGCTCAGGTCTGGTTCACGTTAAAAGTTCAAGATGAACAAGTTCACAACTACCCATACATTAATCAAGCTACATCAGGTCAAACCAGACCAAGACGAACAATTTATATAGCTTTGCCAGCCCTTGAACAAGTACAACCAAAGCAACATACACAAACCTAACTACAGTTAACTTACACACGTGAAAGAATCACTGATGCCTTAATAATGACTGAATCCAAGTTGAAGCCTAGAGAGGATACCTACAACCCTTAATGACTTAAGACTACATTATTAAGCTATGGTCAAAACAGAAATGAAACAATTCTAAATATGCTAGAATCACCATAGCCAGACAGTTTCTATTATGGGTTAAACCAGAACCAAACATCATCATATGATCATGGTTAGGCCAGGCAATAATTAAGCTGGGTTAAAGACATACTAATCAGTTAATCATGACAAAGACCATGACAGGATAATGACTTAATCACACTTGGGATCTAATGCTAAACCAAATATCATTATACTAATACGTTAATCAACAGAAGGTAACAGAGACTACAAGAGACTAGACGAGCTATTATCATCTAGCATTAATCGAATTTAATTTAAACCACACAGCGATGACAAGGTAAACTGGCCTAAGTCTCAAACTCATCATTCAACATTAATCTTATCAGTTTAAACAAACATCCATGATCTTGCAGACCAAATAAAATCAACAACCAATGTCGATATGTCATATAATCATTTCGGCACACCTAAACCCAGGTAAATTACATTCATAACAGTATACATTATCTCGAACAAATAGAGCAAAAGAGGGACAATGCTACATACGCGAATTCATGAAATCTATTCGTATCACCTTTAACCCTTACACATAAATCAGACTCCCAGATTAAATTAAATCATCCAACAGCTATAAACAGCTACACGAAATAAGAAATGCAAACATGCTTTTTGAATCACGACTGGTCATAACAAGGCACTAAAAACATGATTTCTCTATGTTGACAGAAATTTTAATAAGACAATAAATCTGAACAGCAACAGAATATACACAGTTTCAAGTCCGAACATGATTTCAAACCAGCATTATCAACTAAAGAAACTAAACAGCAGACGATATTACCTTTTTGTGGTACAGTGAAGTGGGTATGAGTCTCGGATTCGTACTCGAACTCGAAGAAATCGATTAAAGTAACAAAGTTTCCAACCAAAAATTAGAGTAATCGTTGGCTGATCTTTTCGAGTAATCTTTGATGGTTAAAACTTGTATTTGTAGGGGGATCTTCGTGGTTCCCCCCCCCCCCCCCCCTCCCCTTCGTTTCCAGCTTCTCCCCCTTTTTATAGGATCGCGATTGGTTTTTTTTTAAATGGAAGAGGAGCGGGGTCGTGAATGGGGGACAGAGCGTGGGAGACAGGAGAACGTGAGGAGCAGGGTCGTGAGGTGAATGGGAATGGCAGAGGCGTGCGACAGGAGGGGTGTCGGGTGAAGTGGGGGGAATGTGAGGATAGGAGAGATGAAGGAGGAGAGACGAGAGAGGAGAAAGGAAAGGGGGTAGGCGGCTGAGGAGATAAAAGAAGGAAAGAGAAAGGGATTAGGGAGTTTAGGGTTTTAATTTAGGTAGTGGGCCGGGTTGGGCAAGGTATGGGCTGGATCGGGTATTGTGGTGTGGGCTGAAAATATGGGTTGTTTATTTGGGTAGGGAAATAATATTGTATTTGTATTTCGGGTCATTAATTTGGCTGAAAATTGTTGATCCTTCCTCCTTTATTTAATTATTGTTGGGCTTCTAATTTAATAACTAGTACAATATATACTATGTAAAGACAATAAAGATTTTACAAAGTGTTGTCTTGTAATTAATTTAACGATTCCAAACCCGAAAATGAAACGATGACGAACCGTTTAAAATTGGTGATAAAGTAATGCTCGTAATGTTGAAAATAAAAGTAGTGATATTAATAGTAGTAGCAATAAAATATTGTGAAAAAATAAAGTATTTAGCTCGTCAGTAAATTTAGAAACCCGAGTAAATTGAATAAAAGAGGGACAAAATTGGGTGTCAACACCTGACGTGTTATTTTTTTAATTAGTTGTAAATTGGTGAAAGAGTAGTTGTAAATTGGTGAAACTTTAGACAGTCATAACTTTGCGCTCGGATATTCGATTTATGCAAAAAAAAATTGATTTTGCATATTTTTCCGAGATCTAGCCGTGCAAACCGCGCCGGGCCGATTTTCTAGAAAACCACTTTTTTCCCTTCCAATTTTAATTTCCCCCCAAATTGGCGGAAAATTTTCAGTTTTCTTTACTTATAATATGATGATGCGCAATAGACTTCAACATAAAAATTTCGGAGTAATGTAGCTGTGAATGTCAATTTCACTTATGTGGTTTCAATTTTTGAAAATAAAGCTGACTAATTTTCTCGACATATAAAGTTCTATAATAACCTTACAAAAATATAACACTTAAACCTAAAGTTTCCAAAACTACTGTAGTAAAATACTGCTTTATACAAAAAATAATTTGTAACGTGTGTTTTTTTTTTTTTGTATTTCGCTAGCTTTCTAAAAAAAAAAAAAAATGCATTTCGCCATGTATGTAACGAAATGCAATGCAATTTTATTTTTTTATTTTTTTTGTATTTTGCTAGGTTTTCTAACTAAAAAAAAAAAAATTGCATTGCATTTCGTTACATACATGGCGAAATGCAATTTTTTTCTTTTTTACTGTGTTATTGCATTTCGCCATGGATGTAACGAAATGCAATGCAATTTTTTTTTTTTAGTTAGAAAACCTAACGAAATACAAAAAAAAAAAAAATTGCATTGCATTTCGTTACATACATGGCGAAATGCAATTTTTTTTTTTACTGTGTTATTGCATTTCGCCATTTATGTAACGAAATGCAATACAATTTTTTTTTTTTTTTTTTGTATTTCGCTAGGTTTCTAAAAAAAAAAATGGGTATAGTAGAATAAAATTGCATCAAAAATTTATATTTTCATAATTTTATTTTAGGAAACTTAGAAAAAAAACACACGTTACAGATTATTTTTTGTATAAAGCAGTATTTTACTGCAGTAGTTTTGGAAACTTTAAGTTTAAGTGTTATATTTTTGTAAGGTTATTATAGAACTTTATATGTCGAGAAAATTAGTCAGCTTTATTTTCAAAAATTGAAACCACATAAGTGAAATTGACATTCACAGCTACATTACTCCGAAATTTTTATGTTGAAGTCTATTGCGCATCATCATATTATAAGTAAAGAAAACTGAAAATTTTCCGCCAATTTGGGGGGAAATTAAAATTGGAAGGGAAAAAAGAGGTTTTCTAGAAAATCGGTCCGGCGCGGTTTGCACGGCTAGATCTCGGAAAAATATGCAAAATCAAAAAAAAAATTGCATAAATCGGATATCCGAGCGCAAAGTTATGACTGTCTAAAGTTTCACCAATTTACAACTACTCTTTCACCAATTTACAACTAATTAAAAAAATAACACGCCAGGTATGTAACGAAATGCAATTTTTTTTTTTTTTTTAACATTTGACACCAGCTAACATTTTGGTGTCAAATGTACAAAAAAAAAAAAAATGCATTTCGCCAGGTATGTGGCGAAATGCAATTTTTTTAAAAAAAAACATTTGACACCAGCTAACATTTTGGTGTCAAATGTTAAAATAAAATAAAATATTGCATTTCGCCAACTATGTAACGAAATGCATTTTTTTTTTTTAACATTTGACAGAAAATGTTAAATGGGGTTAACATTTCGTTGGATAACCAACGAAATGCCCCTTTTAGTATAAAAAAAAAAAAGACATACCATTTTTGTCTTCAACGTCCAAAAAGGTGCCATTTTGACGCCGGACTCTTACGTTTTACTAAGTTATTCCTTACTGTATATTTATTTTATTTAGCCAAAAGGGAGCATAAATAATTACAGATGTGAGACGTGGAAAGGAACAATGTACATGCATAAGGAGTATATATAATGAATTAGTAACCGTGATTATGCATATTAAAGTTGGGGCTTCACACTTTGGAATTTGAGATGTGTCGGTGCCCAGATCTTTATGCTTCCTGAAGTTTGTCCTATTTTGGACAGAGATTGTTTCCCTTAATGTTATAGTCGTATTAATTACTATGTTTCCTATATTAACTTTTTTAGTTCCATCTTTGTTTGTAACTTATTGTCACTATCATGCTGAGAGGTCTGAAACTGACCTGACCTGTATATTAATAAGCAAAATATGGTTACAAGTAAGGTAATAAACAAAACTATCTAAGCAAAAAAATGGGCTCGAAGTACAAATTTGGGGATGATCTAACAATTGATAATAATTGTCAAATTATCAGAGTTAAAACTAATTAAATTAAAAAATATAGATTACAACTAAATTCGGTCAAAGGTTGCTTGTGTTAAGATGTGTTGAACAAACTTCGCAATCATGAATTCATGATCAAGTATGTGTAAAATTTATTCAGATCAAAATGGATTGAGTCAACAAAATTCGAACTGATGTGACGGATTACATATTTATTATTCAAAATTGACATCCCTGCCACATATCGATTGCATTATCTCCACCAAACAACCTTAAATATGCATCAGGTTAGGAGGGTTTTATAGTATTTCTTGGAAAGAGTTAAGAAAGTAAGAAACCAACCCAATGTCAATGGAGTCGGATTCATTCCCAAATCCTGTGGATATACCAGTATATTTGGGCCTCAAAAGGCCGAAGCTATACATATTGGGTCATTGGTTCTTTAATCCTTATTTTGTGTTGGTTTTTAATTTTTGGCTCTCATATCAAATAATTTTTTCGCAGCGCATAAGTTTACATTTTCGCATTATACTATCGTACAAGTTATGTCCTGTACGACTCTTGCTCTTAAAGAATTTATGCTCCACTAAACATTACTCCGATTGCTAAAGGACAAAAATTAAAGACCAGTCCGTTTGACGGCTATTCGTGCAATTTCTTCATACATCTTCTATTAAGATCCTTGATGCGTTGAACGATGGAAAGCTTGATAGCATTTTCCTATTTCTTTTCTTAATGATGATGGCATTCACCAGCAAAGTTGACAATCCTTGTTGGGCTGGAATTGGACGACGACCTTTTGATAGCCTGTGATCGGGCTGGGCTCTATTCAATTCTGTTTGACCTATCCTTATGTGAATACAGTCACACAGATCCGTTTAGTATTTTAAGATGGGAAACTTACATAAATAGCTACCTTTTATTGGCTTCTAACTAGATATAACTATAAAATACAAAATTACCAAGCGTAGCTACTTTTCTTTAAAAACGCGTGTATTTCTGTTTTTTTGGAAATATAGAGAAATACAGTGAATACTAAACACGCTCCAGTGAAATCAGGAGCTATTTATGGAACATATTTTTTGAAATATACGGAAATACAAAATCGGGTTGAGTAAAAATAGGCTATATTTTTTTAACAGATTCTTCTTTTTCTTTTTAAATGGTAAGTTAAATTAAATCAACCATATTTCACGCATTCCATAACAGCTCACGAATCTATCTCAACTTTTATCACAATCAAAACTTTTTGAATTCAAAAACCACTAAAGATCTGAAAACTTTCAAATATAGAAAAATATACGCTGGAATACAATGAAATATGGTTGATTGTTTAAGAAATATAAAGTTGTAGTATGCGTATATACAATGGAATACAATGAAATATATCAGAAACTATTTCATAAATTAGAAATACAAAATGCAGAAATACATTGAAATACAGTGAAATACAAAAATCGTGAAAACAAAGTGGAGTAAAAATAGGCTCTACAAAAAAAAAACATTTAAATACAGCGAAATAATACACTGAAATATACTGAAAAATTAGATATACTGTTTGTTGATACACAGAAATATACTGAAACATTTTATCAAACATTTGGTGGGCATAAAGCTCCACAACTCTCATCAATGGTGTTTCTACAACAACAACTTATTCTCTTGCTCCTAGATGATGCTACAATATCATATTGCTATAATCAATACTATTCTTCATCACTCATAAGATAAACAACACCACATGATGAGCAAACATAAGAAGAATTTTCCTCTTATTTCGGCCTATCCATGGAGATTTAGCAAACGAATTGTTATGGCTGAGCTTCGGCCATTGGCTGAAGATCCTCCACTGCTTTTCTTGTTGCCACTGGTGTATTTTTGCTTGGAGTATCAATATCTCCCATTAAAATGGAGAGTTAAAGCTTGTTGAAGATACTCTCACAATGGCTGAAAATAAATTAAAAAAAAATTGAATGAAAAGTGAAGGTAAAGACGATGAAATTTATGAACAATTGAAGAGAAATACAACCAATAACATAACGAAAATTAGTTACCTGTAGAGATTGGGTAACTGGTAAGGAAGAAGAAGAAGAAGAAATCGTGGTAATTATGGTGAAGAATAATGAGAGTAAAATACGGTTGTGAATTAAAGATGTGAGAGAAAAATATTTGAAAAAAAAAGAGATTGTGGGTAACTGGGAGAGAGGTACCTTATTTTTAGGGAAATACACTGCAGTTACATAAACAAGTTATAGATGGTAATTTGATAAATAATTAAGCTATCAAAAATAATTAAAAAATGCTTGTTATTACTAATAAATAAGTCTTAGAGGTAGTTATGAGCTGTAAATTTTGCTTTTAAGATAGTGACAATCCATTTTTCACTGGATCCATATATACGTCAAAACTTTTCCAAAGAATTCGAAATAAAGCACCCTCTATGTGTTGAAGTGAAAGAGACCACCAGAATCATTCTATTTTACTTAGTTGTATCGGACAACTAAACTTTGTTTGGCCACATAAAACTTATTCTAAATATAATACATACTAGCATTCTAACAGGAACTAGATGTAGTCACGTTTTAATCTAACACCACAAGCTATGGCCAAAGAATACAAGCCATGCCCATGGCATTTACACTCGGAACATGAAATTAACCACTTAGAAGATACCACGATGTGTTGTCATGAAATAACACCAAACATGGATGTGTTTGCCATGAATTAAGATTAAGATGAAGATAGATGCACATCCACCAATCACCATGGCCCATGGGTGTTACCATTTCCAAAAAGTTTGAATTTGGTTGGGCTAAACTTTTAAAGATAAAGAAAGAAAAAAGAAAAAAAATATCACTTGGAAGATTATTTTCAGCTCACCGTAAAACAAGTTGATTAAGAATGTAGAATTAGTGAATATGAAATTATAATTAGCTTGAAGAAAAAATGTTACTAGATATATTTTTATCTTTAAATAGTGAATTCAGATAGCTAAGCTCGATGTAGAAAGCAATAAGCTCAATTACCTCACCGTATATACCCATTTAATTTGCATTGAAGGAACATGCATCGCAAATTTATAGTTGTATTTTGGTAAAGCTCCAAAACATGAAAGAAGTCAGAGAAAACATTACTAGTTGAAAATAGGTAGAGTGAAGTGAAAAAGTAGTTATAATAAAGTAATATTCTGTCGTGACACTTCATTAGCTTTATCTACGTTGAAAATCAAATCAACTGCTCTCTTTTGTCTAATCTCTATCACTAATCAGATAAATCATTTGTCAATTCTAGTCTAAAGAGGTCCGACATAAAAACAAAGAAACGGACCAACCATTTAAGACTTTCTAAACCTGAATTTGTGATTACGTAATTAATAACAAGTCATGCCTCAATTGCCCCACCTTCCACTAATTTTCAATCTCCCTCTCAACTAATTAATAGCAATATTATATTTTTCTATTAAATTAGTCACGCAGACAATAAATTCAAATATTTTGCATTAAGTTTATTACACATTTACACCTACTCACGGAAGACTTCTCTTTCATAAAATTAAATAAGGAAAAAACACCTTTTTTTATGGTATTAAGCTCAAGCAGAATTTAATTGATTCTAAGGCCGTGATATACCTACCATAGTTGATGTTTAATATCTTTAATTGTGGACTTGTCATTTTATACATGTTTGAAATTCTATAGTTTGATAAATTTTCTTGGTCAGAATATTAATTCTAATTATTACTTACCCGGCTCTTATAGTAATAGCACAAAGTTCCACCATAAATGAGATTTAAGTATTGTGCTTATGTACGTAATCGCATCAATTGACGTTGTTATTGTAGATTCTATTTATATTCCGGAGAATTACGTACATATCGACCTAAAATTAGAAGGAGACGTTTTTGAGAGTAAAGCAAAGTTATTAATTTATTTGTTTCTTTAAAAAAATCTGTGTGAATTTGTTCACAATGCCGTTCTCAACTCTGAATGAAGGAAAGATTGTTGCAAGTATGTTGATGTTACGCAACTGGCATCAACATAATGCAACAATCTTCCTTCATTCGGAGTTAAAAATGGCACTATAAACAAATTCACACGATAGAGATTATTAAAGAAACAGCTAAAATAATACACTGTTTATAACGCATGCTTAATAGGACACGCAGTCTTACTGTGTTATGTGAAGTCCACAATTCTCACAACACATATGACATAACACAGTAAAATACATTTCTCTTAAGCACACGTTGCATCAGCATTTGTGTGTCATAGGGGAGAGCTTAATTAGACCGACGTGAATAATTAAAAATTTATATAGTTGATCTCAATTTATTTGGTACTGAAGCATAATTGTTCTTCTTGGTGTTGACTCTTTTAACCGGAAATTCCATTATCTTTGTAAAAAACGATTTCTTGCTTACCAATCACTTTGTCCTGTATTTACTAGAACCTAGAGGCATGCACAAATGGGAAAAAAGGGGTATGCACAAATGGTGTTATTAGGAACAACGTGCACACATGTTACCAATAATTCATGCATTCGCATGGTGAAAAACCTATCATGTACAAACTCTCTCAAATATAAGTATTTCCGTTCTTTTTTATTGCCCAATCATTTGCTCGCCTAGCTTTTTTCGTTTATTAATTTTCAAAAGAATATATATTAGCCAACATTTGACTATAATGGTATTCTAATAAGCATTTGCAAGAAGCTTGTGTACAGTCAAAGCACTGTATAATGTGTGATGCGGTTGGCATTGGAAAAGAAAAAGCTAGTAGGAGAGCCAACAACTTAGAGACAAACACGTAAGGACATCTTTGTTGACAAAAATAAGGTGGGAAAAAAGAGAAGGGTCCATAAATTTTATATTTAAGTGGAGTTAAAATTAAAAAAAAATCTTAGTTTGCATATATAAGTCAAAGCACTAGCTATTCTCTTCCGTCAATTGCGCCAAAAAAGTCCTTACCTGATACCTTCTACCTCAACAATCTTGACATTCCCATATGCTTTTGCTCCCAAAGAAATTTCCACCAATCCAAAAAGCGCCAAAATACATTATTGACATTTTACGTGTGTGTGAGTTGTGCGCCATTCCAATTTAGAAATACTAATATTGAGCTTATTGGTATTCAACATTGTTAGGACTTCTTTAAAAGTGTTATTGTTAAATTAAGTTTTCTTTTGGAGAATTAAGTTGTTCGGCCAAGAAGAGGGCGTTGTTCAGATGTTAAGCATCCTCCGCCTCTAATTCTAAGGTTGTGCGTTTGAGTTACGTACCAATGGAGCAAAAGAAGTGGGAGTTTCTAAAAATATTTTTTTTAAACTGTACGGCCTAACATTTGGAAAAAAAAAAAAAAAGTAATTCTAAGTAGTAACCTAAACACTTTTTATGTTGTTGGAAGAAAGCTGAAACTTCTAAGTTCTCTTTCTAAGAAGATTACTTTTTCCAGAATAAAAATATCTTTACCAAAAAATTATATTTATCAAACACATCCTTCTTAATTTGAAGGATATATAACTATAAGTGTATGTGAAGTTGATAAGGTATTCAAGACAATTCCTACTTAAAAGCGAAAAGAAATAAAAGGAAATTTTTTTCTTTGTTGGTTTTCGAGTGTTATTGGGATTTATATCCTTTCTAGGAAAGGATTAGACCTGGCAGTATAAATACATGCTAGCTAGGATTTATTAAGTAGGATAGAACATAGAACCTAAGAGTATTCAATCTTGTAACTTACTTTCTCCCTTGATATTAATAAAAGTGCCGGCCGTTCTCAGTGGATCCTACATCGATCTGAACCACGTTAATTGTTGTGTTTTTATCGTTTCCACGCTAACAATTGGTATCAGAGCCTATAGGTTGTGAGATCTAGGAGACGAAGAGACTGTGGCATCTATGAAGTTTGAGGTAGCGAATTTTGATGGGCGAAGTAATAACTTCAACATCTGGAAGATCAAGATCATGGCGTTGTTAACGAGAGAAGGATCAATCTATGCTTTGGACGACTCGTATCCCGAAAATACGAAAGAGGCCGAGAAGCATAAGATTGAGATGGATGCGTTTAGCGCAATTCAATTTTCCTTATCAGACAGTGTGTTATGTGAAGTCAGTACCAAGAAAACAGTTGCGAGTTTGCGGAAGAAACTTGAAGATCTCTATCAGAAGAAATCAGTAACAACTAGAATTGTTAAGGCAGTGTTTACACGCCTTCAAGATGAAGACAGGTACAACTTACAGGATCATCTTGATGCTTTTAATAAATTAGCTATGGATCTTACTCATGTTGATATTAAAGTGGGAGATGAAGAATTAGCGTGCACTCTACTGTTTTCATTGTCACCGGCGTACAAAGACGTAGTTAATTCAATGATGTACAGTAAGGAGGTGGTCACTTTATAGATGGTAAGATATGTATTGAATTCGGATGAATTAAGAAACCATATCAACAATGGTGAGAAAGAGGACCACGGTGAAAGTTTGACGGTTAGAGGTCACTTGAGCCAAAGAGGGAGAGACAAATCAGTAGCTAGGTCAAAGTCTAGGAAAAAGGTGAGTAGGAAGGATGCTGAATGTTGGGGTTGTCATCAAAAGGGTCACTTTGAGAGGGATTTCTCGAATAAGAAGATTGATAAAACAACAACCAGTGCATCTACGGTTTAGGTAACTCAGACATCTGGAGAAGATTATGTGCTAACTGCTTCAACAGATGACATTCAGACACACGAGTGGATTTTAGATTCAACTTGTACCTTTCACATGTGCTTCGGAAAAGATTGGTTTACTAGCTACAAGCAGACGAGTGGGACTGTACTTATGGGTACCGATGCAGTATGTGAATAACAGGCATTGGTGCAGCCAGTATACGGTGTCATGACGACATCATAAGAACATTGTCTAATGTTCGACATGTTCCTAATATGAAAAAAGAATTTGATCTCTCTTGGTACTCTTGATAAGCTCAGATATAAGCATGCAGTTGAAGGTGGAATTTGTAAGGTGACCAAGGATTCTTTGGTCATGTTAAAGGTCAAACTGGAGGGTAGTCTTTATGTACTTATAGGCAACACCATTCTAGGTACTGCAAATGCTGCAACCTCACAGTTATCAGATGATGACAAGGCTAAGATATGGCATATGAGATTAGGTCACATGAGCGAGAGGGGGTTGACAATTTTGAGCAACCGAAACCTTTTGAAAGGTGAGAAGATTAGTACACTTGTTTTTTGTGAGCATTGTGTCCTTGGAAAGCAGAAATGGGCCAGCTTTAGCAAGGGCAAGCTCAAAACCGAAGGGGTACTTGACTACATTCATTCAGATTTATGGGGTCCATCTCGGTTTTCTTACTTTCAGTGATGATTTTTCACGCAAGGTTTAGGTATACTTCTTAAAGGCTAAAAGTGATATCTTTGAGAATTTCAAAAACTGGAAGACGTTAATTGAAAATCAGTGTGACAGAAAGATTAAGTGTCATCGAACAGATAATGGCTTGGAGTTTTGCAATGAAGAGTTTGACAATTTATGCAAGATTCATGATGTATTGAGACATAAAACTGTTAGGCATACACCACAACAGAATGGAGTAGCTAAAAGGATGAACCGCGCTCTTCTTGAAAAAGCACGATGTATGCTCTCTAATTCCAAGGTGCCTAAGGAGTTCTGGGCGGAAGCAGTAAATACTGTTTGTTATGTCATTAATCGTTCTCCAGCGTCGGCAATTGACTTCAAAACTCCAAATGAGGTATGGTCAGGTAAAACTCCTAATTTTTACTCGTACTTAAGAATCTTTGGATGTCCCGCATATTATCATGTAAATGATGGAAAATTAGAACCTAAAGCTCGAAAAGGTTTATTTATGGGATATGTTGAAGGGGTAAAAGGATATAGAATATTGATTTTAGATCCTCTTAAGTTTGTAATCAGTAGAGATGTTACTTTTGATGAGTCCTCTATGCTTGATCCTGGAAAGACTTCTATTGAGTTTGCAGGACAGAAAGTTCTTACAACAGAAACGGTGGAGGAAAATATAAAACTCAACGAGCAGGAGTATCAAGTGACTTAGGTGGAGTCAGTTAATGAAAAATCTCACACAGTAGTACCTGAAGGTGAACCATACAGTATAGCTACTGGAAGGGACAAATGAACTCCGAAGCTTAATCCAAAAATTATCCTCAGCCTTCGCAAGCTAATCTTGTGGCCTATGCATTAGCTATTGCCGACGAGGAAATAAAGGATCTGTAACCCTCAAGCTATACAGAAGCTACTATGTGTGGTGAAGCTGATTAATAGTGCTTAGCCATGACCGAAGAGATAGAGTCTCTGCACAAGAACCAGACATGGGATTTGGTGGGTCTACCAAAGGGTAAGAGAACAGTTGGTTGCAAATGGGTCTTCAGAAAAAAGTATGGCATTTCGAGTGTAGAAGATGCTAGATACAAAGCGAGATTGGTTGCTAAGGGCTTTTGTCAGAAGAAGGGAATCAACTACAATGAGATTTTCTTACCAGTCATGAAGCATAGCTCAATTCGTTTGTTACTAGCTTTGGTTGCCCGATGTCAAGACTGCATTCTTACATGGTGAACTTGAAAAGGTGATCTTCATGAATCAGCCCGAGGGTTTCCTTATTGAAGGAAAAGAAGACCAGGTTTGTCAATTGAAGAACTCTTTGTATGGTTTGAAACGTTCATATGGAAGCTCGAAATTCATCTCAAGGTGGAGATTGTGAAGTTGAGAAGATATTCAAGTCAATTCCTACTCAAAAGCAGAAAGAAATAAAAGGAAACTTTTTGCTTTGTTGGTTTTCGAGCGTTATTGGGATTTAGATCCTTTCTAGGAAAGGATTAGGCCTAGCAGTATAAATACATGCTAGCTAGGATTTATTAAGTAGGACAGAATATAGAAACTAAGAGTATTCAATCTTGTAACTTAATTTCTCCCTTGATATTAATAAAAGTATCGGCCGTTCTCCGTGGACTAGGATCACATCGATCCGAACCACGTTAATTACTATGTTTTTATCATTTCCGCGCTAACAGTGTCCAATATTAGTACTTCGATTCAACTCTTTTTAAATTAAGAGTAAGTATGTATTATATATATATATTCTTCTAAATTTAATTCATTTAAATCAAATTCTTAATTATATGTTTTCAGAATTAATATTTGGACTCAACATTTATGCGTCTTTTTTCGTAACATGACACTCAAAAGTTCTTATTAAAAAAATTGTCAAGTGCATCAAACAATGATGAAGTACTTCTCCAAATAATTAGGTCAAAGACAAATTATTTTACTCTCCAAAAATATATCTTGACAAAAATATTTTACAAATAAGCAACATTTTTTGTAAGTTTGACCAAATAGCCAGTGTCTTCATATGTCAGTTAGTTGTTCAATCAAAATAATACAAAATGCATAATACACCAGCATGTGCTTCAATAGTTCCTCAAAGGAACAATAATAGCACCTATTGTCAATGTCAATACCTTTATTTATGTTTTTATCTGTTTTTTTTTTCCTTTCTGTCTTGTGCCCGATATTTGTATTAATGTCCCGATTAATTTGGATTCGTAACGCATAAGACTAAAAGGGGAAGCACTTTCTAATAGGATATTTTTCACACCGAGAACTCGAACTTAAGACTTCTAATTGAGGCCGGATAATTCTATCCATCCCACTACAATCCTTGGTGGTCTATTTTTATCATTATTATTTTTCACACTAGCGTATCTCAATTGTTCAATGAATTGATGAAAATGAGTGGGATGTTTAAACATAAATTTTAGGTTTCTAAGGGGTGGAAATGATTACAGAACGTGCAGAATTTGCAAACAGCAATATATTTTTCATTTGTATTTTATAAGTATATCAATTACAGTATGTATTTAAGAATCTTGAAAGAATGAGTCATCACAAGTCCTTGGCCAATATTTATCAGCTAATTTAATACCCCTTCTTTTTTCATTTTAGGCTTTTTGATCTCAGCAAAATAGTACTGTTGCCTTTGGCACAAAACAGCAAAATGTGCCCTTTTGTCCGGACCTCTTTGGCATACTTCACTCAATCCTTTATTCTCTTACTTCTCTCTCTGTTTACAAAGTGCACTCTATCTTTAATTTTGTCCTTTACATTTGCTGCATTTTTTTGACCAAGATTACACACTTCTCAGTGGTGTTATAGATTCTAAATCAAATAGGCATCAGATGATGAAATTTATATACTACTACTATGTAATATAATAAAATGAGGATCAACATGTGAACTGCGATGGTTTTTTCTCCTTTGGCGTTAATGTACATGCAGTTGATTCCACTGATGATTTGAGAATCTCAATCTCTAAGTTTCCATAATTTAAGCTTCCAGCTTAACTCTCACATACAGTTACGAGCCAGAACTTTCACTAACAAAAATCAAAATATCAAAATATAAAGAAATAAATACTATAGAGAATTCAAAGTAATTCAATATGGAGTATGAAAATTTTCAGCAGTTGTCCCTTTATGGCACAACTAATTAGTAAATGTTCCTCTTTTTTTTTTCTTTTTTTTTTTTGCTGAACTTATGGATCACGGACACCATTTGTCGCTTTTGCCGATTATCCCTTCTGAGCAAATTAAAAATCTTATGAGAAAAGTTGAATCATGATCTAAAATTTTGTAAGTCATTAAAAAATTATACACTAATAGAATATGTTTTGTTTGTGAGGTTGAGCAATATATCAGCAAATCAACATTAGATATAGGAGTTTAATGTTGTCCGGAAGGAATTTTATCAAAGCTATATTTGCACGTCTTTTACAAAGAGGGACAATAAATGATGACTTAAAATGTGGACATTTGCATAAATTAGCACCTTGTATTATATATACATGATGTTTTTGCACCTATGTAGTATTTAAACAGCGTAATTTTGTGACGGAAAGGAGTAAAGTAACTTACTTTGTACAGGGATAGCTCTGCTCATGCCCATTTATATAGGCTAAGTATAGCTGGTCTCAAATTCAAATAAGAGAGGAAATTGTTGTAAGCTGAGATTCAGTATAAAAACAATTTAAGTTGCTGAATCCACCAAACGTTGAAGCAATGATATTAAGTGGGTCCAAATAAGCAAATTACATACAGATTATTTGAATTGATGGTTCACTAGGTACAAATTAAACAAGCAAATTGGCAAACAGTTGTTATGCACTCAAGAACAAAGTCATCTAATTAGCTTTGGTCACAAACAACACCTTTCATGTTAATGATTTTCTCATGGCACCAACATCATGTTCTTTGCTCACGTTAAAAGTCTTTACCGATGCGACACACAAAGTGTGAATGGACTGAAAATTCTTTTTGTTCTTAGAAATAGTTGTCAGTTCTTTAATCCGCATAACAGATCGAAAACCTCATAAACTTGCTAGTTAATTTCATTTAGATACTTCAACTATGGTATGTTTCAATTAAACATCTAAATAGATGATAAATTATTTCTATTAGACACTTATCGCTCACAATTTGTAAAAAAAGTTTTGTGGGGTTCTGAAGCGCCCATTATATAGATAAATTAATCACTTAAATTATGTCACCTCCTTTAGTTAGTTATATGCATTAGCTTTAATAACGCGCAAAACCTCATGCATGTTCCAATTAATGTTGATGGATATAATTAAACAAGGGAACATATTTACTCCTTTAGTTATTTATATGCATTAGCTTTAATAACTCGCAAAACCTCATGCATGTTCCAATTAATGTTGATGGATATAATTAAACAAGGGAACATATTTATGCATGTGATTAACTTATTTATGTAATTGACACTTATGAACACACTCACAGAAATTTATCCAGAATATGAATCGTATTGTCTAACAGGAACACTTTATCATTTGTTAGACAGTTAAAATACCTAATTTTTAAGTGTCTAATAAAATTTACTAGCAAGTTTAAAATATGAGCGCAACCTTTTCTATTTGTAGGCTGTAAATTAACCGTGAGGCATAATAATGAGGTACATGCGTGATTGTGATTGTCCATCCAATTGTTTGAAGCCTGCATGGATTTCAGCCTAATGTACTCATTTTGCATTGTCATCATTCATCATTCATCAACGTCCTATGGTTAACGAAGTCAACCTAATTTAATTATGTCCAACAGTCGATTCATTACATAAGCTTCGTAGGACATAAATTCTCATTTGTTAATGCGAGCATATTTACAGCCAATGTTTGAATAGGGATGATTGAGATTGCTCCACGTTTAATCAGGTCTCGAGTGAGGTATATAGAGGTATTTTACAGGTCTGATTGAATCAGATAAGAAATTTATGGTTAAAACGGGTAAGGTTTAATATTTATAGTTTTTGGCTTAAAGAAACAGGTGTCACGACATTAGAAAGTGATAGAATATATTGTATACGGTAAAAATCGGGTATATGTTAAACCGGTGAGACTGAAGGCCGAGGGAAAAAAGGGGCAAGAACGTGCATTAAGGCTTCCATTCTGAACCGGGGAAACGCTTGGATCGGAGCAAAGGAAGGGCGTCATTTGGTCCGGTTTTTCCATGACCGGTTGTTCGAGGCCGTATGTCCGTTTGATCGTAGCCGGTGGTCCGGGAGATCCGTTGCGCGGTTGCCACGCGTCAATGACGTCCTGCTGTGTTCAACTGCCAATCGTACGGGTGTCAGACCGTACGGTCTACCTAATCCAATCTAACCCAACTCAGAACTTTTTCTTTATTCTATTTTTTTTTATGTTGAATGAAGCCCATGGGGCAACAATATAAATAAAGGGCATTGTCCCCCTTTTAGGGGGTTGGCTCCTTTATATCAAGAATCCTTGTAATAGCAATATATATACAAAATCCCCCTCTTAACATCTGATTTCGATCAACATTTGTGGTGTTTATCTCTTATATTTCCTCAATCAAGCGGCACTCCTACCTTAACAAACATACAACTACTTAGCATATCACCGATCATTAGTTGCTTCTTCATACTATATTCATACGTCTTTTTTTTTTCTATCAAATAGATTAAAGTTATCCACATATCCTATACTTCACTTATAAATTCAATTGATTACCAAAAATTCGGGGTAAACTTCACGGATGAACTTCGCGAAAACGCGTTGGTCCGTATTGCGGCCCAAAAATAGAGGGTGGAAAGGTACTACAATCGGAGAACCAATTTTCGTCATTTCCAAGTTGGAGACTTGGTGCTTCGAAAAGTTACCTTGCACACCAAAAATCCCAACGAAGGAAAACTGGGAAGGACCTTACAAGATAACCGAGGTAACGGGTAAAGGATCATACCAGCTGGAGTCCATGCACGGGCAACGGTTGCGCAATAACTGGAATGTGGCTCGTCTGAAAAGATACTACTGCTGAGGTAAAAATACCCCATGTTTCTCTATTTTGACCTTTCTCTTTTGCAGAAAACCGAGTACCAGGCAAAGAAAAGAATCTAAATCTGAAAACACGTGTTGCACTCTTTTCCTTAGTACGGTTTTGTCCCAAAATGGATTTTCCGACAAGGTTTTTAACGAGGCAACAAGTACAACGTGTTACTTGATGAAGATAAAGGACAAACGTCCGGATTCCCGGGGTCACACCCAACGAATGGGGACTTAATAGCACTCACCCGATCTTGCAGCTCGGATGAGAGCTAGGGGACTATCACACCCAATCCGGAGTTTGCCCCGGCTAGCCGAAATCGGAGGTCGACCTCAACAAACAAAACCGGACAAAAAATGTTAAGCCCCGATGTAAGGACCAAACAATCAAAATGAATCGTGTCCACGCAATATTTGCTACGGCAAAACAAAGAACCGGACCTCCTGCATTATGTTCCGATGTAAGGACCAAACTATCAGAATGAATCGTGTCCATTTAATGCTTGCTACGGCAAAGGCAGGAGGAAAAAGTTCGTTCTCATGTACATAAATACTTGCAATGCAAAAATTATCGAAAGGTTGGATAATATTCTCGAAATGTCTTTCTGGTAAAACATTTTACCCCGAGGGTTACTGCCGCATTTCGGCACTACTTCATTCGTATATACCCGATACCGGGCGCTACGGTCGAAATTCGGCAAAGGCAACAAGGTCATAGTGAATCGAGCCAAAATTAGTAGCCCCACAAACGGGGACTTCTATGTCAAATCCAGCTAAGGCTGAGATTCAGGTGTCCAAAAAATACCGGCCCTAAAAGGAAAAATAGCCGAAAAATACCGGCCCTAAAAGGCAAAATAGCCGAAAAATTCCGGCCCTAAAAATGCCCGTTGTGATTCGGAGACGTCCTTATTCACAAAGCATATGATAAGTCCCACGGGCAAAAACTCAATAAAACTCTCGGACAAAATGTACCGGATGAGGCAAAATGCCGATATATAGGCACAGTCAGAAATAATGACTCCTTGAAAACGAAACCGACAATTCGGGTGGAAACCATAACAAAACATTCAAGCGAAGTGAAGAGTCAAGGAAAATACATGTTCCATTTATAACGAAGGATTTTTACATTGAAAACTTCTACAAAGGCAAAAAATAACAAAAGGCTAAGTACAGGCCCTAATCTATCCGGAATGGCTGGAGCTGGAGTGTTCGGACACTATCCGCTCGGAGTCATCAGAGTCGGTCCCGAGGGCACCCTTTGCCTCTTCCTCGGTCCTTTTAGCCTCGGCAATAAGGGCCGGAAGATCAGTAAAGCCATGCTCGGCTTGCTCAAGAGTGATCCTCCGAGATTTCCATTTCTCGTACTCACCAACAATAGTAGCCTGAGCCTCGGCGGCCTCCACGCTCTTCAAAGCTTCTTCCAAATCGGCCTCGGCCTGGGCTAACTTTGCTGCCAGAACATCCCGAGCCTCTGCAAGATCATTTTGCATCTGGATGGCCGACTCAAGCTCGGCCTTGAGAGCGTCATTGGCATCGACCGTCTCCTTGAGTTCGGTTATCAGATCTTCGCATATCTGGGCCCTCTTCTCTGCCTTCTCCTCGAGCACCCTCATACGCTCTTTGTCCCGGGCACTCTAATATTCAAGCAGCCGATTCCTCTCGGCCAAGCTCGTAGCATCATACTTCACCGAATCCAGCTCCCCCCGGAGTTGGGAGAGGGCTGTTTCGAGCTCACCAAGGCTCGAGGAAAATTGAGCGTTGTCTCGGCTAAGGCTGATCTTGTCCGCTTCAAGACTCCGGTTGTACCCGACCAGCTCGGCCAGCTCACCCTTTAACTGACTATTTTCGGCCTTGTTGCATCAAGCTCGGGCCGGAGGTTGGAAAGGATAACCGCTTGGTTCAATTCATCCTCTTTCACCCGCAGAAGGTGCAAATATTTCTCCGTTTCACGGCTTTGAGCATCCAGTTGGCCTTTGAGATCGTCCACCTCTTGCTGGGCACGGATAAAGGCTTCATTGACAAGCACCACACTCTGCAGGTGAAATAAAAAAAACTCGAATGAATAAGAGTAAATTTCTCGATGAAATTATGCAAAAACGGGTGGTGAACTTACCCGGTTACCCGCATGCATACCCTCGTTAATGAGGCACTGCCAAGGGACCCCGTTCATCTTCCGCTTGTCCGAGTCCAAGACCAAGGGCCTGAGATATCTTGCCACCCCCACCGGGCGAGAGAGGAAACTGCAATCTTCCGAAACGGTAATCATAGCCGACCTTGTCCTCCTCGGCTCCACACTTGGGGCCGGAAAGGTGCGAACTAAGCTGTCCGTGGCACCAGACTCAGTGGTCCGACTAGCCTCCCTCGTGGCCCGAGGGATCTGGAGGTGTCCGAAACCAGTAGCTTCGCCGGTTGCAGGAGGAGTGCCCGAGAACATGTCCTCGAATTCATTCGACCTTGGAGCCGGAGTAGAGGAACTTGGAGCGGCCTCAGTGTCTTCAATTAAGGCCGGGGACTCCGTTGTTGCAGCAGGCTCATGCTCAGGTGTCAGATGAATGTCAACGGGGACTTCGATCTCCGGGACCGGCTCAGTCCTTTGACCGGCTTCAGCAGCGGCCGCCTCCTCGGGCCTCCTTGTCCTTTGCAGGGGAGTTTCTTCGGAAGAAGTTTCACCTGAAATGTCGATGAAGTCAATCGACCTTTGAGGAGTCGGGGAAAGAATTTCTTCCGCACCTGTGTGTGAAACCGGAACCAAAAGTCCTTCACCAGCGGAAGGAAGGGGTGGAATGGCAACAGCCTCCTCTGGGATCGGAGCCACGGAAGGTTAGGCATCGACTCTCCGAACAATAATATCGAGCTCTGTTTCGTCCCGTAAGGTCCGAGTGACGCTTCTCGTCCTCTTCTTCGACTGTTGCCCTTTGTCCGAGGGCCTTTTTCTCTTAGCAGCAGCGGCAGCAGCAAGGGTACGAGATGCATCCGCTGAATCAAACTCGGGTACCGACGTTGTGGGTCCGGCTGCCGATTCCGGCCTGGGATCCACCGAGCCCTTGGGCAAACCTGAAAATCGAAGACGCAATGAGTTCGGATAGTGGAAGATGCAATGAACGCGGATAGAAGCAAAGTATTACTGTGGTTTTGGGCAACCCATCGGCCATGTGACAAGTGGCCCCACGTCCATTTATCGTGGGGATGCTGGCTAAGGAGTGCAATAACCCATTCGTTCAGATTACGGACGACCGGAGGAATGTATCCATTGGCTAGTAAAAATAAGAAAAGCAGTAAGAAAGTAGGACCGAAGAGTGACAAAACATACGAAGGTAATTACTCAGGGTTCAGGCTTACGCTTGTTGTTCCACTTTTCCGGAAAGGGCATGTAATCGTCCGGAATGATGTCCGAAGTCCGCACCCGGACGTATCGCTCCAACCAGACCCGATCTCTATCTTCATCCATCTTCGAGAAAAAGGGATTCCGGCTACGTTTTGCTAGTTTTCTTACGCCGCCCCGGAACAACCTCGGGGAATATAGGCGTATCAAGTGGCCAGCGTGAGCTCCTTCCCGACGTTATTGCCCAATAGCTGGAGGCATGCCACGACCCTCCAAACGATCGGACCAATCTGTGCCAAGGTTACGTCATAAGTCTGGCACATGTCTAAGATGACCGGGTCGATCGAAGGGTCAAGTTTGAGAGTGAAGGGGTAAGTATAGACATACAAGAAACCCTCCCGATGGTCGGTGACTGACTCGTCGGACCCGGGGGCAAAAATATGAACCGGACGATTGTCCCATCCGCAGTCAGATCGGACTAGGTCAAGTTTATCCTTGGTAATGGAAGAGGGATATCGACGCACATCATACCCTCTGTCGGATACCGAGGAAGGTTTTTCGACCTCTAAGTCTTTGTTGAAATTGGTTTTGGCCGGTATAATGTCCGACGCCGTGGGCTCGAAGGTGCCCTTTGCTTTAGCCGGAGATGCAGGCTCGGTTCCTTGGGATGAAACCGAGGGAATGTCATGGGAAGTGGTCTCAGACATTTTGAAAGTATGGAAAGAAGAGGTTGAGTGGATTCAGAAAGGGAGTTAAAAAAGGAATAGGGGAACAGACGATATAGGAAGTATCAGAAGATGAGGAGCAGCAATAAACAATAACAGACTAATGAAAGAGAGGGGCAGAGTTTCTTCCTTTCGCGTAGAGTAAACGATGAATCAACAACGAATTTGGAATAGAGGATGAACAACTGTGATGAAGATGAAGAAATGCAGCAAAGAGTGAAAATGAAGAAGGAACGGGTCGTGAAAGTGTTAGAATGAAGAGGTAAAAGGGCCTTATATAGGTAAGGGCTGTGACGGTTATGATTCCCCAGCCAACCAGGGAGCGCCACGTGCCCCATAATTAATGAGGAATGACTTGAAACGACGTGCGTGTGGCGGTTGTCAGAGCAGACCATCTGGGACGAGACATGTGGCCGATGGCAGAAGAACGTAGCGCAACTGTTCCCGCCAAAAACGAAAAGATAACGACGGACAAAGAGAGTCACCGGTTTAGTGATTCATCCACTCCCCATCACTCCGAAAAATCTACGATCCAGGAAGTGTGGGAACTATCTGTATACGGTAAAAACCGGGTATATGCTAAACCGGTGAGACTGAAGGCCGAGGGAAGAAAGGGGCAAGAACGTGCATGAAGGCTCCTTCTGAACCGGGGAAACGCTTGGATCGGAGCAAAGGAAGGGCGTCATTTGGTCTGGTTCTTCCATGATCGGTTGTTCGAGGCCGTATGTCCGTTTGATCGTGGCCGGTGGTCCGGGAGATCCGTTGCGCGGTTGCCACGCATCGATGACGTCCTGCTGTGTTCAACTGCCAATCGTACGGGTGTCAGACCGTACGATCTACCTAATCCAACCTAACCCAACTCAGAACTTTTTCTTTATTCTATTATTTTTTATGTTGAATGAAGCCCATGGGGCAACAATATAAATAAGGGGCATTGTCCCCCTTTTAGGGGGTTGGCTCCTTCATATCAAGAATCCTTGTAATAGCAATATATATACAAAATCCCCCTCTTAACATCTGATTTCGATCAACATTTGTGGTGTTTATCTCTTATATTTCCTCAATCAAGCGGCATTCCTACCTTAACAAACATACAACTACTTAGCATATCACCGATCATTGGTTGCTTCTTCATAGTATATTCATACGTCTCCTTTTTCTATCAAATAGATTAAAGTTATCCACATATCCTATACCTCACTTATAAATTCAATTGATTACCAAAAATTCGGGGTAAACATATATCACTTTCCGATTTAGGTGATCTTTTAAGTAAAAGAGCAAAAGATAAGCGATTTTTCTGTTACAAAAGAATGAAAAGTGCTTTTATATATCTATTTCCAATAAGTAATGAGCTCGGTCATGAGTTCAAACCTTGAGGATAGTAACTTCTTTGGTCGGAAGTGCTTCAATTTACCTTAGTGAATCTACTCAACACGAATCCAATTAGTTGAGCTAATAAGCTTTGAACACCAAATGTTTGAGAAGGAAAAAAGCACGCACACTGAATGAACAAGTTCAGAAACTAAGAAGTAGCGATACTTTTTGTGCTATAGATGGATATAAATCGAAAGAATCTAAATGTTCAAAGAATACGTTCTTCATTAATAACTAATGAATTACATGAATTATTTCGAAATTTTGTATAATTCATTTAAAATGTTTTGAAAAGATAGTTTCAATTTTTTTTTTTTTTTTTTTTTTTGTAATCTTTTATTTTTGTCTTTTCCACAGTCTCTGTGTCCAGCTCTCACTCAAAACCAACAGTAGTTTACTCGAGTTTTAAGTTTTACTTATTGGAAATAAGATTACATTGAATATCAATTTCCTATAAAATTTGATTGTTGGTGAAAATTAAAGAGAAGCAAATGAACATTATGAAAAGAGGAAAATATGAAGTATTAAATACTAGTATCATATTAGCACCCTAAAGTCCAAGAGGATGCCAAAAAGGAGCCACCCCGGCGCAATGGGCGCATAGATTTCTTTAACAGAAATATCTAACCACTATGATTCCTATAGCAAATTTGCAAAAAATTATAGTAGTATATCAAGTTGGTACATATCCAGATGAAAAATAAATAAATTAAAAGGTTGGTACATATCTTATCAATAGACAATAGTTACCCAAATGGGAAACAAATAAGATGGTTGCTCAGTTGGTATTAGGGATCCTTTGTGTTGTACTAGCAGCCAAGAATAACTGAGAGAGAGCAACAAAATTACTATACACTTTTGGTCAACATAATTAATAATTTCTAAGATATTGATTGAGGAAGACATTCATGAAGATAGAGTACTTAGCTTCTAAGCTCTCCTTTTTCCTACAAATACCTAAAAGATGTTGAATATTTGTCAGCATCATTTTAGCTTTTACATCAATTTCTCTACTTATACGTTAGCACAATGGAATAAGACTGTATAAACAATCAAGTGTGCAATATTACAAATTTCATCTTCCATTTTGTTTCATTTTATGGATAAATGAAATACGCAAACCTGTATACGGTAAAAATCGGATATAAGCAAGACCGGTGAGGCCGGGGACCGAAAATAAGAAGAGATAGGCATGATCACCGAGTCTTCCCTTAGAACTGGTGATATTGCACCGGCTGCGGTTGACCTGAGAAAAGTGAAGCGAATTTGTTTGGTCCGGTATCACCGAACCAAACTCCGCATCACAGCCAGTCCGGTTTCAGCATGACCGAGTTGATCGTGGCCGTTGGTCCGGTTAATCAATTATACAATCGCCACGCGTCAACATCGTTCTGTCACATTGTACCGACGACCGTACGGGTCTCAGACCGTACGGCCCAACCTTTTCCTTTTAGGGTTTACTTTATTCTGAAAAAAGCTTTATGTTGTATGCAAGACCCATAAGACAAAACTATAAATAGGAGGCATTTCCCTACTTTTAAGGGTTAGCTTTTTCAAGATCAAGAACATTGTAATAGAAATTATATATTGAAGCTCTCTCTCCTTTGGTCCGGATCAGTGGCATTTTATGCTTATTCTTCCAATATAGTTGGCTTAATCATAAACATTTGTATCTTGATTCGAATCACTAAAGCATATGTTCACATACACATGCTATAACACGCAAATCTATAATTATTTCCTATAAACCCAAAATAGATTAAATTTCATTCACATATCCTATATCTCACTTACAAATTCAACTGATTACCTAAATTCGGGGTAAACAAAACCAACTATTTATACCTAGAAAAAATACATTGAAATTTAAATTATACTCCAAGTTAGATATTTGACCCAGTTTTGGGCTAAAATTTCCGAAGAGGGCCCCAGTGAAAGGTCAGGTAGGTGGGGGATAAAATAAAGAAATAAAAGAAAAATGGGATAAAAAGAAAAAATAGAAGAAGCCATTTCACTTTCATTGCGGGTCACGATTATAACTCATCAGCTGTTCCACTTCATTCTTCATTTACTCTTCAAATTCATTTCCCACATGCCTATGTTTTAATTGTGTTTTATGTTGATTATCATAACATTTTGAGAGACTCAAACAAATTTTAAGTTATTCTGTTCATTTGTTTTAAAACGTTAAAAAATTGCATCGTATGGTAGGAGATTAGTTTTACGACCCATTATAAATATTTTTCTAAGTTATATGAGCTTGTAAACAGGACATCGGTTCCAATATGATGCGAAGGATCAATATAGGATATCTTTGTATAAACATATTTTTAATTACAAAATTTAACTGGTTATAAAAAATAATTTCCTCTCCAATTTGACAACCATGTTCACTCATAAATTTTTATGAGAAGATCAATTTTATAATTCATTACAAATGTTCGTTTAGTTATATAATCAGTAAAATGCATTCCATCAGAGGCAGATATAGAGTTTGCAATACGTGGTACAGGTTTGACAGAACTCAATATGGTTGAAGCTCCATATTTATATATGAAAATTTTATTTAATATATATAAAATTCTAATTTTAAACCCAACAACTTAAAAGGGCAAAAATTCCAAACTCGAAAATTTTAAAACATGAATTCGCCTAATTAATCTAGGAGGTCTAAAAAAAACAGAAAATCTTTATGGCATCATTTTTGAAGTGTTCATTAAACCATTTCGAGAGCAATGAGTAATATGAATTTACTATTAGTAATTGAAAGTTGAGATTCTCCCAGATTTGTATGCTTAAATGTAACCAAAAAAAGAAAAGGAAAAGCAAAGTGCAAAAAAAAGGAAAAGTGAGAAAAACAGTATCTTTTCCACAACCACCAGCCAATGAAAGCGTAAGGTGAAAAAGGACAAAAGAAGAAGGCGCCTAAAATAACAACCTTGTGCAATTGCACTCATTTCATCTATACACTGTTTTGGATCCTAATGCTGTGCTTCTCCTCCTTCATACGTCTATTTGTACACCTACCTGACCTTTTGACACTCCACCGGTCCACCCTACCCAAAACACACCTTTTTTACTATCTGACATTTTTACTCAAAATGACACTTTTACCCTCAAATTTGCACCCATAAATCATAACGCTAGTTAAAAGGAATTTATTTCTTTAATAATCTATGAAGAATTAATATTTAAGATTTTCATTTACTTCATTGACCAATAATCGGGTAGGCTGCACACCATTGAGTGCCTAGTCAAAAGGAGTTCGCATATCGATATTTTTCCTTTTGTGAATTTCATTGAATTTAATCTACGAAAAAGGCTCAAATATGTCATACAATTATCGAAAACGGCTCACTTATCCCATTCGTCAATAGTTTAGCTCATTTATGTTATCGCCGTTACCAAAATGACTCATTCATGCCATTTTTCATTAACGCCGGTTTTTACAATAGAAAATACGACACTTGGCCTCCAATTAGAGGTCCACGTCGTTTAATTAAACCAACACAAATTTATAGGTCGGGATTTAGTTTAATCTAGGATTTAATTATGCTGGTTTAATTAAACAACGTGGACCTCTAATTGGAGGCCAAGTGTCGTATTTTCTATTGTAAAAACCGGCGTTAATGAAAAATGGCACGAATGAGCCATTTTGTTAACAAAAATGACATAAATGAGTCAAACTATTGACGAGTGGCATAAATGAGTCATTTCTGATAGTTCGATGGCATATTTGAGCCTTTTCCGTTTAGTCTATATACAGCCAAACCTCCCTATAATAGTATCGTTGAGTCTAAAAAAATTAACTATTATAGCGAATTGCTGTTATACACCTACAACAGCATTAATATTTCGCTGTTATAGAAAAAAAAGATAGATAAAATCTAATTTTGCATTTTTAATTGACAAATCCTATACTTAATCACACTTTGTACGACGAAAGGAAATCTTTTAATGACGAAAATATATTCATATAATATTCTTTGTCATAAATAGTGTATTAAAATATCAAATATTTAGTTAGAATCTCTACATTTATTATTGGTACTAATAGATATTCTATTCATATAAAGATGGTTAATTGTTATATTATCAAAAAAAAAATGGAGATAGCTGTTAGATGGGGGTTATTTTACTAAGAGCGTACTATTATAAAGTTGATTGTTGCTGTTATAGGTTAAAATATTATTATAGAAAAGTAAAATATAACATTAAATTTTGATTCAGAAAAAAATTAGCTGTTATAGAGAGACGTTATATACGAATGTTGTTATAGAAAAGTCGGATTGTATTTACGAATCAGAACGTAAAGAGTTTTTTTTTGTCCTTATAGTTGACAAAGAAATGCGTTGCAAGTCATTTATAGTTCGAAAAGAGATTGGGT
This sequence comes from Lycium barbarum, assembly GCF_019175385.1. NCBI lineage: Eukaryota > Viridiplantae > Streptophyta > Magnoliopsida > Solanales > Solanaceae > Lycium > Lycium barbarum. Next base: position 144,462,631 of record NC_083338.1, on the reverse strand, counting down.
TAATAATTTAGTGGCACTAGTAAAATTGGTGTATGAATATCAATTCTCGTGGTATTTTTTCCTTACTTAACAATTACTTCATAATCAGTCAACTGTACTTCAATCTAGCACTAGTTAAATTGAGCATATTAATCATTTATCCATTCTTCTTTATCAAAAGATCGGTTTATTCCAAGACTCTTCTTTCTTAGTTCAACAGTAGAAAACCAAATGCAAGAAGAGAAACTGGGAAGAAAAAGAATTATTTCATATGTCCCATAATAAGTGTCACCTTAACTTAATTTTTTTATCTCATAATAAGTGTCACTTTAGGAAATCAAGACATAAATTAATTATTTTTTTTCAATTCTATCTTTAGACAATAAAGTAACATCTAAATGATGATTGAAAAAACCACATAGTAACTTGGTATTGTTGGATTCACAATGTCAAAAAATTTACTTCTTGTGCATATTCTAATCAAAAGGTAAAAATAATTTATTTTTATCATATAGGGGTAATTTGGTAAATTTTATATTGCATTATTGATTTCTTAATACGCTTATTTTTGGATAAGATGAAACTTATTATGAGACGGAGGGAGTAGATCCTGAGGGTATATTAGTCATTACAAGAAGTTATTAGCATAATAAATCTAGGAATGATGAGTAGATTAGGTCCATTACGAGGTGCCCTGGAGGTTCCAAAACTTTTAACATATTATACGCTTATATAAACACAAAAGCATAGAAATGTTTTGCATCTTTATAACGGCATGCCCTTCCCCCCACGCCACACCCCGCACCCCCTTTAGTTCCCTTTTTCAGTGAGACATTTCAGTGAACACCTTCTCTGCGCTCTTAACAGCATTTCCATAACTCTCCCTTCTCGACTAAAATGGAGAAGAAACAAGGGTTTTTCTCAGCTTTAAAAGACGAAGTTGTACGTGGATTATCACCGGGTCGGTCTAGGGGTCGACACCCATCACCATCCGGGTCGGGTTTACTCCGTCGAAGAAAAGGAACTCACGCGCCACAACCAGAAGTGTACATTTCAAGATCGGGTAGTTTAAGGCCATGTGTTGAGACATTGTCGCCATTAATGGAGGGTCCGGATCCAAACGGGTCGGATATTGGGGACTCAAAATCTGACAGGTGGTGGATGAAAGGTCAGTTATGTCGGGCCCCATCGGTTTCAACTTCCGGGTCAGGTTCCGGGTCAGGTTCCGGGTCGGGTTTGCAAAGGTCGGATCTGAGGTTGCTTCTTGGTGTCTTGGGTGCGCCGCTTGCACCGGTGCATGTTAGCAATAATGAACCTTTACCTCATCTCAGCATCAAAGACACTCCCATTGTAAGTAGTAACAAATGCTTGTGTTTTTATTTTGTTTTTGTTGTGTGAGATGTGACAAAGGTGGGTTGTCAGTGTTAATTTTGTTTGATTCCAAAACAAATTGTTGCTTTTTTTTTTTTTTTTTTGGCTATATTAAGTATCTTTTTTGGACTTCATTGAATTATTAACTGTATGAAACTGAGACTTTTGGTGTATACATTATTTTCCTGTCGTTTTGCTTTCTTTATTGCTAATTTTGGTTGTTTTCTTGGCTTCTCGTTGAATGCATGATAGGGAAATTGGTTGTGCCATGTTTTTTGGCTGAGTCTATATGTGGACATAGAAAAATTCTTTTAGATAGAGCAGGAAGGAAGAATTAATATTATAGTTAAAAGTTAAACACTTGTTACATCCACATTGAGGTCCAAAATCAAGAATGGCTCCGTAGGGGAATCTTTTTCTTTTAAAAAAAAAAAATCACTTGTGTGTTTTTGTGGGCTGGAATTACTATCTGGATGCAGCCCCTTACCAGTGTTTTAGTTGGTGGACTATGAGTATCTCCATTTAAGGCAATGTAAGGATAATTGGGCATAGTGTTGTGATAGTGGTCCTTGTTTTGAGTTTTATGCTGTTGTCTTTAGTTCTCGTCTCTTGGCAAATTGATTAATTTTTTGTTACTATGAATTTATTTTGGAATTTAGGCGTAGTTGATTGATTGACTGTGTGGTACTATGAACTTGCAGGAGACTTCATCAGCTCAATATATATTGCAGCAGTATACTGCTGCTTCCGGAGGTCAGAAACTTCAAAACACGATGTATAATGCTTATGCAATGGGAAAGGTGAGGATGATTTCATCAGATATTGAGACGGCTACGAAGGTAATAAAGAGCAGGAATTCGTCGAAGACAGCCGAGTCTGGGGGATTTGTGCTCTGGCAAATGAACCCTGATATGTGGTATGTTGAGCTTGCACTTGGTAGCAGTAAGGTTCACGCCGGTTGCAATGGTAAACTTGTGTGGAGGCATACCCCTTGGCTCGGTGCACATGCTGCAAAGGGACCAGTTCGACCATTGAGACGAGCACTTCAGGTACATTTGTATATGTTTTCGGACCACTCTAAAAATAATAGCCAAACATCTAATATACGTATCATATACACATAATATACATATAATATACATAATCAATGTATATGTTTTGTATACTTTGGCTAGCGCCCGTAATTAATTTTGGCCGATGGACCAAAAATGAAGAAAAGCCCTTTGGAATACTGCCTCCTTACTTTCTTTTTTGGTCCCTCAATTTCAATAAATGACCCCGGTCCCTAACTTACTTGTAGGGACTTGATCCAAGAACTACTGCAAACATGTTTGCTAGTGCAAAATGCACTGGAGAAAAGAAGATCAATGGTGAGGATTGTTTCATTCTTAAACTTTGTGCTGATCCACATACATTGAAAGCCAGGAGTGAAGGACCAGCCGAGATCATTAGGCATGTTTTATTTGGCTATTTTAGTCAAAAAACAGGGCTGCTTGTACACCTGGAAGACTCACATTTGACCCGAATCCAAACAAATGGAGGCGATGCTGTTTACTGGGAGACGACAATCAATTCATTCCTTGATGATTACAGGCCTGTTGAGGGGATCATGATTGCTCACTCTGGACGTTCAGTTGTAACCCTTTTCCGATTTGGTGAAACAGCTATGAGTCACACGAAAACCAGAATGGAAGAAGCATGGACTATTGAGGAAGTGGCATTCAATGTTCCAGGCCTATCTGAAGAGTGTTTCATTCCTCCGGCTGAACTAAGATTTAGTTCAATTGGTGAAGCGTGCGAGCTTTCTCAAGGAGAGAGGGTAAAGACTACTGTATCTGCCGCTGCTGCTGCAGCTTACCGAGCTAAGGTTGCTGCTTTGGATAAATCACGAGATCGCAGCAATGTCAATAACATTGTATTGAAGATGAATTATTAGATCTGTCTTTAATTTCTTTAAGATGTTAGGTCTTGTTGGTATAAATAGGCTGACAGAACCAGGTAAGTAGTACTTAGTAAACTAGGTGTCAGATGATTGAGGAATTTTGAGGTTTTATAGAAGTCTATCTCAATCTGTAAATATTCACAGGATATCTTCTTGTTTCAATTAAGATTCCCTCTGTGGAGTCAACTCTATCATTCTGTGTTTCTGGCAAATAATGTAGGCCCTTTTCTTTCCCCCTATCCTCGATATGAACACTTTTAAATGTAGCAATTCATATTTAAACTATTTATTTCTATTATATGAAAGTAGTTGAATAGTGTCACTCAATTGGTATTTGCTGAAATTTCAGAGGAAAGGGAAAAGGGAAGTTTGTGTTTGTCCCTTTCCCCACGCTTAGGGCCTGAAGCTCAAATTCTTTATGGTCTTTTGGGTAGTGATGATCGGTGTTGCTATTAAAAGTGTAGGCAATTTAAATTTTTTGCAGTGGGGTAGTTTGTGAACAAGGAATGATGAGTGATTATTGTTGAGGGGGCACGCTTTCTGTTGGACCTTATTTCATCTTAGCTGCAAATAATATCTAATTCCTATTTTGCCTATTGCCTGTCCTGTGTGAAATGTTGACAAAAAAGAAAAAAGAAAGAAAAAGCAAGTCTTTCTAGAGATGATGATTGCAATACTTGAATGCAAATGGCGCCCAGTTTGCATTGAAATTGGATCTCACACGTATCGCAATCACCATCATTCATTAAAGGCCTGCTGAGGCAATATTTCCTGAGATAAATATTAGGATCTAAAAGTTTAAAAAGACCGTTAGATGGCTCAACTTATGAGCAAACTGGAACTTTACATCTTTGAGAGTTTAAGTCATAACCCAACACTTCAAGCAAAGTCCGTTCCTAAATCTCCTAGCAAGTCATCCAAACTGAAAAACACAAAGCAGTATGTTTTTGTAGCCATGTTGACGGTCCAACAATTGTAAGATATGACGGTGTATACCATCAGAAGTCAATAGGTGGTCCACCCCAAAGTTGCTTGCTAGACGAATACAATATATTTTTATCATTTCGTTTTAAAAAGTTACTGAAGACAGTTGATTTTTCTTAGCTTGATTTTTGTGTGAATAATCAACTACTAGGCCTCAAAATTTAACGGAATGGTCGTGATTTAAACCAGTGGTTTAGTGTATATATGGCTGAACGCACTGCTTATTTTATGACGATGGATGTGAACTGAATATTTAGTTTATCTATATAGTTTGAGACGATTTTTTTTTTTTTTTAACCTGAATCTGTTGTCAAGATGATAGATTCGTCCCGACATCGGACCACTTCTTTTTCTTTTTGACGTCAGTGGACGAACATTGCACTTGAGACGTGATGTTCTTTGTTCCAAAAAGAAAAAGAGATAAAGGTAGAATAATACATGACTTTCCACACAACTATGCAGGCTTTAGTAAGTGTGTATAGATGCTGATAACTGTGGGCCTGTGGTGAACGTAAGATAACGCTAGGCAATACAGCTTTAGACATAAGAGTGGGGTCGGACACCTGAAATTTGGGAGACGAGGACTCCGAAGAGAGAGGTTTAAGTGGGGATTGGAACTTTGGAAAGGACTTACCGTACCGGATGTTAATACGGTAAAAAATTATTCTCATCGGAGATTCGGAGTTTACACCAAATTAATGAATGCATAACGCATGCTTTCATGTACATTATTATCAATAGATTACATTAATAAATATAACTTTTTCACATCAGTTTATCAACAACAACAACATATCCAGTATAATCGCAGAAGTGAGGTATGGGACATCAGTTTATCAGTTTATCAGTTTATCCAACTCATTCCCCCCCCCCCCCCCCCCCCCCAACCTAAACTTTTTTTTTAACACTTTAACCCATCCCCACCCCTATATAAACCCCTCTCCATTTCCATTTTAATCCACACCAATTCACTCTTCTCTTTCTCTCAATCTCTCAATTATAGTTACTTTGCAACAATTAGCCACTTTAAATTTCTCTCAAATAAATATTATAAAGTCTTATTATAGTTTCAATTATTAATTTTGCAATTATAATATTGTTGGTGGAGTTGGTGATTTTGCAACAATCCGAAGTAGCTTTGGTGGATTTGCAATTGTAGCCGCCTTCACTTTGTTGGAAATTAGTCCGGTAATTTGGTACCTTCGTTCCAACTCTATCTTTATTTTTCGCAATTTAATTTGTTGCAATTCATTTTCTTGTGATTTATTTGAGTGTGATTTAAATTAATTCTATTTAATAATGGCGAAGAGATTTAGACGTTGTGCCGGTAGTAGTTGTATTGTTAGGCGTGAGCTTAACGAGGAAACATTTGTGGAAGAAACACCTAATTTAGGTATTGAAATTGGTGGAAATAATCCACTTTTAGGTCATGAGGCAATGCAACAACATTATACCGACACTTTTAATGAATTTGATGATGATGATGAAACACAACCCCCCGAAAATCCCATAGGAGATACATGTCCTGCACAATCACATACACAAGACAAACCGCCTAGAACTCGTAAGTCAACCGCTAAAATTTAGAAATTTATGACTAAGGATAGGGAAAGCCAAACAACTAAATGTACCCTATGTGGACAAATATTTACTTTTAAGCAAGAAACTAGTAAAGATGGTGGAACGCGTACACTAAAGGTCATATGAGAAAGAAACATATAGATGTTTGGGGAGAGCAAAGGGGTTCAAATGTGGGTGGTATTCAAATGACGATAGACCCACGAATCGGTAAAATTTTTAAGTATGACAAGAAAAAAGAGCGTGTAGAAATAGCTAAAATGGTAGCTTATGATTGTTTACCATTTTCCTTTCCTTCGGATTTGGGGTTTGCTACTTACATTCAACGTTGTTATAATCCGTTATTTGAGGGTATTCCTAGAAGTACTTGTAGAGCGGTGTTACAGATTTGTATAAAAAATATAGATTTTATTTGCGCCATGTATTTAATTCTTTAAATTGTAATGTTTCTCTTACCACCGATTTGGGTCTTAGTCTTAACAAGTTAGATTTTTTTGTTATTACATGTCATTGGGTTGATGACAATTGGGTTATGCAAAAAAGAATTATAGCTTTTTTATATGATGAAGGAAAAGGTCGTCACGATGGAAAATTTTTAGCGGATTCAATGTCTACTATTATGAGATTTTTTAACATTTATAGAAAAACACTTTGTATTGCTTTAGATAATGCTTCTAATAATACAAAGGCGATTGGTCTTTTAAAAAGATAACTAAACCCTCCGCTAAGAAATATTTTTCATGTAAGATGTAGTTGTTACATTTTAAACTTAATTGTTAAAGATGGTCTTGTGCGTTTTGACGATTCTATTCAAAAAGTTAGAGATGCGGTTGCGTTTCTTTTTTGTAATGCTAATAAGGGAAGAATTAGAGATTTTAAGAATGCTTGTGTGGAAAATAACCTTAGACCTAGGAAAATTCAAGTAGAAATTGAGACTAGGTGGAACTACACTTACATTATGCTACAACAAGCATATGAGTATAGGATTCCCATACAACAAGTTCACAACAAATATAATATTAATAGTGATGATTGGTTAAATTTTACGGATTGCGAAGATGTTAAGGAATGTGTTGAACTCTTAGAAATTTTTTATAATGCAACTCTTGTTTTTTCTAAACAATTCTATCCCACGGTAATCGAAATTTTAGCCTACTTAGCGGAAATAGCTAGAGTTTTACAAGAGTATAAATATAAACCCGGTTATCAAGCAGCTATTTTTGATATGACAACAAAATTTAAGAAGTATTTTTTTCCCATCCCAACTTTATTTATATTGGGTTCTCTTTTAAATCCTTGTTTAAAAGTATCTTATACTAAAGCATTGGTTGGTCAAATTTATACATTTTTAGAAATTGAAGAGGGAGTTCAACCATCTTTAGCTGAAGCCGAAACCGCTATTGATGACGAGTTTAGAAAAGTTTTTACTCATTATTCTAATTTGGAAGAACATGCTACACCCATTGCTCCACGCCCTACTACTTCTCAAAGTAGCAAAAAGGGCTTGTCGGGTTTAAAAGTTTTATATTCACATCCAACTCCTTCTTGTAATGCGAACTTTGATGAATATCACTTTTATTTGATGCAGCCAAATGTGGCTATCAAGGAACTAGATGAGCTGGACGTCGTAGCATGGTGCAAGAAATACAAGGTAAGTCATCCGATACTCTCAAGAATGGCTCGAGATATCCTTGCGGTTCAAGTATCAACCGTGGCTTAGGAGAGTGCATTTAGCCAAGGAAGACAACAAATTGGAGACCATAGACACTTATTATCCGGCTTTATCTTGCAAGTACTAGTGTGCATTCACGATTGGATTAGATCGGAGCGACGCAACCAAAACTTAGAAGCGGAGGAAGGCGAAGAAGAAGAGATTGAAGATTTGATAGCAAGTGGACCGAACCAAATGGAAGACTTTGAAGATATTTCCATGGCCGAATATGATATGGGGGAAATTAACCAAATGATTGAGAATTAGTGGTTTTATTCTACTATTTCTTTGCAACTCATGTATTATTTGCAAGTTAAAAAAACTACATCTTGCAAATAATGTTATCCAAGAATGAATAAAATATATGGCTCATTGAGCTTTCTTCTATTTACTTGTGTTCATATTTTTACTTAAATTAAATTAGGAATATACCTAAAATATACTAAGAATATACTTATAATATACATCTACTTAAATTAAAAACTAGAAGTTATATACTTGAAAAATAACTAAAATATACTAAGAATATACTTATAATATAAATATACTTAATTTATAAACTTAGAAAAAAATTAAGCTATAAATAACTTAAGTTATAATATATAAGTATATATATAGTATACATATAACTTAAACATATATATATATATATATATATATATAAAAGTTATAAGTCAATATAGTGTACAACAACAACAACAAGCCCAGTATAATCCACCATGTGGGGTCTGGGGAGGGTAGAGTGTACGCAGACCTAACCCCCACCTTGAAAGGTAGGGCGGCTGTTTCCGAAAGACCCTTGGCTCAAGAGAGGAGAACAAGAGAGGAAAAACAAAAAACAAAAGGTTAGATAAGACCAAGCATATCGAAAACAATAAGAAAGCAAGGAATAAGTCAATATAGTGTACATATAACTTAAACACACACACACACACACACACATATATATATATATATATATATATATAAGAATATATATAAATAACTAAGTTATAATATATAAGTATATATAGTATACCTATAACCTAAAACATATATATAACTTAAGTTATAATATATAAGTATATATAGTATACATATAACTTAAGCTATAAATAACTTAAGTTACAATATAAAAGTATATATAGTATACATATAACCTAAAACATATATATATATATATATATATATATATATATATATATATACCTAAAACATATATATAAGTTATAATATATAAGTATATATAGTATACATATAACCTAAAACATATATATATATATATATATATATATATATATATATATACACGTATATGCTGCTTGTATTGCTGTTAGTCAGTTAATATATAAACCTTACTTATAAATAAATATAACATATGTAAATATACCTACAATATACTAATAAATACTATAATATATATATAATATACAAAAAAAAAAAAAAGAGGTTTTGACACTTTTGAACCGGACCGGTCCGGTTTCGATTATTTAACCGGTAAACCGAAACCGGTTAAACCGAAATCGGTGGCCGGTTCCGGTTTTTAAACCGAAAACCGGCCGGTTTGTTAACCGGTTACCGGTCCGGTCCGGTTCAAACCGGTTAACGGGCTTATGAATCCATGGCAACTAATATAACAACACCGTAACTAATTCCTAAATAAAAAGAATCCAGTGGAAGAGAATCATGTATACCAACCCCAACCTTTCCTTTCCTATTTATTAGCTAAAATATTTTATCTTCCGAATTGGTTTCTCAAACACAAAAATACAACTAAAAAAATAAAAGGATAAATGTATTTTAAAGAAGTTGATGTATAATTTTATAGAGGCAGGGGCGGATCTAGTAAGGCGGGTGAGGATGCCACGCCACCCGCACACCTCGAGCAAAACCTTGTATATATATGTGAGTATATATGGGAAATAGTATAAATATGTAAGATGACACCCTGACTAATAAATGGTTGTTTGGTGGTGCCACTGGTGAAGGGCCGAAAGTTGTGCCCACAGCACCTGGGATCGAGTCCAACTTGCACCAATTCTTTTAAAGACTTCTCTTTTCTAAGAAGCTTACAGAAGATTCGTTCTCCTTTTTTCTTATTTTCTTTTTCTATTTTGCTTCTTCTTTACTTTATTTTCCTTGTTTCTTCTTTTCTTTTTATTTACTTGCTGTTGGTTTTTTTTTTTCCCCTAATGAGTCACATTGACTTTTTAAAATTTTATAAATCCTTGCTTCTCTTTATAGTTCATAGTGTTCATTAATTTTTTATTTTGATATCTAAATGTGCATCTAAGTTGAGTTCTAGTTCTAGTTGATTAGTCTTGAGTTAGCTGATAGCTTCAAAACATAACTCTCAATTATAAATGAATAATATATTTTTGTTGATATTAGTAATACTATTGAATTTTTATGCTTTGTTTAAAATTATCATAATTATTAAATTATTTCGTTTAATCAATGTCTATATAAATTGAAAAGATGAATAACCCGAATTGCGACAGTAGAAAAAATAAATCAATTTGAAATCCAAAATAGTGTGACAATCGGTTTGTCTATATAAACGGACGGAAGTTGCTTTGCTCCCCAACTCATTTAAGTCAACTGATGCATTGGGTCATTCCCTTGTTTACGGAACTGGGCTATGGAACGCGTCGAGAAAGCCGAGCTTTTGCCTTTCCACGAGTTAAAAATTGTAACAATAAAAATACCTGTAGCTAAGATGAATAACCCGAATCGAAACTCAAAATAAATCAAGTCAAAGGCCAAAATAATGTGATAATCGGTCGGTCTATATAAATTGGAAGGCTGAATAACCAGAATTGAAGCCCAAAATGGACCAAATCGAAGCCCAAAATAGTATGGCACCCGGAATCTCAAATTTCTGGATTCGCCTCTGTATAGCGGGCATCAACCTCAAGTTTAATGATGGGTTACAAAAAGAAAATTCTAATGGTGGGACTCTTACAAAAATAGCCAGGCAGATGGAAGTTGGGTTAGAATGGTTTTTATTCTCCTAAGGCTGACATACAGGGTAAACTTCCTTTAATTATATTTATATCACACTATCCATTTTGTAACTAGCTCTGGATTCTCGTAAATGCATTAACTTCCTCTTCATTTAAAGCATCAATTTGTTCTTTCTATTTCTAATACTATCTTTATATATTTGTGCAAGTTGTAAAGTGTAAATGATCAACTAATCGTCTAGACCAGGAAACTATTAGCTTTTCTTCCGTTGTTTACGTTCCTTGTACGCCACTGAGGAAAGTTCTTTATCAATATCAAACATTATTTGCCAGTTGCATTTGTACCTTTGGTTAACTGCAACAGTCAATTCCATTTTTATATTTAATATTTTTATGGTCCACATTAGTTGTAAAGATATTGCAGTCGGATATTTCTGCTGTTTGAAATATGTAGTTAATCTATAACATAGGTGCTGTTTGAAATATGTATTTAATCATGCTGTTTAGGATGATGGAAATAATATAAAACGGAATAAAGTAGAAAATTGCATAGGTGGTGTATCGGGGCTTTCTCTTTTAATTAGCTAGCTACTAGCTATTGTTACAAAAGCTCATAGGCTTACTATAGACCTAAGTCCATACATCGTACCAAACCAGGAAGCTGATTTGCTTTTCTTTTGTTAAGATAATTATGTTGGAATGGATCATTGAACAGCAAAATTGACCAGAATGTCCTTGTTTTTACCAAGAAGATGAAAACAATCTAATCACCAAAAACTATAATAGAAGCTTCTTTTTGGTTAAGGGACATTCAAACTTCAATCTTGCAATTGGATCATATCCTTTTCTCGATTAAGTTTTATCTAGTGCTTATGTAAAATATATTTTATCCATTTAGGTCATTTTAAATTTAAGTTAATTAAATGTCTGCATTAAGCATAGATCGATAAGATTTAAGCTATATATATTCCCTGATAAATTTTAAAAAAATTACACTATGAGCTGTGTATTTTGACTTATAATATACTCCATTATAGATCTCTTCCCCTTTTTGTAAGGTTATCAATCAATGTTTATAAAAATTACTCACAGTATTTTTAAGTATCGTGATAGTATTTTTTTTTTTTTATAGTGTCATGTCAGTACATAGAACTTATACTCAGATTGATAATCTGAAAAGATGATGGATATGGAGCTGGTTTTATTACAGTGAATTACAATTTTTTTTACATTATGATACAAGCATTAATGGTTGATTCACACTGCCAATGAATAAAGTCATTTTTTTTAAGGAAAATCTACCTTAGATTTTTTCACTTTTCCTTGGTTTTGCGAGATTAGTTAAGATTACAAAGATGAGAGCCTTTATCACGAGTTTTGGGTTAAAGCACCTTATATAATCCACGCCTAGTTATAATTCATTAGCGATAAAGAAAGTTTAATGTATGGTTCCCAAGAAATTAAACAGATGTCCTCCTCCGAACTATGTGTTAATACCAAATCATCATCATGATAAATTGGCACGAGTGATACACTATTAGTAGGCAAACCTTAATTGTTTATACAAATTAATCAAGATTAGTTACCAGCTTTTTGTTCTAATTCTCCTATTAATAGTCTGGTCCTTAGCAGCCGCATTTATTGAGACCTTCCCCTTTCGTACTTGATTCCTTTTGTTATTTGGGAATATATGAAGTGTTCAAAATGGAGAGGGACTACAATTTCATTTGCGGATATAAAGGAATGTTATTTCAGAAAATCATGTATATTTTTGTGTGGTCCTGAAATATCTATATAATTTTAGAATATTAACAAAAAGAAAAAGATTTTCACTCGTTGGAAGTTTTCCACAACTTTAAAGTTCTCATGTACATAATTAGAGTTCAGTTCAAGTTAAACAAAATAAGGTCCTTTTCCCTATTATTGTAATATCACAGTTTACGTACACCTCGATTAATTTCATAAGTTACTTTCTACCTCCACCATCATAGATATTGAAAACTTTGTCCATCAAGACTTGGACAAATAAGAAGCAGCTGTATTTTTGCCTCTGTCGATTAGAACTTGAGACCTAATAATTCTCAATCCACTTCATTGACCATTAGGGCATATACTTGAATGCGTTAAACAAAATAAGGTCCTTTTAAGTTTAACGTCTTAATACATTATATTAAGGCAGGAAAAATGTTCAAAAGTAACTTAATTTTACATGTTATAGGTTGAGAAAAAAATCTTCTTGTATTTGCGTCTTATCCGTGACCAAGCTGGGGTAAAAGAAAGTGATTTTAAAGCATAGTCACCTTTTTAACCCTAACCGAACTGGTGTAAAAGAAAGAATCAAAGAAATTTTAAAGCATAGTCAAAAGTATAGGGCTAGTACGAACTTCTTATTCCCAAAATATTTTAAAACGCGGAATCTATCCAGTACGCTACGACGTTGAAGCTCTGTTAAAGTCATTGGCAAATACTATGATTTGCTAACATGTATGAATGGCTTTAATGTATAATGATATGGTAAAACTAAACCAATTCATACAGTAAATTATAAATTTTGACCTTTATCCTCCATTCATTTACCATGGAGAACATTAAGCTGTGTTTATTATGCTATGTATCGTGTCCATCCTTCATCAATAAAATGTTGTAGAGGTAAAGTCATATATACGTACACTTACATGTACTCCATTTAATTACTTATTGAACTTTTTTACTAAAGATCTGCCTAACCTCTCCATCACTTCCAGCCTCATTTTATGTTCAAAATGATTTTTGCAGTCGCTAATATATATGACAAGTTTCGGAAAAATGAAAAAAACAGTTGGTAATTAAAAGATACATGCTCATGTGGAATTGTAAATGCTGGATGCTCTTTTATCTGTTTTTGGATCAAAATCTAATAGAGTTAAAAACATGCCTCCAAGGCACATTTCCTCATTGCCATATGTTGCAGAATTTGGTAGAATGGTCATGAGATTTATTTCCTCATTCTTGTAAAAAAAATAAAATACTGCAACCATCAAATGATACCTGAAGACAGTGACAAGAATCTTTTCTTATAGTATAAATTCAGCAACTTAACAAAATATAAAAAACCAAACTTGTACATATGACAAGATTCACATAATTAGAAACCCTGTTTCTGCCACAATATTATGCAGATTACTGTTTTCTTGTTTTATATTTTATGTGAATTTAGAAGATTCACTTTCAAGCTTTGCACGTATCCCCATTTTGTTACACATATGACAAATTAACTTTTTTACCCAATATACCTAACAGGAGAAAGGTAAGCAAAATATCATAAATTAATTTTATAACATAAAATATTGAAAATTAGGTACGATCCAACTTTGCTAACGGCAGCACGATGCACTTCGTCAAATGAAAAAAAGACTTTTGTTCACAAATTAATTGCGAGTTCAATAATAATTCCGTACTACACATGAATGCTTATACAGTAACGAATATTGATATATAATATTATACTAGTTATGTGAGGCCCGTGCTAAGCCCGGACCCAAACTTAAGATATAAAAGTAAATATTTTAACTAAAGAAATATAATTTGTGTTAGTACAAGTGTACAACAACAACAACAACCATATACCCATTGTAGTCCCACAAGTGGGTAGTTATATGAAAGCAAAATTTTGATTCCACTCCTTTAATATTTTAACTTCCATTTTGATGAAATTATTTACTTCAAATCAAATGTGGAGCCAGAATTTGACATTTATAACTTATGTATCCTAATTTTCTAAAGTTATTTAGTTCTAAATAAATAATCTATACATAGTTAATGAACTTTTAAGACAAATACATAATTTAACTTGTGCAGCGGATGGAGCTGCTCCTCTCTTAATTAGGAATTAGGGGTTCGGCCCGGGCCCAAACTCAAGATATAAAAGTAGATATTTTAACTAAAGAAATATAATTTGTGTTAGTACAAGTGTACAACAACAACAACAACAACCATATACCCATTGTAGTCCCACAAGTGGATAGTTATATGAAAGCAAATTTTTCATTCCACTCCTTTAATATTTTAACTTCCATTTTGATGAAATTATTTACTTCAAATCACATGTGGAGCCAGAATTTGACATTTATAACTTATGTATCCTAATTTTCCGAAGTTATTTAGTTCTAAATAAATAATTTATACATAGTTAATAGATTTTTAAGACAAATACACAATTTAACTTGTGCAGCGGATGGAGCTGCTCCTCTCTTAATTAGGGATTAGGGGTTCGAACATGGATATGGAAAAAATCTTTGGAGGAAGCGCTCCCCCCGAATAGGCACGATACAGTGCGAATTATCTGGATTAATTGGGCTCAAATGAGGATATTGAGCACCAACCAAAAAACCAAAGAACATGAAAAATGAGGTAGGAGGTTCGATAGCTTTTCAAAAGTAGACCTTAAAAACAAAAAACAAAAAAATTGACTTAAATAAATAAGATTAAGACGTAAAAGTAATTAATTAAAAAGTTTTAAAAAAATTGGAAAATTATGTGAGGACTACAAAAGTCTCCAGGTTCGATAGCTTTTGAAAAGTAGACCTTAAAAACAAAAAACAAAAAAATTGACTTAAATAAATAAGATTAGGACCTAAAAGTAATTAATTAAAAAGTTTTAAAAAAATTTGAAAATTATTGTGAGGACTACAAAAGTCCTCACATTTGCTCTTATATATAATTTTGCTCTTATTTATAATAGTAATATATATATTTATATATATATATGAGAAACCAACATTATCAATTGAAATGAAGTATTTTTTAACGGTGAAATCGTAAAATATTTACATAACAGATCATTTATAAAATAAATGCAAATAAGTTTATATGATAAAGTATTAAGTAATTATTGGTGGATTTAACTTATTATATGCACCGATATGTAAAGAATTTCTTTTTGATATATGTGATGCCGCTTGTGCACAATTCGACTGAAATCACACAATATTGATATCTCCTCTAGGATTTGTAGCAGATACCTCATGGTTCTCTACCTACTTCATTGACCACTAAATCACACTTTTGGGTGCTTTGATATGTAAAAATAATTACACCATCATTGTATTTTAATCAGTTGTAGCAGAAACATTGTCTTAATTTTCAGGTTACTCATTTCACATTCTATGTTTCATGTGATCTGATGGTGAAAAAATCTTTTAAACTCTAGTGTATAGTACTAAGTTACCAGATAAATACAAAATCTTTTCATGTATGTTTCCACTTCCAAAAGACCACAACTTAGACCAATTTCCTACTAACCTCCCAATTATCTCCTTTGTACTAATTAACTTGCAAATTTCTACACGTAAAACCCTCAACGATAGAAACGCACTAGAAAACCCTAGAGTACTACTGAAAGTTCTATTCTTGCTTCTTCCATGAATTCTCTCAAGAAAAAAGAAAAAGTTCCAATTACCACCATGTCTAGTGTGGATGAAAAATGTTGCAGTAACAACCCTTTTGGATGTTTCTTTTGCATAATGAAGGAACCAAACTCATCAATCAGAAGCAATGGAATCAAGAACTACTTAAAAAAAATGCCTTTGATTGATGAAGATCAGGAACTTGTTCTAGTGTTAAGTGGCCTTTGGACCATGGCAATGTCACAACCCAATGACAAAGAGCTACCATCATTAGGCATTTTTGAATGCATGGTAAGCCTAATCAACAAAGGTATCAATCACAAATCTTGGCTTCACAAAAATCAAAACATTTATATTCCCTATTATGCAGCTCATATAATTGGTTCCTATACAATGAACAGTGTTGAGTTTGCTATTAAAGCATTGGATTGTGGTGTTTTAATCCCATTATTGGATCTTTTGCGAGGAAATATGACTTGGGTTGAACAAAGGGTAGCTATTAGAGCAATTGGTCATTTAGCAAGCTATGAAAAGACTTTCAAAGATGTAGCAATTTATGAAGAAGAAATTGTGAAATTAGCCATGAAATTAGCTTCTAGATGTCTTGAAGTTGTGTACAAAGAGTTTGTTGGTGTGAAGGATTTAAATATGAGGTTGAAATATCATTGTGATTTGTTGACTAGAGGAGTTGGAGGGATAGAAACGGAAAATAGGAAAGCTGAGGAATGGGCTAGTCAACTTCAATGTTGGAGTTTGCATCTTTTGAATTGCTTTGCAATTAAGGAGAGGTGCTTAAATCTCATTTGTGAGCAAAGTTTCTTGAAGGACTTAAGTGAAATGTGGGGTGGATTGGCCAATGATACTTCACCAGGAGGGGTTGGATTAATTCGAGTTTTGTGTTATAACAAAGATGGAAGAAGATGTATAGCAGAATCAAAGGATGTAATCAAGAATCTTTGTAATCTTTCAAGATCTTCAGATGACTGGCAATATATGGGAATAGATTGCCTACTTTTGCTTCTCGCCGATTCAGGTACTGTTAAATTATGTGATCATCTCATCGAAAAGCTTTAACCGTTAGTCATTTACTACTAATTATTTACTTATTTTATGTCCCTTCTCCCCCACCACCTTATTTAACAGCTTAAGTTGTTAGAGAACATGAGTTTTGATTATTTCGATATATCATATCTCAACCAGGTACAAGGTACAAAGTTCTTGAAGTGGCTTCCATGTGTCTTGTTGATCTGGTTGAACTTAGGACCCTTGGAGGCAGATCAAATGTTGGTAATACAATCACAAGAACTCTTCTTGCAGATTTCAAACAAAGAAAGGTAATGATAATTACTTAATCATATTATTTCTCAATGCGTCCTCTTATGCATGAATCTGATTTTATTTACGAGCGAAACACGTGAAAATATTTTTTATTTTTGGGTTCTGATGACTAAAGCCTTTTGTTCGCTTTGATATCACGTTGAATTATTATATCATCTAAAAATTTAAATTGCTAGAGAGAACACAATTAATTACTTATTAATTATATTATGTTTTAACAGGTGAAAATCAAGAATATTGGTGTCCAACGAGTGCTTGAAGAACTGTGGGGTTTGAAAGTAGATAAGAAGAAAAGGGAGCAAAATATGAGTGATGAGAAAGTTGAAGAGAAAAGGGTAATGGTGAGTTTGGTGAAGCAACAAGGGAACAATGGTTTTTGGTTAGGAAAAATTGAAGAAGCAATGATGAAATATAGTGAGGCTTTGGATTTATGCCCTTTGAGATTTAGAAAAGAAAGAATTGTGCTTTATAGCAATAGAGCACAATGCAAGTTGTTATTAGGAGAGGCTAATGATGCTATTAGTGATACAACTAAAGCTCTTTCACTTTCATCTCCAACTAATTCTCATGCCAAAAGCCTATGGAGAAGATCACAAGCATATGATATGAAAGGATTGGCTAAAGAGAGCTTGATGGATTGTATTATGTTTGTTAGTTGTTGCTTTAAAATGGATTCTTCATCAATGAAGAAAAATATGAGGATCCCTTATTATGCTGTTAGAATGATCAACAAGCAAATGGAGTCAACTTGGTTGTTTAAAAATGCTCAATTGAAGGATTTTGTTGAAAAACCAAATCAACCACATGATCATGAACCTCATGAAATTAGCCACAAGGAGCAGATAAATGACAGAGCTAGAAGAATTCTATTGCAAAAGAAGGGTTTCATGGAAGGTAATTTTTCACGATTTTGTGTTGTGGATAGTCACATGAATATCACAGAGTTTAACAATTATATGCACTGACAATGTATAATTTTAATTTCTTATATACACTATCAATTTAAGGTGACCTGCAACATCATCTAACTGTCTAGGATATGCCTAATTTTATAACCCTAGCTAGAAAATAAAGTAAAAGTACATTAAGTGTGTAATGTAAAACTTCTTTATATGTCAGTTCCATCTAAGTTAAATTTTGTACCATCATAAACTAGTTTACTAGTCCAAATTAGATATTTTGAAGCTAGTTAAAGTCCAAAATAAATGTGTTCTATAAATGTGACATTTTTTTGCAGCTTTTCAAATTTATCATGTACTGTATGTGACATTATTTTTTATATGCATGTGAACCCCTTATCTATATATTTTTCCATTTTTCAGGACTGTCCAGTATATCAGAAGAACCTCAGCTAATTGAAAAGGGTGAAATAATTAACAGGAAAAGTAAGAAAGCTGTATTCGCTCAGTCAGTGTAGTGAAACTTCCCCTGAATTATTGTACCTAGTTTAATTTAATTAATTTGACCATCAGATGATCAAAAATTTTGCCCACCTTCAATATAAAATTACTAATATATTCGAATCTGATCATTTAAGAAATCTACTCCTTTCGTTTTTTTTTTTTTTAATATTTCATATAGCTACTTGAGAGACTGCTCAGTGGACACGAATTGGAATATATATCAGCTAAAAAAATTCAGCTATGTACTAGAAACTATTTATTTTCTGTTTTGGCCATTCTGATGATCTTGACATCAGGAAATGAGTGGGAAGGACCACATATCCACATTGTATTTATTTAGTACTACTTGAAATAATTAAGGAATTTCAGCTAATCAAAATGAATGCAAATGCAACATTATGACTAACTTTTTTTGCAGCAGTCCAAACATTAATCCACTATCTCGATGATCTTGGATTTTAGCACGTGCTTTACATTAGTAAATAGTGTGTCTTCCTGACTTGATCGACTAATTAGCTGATTTTCAACCTTCTGCCATTTAGGAGCATCTAGTCTAAAAGTATTTAATTATGTTATTCTATCTATACACTGACCAGCGGCGGAGGCAAAGTTTTCACTGAGGGGATCTGAATATTTATAAAACAAAATTGACTTTGTATATACAAGGTAATTTTCGAGTGAAGAAAGTTCAGATGAAACCCTTCCTGCCCCTCTAGTTCTGCTCTCGACTGATAGTAATGTAACGAATTTTTACACAATCACTATTATATTTTAACTTTCTCTTACTTTTTGGATTACTAATCTCACCCATTATAAATATTAACTTGCAGGTATATTTTAAGCGACAAAATACTATAACGATTATTCTTTTACATTATTGTATATAGAAGTTAAACTTAGTTGAATAAACTTTAAAGAGTTACGGCCAGTGTGAGGCATGAGAATTGGTGGATAGAAACTTATACATGCAGATTCACATAAAGAAGACGACTTTATCACTGGTATCAGTTATCACTATCAAGTAATCAAACTCACCATTCTCTTTATTTCTTTTCATTTTTGTCCGAGTGCATGAGAACTATTAAAAAAAGCTCTAATGATTTCACTATCAAACATTAAACCTACCTTGCTTTGGTACTTAAGTTCTTGAACTTCATGGAAATTTAACGACTTCTGGAAGTTTATATATATCACTATCAAGTAATCAAACTAACCATTCTCTTTATTTCTTTTCATTTTTGTCCGAGTGCATGAGAACAAATAAAAAAGCTCTAATGATTTCACTATCAAACTTTAAACCTACCTTGCTTTGGTACTTAAGTTCTTGAACTTCATGGAAATTTAACGACTTCTGGACCCACATATATCTATAACTTATATATATGTGTATGTAAATTTCAAGTTTAGCTTTCCAAAGTGAATATACTATCATAAGGTAATGTCACCCACTTTTTCACTCTCTCTGTGACCATGGACTTTATTATCTCCACGTTAAGTTAAGCAGCTTTTCACCAAGAAACTAAAGGTATCATTATGGATGCAATATCTGACTTTTGTGTTCCTCCTAGTTACATTTTTAATGTACGTTTATTAACGTAACTATTCGCGATAGAGATGCAATAAGTTTCACGTGGACAAGCGCTTCACGTTGAAAACTTGAAATTACGCAAATTAGCCTTAAAAACCTTATCCCATACTAAAAACCCTTAATCCTAATATGAACCTTCTTCTAAAAAATTCTTTCTCTTGGCCATTAATTTTAACTTTAAAGAATAGGTACTGAATTTGACCTGGCTTAACTAGTCCTCTAGCAGCAGTCTGCAATTCCTCGAAATTGTTAGAAGTTTGGGCACAATTGAGTACTTTGTGTATTAGTAGCCAACTCATTTGCTTCCACTTTTTTTTTTTAATAATCGAGAAATAGTCAAATGACTCACAATTCAAAACTTGATGAACAATGCGTCACCCCTTCTCAACTTAAATATCAAGATGGTCCCAATATGTGCGTAAAGGCAAAAAAAAAGCATTATACTCTTATCAGTAGACCAAAGCCCACCTCCATTTTGATATTGATATTGTCCATTCTTTGCTCATTTCCATTCTAGGATCTTGCTCCAGACAGGTAGACAAGCTACATATATATATTAACTTGGAAGTTGGAGCAGATTGCGGTCCATTATGGTATCTTATTGTCCTGATAAGGCTAACACCTGGTATTCCTGAATAAAGATCCAAAAAAATCTAGCTTCCCCTTTTCTTTTGGTCGCGTGGTTGGGTGGGTTAGAAGAGGGGGGGGGGGGGGGGGGGGAGACTGGTGCTTCCATTGATTTTTGGAGAATGATAAACTTTGGTACAGATTTAGGTAGAGAGTAAGGTCCCATGTCATCCAAGCTCATGACTGGACTCTCTGGGTTGCTTTGTCGATTCTTCTGAGATGACCAACTTCATTTGCACCAGCCAAGAATTATCAGAACTTTACCTTGCAATTACATTATCATTAAATCCAGTCGAATCCAGTAATATGCTTCCATGTTTTTCTATCTTAAAGATACCAACCTTGGTGATTGTCCTTTTCTATAGTAGTTTCTTATATGCCTGTATCATGTAGTCTTATGTAATCTTGTCTGCTACACATCTCCAATGAACCGGCACTGATTGCGTCTGAGGAAGAGAACGGCAGAAAAGGTTGCTCCCCAAAAAGGGGGAGGGATGAGGAGATGGTGACAGAAAGAAAGAAGTGTAATTACTCCTGACCAGCCAATATCAAGCAAGAGCGCAAAATAAATCTATTATCACAAGTAAACAACATACCTTATCTTTAAGTACAATTCCTGACTCTCAATCGAATAATCAATCACAAAAGAGTAACTGCATAATCAAGCACAAAGAAAGCAGGTTTTTCACTTTAAACAGTCACAATTATCCTTTCAACCAAGACGGTTTCTTTTTCCTCCTTTATTATGTAAATCACGGAAAACTTAATCATGTGTCATCTGTGCAAAGTTAAACTATTCCTAGAACTCAGCACATCATTTTCTTTTCATGCAACTCCTAATTGGTCAGCCACAACTGTTAAGACCTAGGCTTTCTAAAACACGGAGAACTGAAAGAGGAACCAGATAACAGCACCAAAATTAACGCCTTCACTCTATCCTGACGTTGAACGACGACCCATAGTAATATGAACCTGCTTGTTTATATGGTTGTTCAACAACTTATACATGCATCCATCATCATAATGATCTTAGCTCCACCTCCTTCAATGATCTCCTTCATCTACTGGAGTATACCACGATGGTATATGCTCTAAATTGCTCAGTCTGTAGTTCAGCAGAACCTCTTCATCACAAATTGCTCTAGTAGCCACAAGAACAAGTGTCTTCAGAAAAGGGACAACATTTGATTCATTGTTGCTGGACTTCCACGATTTGATCATAAAGCTGCCAAATCTCTTCATCTCTATTTCTTCACCGTGTCCAAATGAAACATTAGGTATATAGGGTCTCATGTCCTTCTCAAGAAGGGGAAAATCATAAGGACAGATCATTACATTGGGGACCATGCCTTTAGCTGGGTGGTTGGCAAAATGAGCAAAGGCTAGAGGGTTTCTCCTTTCCAGCAATTCACGGTTCATCACATCAGAACCTTTTTCATCAGCTTGCATAGTGTGCTTAGGTTCCCATATTTCACGGGATTCACCACCAGCACCCCAGGGCTGGGCATTGATCACAGTCCCATCATACCGTGTGATCAAATGTGAATTTTGGGCATCCACTCTAGGGTACCCAGGAATATACCGGTAATATGCTGGAGAGTAGACAACTCCAGGATAGAATGCTATGACAGAACCAATATTGGCTTCACCCTGTAAGAATAAACCCTTCCCAGCATCTTCATGGGGAATTTTAGATGGTTTGACCTCGAGCGTGTAGCCCATAAGATCCTTTAACCTCTGTGAAACCTCTCTGCGCTGCAATGCCTTGGTTTCAGGTACAGCTGTGCTGAAATTTTTATCAGTAATCAAAATCCAGGGTGATGCAGCTATGAAGCCACTGCAAAGAACAGATGAAATATAATTTATGCAAAGCTACCAGAGAGCCTCATGATTTGTGATCCTATTTTATTTTCCTATGTTGCAAGAGTTTAAAAATTAGAAACTCGATCAACTTTTACATGTATCCAGTAATATTCTACACCAAAAACCTTAAGTGACTCAGTGCTTACCCAACATAAGAGGCAGGAGTAACATATTTCATCGTCTACCTTAGTAACGAATTTTTTTCATTTGATCGGATAATACCCACCCGATAATGAAAATATTATCAACATTGCTTGAGGGCTAATGGTGTTTAATGTATTAATGAAGCGGATAAAGTAGTGGCATTAACAATACTACATATATCCTGGAAATATATAGCCAAAGAATTTTAACGACAACATGCAGCAAGGTAAAGCAATGTCACCATAGAATAGAAGCAGGACATCAAATGGTTGCCAACATGCACATTGAAGTAGGATGCAAGTTAAAATGCCAGAGTTTTCTCAACACAACAACTAAGAAATACGCGGAAAATTGAGCTTAAGATGCAGCTGGTTCTTACCTGTTTGGTTTTGTAATGGAGAATTCCCACCAGCAGCAAGACCAAGCCCACTACTACCAGGAGAAGAATTTGTTGCTGTAGGCGATGTGGCCAGATTGTCATTGACTTTTTGATCCAGGAGTAATATGTCATCCATATATCTGCAAAAGCTTGAAACCTGAGAATGCACATTCTCATGGACCTGCTTTTGTTGATCGGCTAAGGAGGCTTTGTTAGCCATATCAATAATCTCCTCTGCTTCAGCTTCTTCAGCATTCCTTCCTAAACGGTTGTAACTGAAAGTAAAGTTTGTCATGGTAACATGAAACTACAGTGGTGCAACTATGCAAAAAAGACACATTTAATTTCATCACCAAATCATAACTGCGATTTTCAAGGCATGAAAGAAAATATTTGTTACTTCTGCTATTCCAACAACAATGTCAAACCAATAATCAAAGAGGGGAAGAGAACAAAGAATCTCTCTCTCTTCCCCTCCCTCCCTCTCTCAATACTACTGCAGTTCATGTTGAAGCAGTAGGCTTCTAAAGAAGAAGCAAAACGGAAAGGCTTAATACATCAATAGCCTCTCAAACTTGCCAGAAAATTTCATTAGATACTAGAACTACACCTTGTTCCAATTGAGCACCTGAACACACAAGCTAAATTGTTCCTATTAGACACTTTCGTTTCAGAATTTGGAAAATCTATTGAACAAGCCATAGTTCGAGTGTCTAAATGAAATTTGCTAGCAAGTTTGAGGGGCTATCGATGCATTGAGCCAAAAGAAAAACGTGGAATAAAGACTATTTACCTAAGTAAATACCTAATTCTCAAAAATAACTGAAAGCAAACAGAAATCCACTAATATCCAAGTTCTTTCTTTTTTCCCCCTTTGATAAAGACCACTGACGAAAAACCAAGTGCAAACGGTGTTATACTTAAACTATTCTTATGAAGGAAACTAAAAAAAAGTGGAATAAAGCCCTTATACAAATATAAAGCTGCTAATCCATTAGATTTCACTTGCAATAAATAAATGAATGTTACCTAGTGTAAAGGAATAGAAGATTTGTATCAGCTTCGAACTGAAGAATCCTCGATTCTCTAGCGAAAGTGGGGCTTTTAGCAAGAATTTTCACCGCCTGAAAATTTGTGTCCCATAACAAAAAGAAATCAACTTTAGATAATTAACTGTGTCAATTCAACAAGAAAATGCAACCCCACATTATGAATGACCTCAATATGCTTACTGATCAAGAACTAGAGAGCAAAAATGAAGAAAAGAAAAGAATGTAGAACAAAGTGTACACATAAAGAGTTTAAAGGGACCTCTTGGAATTTGTGGAAGAGGAAAGCCATGAATCGTTGCCTGCTGATGTTCTTGACTGCTGCTACTAAAGCTCAATTTGAGGCGTCGAAATTTTAAGGAGAAAATGGAAAAAATGGTCCCTTGTGTTTCGAGTAAGTTCAATGTGGTCCCTTACATATACTTTAAGCAGTTTTGATCCTTTAAGTTTGACCAAAATGAGCACTTTTGATTTTATTAAATATTTGACAAAATTTGATTGTTAGATTCAAGGGAAGCTATGAAAAAATCAGTATTTAACATGAACTTACCTTGGGATGAGCAATTTCTGCAGTTATCTCTGTTCTTGATCTATTTTAGAGCTTAGTGTAATTTTTTTGAGGTGTAATCTACGTTTTCTTGATCTATTTCTAATGTCTTATGCTTTTTTAGTGTTGCACTTTTTGAAATTTAACTAACTTTACTAAAGTTTTTGGTTAAATACTTTTTCACAATCCCATAATAATCAATAACTAGAGTTTGTTAAATATTTAGTGGACATCCATAAGTATTCACTTCTAGCAAATTCAGAGGAGCAAAACTACCATGAAAATATTTAGTGGACCACTTTGAAACCCCTATCTAAACTTAAGGGATTATTTTTGTTATTTTCTCTCTAATTCCAAATATTGATACACTAATCTAAACTTTATACTAATATCTAAAAAGTCACAAAATTGTTAGGATTAGAAAACCAAAAAGTAAAGAATATTGCTCCAAGTGACACTGCTCCCAGTTTGTAAATCTTTGTTCTATTGATTGGTAATTTGTTCAACTGGAAGCAATGGTACTGAACAACTTCAATGGAACCGGTGTCGGTTTTGGTATGCATAAATTTTCATTCTTGTCTTTTGAATAAAAAGCTTCTTTTTGTTCTCTTCTTTTTTTCGGCTTGTTTTCATGTACTGATGCAAAAAAATTGAAATTGGATATTTTGTTTAGGTGCTGGCATTGGTTGTGGATTTGGGGTAGGATGGGGTTTTGGAGGTTTGCTTCTTTCTTTTTTGAACTTTCCATTTTTGGGTTCTCAAAATTTCTTTTATTTCTCAATTTGCGAGTGCTTCCAATTTCTTGCTTATGGTTTCAGTGTTTTTGCATTAAAAAAGTTTACTAATTGCTACCAAAGGGTCCAGCTTTGAAACAGGAGAAAATATGTGTTGTATATTAGGAGCTTAGTGGGGTTGAGCAGATTATATTGTGTAGTGACTACTGATAGACTTACTGATATTAATGTTATTGTTTGGGAATTCTTGTTCTCAATTTGCTTTAGTGATTTCTTATACATAGTAGTGAGACACTGAAAGGACCTTGATGTTTCAAGTGTTTATGTCGTCTAGTCAATCTCTAATTTACTTGTTCAAAAGAAAAGTTTTCATCTTTATTGAGTCCTTGATTACATGTCTGTGAATTGGGGTAACATGGATTACAAGACTCGTCAGCCATGAACATATGCTATTGCAGAAAGCACAGTACTTTCCATATTGTTTAGTACCATCTTGGTAGATTATGAATGTAGGTTGAAGGACTATGCATGAAAAGATGTGGTTAGTTTGTCATGCATCCAAGTGCACAATTTCTCTAGTTTTTACAGCACTGAGGCATTTGGTTTCATACATGTAGAGTCCAGATCCTTATCCAAAAAATAAGAAAATACATGTAGTCCAGATCTATGTTACTCGGACTCTTCAAAACTATCGAGGGGTGCGTGTCGGATCCTCCAAAAAATAGTGTATTTTTGGAGGATCCGACACGGGTGCGGCAACATATTTGGAGAGTCTGAGCAACTTAGGTCCAGATTTTAGAAGACCATGAACATATATTCAAAAAAATCTAAAGAACACTACTTTCTAATGTAGAATGTGGTCATTGTTGCTGGAAATACAGTTAAATTGTTGTTGCTGTGTTTTTTAGCAAGTAAAGATTTCATTATTTATAAGAACAGTCAGCACTAAGATAGGGCTTGTAGTTAGAAAAATGTATATTCCATCTAGACAAAAACCTATAAGTATTGAGCTAATAAAGACTATCATCCTATTTACCTCATATAAGTTTTCCAGGCTACGCCATAGAGCTAACAAGCTCGACGACCTATTTTAATGTAGAGCAGTTGGGTTTGCACTTAATGCGTATCTGATTCATTTCTTTCAATGAAACCCAATAGATGCATGCTGAAATTGTCTTCCTCAGCTTTTTACTTACCGTGACAGTTGGTGGCTATAAATGTGCATGGAGGAAGTTAGAAACTTTACAGATTTGCCTGTTGAAGGCAGGGATAGCTAAGGAATAAATTGACCTGAGAAGACTTTTTGAAGCATGTTTTTTGTGAATTATGCCAACTTAGAAACTGCTACACTTTCAGTTAAGCTGATATTAAGGCAAGGAACAAATGCATCTAGACATGTGATCTCCAGTATCCCTTGCTATAGATGATCGGCACGCTCCTTGCTTTCTCTAGAGCTTAAGTGCATGGACAAATGTAGCATCAGGATTATATAGAGATTGGAGTCTGTAATAGTTGGTCGGCCAAGATGTTCCTTGTCTGTTACTTAGCTCCATGTGAATAGTAGATTTGGGATGGATGGCTTGCTGGAGATACCAAAGTATAGGTGTTGGTGCCATTCTAGAGTATGGGAGACTGTTAGTCACCATGATCTGAAGCGATTTGGAGGGGCAACTTTTGTTATGCCATATTGGCACCATTCTGGATTCTTATTCCTATGTTGGCTGTTCATGACTTCCCAAAAAATGTAGGAAATGTTTGAATGTTCTATACGTCTCTAGGCTCACTCATCAGTATTATTAAAAGCCATCACTTCATTTCTTAAAGCGATGAAACGATGTGAAGTGAGGGGTTACCGTTTCATGAGTGAAACTAAGAAGTGTACTTTCAAACAATGACACTCAAAATGATCCAAAAGAAAAGGGGATGTTCTTTGACACTCAACTTCAGGAGTTGGCAATATTGGCATTATTGTATCTTGGATGCTGAAATGAGTTTTGTCAATTGCAATTTGGTTATTATAGTACTAAATTCAGGTGCGTTTGGCCTTTTTTAAAGTTTTCCATAAAATTTGCGCTTCACTTCAAAGAAGCATGTGTTTCACCTCTCGCTTTTTGCTTCAAAGCTTCAAGCCCTATAGACCTTGTCGGTTTTTTGCTTTTAAAACACTGCTAGGCATATTAGGTCTTCACAAGGATCTTTGTCTGATGAAAATCATCCTTTAACATCTCTTTATTCACATTTCTCTGTTTTATTGTCCCTGTCTCCTTTGTCTGATTGTTGACATGGAAAATGTTAAAAGTATCATATAATAGTATCTTTATTATATAAAATTAATTATCATCATCATGTTTCAGAGTAGGTTAGGAAACTCGTAACGTCTCTGTAAGAGTTTAGACATATTTCTGTCCAAACATCCGAGCTCCCTTCCCCTCTCTTTCCCCCAAGAGAAAAAGAAAAGGATATGCCCTGCGCTTCATTCACTTATTTTTTTAAATCTTACTGTTTTTGTTTATTTGTTAGTTCGCTTTTGTTATCTGTCCTCTTTTCTTTTTGCAAAGTACTCTTCTCTAATAGCATCATCTAACCTAATGCATATTCTTGTTTTTTCCAGGCATGCCTTTGAATTTCTTGGGTCTTGGTGTAGGTAAAAACTAAATTAAAACCATGTTTTCGTGAAATTATATCTCGTGTCCAAATATTTGATGTTATGTTCACAATTACTATTATCTATAGGTGGCGGGTGTGGAATTGGAGTAGGCCTCGGA
Organism: Lycium barbarum; assembly: GCF_019175385.1. NCBI lineage: Eukaryota > Viridiplantae > Streptophyta > Magnoliopsida > Solanales > Solanaceae > Lycium > Lycium barbarum. Next base: position 144,434,300 of record NC_083338.1, on the reverse strand, counting down.
TGGGGATTTGGCACTGCTTTTGGTAGCCAGTACAGGAACTCTAGAGTTACATTTGAAGGCAAAGATTTCAATAAAGAGAGTAGTGAAGAAAGAGAATCAAAAGAAGTAGCCAAAGGCACTCGAAAAGCTCATGCTTCTTAGTAAATATTGTTACACATTTTCTTTTGATGCATCGACTGTCCCCCAATTCTAAATTTGTCAAAGTTGTACCATCACTTTAATTTCAGATATCACTTGGAAATATATGTTGTACCTCTTGACAACACTCTTTTTCTTTGGTGTGTAAAATTCGTTTGCTTTTGATGCTTGGAGGAATATCTGTATTTGGTGTTTTTGCCTAAATTGGAAACAAGAGGGAACAGATGAAAAAGAGCGTAATGGTACGCCTAATTTGATAAAGCAAATAAGTCGCTATCATTCTTTACACTATCAATGCATATAACTTTAATGGATGGAGATGAGGGATGGGGGAAGCGGCGCTGGTCCAAGGGTGAGGTGCGGCGGAAGTTTTTCTATTTTAAGGAACGTGTTTTTCTAGAGAAAATGTTCTCTCCAACACATTTTGATCAAGCAAACATGAGAAAATAAGAAAACATTCCACACTAACACACCCTTAATCAATAATGTCATTTTGTGCTACCTTTTTTTCTCCTATTTTAGGCTAAAGGGAAGTACTAACAAAATATTCTACCTTATTACTCTTACCGAAAATCAAGAGAAGGAAGTTTATTACTCCAAACAACTCATCTCCAGTTGTGGAAGAAAGGTGACTGTTGAAGATCAGGTAGATACATGTAATATGGAACAAAATGGTAGATAACAATCACATGGGAAGAAACCTACCTACCATTCTTCACCCTCTTTTTCTTGCAGACTAATAGATCCCATTGTCACTATAAATACTAAAACTCTCTATTCCATACCCCACAAAAAAAAATGGACAAAGAAAAAACATTTACCCTTTCTCAAGTTGCACCACACAACTCAAAGCAAGATTGTTGGATCATCATCAATGACAGAGTAATATTACCAATCCATTCCCCCTTCCCCCCACTTCCCGTACCCTTACTAGTAGCAAATATAGATTAGATGCAACATGTTCGACAGAACTCACTGCATGTAGCTCGAACATATAGAACAAAAAAAGACTATAGTTCATGATCAAGTCGTTCGCTTCTATAGCGGTTCTGAATTCTATTTTATTTGTAAAGTTGTTCAATTGATCCATCAGGAATAGAAGGGAGCAGGGGTATAAATGGGGGCTTCTTGAAATGATGGCTTTTTTGGATGTTCCAGAAATAAGGCCTCCAACCCTATCTTATAGCCTTCATTGCCCTCACCTCCCCACATCCGCCCACACTTCCCGGAACCTTACTAGTAGCATATATAGACTAGACACAGCAGGTTTGACAAAATTCATTGTGTAGCTCGAACTATACACGTGTGTTAGGAAAAATATTGGCAGACGTATAAAGAGCATAATCACTGACTCTGAATCTTGGATTCGCCATTTTCCCTACCCCTATATTTATACATGCATGAGATTATTAATTCAGGGTTTATGTGAATACATATGCTATGTTTTCTTCAGGTATTAGACGTAACGAAGTTTCTGGAAGAACATCCTGGAGGAGAAGAAGTGTTGATTGAATTATCTGGAAAGGATGCAACTAAAGAGTTTGAAGATATTGGGCACAGTAAAGCTGCCAAAAACTTGCTCTTGGAATACCAGATTGGATATCTTCAAGGCTACAGAATCCCAGGTGATGATAATTTAGATACTGATGACTCCTTCAAAGAACCAATAAAGGCCAAAGAAATGGAAGCTTTTGTGATCAAAGAGGATCCCAAGCCCAAGTATCTGATTTTTGTTGAGTATTTTGTGCCATTCTTGTTTGCTGCCTTCTTTCTCTATTACCGCTATCTCACTGGAGCTCTCAACCTTTGAACTCACAGAACAAAGGGGGTTATCATATGATTTTTATCAATATATAACTTTTTTTTATGTCAATCTTCAAAAAGGGAAAAAACCATACATTGTTGATTTCAGTTCTGGGTTGTTAATAGAGGTGATTCTGGAAAATGTATTCTTATTATTTATTTATTTTGGTCATCCAAGAAAGCTGGAGTCACTTAGTGTTATTCTTGTTCATCGAGTTGAAAGTACCCCATAATTTTCATTTCCAGAGCTTCATAATTAAAAAAAAAAAAAATGAGACAGCTGACTTTCGATATAAGTTCAATGGTAACAAATTGAACACACAACACTATAGAAACAATAAGTAAGTACATCGATGTGTTTAATTTGCTTGGACATGAGCAATATGCACAATTGGCAAAACAAAAGAATGGTAGGAAAAGTAAACCCAAAAAAGGGGGCAAAAAGGAAAAGTAGAGCACATCTTAGAAACATACAGAATTAATGGACAATACAATATACATGATGTAGCAAGTCAAATAGACCTAATATCTCTTTCATTTCTGTATACAACAGAATATCATAATACAACAGAAATTGGTCTCCACTAATGGCACCCTAACTGAAGAGCCAGAGCCAGGAAAGAGGTTAAGGTGTTGCTACAAAGTATGTTGAGGTAATTGCGCACCACCTTCGCATATCCTGAACAAAATTACGTGTAATTTACACCCTTCCTCTATAAAGTATAATACCAAAACTGATTGCACTAGGCCGTTCTCTGACAGTTTCAACGCTTCAAGCTTTATCAATTACAGGAACAAAGTTCATCACTCAGATTGTACGGACTGCCACTAAAACTGCAGCAAAAAAAAAAAATCAGGCGCCCAACTAACAAATGAAACTCAGATATGTATCTGCTGAGACACAGTTTCAATATAACATATCACCAGTACAAGTATACACTATACAAGGCCAAATATTGTAAAATGAATGCACACTGGCACTACAGGATTTTTGCTCTTTCCGCTTTATAATTGTACAATCTTACCTTAAAGCCAATAGTAGTTGCGAGAAGAAATCAAACTAACATAGTTACTGCCTATCCTGTCAACAAGGAGGTCCATCTATGAATAAATGACTGATTTTACAAGCAAATTAAGGTTCCATAAATTGTCATTTACGCTGTGAACTTTTGACGATTTCATCGAAAGAGTGCACAAGAAACGTTAAGATGTGTTGGGTTATACTGATTTACTCATTTACTAGTAAAGAAAGAAATGGCAATTTTGGGATCAGTTGCTTCAACAAGACCATAAAGGGATACTTCTATTTCTTTTCTTTTTCTTTTCTTTTATAACTATGGTGTCCGGGCCAGCTTGCTCGCACCTCGACTATTCCACCCGGTACCTGCTACCTCCCACCAGCAGATGTACCATATAAAGAGCTACTTCCTTTTCTTTTAACCAACAAATGTGCTGAGAAGATAGAATGGAGAACCAAGGCCAACTAGAAGGTAAGCTCTTTCTGTAGTGTAGGGAGGGTTAAAGTCTGTCCATTATTAAGTCTCTGTGATTCAAACCATTACCTAGGTCACCAAAGGAGTGCAAAATGATTACAGTGAAATCATTCCAATATTATTTCATTGGAACAATGGGGGAGAGACTAGCCGAGAGAAGCAATCAAGAAAAACCATACATTATAGTTTAATGGCAATGTGTTGCAAACATGTATAAGTACAAAAGATAGTGGTGAGAAGAGGCTGATGTTTGAGGTAATTGGAAATGAAAACTCCTGTTTACTTGGCATCAATATTAATGATTCTTTGTGGTCCTGTTCGGAGAAGGAGAGAAGGCACGAAGCAGACTCAAACTAAGTATTAGTAGATTTAGTGGCATCTACTAACAGACAATTGCATCTCATCACAGATATGGCAGTCAACTTGTGAAGCCAATGATTGTATTGGTGTCTGTGGCTGCTATTCCATGAAGGAAATAACGAATGCATATTTACAAAGCATGTCTTTGCTTCTTTTTCTTTCTTTTGGTTGGAAGGAGTTGACGTAAGGAGGAAAAGGTTATTTGTTTCAGTAGATCCCTCCATCGCAGAATATCTATTCAGGGCTTGTAGCAGAATAAAAACAGGAGCTTAGATAACAAAAAAGCTGCAATCCAATAAAGTTACAGGGAACTAAAAGGTACTCCCTCTGTCCCAAAATAAGTGTTGTTTTAGCAAAAAGAATTTGTCCCAACATAGCAGTCGCTTTAGGAATTCAAGACAAAAATTAGTAATTGTTTCCAACTATACCCTTATATTAAAGAACGAGTTCTTCTTAATAGTGTTCAATTCTCAAGAAGCATCTAATAAATAGGGGTAACTTACTAAGTTATACCTTGTATTTATCATTTTCTTAATGGGCGTGAAAAGAGCTAAAGCGACACTTATTTGGGGACAGAGGAAGTAATTATCTTTTGACTAGATCCCTAGCTCTCTTACTTGGTGCAAGTGCCAAATTTCTACAAAAGAATACCTATGTCCAACTTGTATCTTCCTTCCTTTATTCTTGAAACTCTCTCAGAAACCTCCCCGTATTATAATTGCTGCCTCATTCTATAAACATTGTACATGGACAAGATGTAGATCAAGTTCATTCCGATTATCATTAGTCATACTGCGACACAAAGAAAAGGAAAGGCGTGGAACCTGTGAAAGTTTTCACCAAAAAAAAAAAAAAAGAAAAAGAAAAAGAAGAGGGACCCCTACACCATAACCAAAACAGACAATAAGTATACTTCCTGATTCTGCAAATCTGGCTAAAAAGAGAATGACATTTACTCTTTGAGAAGAAACTTTAATTTATCAAAAAAATAAAAAAGACATTATACTCTTTGAGAAGTTTCTCCCTTTCAAGTGGGAGACAAATCAGGAGGGAGAGCCTTTGCTCAACGATAAAGTTGCTCCTTTAGTAACCTACAAGTCATGGTTTCAACGCGTGGAACAACTTCTTCAGAGAAATACACGGGAAAGCTGTGTACGGCATGGACCCACTCCCCCATCCCCACCCAGCACGAGCTGGTAGCACTTCAGGCACAGGGTAAACGTTTTTTAGTAGAAGACAAGTGTGAGTGCAGATTGAGCTCTTCCACACCTCTGACACCCTTCACTCCAATCCATGCATAAACTTTTTGGAGAGGGACACTATTCTAAACAAACAGTACCTCCGATAAAAATAAATTTCAAAAACAAGCTATTGTTGGATGACATATGTCATGAACTTATTCACTACTTTAAGACTTCAGCCAAAAAGAGAAAAAAAGCAAGTCAGAATAAATGAACAAACCAAAAAAGAATACTCGAGTTTCTGCTCGAGCTATTACGTCAATGATTATCAGGAAAAAAAAATCTGGTTGATTATAGATTAGATGAACAAATATCATCACTACAACGAAGACTGTTCCCTGTTTGGGAAGAGGCTGCTGGGTGGAGGAAACCAGCACACATGAGAACTGGCTGTGATCCACTAATCTCTTGCTAGAACTTGCTGCAAACAACTTTCTCTCCAAATTACACTTGAGTGGAATGAACCTTTTATTTTAACAACTAACCGTACCCAGGGAGATCCCACTTGAAACTATTTTATAATTAACAGTTCTATTTCTCTACTGGAAAATAGAAGATAGGTAAATTAAAAGAATCATCAGTGCAAGCAGGCTGAAAATAAGGAAAATGGTCTAATTGAAACATTAATGGCACAGAAAACTCAACAATATCTATCGATATTTTTCTCAATCCAGAAGAAATCAAGGATTTTTTTTTCTTAGTTCTTTCAAAATCCATTTCTGGGTGAAAGAATCAACAAAACGTTATATAGATAAAACAAGACAGCTAACTCACCAATTAGGAAAATGAGAAGAAACACTGAGAAAACTATCCGAACAGGTCGACGATATTGCATGTAATACTGAGACCTTTGCAGCTGGCGCTGAACGGCACCATACCAACCATAGAGTTGCTTATCATAACAATCGTCACAACCATCAAGGCAACTCTTATTCCTCTCATAGCATGTGTTTATGCTCTGCAATAAAAGCACTAGATCTCATCACATTAACATCATTTAATTAAATGGAAAATATACGACCATTTCTGGGTCATTGATAAATACTACACTAGTGGCAACGGATTTATATAGTTTTATACTAGTCCAACTGGTTTTACATAGTTTGGTGCTTTAAGTTAAAACTTTAAAATTCTAATCCCTGATCTTTTATGGAATATTTTTTTGATTATATATTCTCATATTATAAACAGGGTTATTTTGTAGTTTTACTTGTTTGGGTTCCCTTTTTCAAATTTTGAACTAATTGATATCAATAACTCAAAAAGTGAGAATTTTGACACCGTAATCATATATAATGTACTACAAATTTGGATACTCTAAGAACAATGCATCACCCTTGTTGGTGGCTGAGTGCGAGGCAATGTATTGTCAGCTTCTTGGTTGAATTTCAACTTCCTGTAACCATTCTTGGACCATTTTAACTCCTTAACAGATTCCATGGCATTCAACAAACCCTGGTAACTAGGTATTCTGCGAGGAGGTGATGCGGGTTCTTTGATGGAAACATCATTGCCAACTGCAATCTGCCATGCACCAATGTCAGCACTAGCACTTGCTGTTCTCCGATGGCCCAGAAACTTCTCGTCCTTCGCCTCACCTCTAACACCATCCTCCGAATGAGTAGGATTCTCGGAACACTCTAGAACTGATTGATTTTGCAGCTCTACTCCATCTACTTTTGCGTGGGTTATGCCTGCAGAAGAGGTGGATGGCCCCGAGAGAAACGCAGCAAGTTCATTGACTTCTCCCTCGTCCAAACGCACCCACGGAAGTGGTGGTTTGCCTTGTGAAACAGCTGATTCATTAAGAGAGTTCTCAACTTTCTTAATCTGACTGTCGATTGCAATAACAAATTCGTGATGTCTATCTCTTGCATCATCAGCAGAGTTACTATTGTAGCTCGATCTAACTGCCCGGTCAAATTCCTCCAACTGCATTACAATGCCATCCAACAAATTAACCCAACTCTCACCCTTTATACACATAATAAAAATCATTTCTTGGCTTTATTTCTTTTAGGGGGTTGTTGGATTTCCTACCTGCCATTTAGCAGTGCCAATGGTAGTTCTAAGGTCCCTTCGAAGGGCATCACAATTCCAACTACCAGAAGTATCCTTCAACGCATGAATCCATGTCCTATAAGTTGATTCCATTCTTGAAAATGAAAGCAAAAAACTATGTCAATGAAGAAAGGCAAAACCCCACATACTAAAACTAATAAAGCTTCAATCTTTACATCATTAATCATCAAACAATCCATAGATAAACAAGAAAATCCAACTTAAATGTTAATTCTAACAAAATCAATCCAAACCCACCAAACAGATTAGAAAAAAAGGGGAAATGAAAAGCAAAAAACAGGGTTACCTGTCAGCAGATTCTTGAACCTCTTCTGCAGCTGAAAAGAACGGATCTTTCTCCCACCTATCAAAATGCGATGCCATATCTTCCAACTATAGGAACTTCCCGCTAAAAGGCACAAAAATACCCTAAAATGATTTTTCCAGGTTAATAAATCATTGAATAATGAATGAATCCAAGTGTATTTTCGATTTGGACACGGTTGGATCAAACCCAGATTCAATAAATCCTTTCTTTTTTTCTTATTATTTATGATACATATGTTGGTTAGAAGGTACTTTACCAACAAAACAAAAAAGAAACTGTTGGGTGAGGAGATATAGGTAAAAAGTAAGCGTCAAAAACAGACAGATGATTATTTAAAGCTGTTTGTGGCGCACGCCCTGAAAGAGGGCTAGGGATAGTTTCCAGGAGAGAGAGGAGGGGGGTGTTATATAATCAATTGTATTGTAATTAAATGGAATGAATTATTTTTTAATTAGTATAGATCTTTCGTATTGGATGAATTATTATTAAATTAAATATTTAAATTTGTACATTCAAATATAATAAAACACTTAAATCAAAACCTTATAAATATTACAAGTTTCAAAACTTGCTTTGGGGCACTTTAGAACCCCTAAAACACGATCCAAACGTTTAGGTGGACTTCATGTAATGAGCCGACATTATTGTACGCAAAAAAAAATATTAAGTTTTATATAAAATATTGATATTTTGGGATTTTAAAACATGACTAATCTTTGCCTAAAGTATGAAAAAAAAACGTGATTAGAAAGGTAACGCAAAAAAAAAAAAAAAAAAAAAAAAAAAAAGCTCCAACATTAACGCACAAAATTAGTGCGTGATTACTAATGTTCACTTTTTTTTTTGGTGACCCCATTCACGCACAAAATTCGTGCGTGAAAGGCCAAAACTGTGTTTTTGCAGTTTGGTCCTTTCACGCACGAATTTCGTACGTGAATACTACTTATGTTTTTTTTTTTTTTTTGTACTAATTTGGTTCAATTTTTTTTTTTTATGCTATTTAAGTCGCGGACTCTATAAGTGTATCCAGTGTTCAGAGCATCATTTGTGTAGCTCTTACAAAGAAAATTTTAAATTAAATTATTTTTAAATGTATAAAAAAATGACATTCACAGACTTAAAAAAAAAGAAATGCGTTACATAATGTTGGGACAGATCATATATGTGGAGAGGGACAGCGCCGTTTGGAGAAAAAAATTGTGCAATCAATGAGGTCCGAGTTGGCTTGACTTGCTTGAAGAATGTTCCACTGGCACCTTGTGGATGCCTACTTAGTGATGATCAGACTATGAAATGAAATCCATTAACAAGCCTGTCATCTTAGGACAACAATGCTACAAGTGGAAAATCTCTATACTATATATAGTTATACTAAAATCTACTGCTTATGTCCCAAAAAGATTATCCTCCTTTCCTTTTTAGTCTATCTCAAAAATATTATCACTTTTCTATATTTAAAAAAAATTTAACTTTATGAGATGATTTACAGCCACACAAATATCTAAGACTTATTTTGGACTACACATTTCAAAAGTCTTCTTTTATTTCTTAAATTTTGTGTCAAGTCAAAAGTATACAATCTTTTTGGGACGAAGGTAGTAAATACTGACTATTGGCACACCTATAAAATAACTCTAGGTAATCATCCGTGAAAATAGAATTGACAATACTCCCTCCCCCTCTGTTCCAGTGGCGAAGTAGTAAATACATGAAAAAGTCAAAAAGGGTTCAACATCTACTATATATACATAAAAAAAATTAACCATGTATAAACAGTATAAATATCCGCCGAAGGAGGTTCCGAATTCCCTAGGCCCTTTTTGGCTCCGCCCCTGCTCTGTTCCAATATAATGATTGTGCTTGATTTGACCATAGAATTTAAGAAAGAAATAAAGACTTTTGAAACTTATGGTCTAAAATGAGTCATAAATATTTGTGTGGCTGTAAATCATTTTATTAAAGGTAAAATGGATATTTTAAAGTTAAATTGTTACTAAATTGGATGTGTATATATTTCCTAGAATTGCGTTAATATTATCTGCTGGTACTCAAGCTCCAAAAGGATTGAACGGTGTATTTAGTTGAATATTGAGTTATTTATCCAAAGAAGCATCCATTTTCACTAAATACATTTTTCTTCTTCTTTCTTTAGCGTTGTACCCTTGTTCTAAATATTCTAAATTCGCCTCTATTAATTAAATAATGTATGCACACATTATAACATGTTAATATACAATAAAATGGAGTGAAGCTACCATTCCACCTAGGAATTTGTCACAACATAGTAACTTTAACCAAGATCGCGTGTTTGTGTTAATAAAAATGCACCTAATGTATATAAATAATTTATTTAGAAGCCAATAAGTTATTTTTTCTATACTAAAATTCATTAACTCAAAATTCTAATTCCGTCTCTAAAAAAACATATTTGTTACACAAATGAATGTTTATAAGCTAGATTCATATATATATATATATATATATATATATATATATATATATATATATATAATTTAAATTCTATGTATTGATGTTATAATTTTTTTTATACTATAATAAGGTCACTTATAAAATAATGACAAATAAATTTTTATCTAGATATTATTAATTGATAGTGATAAAATTAATGACTAGCCTCACTTTACCAGGTAGTTCCTATTATGAGCCAATTCATACCACCAACTAAATTGATTATTCATCTTCGGTTAATCGGCTTTAAACAACTTTGCCATTTCTTGCTGTCCCAGTCCCAAACAATAGTTTTGATTGTTCTTATCTTATTATGAGTCAGTTATGGCTACCTGTCAATAAGTCATCCGGGGCCCTCAGGCCACATGGTTGGAGCTTAGAGAAGGAAGCGAAACTCAAAATTCTTATTGAACATATTTCTCTATCATCTGCTGAGAAAAATGAAAATGGCTTGTTGGCAGTGGCGGAGCCACACTATGCCGAGGGTGTTCATTCGATCACCCTTGGCGGAAAAAAAATATTATTTTTATAAGGTTAAAACTATTTTTATGTATATATAGTAAATGTTGAACCCCCTTAGACTTCTTCGTATATTTACTTTTTTATATTTTGAACCCCATCAGAGGAAATCTTGGCTCCGCCACTGCTTGTTGGGTTCACATGGCCAAGAAAATTGACATTTGATACAAAAAAAAAAAAAAAACTTTTTAATTTAACATTTGGTAAAAATTCTGCTTATCCTACTACACATAACAATGTTGGTCCCTTAATCATTAGTAAATTTTAATTAAGTACTTATAATAGCTTTACTAAGCATGTTAACCTTCAATTAATTGAAGTGAGGCTTGTGAATTTTCACAAGTTCATCAAATTATCAATTGTTAGACTACTCGAAAGCCCATGTATAATGTAAAAATTGTAATGTTACTTAATAGTTGAGGATAATGAGATTATATACTAAAAATTAAATATACTAAATCAAATATTATGAACATCAAAATCAAAATTTCCTAACAAGTGAAGGACCAAAACTGCTGTTGACCCTTTTCACACTATGTTGCAAAGGGAAGATGCTTGCAATCTTGTCAAATTGACATCATCAAGTCATCCTAAAACCATTTTCTTCAAATTGCAAAGGAAGACGCTTGCTTTTATTAGTGTTCCAAAAACCAATAAATAGACACTTCTTTCCCCTTGTGAAAGTTAGGAGTAGAGGACATCTAAAGCAAACAAACAAGATTAGAATAGCTTTGGTTAAAAGATTTATGGGGTCCTCCAATTTATCTGAATGTGTCAATCAAGCTATTGGATTTTCTTTTTCTAATCTTATCTGGACCATTGTCTCACCTAGCTTTGTTCAACCTTCCCTTGTCAACTTTGGTTGAATTGACTCTTGCAAAGGAAAGAGGTGTGTAATCCTTAAAGGATTAAAATCAAGTGGCTCTTTAATGGGTATAATTAACATTGGAGTTCAAAATTAGTGTTTTAATCAATTATCATGATAAATACGATAAAAATAAAGTCGAATTTTATATTTTAAATTAAGATAAGATTTTTCTTATTAGACGTTTGAGATCTAAAATCTAAAATACTATAAAAGCACATACTAAATTAAGTAGAGAACACGTTGAAATTAAATACATAAAAAGTAAAGTAAGGTGTTATTATGATACTATAATTCATTAGATATTGATGTCGGAAAAAGTTTTTGTTAATTAAGATTCTACACAAATTACTATTAAATAAATATTCCTTCTTTGAGCATATGCACGCTCTTTTCAAATTTTAACAACTTTCAAGTTGTAGTTAAAAGGTAATCCGTAGCATGGAAAAAGAAGTACCACTACATGCTAACTTTGATCTTTGAGTGCAGGTGTTGGTTGAAGAAAATGGGGAGTCCGTAATTTCAGAGAAAGAAACAAGGTTACACCTAATTTTTTTTTTATGACAAGAAAACCCGTAGTCGCTATTCTTCGAGTGCGCACAGGGTAAACCTCGCTTTTGTGCAATAGCTCGCAAACCACACAGAAGAGATAACCTGCACTAGACAGGCCCCGTGCGACGAGCTCGACCCAGAAAGCAAATCCCCTGCTTTTTTTGGTAGACGGGGAGTTTAGAACCTGAGACCTCTATTATGGAAGCCCCATGCTTAACTACTGAGCCACCCTTGCGGATAAGGTTACACATATTTTGCCAAAGGAAGAAAGCACCTACTCACCCAGTGATCGCCTAGTTGTTTTGGATTCCCCACCCTCTCGGGGGATGTCTACTATATTAGATGACAGGAATGGACAATGTAGTAAAAATCTCCTCTACTGTTTGTAATAATCTAGCATCCTTGTCTAATCTCAGTGTTACCACTCGTATGTACGAAGTTAGTTATTATATTATAAATAAATAAAGTTCAGTTTATCAAAAAATAAAAATAAAAAAAGAGTGTCATCTTAAGCATTGATATTCGGTCCCAAATTATTTTTACTGATTCCTTTCGGTGAAAGAAAAATTATCCTTCTATCACGAGTTTTATACTGGTTTAGAAATCATCCAAGTCAATCCGCATATAATTTGTTATTCATATTATCATATATGGTCGATAGAAATAACCTGCATGTCTAAAATATAATGGACCTATACTGGATGATAAAAGCTTAATTTGGTAAGACAAACATTTCAAGATCCTCACATGACCATTTGGGCAATTCGCAGAATTGCCCTTTTTTTGGGGTGGTATTTAAATTTTGCCCCTCATATTTGTGGTCTTTAAATTTTGCCCTTCGGCTAAAACTCATAGGTTTTGGGTTCGAATCCCCGCTCAGTCAAAAATTTAAATTTTTTTTGCAAAGCAGAGTTTAAATTTCGCTATGCCCCCAGTCTGCCGGAGGGGGCAGACTTTGCCTTGAAGCATATATACGTATTTTTTTAAAATTTTTCAAGGTAAACTTTTAGTAATGCCTTAACTAAAAGTGTGCCATAAAACATAACTAAAAGTATGCCCCATAAGGCGTAAGTTTTCCTTGAGGCATAACTAAAAGTTTGCCTTATAAGGCAAAGTTTAAACTTTGTTATGCCCCCTCCGGCAGACTTTTAGTTGTGTTTAACTAGAAGTCTGCCGGATGGGGCAGACTTTTAGTTGTGTTTAACTAGAAGTCTGCCGGATGGGGCAGACTTTTAGTTGTGTTTAACTAAAAGTCTGCCCCCTCCGACAGACTTTGCCTTGAAGCATATATATATATATATATATATATATACTTTTCAAGGTAAACTTTTAGTTATGCCTTAATTAAAAAGTGTGTCCCAAAGACATAACTAAAAGTATGCCCATAAGGCGGAACTTTTCCTTAAGGCATAGCATAGACTTTGCCTTATAAGGCAAAGTCTATGCCTTAAGAAAAGTTCTTGCCTTATGGGGCATAATTTTGTTATGCCTTAACTAAAATTCTACCCCATAAGGCATAACTAAACTATGTCTTAGGAAAAATTCTGCCTTATGGGGCAGACTTTTAGTTATGCCGGATCCGGCATAACTTTAGTTTTTCCTTAAAGATTGTATGCTCGATCCGGCATACACTCCCCCAATCCTGCTTGGCGAAATTATTTTTTATTTTATGCCTGAGCGGGGGTTTGAACCCAGAACTTCATGTATTTGCCCACCTTTCTAAGTAAAAGGCAAAACTTAAAAACCACAAATATGAGGGGTAAAATTTTAAGACCACAAATTTGAAGGGCAAAATTTAAAGACCACCCCAAAAGAAGGGCAATCCGCGCAAAAAATAGCATTTCAGCAAACACTAAATGGGCCACAAGTATATATGTTACTACTCACCAACTTCTAAGAATTTATTGTAGCTATATTAAGTTAATGGCAAATCTTATTAATTTCATACAAAATTAAGGATCAAATATTCAGTTAAAGTACAATTCAAGGACCAAAAGTTGCAATCTTCCCTAAAACCCACAGTCACTTCAAACTCCAAACCCAGAAAATCACTGCGACTATTTGCACTACTCTGGTGAGAAATGGCCGAAAGTTGAACGAAACACTAATTGCTGCTTAAAAGTATTTTTTTAAATTAATTGATCAAACACAAATTAGCTAGTACTTTTAAAAAAAATATTATTCAAAATAAACTAATTTTTGAAGCTTGACCAAACAAGTAGTTACCATTTTAAGAAGTTTTTCTAGGTATGCTAAGGAGTAAATTTATTAATTTCGTACAAAATTAAGGTTCAAACATACAGTAAAACGTACAATTCAACGGGCGAAATCAGAATTTACCTGTACCTGGAGGACCAAAAGTGCAATCTTCCCTAAAACCCTCACTTCAAAATCAGCGCAACCATTCACACAGTTTCTACTGTTCTCAAAAATGGCCGACGGCGAAGCACTATGTGAAGCAGCTAGGAATGGTGACATCAACAGAATTAAATCTCTAATTGATTCCGGCGATGACGTCACTTACTTTGACAAGGACGGACTTACTCCACTAATGCACGCCGCCAAACACGGCCATGCTGACGTGGTAAAAGCTCTTCTAGATGCAGGTGCACCGTGGAATGCCCTAACTCCTTCAAATGTATCTGCTGGTGACTTCGCTATGGATGCTGGTCATCAAGATGCCTTTGACGTTCTTCTCAATTCTGGTACTTACTTTTAACACATAAATTTTGGAGGTCTCTAGATGATTATATTTTCTAGAAGTGCATTCTTAAAGTTCAGACTGTTTAGTTACCTGTTGAAGCCAAGTTTAAGAGCCTGTTTGGATTAGCTGAAAAAAAGTGGCTTGTAAGCATAAGTCAATTTTTAAGTGCCGAAAGTTATTTTATAAATAAATAGTTACTTGTTTGGATAAAAAGTAACGGTACTATTGGAATTAACAGAAAATATAAGGGATAAAAGGGTAAAGTTGTTGGTTAAACTAAAATGACTTTTAAGCCCCAAAAAATAGCTTTTAAGCAAAAAAAAAAAAGTTGGGGTTAAGCAACTTCTTGATTTTGGCTTATTTGCATTTTTTAACTTAATTTAAGCTGTTTTCTATTTTACCAAACACCCAAATAAGTTAAAAAATGGCTTATAAGCTGGTTTGACCAACTTATGAGCCAATCCAAACGGGCTCTAAGTGTATATCTTTGTATTATGCCGGCAACTAAATATTCCAACTTTGAGAATGCGACGCCTCAACTCGTTACCACAATGCCTGACATGGTACATAAATTTTGGAGGTGTCTAGATGATAATTTTGTAAGTTGGAGTGTCCAACTGATATAGTGGAGACAAGTTAATTTGTCTAGATGATCATTTTGTAAGTTAAAGTGTTTAATTGACAGTAGAGAACAAGTTTAAAGTGTCTTTCTATGTATTCTGTCTTTGATTTTTGCTAGAAAAATTATGATTTTCTCTAAGACTTGTGTTTGGTTTGAGGTATAAGAAAATATATTCCCAGCGTAAATGCTGTATTACTAAGGAAAATCTGGTCTAGTTACAACTGTGCATTAATAACATAACTCTTCGTTGTTAATACACTGTCTGACTTCCTATATTAAACTCCACATAGGTAATAACAGCATAACGTTTGAGAAAAATTATGTTTATTCTAGATAGGATGTGGAACAATATTATGTGCGTCAGAAGTACCTGGATAAGACGATTGACATTACAAAAATACTCTTAATGTAAGGTGACTTGTTTTGGTATCACATTTCCTGCAAGATAATTCATCTACCAATTCGGAACGAAACAACCTGTTTTCTATCTTAGCTGATTCGTCTATCATGCAGAAAATAACATTTGAAAGTAAAAAAATTATGATTACTTTTTTGATTATTTTATTGTAATTATTGCTTCTCTTGTTACCCAATACGCCCGAGAGTCAACGTTATATCAAAGTTGGAAATTTTGCAGAGTAAAAATCTAGTATCAGAAAGGGCAACTGGAGCCGTTAGTCTTTTTTATACAGTGTGTAGTTCAACTAAAATTTTGAGGTTATTTAGGTTAATGTTACTGATACATGTTTATTATTCAATATATAGCAATCCAGGCAGAATTAATCCTTGGGACAATTGCAAGGAAGGAGAATGTTACAGGGAACTCAGATGGGGACTATTTAGATGATAGAGTTACTTTTAGTGAAGATAAGATTATGGACTCTGATAGTAAGGCTATAATGATGGCTTGGGAGAAGCCATTGATGGAAGCTCATGCGAAGGCTATCTGCTCAAATGGTGGCCACATACTGAATATTGGATTTGGGATGGGCCTCGTAGATACCGCCATACAGCAATATGCACCACTATCACACACTATTGTCGAAGCTCACCCAGAGGTCTATGATCGTATGATACGCGCTGGTTGGGGCGCCAAGGAGAATGTGAAAATCATATTTGGTCGGTGGCAAGATGTCATTTCTGAACTTGAATCCTACGATGGTAAACCTCCACTTCTTGGCATTGCTTGTTCTAATCATGTTCTCTTCCCTACAAATTTTCCCTTTTGGTAAGTTTAGAAATATCACTCTCTCATCATGCCTATGAAGTATGAAGGAGAATATGAGGATATACTACTTCAAGGTTTCGCTGCACTTAGTTTAGTGAGGAAAACATCTCATCAACATATGATTTTTAACTATGAAATTGCCATTTTCCCCCTTATATTGTACTGTGAAGTGTCCCAAATCGATAGTTGGTGCGTCGTTCTTGTTGTCATCAATATTATGATTTTACATTATTCTGAAGTTTGTACTGGTGACTGTTGACACATGTTTTTCAAGAGATGTAGGCACTATGCACAATCTTTATTCTTTGATATATCCACTGAAAGGCACAGTTGTACATAAAATTCATTTCCTCTCTAAAAAACTGTATAGGAGGTAGCCAGGCCTTCTCCTAAATGTTTATCTTCATGAGGGAGTAATTTTCTTTCGAGCTCCTTGCTATTGATTTCATATGCTGATTCTTGCTGTTCCGATGACAGTAATGCCTCTCAAAGAACAACATACAATGCTTTATAGCTTTGCTTGCTAGGCAAAACCAATAACCCACATAATAAGAGGCATACCTGCTAAAATGATCAAAGAGTGTCAAGTTGGTTTACTTCTATAATTTGATGAAGCAAAAAGTTATATTTCAATGTTATAATAACCTAACATGTCAGTTAATTATTTAAGCTCGGGTCTCTTTTGCTAGGTTGAAATTTAGCATCTATCTGTCGCCTTCTTTTTCCTCAGCTTCGTGATTTTCTCTACTCTGTTCTGCAGGCATATTTTTTGATACTTATGGGGAATATTACGAAGATATGCGGGAATTTCATCAACATCTTCCAAGATTATTGAAGCCTGGTGGTATATATTCATTTTTTAATGGTCTATGTGGAGGTAACCCTTTCTTTCATATCGTTTACTGTCAGTTAGTCTCTCTAGAACTTGAGAGTTCGGGATATTCTACGCAGCTGATACCATTACCAGTGAAGGACTGTTTAAGTGAATCAGTGTGGGAGGGTGTTAAACAGAAGTACTGGCAGTTAGATACGTATTACCTTCCTGTTTGTCAGTCTATGAGTGAATCAGAATAATATTTATGGAGCACTGATAATGTGGCATCAGATGAATGCCTCCTAGGATACTCTTCTTTTTTTGTTGTGTATTCATTTTGTAACGAATTTGGTAGTATTTTCACATATTCAATTTTCAGATATTGTTATGCTGCTTATATTTTCTTAGCAAGTGGGATTGTTTGTATGGATCAATGCATTAATGCTATTGCCAAGAAAAAAATCCAAACAAAGGAGAGGAAGTATAGGTGTTTGACGTTTGACGTTTGACGTTTTATTCACTATTTCCGAAGCTAACTATTCTCTAAAATTATTAAGTACATGAAATTTAGAGAATTGCTGCTGTATCAGTGGAAACTGACTTATATCACAGATATATTTTGAACTTATATTAAGTACCTCAACAATCTAACTCCCTTTGAATCCTTTCTCTGCATTCAACCTTGTTCCTTTGAGAGAAGAAGAGGTTGCATCATGCTCTGTTCTATTGCTGTTTGAACTAATTTGAGCTCTGTTTACAAGCTCTACGTAACCCGACAAAATTAGTGAATGTTTGAACCTTTTTTTTAATTCTTATGGCTATTTGTACTCAAAGTTATAAAAAGCATAATAAATAACATAATGGGTTAAGAAATCTTTTTCTTTTTTCCAGTTCTCTCTTTTTTCTTTGTTTGTGGTGGAGAAAGTGTTGAACGGTGCTGCTGTTTTTATAGGTGGAGTTAAGAAACTTAGTAATGTTAGTTTCCTGGGATACTGTTCATATTAGGTTACCCTCTTTTCTCCTGGTGAAATCGTTCGTCAAACTTTAAAGGCTGTTGGTTTTTGGATTTTGAATCAAGAGAAATGGTCCAACTTGTAGGTTAGATAGTTAGATAAAAAACATCCTTGTCTTTTCTTTCGAGCCGAGGGTCTATCGGAAATAGCTTCCTTTACCCCACAAAGGTAGGGGTAAGGTCTGCGTACATCTTTTTTTTTGTTTTTTGATGACGTGGGAACCCGCAGCCGCTACCCTTCGGGTGCGCACAGGGTAAACCTAGCTCCTGTGTAATAGCTCGCAAACCACACAGGAGAGATAACCCGTACTAGGCAAGGCAAGCTCGTGGGACGAGCTCGACCCAGAAGGCAAATCCCTGCTGTCATAGGCAGGGGGTTTCGAACCTGAAACCTCCATTATGAAAGCCCTGCGCTCAACCAACTGAGCTACCCTTGCGGTACATCCTACCCTCTCTGGACCCCAATTGTGGGACTAACTGGGTATGTTTTTGTTAACTTGACAAGTCAAAATTACATAATAGGAGCGTGGAGCTAGAATATTTCATGCTCAAAAGTAAAATGCTAGAAATAAGTAAAAAGCAGATTGCAAAATGCCTGAAAACAGCATCCACTTGAAGCTCTGACTGCCTAACAACAGCAGCAACTCGAAAGCTGATTTTGACTAAATTAGGAAGAGTGGGAACACTAGGGGTGAATGTTGTGAAAAATTCATTCTCTGGAAACCTGGAGTAACTGCACCTAGGTTTATATTTCCTCTCAAAAGCCAGGCTGAATCATTCTACTTTCATTGTTACACCATGCTTAAACCTTCTTACGAGTTGGGTATAAAATAGAATGATATTAACTCTCATTTGCTGTTAATTCTGGAATGATGTTATCCTTGCCTCAATTTAGCTTTCATACAAGAAAATTTATTCGCCTTTGATAGCCATTGGACGATAAAACCCACTTTACCCTCTTACTGATTGAAAGAACTTATTTTACCTGCTTGATTATGTTTGTCGTACAACATGTTCCCTAAATTATTGTAGGCCATAGATGTATCATAGCTTCAAGGGATATTTAATTGCAAGTTGAGACATAATGCAAGCTGACCTGACATCACCATAAAAAAAAATATATATATATATAAAAAAAAATAAAAAATATATATATATATATATAGTCAATGACTGAAATAACCCAGAAAGCCAAATTATATCCACTCGTATTGTGTGGTTTGTTACATAATTATATCTGGCAAATACAGCACCAGCCTTTTGCTGGACAAAGTAACCAACATTTTCCTTGTCTAGAATTGCCTAGGCCTCTTATTTATAGGTCAGGAGTAATTGTTCAGTTGGTGGAATATTAGAGGAGTAACTGCTTCACACTAGTAATTATACTAAAGGAATATAAGCACTTGTACATTTGCAGTGAATGACTTAGAACTAGCAGAATCATGTCCAGCTGAAAGCAATCGGGCTAGCAACAACGTGTTCTCCATCTGACCACTCTAGTCGAGCAAAGCTAGTTGTGCCTGATGGCTTGGAACTAGCAGTGAATGTCACAGTGTAGGTCTTCTTTTCGTTCTTTCGACTGAAAGTAAGTGTTTGTGGCTCAACCAGAATCTTCACTTCCTGTGTTTCAGAAGAGACCGAGGCCTTGTATGTAGCTGGGTTTCCCACGTTTGTTAGAGTCCTTGTGTATCTGGTCACTGTGGGTTTGGGTGCACTACCATCTGCATGTTCATTCCAGGCCGTTTCCAAAGGAATGGCAAAAGATGGGTAATTAAGATCAGCAACTCTGTACTCCTTATTTTTGTCACAGGACCAGACTCTCTTCGCAATGACCTTGATCATACTCGCGCTGTAGTCCAAGGCACAAAGGAAGTTTATATAGTCATCGACTGTGAGATCATACACTAAACCAGGATTGACAGCTGCTGTTGGATTCACATGTCCAGCACCATAATCAAATGGTGTAGATGACATTCCTGTTGCGACATCATCAATTGTTTTTCCATTCTTGTATTTGCTGTAACTAGTAGTCATCAGTGCTGACCTTATAGCTGCTGGACTCCATTCTGGATGGGCAGCTTTGAGTAGTGCTGCTAGCCCACTTACATGGGGACATGACATGGAAGTTCCAGAGATGATGTTGAAACCTACATTCCTGGTGTCTTCTTGCAAACCAGTTGGTCCAACTTTCCTTGTCCAACCAGCAAGAATATTGACACCTGGTGCTATCAAATCAGGTTTAAGTATATCTGGTGTGATTGGGTTTGGCCCTCTGGAACTAAAAGCTGCAACAACTGGCGATGGTTGAACACCCAACTTGGTACCTCCAAATGCAATTGTGGCAGTTGGATTACTGTTAGAAGCTATGTACTGTTTGATCAAGTCGCCAGCAGTTTGACCAACTGCAGCTGTAGGTATGAGATGTGCATCAGCAACCAACTCGTCTCCATAAGTGTCGGTGTTTGTCAAAATCATCCCTATTCCTCCAGCATCCTTCACAACCAAACCCTTTTGTGCCCTTGCATTCATCCCCCGATCACATACCACAATTTTCCCAGCAACTTTTTCTGGAATTAGACTACCACTTGTGCATAAATTTCCATTTGATGCTTGGCTGGCATTTCCAGCATACACTAGTGGCATCACAGAACTTGGCAATGCCTTTCCACTATAAAGTGATACTCCATTGAGCTTTTTTCCATTTCCAATGCTAATATATGCTGGAAATTCACGGTCCATAGTTCCTGCACCTACAGTAGTTATCCATGGTGCAACGTTGGATAGGGTCCCAGAGCTTGGACCGCCATTCCCCGCTGAACATGAGACAAAGATTCCTCGAGAAGCTGCAGAAAATGCTCCAATTGCAACTATGTCCCTGTAATAATCAGAAATTGTGCCACCAAGGGACAGTGAGAGCACATTTACACCATCTATGACGGCCTTGTCCAGCCCTGCTAGTATGTCGCTGCTAAAACATCCTCCGGTCCAGCATACCTTGTATGCAGCCACTCTTGCGTGTGAAGCCATCCCCCGTGCTGTACCGGCGGCATAACCAAAGAGGCTAGCTCCGGTTACAACCGAGCCAGCTGCTGTAGTTGCAGTGTGTGTACCATGGCCATCATCGTCCCTTGGTGACTTGGATTCCGTGGTCTCATCAATTGCCCCGAAAGCTGCTTCATAACCTTGTGAGAAAAACCTCGCACCAATGAGTTTCCGGTTACAGCTTGATGCGTCAAAATTCTTGCCAGTTTGACACGTGCCCTTCCAGCTCGTAGGGACTGGACCTAGTCCAGTGTCATCAAAACTTTTTGATTCAGGCCAAACACCTGTGTCCAGCACACCAATAATGACATCACTCCTTGTCTCAGTCTGAAGAAAGAATGATCTACTTTCGCGTCCTTCAAGTCCTAAAAATGTAGGGGATCGAGTGGTGTGAAGCTCATACTTCACTTCCTCGTGGACCGAGATAACTCCTGGTTGCTGTTCTAGTGATTTGGCTTCATCAGCTGTTAGCTGTGTTGAGTAGCCATTGATGACACTGTTGTAGGTGTAAAGCATGTTGGCACTCTTGGACACTGACTTCAAAGATGAGTCATACCAATGGGTATGATCATCAAAATCAGCAGGCATGTTGAACTTATCCATGTGAATTATGTAAGTCTTTTTCTGGTTCTGGCCTGCATCAACAAACACATGAAACAACACTACGATTAGTGTCGAAAGAATCATGAGCCTGAGTCTTTTCATCTTTCTGAAGGTGAAAGTTAGTTTTCTAATGAAAAGGAAGAGTGTTTTTCCCTTTGGTGTGGAGAGGGTGGGGTGTTGGGTGATAGGCGCTAACTGCCTATCTAATTTAGTGCTGAAAGGTGATAATGGTTCATTGAGGAGCACACACTGGGGGCTTATATAGAGTAGCCAAGGAGTGTCGTATATAATTACTTGGGTTCAAATTTTTTATGTTTATCTAGGACCCACTTACTTGACACAATTGAATTTTGTCAAAAGATTCAACTATTTTAATTTCCCAATCAAATGATGCAGCAGCTTTTACGGAGAATCTTTTTCTATCAATTTGGGGTGTACAGTATTGTTTTGTCTGATGCATAGTCATCGATTGTTAGGTAAGATTGTACGCGCTGTCTGTCCACTCGTCTGTGTAGCTTTTTTATCTATGTACTAGTAATAGAGAGCATTGGCTTTTTCCTCTGTTACACATCAAATTATTACTGACGTAATACATAGATAACTCCTTAAACTTGTCAGTATATTTTATTTAGATATTCAAATTACGGCCTGTTCCAATTTAGCACCTAACACATAATAAAGCGTTCCTATTAGACAGGTTTGACTCAAATTTTGGAAAAAGTTTGTGCGAGTTCTCAAGCGCCCATTTAAGTAGATAAGTTAACCACTTAAAATGTCACCTCCTTTAATTATATTGGATTAGCCTAATATGCCGTAAAACTTCAGGTTTGTTCCAATTGAGGTTGACGTGTATTATTAAAGGATGTGACTTATTTTATGTAGTTAGGGTATCTACCCATTGGGCTTGAGAACAAGCGTGATTTTTTTTTAAAAAAATTTGAACTGAAAATGTCTAATGGGAACAATCATGTATTCAGAAGCTCAACTGGGATAGTACATAGTTCGAGTGTCTAAATAAAATTTACTGACAAATTTAAGGGGCCGTCAATGTGTTCCGCCAATTAAACAAATGCCTGAAAGTTAGTCTCAGAATTGAAAGATGCAGTTTCAAAGCAGTACTTGTACGAAGATATTGCCAATCTCTATACAATAGGAATGTAGTATGAGGTAGACCAACTGTTCCTTGTATGGTGGGAAGTGATGTGCACTTGGGAAGATTAGGATAAGAATCCTGTGAGCTGCATAATTTGAAGTGAGGGATGTATCCTAGCGATGCAGTAATTAAGCGTAGTCTTTTCTGTTTTAACTCTTGATTTGGAATATTTAGGAAAATCTGCATATCGTGCGAACTATTGTTTAAACATTTTTCCCAAAATTTGAGAGAATTGCGCTTTCAGGAACATCCGATGAAATTGTAACGATTTAGAGAAGTTTAGCATGCCTCCTGAGCAAGGAATTGATGAAAGATTAGCATGCCTCCTGAGCGAGGAATTGATGAAAGATTAGACATGACCCGGAGCAAGAATGATGCGCATAAAATGATAAATGGTCCAACTGAGGGAAAAAAACAAAGGAGAGGAGAAAAGAGTTGCGGCCTTTCATTGCTAGTGAGGCAACCAATTACTTTTTTTGTTTTCACTACTCGGTGCTTGTTACCACATCGGAGTCCGGAATAAGTTGAACTTTTGCACGGTAAACGAGAAGTACTTTTTACTAGAATTTTTTTTCCATTTTTTAGAACTCAAAGACCTTCGGTTAAAGATGAAAAGATACTATTAACAACCAATACAACGCTTATGCTTTTATTGGTAAATGCTCAAGTTGGTGTTCTTTTTAATGAACCTCAGGACGAGAGTAGTTTTTGTTAGTTCTTGGAATCTAATTATTTGCGAGTGGGAATTTGCACACTAAACGAGATAGAGAAAATAATCCAAAAAAAAATAAGAGTAATTCGCCGCATATTTGCTATCTTTACACATCACGTTCCATACGAATGAATCTTTTAAATTATTTTCTCTTTTGGCGAAACATAGGAACGGAAAGTATGAAATTCGTACTCGAATTGATTTCAATGGAGGCCTTGCATTATTATTCTTTTTTTGGTCCAAATTTGCATTATTTAAATCTCTGATTGGATAAAACAAAACTTTTATATGCCACTGAAAAACTAGTAAAATAGCTTTGAAAAAAAAGTCTTTTTCTGATTGAAGAAGAATGAATGAAAAAGAAGAAACAAAAATATTACGTAGGCTTTTGGACATGAATTGGTTGAGTTTTGAAAAAGTACTACTATTTAAAATGATATTTGGAAGTTGAAGTTGTTTCTAAACATGAAAAAAACAGTTGAATGTTTGTGAGTGACAATGTAAAAATACTTGAAAATTTTCTAAACATGTTTTTTTAAAATTTATATTTCAAGTTTGAAGTTGAAATAATCTCCAAGTATTACAATCAGACCTCTCTATAACAGCATCCGCGTATAACAACACCTCTCTATAATAACTACGATTTTTCGGAATTGATTTTTTATGTTATATTTTACTTCTCTATAACAGCATTTTACCTATAACAATAACATCCAACTTTATAACAGTACGCTCTTTGTAAAATTATCTCCATATAACAGCTGTTTGCTTTTTTTAGTAATATAATAATTAACCATCTTTATAAAAATAGAACATGAGAATATGGAAGCCGAAAACGACAATGAAAGTGTTGACGAAGAACCTCAACCTATTGTTACTTGGACTGGGTTAGAAGATTCAACAGTTTAACTCTTAGATTCTTTTCAAGGGAAAGCAATTGGATACCCATTTGCTGAAAGTTTGGACGCAAATCCTCGTAAATTCAGGTGTTATATCACCACTAAGAGATTGGATTCTACGAAACAAGCTACAATTATGAATTTCTTCCATCAATCTTGAAAGAATTCAATTTTCAAGTACTGTAGATTTAAAATGTATGCCTTACAGGGGCGGATGCAGTAAGACCCGAACACCCTGGATAAAAAATTACAGTGTATATTTAGGATAAATTTTCTGTGTTCATGTACATATATTAACTTTTGAACACTCTGAACATATATTACAGTGTATATTTAGGTCCAACACCCTGAGTGAAAATCTTGGATTCGCCACTGATGCCTTAGAGCTTAAAACTTTATACATTCAGTTATGAATTTATTGAAATTGTATTAACTTTCTTTAATGTTTAGTTAGTGAAGTATTCATATCTTTGAGATTTAAAATTTAAATAATTTGTTATTTTTACAACATTAAAAATAAAAATTAAATAAATTTTATGCATCTTTTTTGCCTATAACAACTAACTATTATTTTAATGACAAATGTTGTTATAGATGTATAATAACAATTCTCTATAATAACTAAAAATATTCGGACCCAACGAGGCTGTTATGGAAAGGTTTGATCGTATCTCAAAATTTTGAGCCAAAGTATATGGGGTTGGGTGCCAATTGCTTTCTCATTCTCCTTTATTGTGATTTTTCAAAGAAAGAAGAGAATTTTTTTTGGTGTTGGCGCCCACAAACTAGAGGATCATGCATCACTTCAAAAGAGGAACGAGAAGATAGATAAGATATGTGATAATGGTTATTAACAAATTCCCAACTAATTAAGGAAAAAGAGGTAAATATTGGCCTTTTTTGTTTCTGTTTTCACATTAAAATATCAGCTTGGATAAGAAGATTGGATGGTCCAAGTTGAGATTTTTGTCTAGTGGCTATACAGACAGCTTAATCGTCTGTATTAAGGCCATGACCAATTGCCTTTTAGGCTTCTAACGCTGAACAACATAATTACCCACATTCCACCAATGAATACTATTTTCATGATTATAGTTATCATCAGTATCCAGCAGGATTTATGCCCAAAGATATCTTTTGCTTTTCCCCCTCAAATCAATATCATTTCATATGTGTCCCCTAAACTTGCCTCTTTTTTTCATTTTAGCACCTCAACTAAGTATTGTTCCTATTGAACCCCTGAACTCATTCTCAAGTGTGTCTATCAAACACAATCCGACTTACATAATATTTCATCTTCAATGTACCAACATGCTAATATATATTCTAATTTAATTATGTCATCTTTTAACTAAGATTAGCAGCAATTGAGAGGGGAAAAAAGAGTATCTCTTAATTAAGCTGGTAGTGGAAGAGCAGAACCCGACACATCCATGGACATAAAGAATAGCTTACCACATGTCCAAAATATTACTCCACCTTCATTTTCCAATTTAATTTCTGCTTCTAACAAAAATCAGATTTAGGGGGTTTGATAAACACACTTGAGGACGAGTTTAGGGTTTCAATAGGAACAACACTTAGTTAAGGTACCAAAATGGAAAAAAGGGGCAAGTTTAGATGGTTGCATATCCATTAAGCCTAATTTTTTTTAACCTTTCCCTCGTATCATTCCATACACCATATCCTACCTTTAGCTTGTAGCATCCTCTTTTAAAACATATTTAATTTTTAAAAATTATATAAAGTTTAGTTAGTTTTTGGCAAACTTGAAACTGAACCTGTTGTAGCTCCTTCTTCTATTTCACGCCGTCAGTTCTAAAGGTGAATTTTGCGAATACCTTACTTCATACACGAAAAGCAAAAGCTTGAAAAGCCACAAATTCAGACTTACGGGTGTGAAGTTGGCTCTACCAATGCCTAAATTTAGACTTCAGCTCTGAAGCTGAACTTCATTAATTTTGTTAGAGCCCAGACCCATGGATCTGAATCTAAGAACTTAAGTCGTGATTTTAACTTTAGACACGTAAATGACTAAACTTTATAAATTTCAGCAATTCTTTACATAAGGGTCCTAAAAACAGCTATTCGTGCATATAGTCCCTTTCACTCTTATTGAGACTTTTTTCAATGCTCGGTTTATCATGAAATTACTATGTATGGACTCATGTCCGTCTCAAAAAGATTGGGGGCCTAAAGCTAAACTTCATAGAGAAGCCTTATTTTTTTTTTTAAAAAAAGCAAAGATCGTCATATATATTTTTAGTTAAAGTCTACTTTCAAGGTTTTTTAGGTGTGAAGTCATTAATTACTGCTTTATAATCGTCAAGAACAAAACAAAGTTGTTAACAATTTTTTCAAATCAAGTTATTCTAAAACAAATCAACTGACAATATAGCTAATCAATCATGTGACTAAAAAAAGTTTCTTCTCTGGTTTTTTAATAAAATTTTGTACTCCCTCTGTCTCGTTTTATGTGACACAATTCGAATTTCGAGAGTCAAACTTCTTTATTTTATCGTGAATTCGGACATACAATCTTTAAGTTTTTTTAAAAACAATTTACATACTTAAAAACTACATAAAAGAATTATAAATCACGATAATTTTTTAAACAAATTAGCCATAAAACTTAATAAAAATGGGGCCTCCAAATTAAGCCATTGCCTCAGTGGCTTGGGCAATTTGCACGATTGCCCTTATTCAGGGGTGGTCTTTAATTTTTGTCTTTCGCCTAAAAACCATTGGATTCCGGGTTCGAATCTCCGCTCAGTCAAAAAAATTTTAAAAAATCGTAAGACAGAGTTTGGATTCGCAAGGTAGAGTTTGCCTTATACCTGAATTGCCTTGCGAATTTTTTTTTTTAAATTTTTGACTGAGCGGGGGTTCAATTCCGGAACCTCAGGGTATTTTCAGTCACTTTTTTAAACAAAGGACAATTAAAGTTAAACAATTTGAGGGCGAAAAATTAAAGACCAGTGCCTTTGAAGGGCAATCCGGGCACCTTGAGCTGGCTTTGTGTGGACTCGATCGTGTGGGGCTCAAATGCCTATTGGCGCATCACTACGATCTAAGTTACACCGATGACGTACATTATATTTTACGCAAGCAAGACATCTTATTATCACAATCTGACCAATACATCTTATTATTGTTGACACCCAATTTTGTCCCGCCTCTCCCCGAAATACCTATTTATACTTCTGATATTTTGAGAAATTAAAAAAAAAAAAAAAACATGCGCCTAAATTTTACTATAGTTATTAGTCTTTATTTAACACCCACGTTTTATTATTCCGCTGCAGTTATTATTATCGTTATTATTATTATTATTATTATTATTATTATTATTATTATTGTTATTATTATTCTTAAATTATCATTTTCATTTTGTCATTAATTATTATTTCTTGTTATTTCCTTTATCATTATTATTGTTATTATTATTATTATTAACTACTAATCATTATTATCAGTGTTATTTTGTTATCAATTATTAATCATCATTCATCGTTATTTTATTATTAATTATTATCATTGTTTTATCAATAATTGTTATTTATTATTATTATTATCATCATTATTATTTCTTATTATTATTATCATTATTATCTTATTATTACCACTATTATTGTTACTATTATTAATTTATTAACATTTTGTCACTATCAATAGCGTTATTTATTATTTATTTTTTATTAATTATTATCATCTTTATTATTATTATTATTAATTATTATCATTTTTAATTATCAGTATTTGTTATTTACTATTATTATTATATCTATTATTATTTTTTATCACCATTATCATCAACATTATCATTTTTTACCATTATCATTGTTATTAGCAGTATTACTACCGCTATCTATTTGCTACTATTATTTAGTATTATTGAAACTTGCATTTCTCGACGTTTCTACCAACTTCCGCACACACATCGCATTTATTTCGCACATTTAAATGGTAGCGTTTGTTATTAAATATTATAGCACGGTCATTTGCGACATCATATAATTTTTACCCGGATCTTTTTATAATTACATATTTCCGTATTAGGTGATATTCTGGCACCCTTAGTACATCGTCAATCAAAATGTATCTCTTATTCAAATTTAGAAGCCAAACTATTTCTTGCACTCAGTCCGTATTTTGACTTACCGGACCCCAAATCAAAGTCCGATTAATTCCTAATATTTTTGGACTAGACCATATTTTTTATCTTAACTTTTAGATCAGTCCATGTTTAATTTAATAGCTCATTCTTTCAAATACCCAGTCTAAAATTTGACCCGATCCACAAATGGACCGGGTCCAATTCATTTCAGCAAAATAAGGGAAACCCTAGGGTTTCCCTTCATTTCTTTTCCCTCATTTTTCCGCCGCTCTCACCTTTCCTCTCCCCTTCTCCTTCGTCTCCTCTCTTCTCCCTTTCCCGCCTCTCGCCGCCGCTCCCACTCTCCCTTGTTCCCTCCTTCTTCTCCGTTTCCCACTCACCCTTGTCCCCCACTTTCCTCTCTCTCCCGCTCCTCCTTCCCCTTTTTTTCAGTACAAGACGACGAAAACAAAACCTATAAAGGACGAAAACAACAACAAGGAGAAGGGGGGAAAAAGGAGATAGAAGAAGTTTCAAACATCGAACCTCCAAAACTAAGAAGTTTTCAGCCATAGAATTTCTATCGAGTCCATCTTTTTTTTTTATCTTAATTTCTCTGTTTCCGTTTTCGTTCCGTTTAAGTGAGTCGAAACCTTAGAAACGAAGGTTCGACTTCATTATAGACGAAAATCGCACTTAAAAGGGATCCTGGTATCTTGAGAATTCGAGCGTAGATCGAAGATTCAAAATCCCAATTCGCTGCATCCGAAGCAGGTGATTCTTCTTCCCCTTTCTTGTCTTCATTTTATTTTTCGATTTAGTGGTTCGGTGCTAGTCCAAATATTGCTTTTTATTGGATTTGCGTACATAGTCTGAATATCCGCGCATGTGTTAGAATGTTTGGTTTCCTGTTTTTGTTAAGTTTATTAGGCACCATTTGTGTTAATTAGTCCCCTGTTTGGTTCAGTTTATTTTCTGGCAGTTACTTTCTCGTTTGGGTTTAGTTTCATACGCTTTATGATTGGTTGCATTTGTTGTTCAGTGGACTTAAGAGATTTAGTCTGTTTAGCATAACCTGGTCCATTTTAAGTAGGTCTTTGGGCATTATATGAATATGATTCGTCTAGTTTAAATGCGTGTCCTGTGTCAACATGCTATTATGGTAAGAGTAGTTGGTCGATTATTACGTAATAAGGCCTAGGCATGATCGAATTCAGTTGGTTAGGCATAACAGTGTAATCAACCTGTCTTTAGCTTGTTGCTTATTTGAGTAAAATGGACTAAAGGACATAAGACATAAACCTGTTATTGAGGAGTGCTGAAATTTGAAACTATAATGCTTTATAATCTTGAACCTGTTGAGATATAATTTGGGATGTTGGCCATAACACACTATCACATTTTTTCTTCCTTAATCTAATCAGGCATAGTGACCTAATTTGTCTAACCAACTATGTTTATGGGATTAGCTTTTAACTTGCTTACCTTGGGAGGGTATTTATATGCAGTTTGACTGAGTTGCTATATTATGGGATGGCAACTTGTATTAAGCACTGTAAATCTGTTTGAAATTGTCTTTGTTAGTTGAATTTATACTTTACAAGTCTTTGCTCACCATTCAGTGTGTCTAACCAATGGAAAAAGGTCTTACAAACTTGGCTAAGTGTGAAATGACATCAAAATGGGCTTGAAGCTGCTAACACTAGTTGTCCAGATTGTCCTGATTCTCACTATTAATCTTGATAAGTCTAGAAGTAGGCTGAACTGCCCTGGATTTGTTCACTATCTTTAGAAAAAGCTTTGCCTTTTCTTTTCCCCTCTTCTATGTGGAGTCTGGCTTATATGTTGTCTAGATGTATTTGAACCTGGCATCCCATCCCTGTGTCTGTAAATCTGTCCATTCGCAAATATGAGTATTTTTGCCAAATACCACTGTTATGGGTGAATCAGTGTTGACGTCAGTTGGTATAATCAAGCATGTTTATATTTTTATTCAGTCTTTTGGGTTAATTTAAAATTGCTTTGCATAAGGTTTGGGCAGTTGAGTTGAAATAATGACATGGTCAAGATATTGTTTGTTGTTTTAAGCCCAGTTTCTCTACTTCCTTTTCATCTGGGCATGTCATTTAAGTTGTATTGCGTTAGATATAGTTCCTAGTTAGTTTGAGCAAAACAGTGACCTTAAATGGTTTGAATGTAGTGTTGTAAAATCTGAACCTGTTGAAACCTCTTTTAGCTCAAGTTGGAGATTTGAAGACATAAAGATCATCTTTTTTTATTTTTATTTCTAAAACAGCTATTTTTCTCTATACGATTCCCCATATGCAAGCATTCCTCTAAAACATGATCAACCCTTCTTAAATGGTACCAGTCAGTCAGGTTTGTGGAATTAGAGGCTGTCTAGGCTTTAATGAATGCTGAAATAACTTTTTCTGGAATTACAAGCCACTGGCAATGATGATACGGGGCTATAAATACTAATATGTTGCCTTGTTAATGTGGAAATGGAACTGGACAGTGCGAATGGTCACTATAAATGCCCTTCCTAGATTCAGTAGGTATTTTGCAATATGCCACGCTTAGATTTGGTACGCGGTGTATGTTGCCAATATATTTAATCTATATATTGTGTATCTCCGTTTCAGTGAAAGCAGGTCTGATTTTTACTGCCTTTGCTGTAGCAAGCCTAATGTTTTTTTTAGCTTCCCTGTTTTCGTGAAATAATAGTTTTATCACGTTCAGTCCGTAGTTGTCAAGTCCTTATTTTTAGTTTAGTCTATTCCATCTTGTTCAGTTATAAGGAACCAGCTGCCCTTTTGTACTAAGCTTAAGTTCACCATGTTTAGTATATATGTATAAATACCTTCGGGAGTGTTGAATTACTGCCTTCTTCCTCAAACCGCCCCGTGAAAGATTTAGGAGTACATGATTAAATCTGTAAGGCCTGCTGTATTGCTATTTGCTCAATCTTTAGATTCTTATAGTGCAAGCATGTTGTATTTAATAGCATATGTGTATACAAGAGGTATACTCGATTATACACAGCATATACATGGTCTGCTTCGAGTGTATATTTTACATATTGATCCTATTCATCTAATGGTATCCTAATCCGTTTTCTTTTCGTTTCTTTTTTTATGCATGACCATCGCATACGAGTCCCCTCAGACTCGTCTTCTTCCGCATTCGATGTTGGGCTAAAGCCCAACGAAACATTACTCTTTTCTCGAGTCCAATCCACACAGCAGCAACAGGCCGTGGCCTCCCCCCTACAATAAATTGGAACAGTAGCAGCAACTGCAACAGTAAAACTGGGGCAAAAGCCCAATAGCAGCAGATCAGCGGCCCAAATGGGCTGCCCATTTGATTTTTATACCTCTGCCTTATCTTATGCCTTAATTTGTATATTATTTGACTAACACTTGTTCTCATTTCGTTTTTCTCCCTTAGCTTTTCGGTGAATTATTGGAAATTAGTAGGGATAGTTTAGTAAGGGGTAGTTAGATAAAAGACTAATCAATCCCATAAATCTATTCTTCTCTTTTATGTCAAAATTATTTATAAGCATCTAATATTTATCTTATTTAAAATAACTGATTTGCAAACAGCCTAATTTCATATCTTGAGGCAAAGGATTCATATTTTATTGGAATTTTTGAAATATCACTAACATGTAAATAGGAATTAAAGAATATTTTGTACTTCTAAAACGCAAAGTTAATCAATATATCATCGTTTCAGTTTGTTTCAAATGTTTGTTAAAGCATTACGCAAACCCGCACTTTCTTTTGCCTATACATTTCATGCGAATTTTATTTTTAATAGCATCATCATTTAAAAATCTTTGCAACATTTATAAGTTTATTTTCAAATGGCATTTGCAGTTTCTTCTTTTTTTTTATGCGAATTATTATATTTTTTACAAATTTCATTCTAAATAGCACTTCTATTTAAAGCCTTAATAATATTTATAAATTTTATGGCACTTGAAGTCTCCTTTTATACAAATTATTATATTCTTTCCCATAGGTTTTATTAGCATTTTATTTCAAGAACCTTAGCAACATTCATAAACTTTTTTTCAAATAGCATTCTAAAATATCCTCTTACGCGAATTACTAATCCCATTTTTAACAACATTATTATTTGAAGTCCTTTTCTTTATAAAATGACATTTAAAATCTTCTTTTGCACCAATTGTTATATTTTTACAAGTCTTGTTTGCACAAGCTATTCTCTTAAAATTTAAATATTATACCCAACATTGATTAATTAACCTAAGTTTGGTCGGATAACCGTAAGTTAACGGATTCTAAAGGATGCCTAACCCCTTCCCTTTAGGATAATATAGAACCCTTACCTAGAATCACACTGGTTAAGTAGACCATTAACAAAGGTTTAGTTTTAACTTTACCTTAGTTAATATCTAGGTGTCCTAATTCACCGTTAAAATTAATTAGGTGGCGACTCCTTAAAATAAACAAGCATATTTAGGAATCTCCAATATGTTGTACTCCGCTTCAACTCCCGGGTTAAAATGGGGTATAACAACTTGGCGACTCCGCTGGGGACTTTTAGGTTCTTAACCATAACAACTTAGGTTAATAATTAAATTTGTTGGATGTTTGGTTGTTTTCTTTATTTTTTTTGCCTTTATTGTTGCTTTATTTTTTTTATGTTCTTTTAAGTGATTATTTTATTATGTAAATTTTCTATGTAATATGTATGTTATTGCTTTCCTTAAATTGGCATTCCGCTCATATTTCTTCCACTCCTGGAAAACTCACACATATTCACACACTTAAAGCGGCTTCGCAGTTTGCGCCCGTGCACTACTAAATTACCCCTTTAGTTGGATTGGTCTAGTGGATTTAGTCGATCAGCGGTGCAGTCGACGGCCACAGACTTTCCACTCCCAAGTTGTCCGCTTGGGGGAGCCTTGCGTCATAGGAAAACAACTCCTAGTCAGCCTAAGATAGAGCTAAGCCAAAACCCTTTAAGGGCATGCACGAACCTAGGAGGCTTAATACCCAGGGTGTATTAAGTCCATTAGTCAACCTCTTCCAAAATGTCCAGGTGGGTCTACGACCCCGAGCGACGGTTATCACGTTATGTGCATTGATTTGAAGGATGAATGTGCGTTATGTGGACCATGTGCTATTTAGGTAGAACTAACCATTTGTGAACACAGGTAACCATGAGTCAACACAATGCCTACCCGAGATTCAGCATGGTTTTGAGCGTCCCTTCCCAACTAACAGCATGGTGGGTTGATTTGGGGGATTACGGACAGCGGGTTGTACGTGGAGCATTGGGACACTTGCCGTCTTTGATGGATATCCAGCCCTGCAGAGACATCATCGAGGCTGCAACTGTGTTTTGGGATGAAAAGAGGGTCGTGTTTAGATTTGGCAACATTGAGATGACTCCGTTGTTAGAGGAAATAGGAGGCTATATAGAAAATGTGGCATTATTACGTAAACCAAGAAAATGGCAAAATTGTGGCATGATTATTCCGAGGCAACCTTTACCAAAAGAATTTGCTGACAGCTTCGGGTTCAGAGAGGGTAAAGGTGTGGAATGTTTGCAGAAGTCTATGATACCACTCGAGTATTTGTATCACAGATTCGGTTATCAAAGGAGTTTCGTCGATCATCAGGATGAATTCTTCTCATATGACTCTTGGAAGCAGAAACGGTGCTTCGCTTTCGCAGTATGTTTTTTAGGGACTATAGTATTTCCTAAAGGAACCACAAAAGAAATTCACACCCATCTTGTTATTGTAACTAAGGCTCTTTTTGGTGGCATCGACGGGAAACACTACACTCTGGTCCCTATGGTCGTGGCAGATATCTACCGAGCATTAGGGCGTTGTAAGCGCGGGTATAAGCATTTTGAAGGATGCAACTTGCTTCTGCAAATTTGGCTGATAGAACATCTTCAGAAAGTCAACGGGGGTCTAGCGTTCCAGAAGCCGATGGGTGAGAATCACATTCTGGGTCATGTTCCAGGCGCTATCTTGACAGCAAAATCATTTGAGAAACCAAAGTGTGTGAAAGAGTGGGTAGAATTTCTTAGCCATTTGAACGATGACTCGATGCAATGGATGTTCAGTTGGTTTCCGTCTGAGGTTTTGGTGTTTCGAACGAAGATCGTGCCATTTTTGGTCTTGATAGGACTTCGAGGTTTGCAGCCTTACGCCCCGCTGAGAGTTTTGAGACAATCAGGGAGGAAGCAAAAGCATGCATATTACTCCGACAATTGCGTAAGAAAAGTCTTGTTTCTGAAGCCGAGCATCGTGCACAACTTAAGGAAAAGGAAAGGGAAGCAGAGAATTGGAAGCAGCAAGCACTTAGTTACGAGCAAAGTATGCAAGAGTTGGATACACTTCTGGCTGAACAGGGCGATACTTGTATCAAAGAAGGCATCAAAACAGGGGGTGTTCTAGCTATGTCATACCTTGCCCAGAATCGCCGAAAGATCGATCAGTCAATTCGGGCAACCAAGAGGTTCAAGAGCGACGAAGGGCCATCTTCATTTTAGTTAACTTGTTCAATAGCGATTGTAATAATTTCTTTTGCATTGGGATTATATTCGTTTTGGGCTTTCAATTAATAGCACACTGGAATGACACATGACTACATATGTTATCCTTCAAATCCACGCTAGGCCTACCTTTGGCACAAAAGGTCCCTTGCATAATAGGACGCATTGATTTCCTTCCGATATGTTTTGTTTGCTATTCAATATATGTTTGTTTGCAATATGTTTTGTTTGCTATTCAATGTATGTTTGCTACGCAATATGTGCTTATTTGCTATGCAACATGTGCTTATTTCAACATTATCTGCTAAATCTCCATATTATTTTAAACAACAATCATTCGGACCATACTAACACAGCTTTCTTCATTCTTAAAAGGTTTATTTTTTACTATCCCCCAGAGGTTGATTCGCGTTGACTGTGAACTGGCAGACCACCCATACTT
Source organism: Lycium barbarum (assembly GCF_019175385.1). Taxonomy (NCBI): domain Eukaryota; kingdom Viridiplantae; phylum Streptophyta; class Magnoliopsida; order Solanales; family Solanaceae; genus Lycium; species Lycium barbarum. Next base: position 144,398,598 of record NC_083338.1, on the reverse strand, counting down.
CACGAGATCAAAAGCACGAACGTCCGGCAATATGAATGATTCAGGGGCATCCGAACAGACTGGCTTGGGACTCGTCACTCTTCCAAGAGAGGAACCTGAGGCTTCAGGAGGGGGAAATGATGAACTCATTGCCCAATTGTTGCAGCAAATGGCCAATATGCAGACCGAAATTGAGCGACTGCGGAATCTCACCAATCCGTCCATCACTTTGAACGCCCCTCACCCTGAGCAAAGAACAAACACAACAATTCCACCATCCTTTTCGCCTGTCGATTCACCCGCTCCACAACCTTCTCCCTCAAACCCTCCGCTTTACACAGTCCATCCAAATACCTCCAACCCCCAACAAACTAACCAACAATCCGCCTCACAACAGTCAAATCCACAACAAACCATTCCACACCAGATCCACCCGCAACCAACCATCCCGCAACAAACTATCCAACGACAAACCATCCCGCAACAAGCCAACATACAACAAACTACTTCACAACCAAATGACCAGCAACAAGCCAACCTCCAGCAAATTAACTTCCAACAAACCAATTCACAACCTTTCGCTACTCCTTACATTCCTCAACCTGCAGTTACCCAAATTAACCCACATACCCAAAACTACCAAGCAGTTCACCATACACCATTGGCGCATATTGCCAGCCATAACACACAGTATGCGGCAGAAGCTCATCCTTTCACTACCCAGGCACAGGCCTTGCAACATCCAGAAGTTGACCCCTATGAAGAGTTGGAAAGGGAAGCTAGGGCAAGAGCGGACGAAGATGTGTCAAAAGAGCTTCGCAGTCTGAGGGAAGCAGTCAGGAACATCCAAACCAACAGGGGATGTGAAGGACTTGAATATGAAGATCTGTGCATTCACCCGGACATTGAGTTACCTGCTGGATATAAGGTGCCGAAGTTTGACATGTTCGACGGGAAGGGAAACCCTCGGGCTCATTTGAGATCATATTGCGATAAGCTTGTCGGAGTGGGTAAAAATCAAGCTATCAGAATGAAACTGTTTATAAGGAGCCTAACTGGAGAGGCACTCGATTGGTACACATACCAAGACCCGCAGAGGTGGCACAGTTGGGGAGATATGGCCCAGGAATTCATGGACAGATTCAGGTTCAACACTGAGACTATCCCGGACCGGTTTTATTTGATGAAGCTGGAGAGAAAATCAACAGAAACTTTCCGGGAATACGCTATGCGCTGGAGAGCAGAAGCAGCAAAAGTCCAGCCTCCAATGGCAGAGAGTGAAATGACGATGCTTTTCGTACAATCTCTAAAGGACCCCACATATTATGAGAGAATGTTAAGTGTCATTGGGCAGAAGTTTGCTGAAGTCATCAGGATGGGGGACTTCATAGAAGAAGGGATAAAAACAGGAAGAGTTACAAATCTTGCGGCCTTGCAGGCCACAAGTAAGGCCATTCAGGCAGACCCTGCTAAGAAGAAGAGAGACGGAGTATCCCCGGTCATGGCCATCCAAGATCAAAGACCCACCCCAAAATCAACCCGCCAATATTCTTCACCCCAGCCCTCGCACTACAGCCAGTACACCCAAATACCTCAGCCTTATTACCAACCCCCACCTACCCCCCTTCCGGTCTATCATACTCAACCAACATATTACTCACCCCGGTCACCTTCCTACCAAAACCCACCACAACACCGTCCAACCTACGCAACGCAACCCCAGTACCATTCACCAAACCACCCACAAAACACCCCTCGACCACGCCCAAATGTCGAAAGAAGACCAACCAAAACTTACACACCATTAGCCGAACCTTTAGCCCAACTGTACGAGAGGCTGAAAATGGCAGGGATACTCCAACCGATTCAAGGAAGAACTCCTGATCCCATCCCGGGATGGTATGACGGGACTAAACATTGTGCATATCATTCAGGAATTGCAGGGCATGATACCGGAAGCTGCTTTGCTCTCAAGGATAGAGTTGAGACGTTGATCAAGGAAGGGGTCATACAGCTTAAGGAAGCTCCCCCGAACATAAACAACAATCCGCTGCCGAATCATGGCGATGCAAATGTGCACATGATCACCCTTGATGAAGATTGCAATCTGGAGGGGACTATCGTGCCAATTAAAGAAAGGGAGGAGGTTGAATCGTCGGCTTGTGTTGCTCCAATAATCACGGTTCACAAGAGGGCCCCATTCGAAGTGCTCACCCCAAGGCCCAGGATCACAGCTTTCGTTGCCCCAACACCTTCTCGCAACACCAAAGCAGTCCCCTGGGATTATCAATCTGGTGAAAGAGACAAAGGGAAAGGAAGAGTAGTCGTGGAAGCCGTTGCCACCGGAATGACTAGGTCTGGACGGTGCTATGCCCCCGAAGAGATAGCACGAGGGGCGTCAAGCAAGGAAAATGGTCCGAAGAAGGCCGTTACAGAAGCTGAAGTCGAAGAATTCTGGAGAAAAATGCCAACGAAGGAATATTCTGTTGTAGAACAATTGAAGAAAACGCCAGCTCAGATTTCCTTATTCGCATTATTGATGAGTTCTGAAGCTCATAGGAGCGCTCTAGTGAAAATACTGAACGAAGCCTACGTTCCGGCCGAGACTTCCAGTGAGAAATTATCGGCTATGGTAGGGGAGATCCTTGAGGCCCACCGGGTCTCTTTTCATAACGACGAGTTGCCACCTGAAGGTTTGGGGCATAACAAAGCATTGAACATCACCATCAAATGCAGGGATAAGTTCATCTCCAAAGTATTGGTCGACGGAGGCTCTGCTGTGAATATATGTCCTGTTGCCACTCTACGAGCATTAGGGATAGACGTCGGGAAACTCCGTGACAGTCAAGTCAGTGTCAAAGGATTTGACGGAGCCCAAAGAGATGTTGTTGGAGAGATCGATTTGTTTCTGGAGATTGGGCCTGTGGAGTTCATTGTGAAGTTCCAAGTGATGGACATATCTACTTGTTACAACCTGCTGATCGGGAGACCATGGATCCACATGGCTGGCGCGGTTCCTTCCACTTTGCATCAGAGCCTGAAGTTTGTGTGGAATCACCAAGAAATAGTGATCCATGGAGAAGGCAACAATTCTTTATACCCGGAATGTTCAATTCCTCCTATTCAAAGTGTGGAAAGGCTAGACGGATCGGTTTTTCATATTAAGGAGAATGTGTGCACTGCTCAAGCGAAAAGAATGGAATTGCCACAAGTACTTATGATGGTGGCGTGGGAGATGCTGAAGAATGGCTTCCGACCCGGTCAAGGACTTGGTCCGAACTTGAATGGAATTGTCGAACCAATTCAACTGCCCGGGCACAAGCATACTTTCGGTCTCGGATATGAGCCCACCCCCGAAGAGATTGCTTCGGCTAGTCTCAAAAGAAGAAGTGACATTCCCTTGCCAAAGCCTGTTCCTTGCCTGAATCAGTCATTTCTTAAGGCTTCCGCTGCCCAAGCACCAGAGGAAACGCTTGAAAACAACCTCCTGGAAAGTTTTAAACACTTATTCATCACCGAAGAAGAAACTGAATGCAGTATGGTTTCGGATGGGTATTCTGAAGACCCGACTATCCGGGATGCAGAGCCGGGATGCCGTTTGAATAATTGGACTTGTAACCCGCCCCCGTTTCTCCGGGAGTCTTGGTAGACTAATTGTATTCAGCATTTGATGAAATAGACTCGATTTGAAATTGAGGCCTGAATCGTGTCTATGCTTTTGTTATTTTTGCCTCTAAACTTTGAAGTTCAAATGCAATTTTCAAGCCATGCTTTTATTTATATTTTTTCCATCTTTGCTTAATTAATTTTCTTTTATTTTTCAGCAATCAAATTAACAAATCTGCCAATACTGTGAATGTGACACATAATGAAACAAGCAAGCCCATAGGAAATGTCGAGCAAGATTCTGAAGAATATGAAGGGGATATGCAACCCGAGGGATTAACTAAGGATTTTGAGTATTTTGAAAATAAGCCGAAACCAAATTTGGATGAAACGGAAATTATAAATTTGAGTAATTCAAAAATCATTATGGAAGTGAGAATCAGTGTCCATTTGACCCCGTCGCAGAGAGAAGAATTGATCAAACTCCTGAAGGAATATATAGATGTGTTCGCTTGGTCTTACGATGATATGCCCGGATTGAGCACTGACATTGTTTCGCATAAGTTGTCTCTTGATCCATCCTGTCCTCCGATAAAGCAAAAGAAAAGAAACATTAAATCAGACTTGAGCTTAAAAATCAAGGAAGAGATCTCCAAGCAGTTTGATGCCAAGGTCATTCGAACTACGATGTACCCCACTTGGCTAGCCAATATCGTTCCCGTGCCAAAGAAGGATGGCAAGGTTAGGGTATGCGTAGATTATCGGGATCTCAACAGAGCCAGTCCGAAAGATGACTTTCCCCTTCCAAATATCCATATGCTCATTGATAATTGTGCAAAGCATGAGTTGCAGTCTTTCGTTGACTGCTACGCGGGATATCACCAAATCCTGATGGACGAGGAAGATGCAGAGAAAACAGCATTCATCACACCTTTGGGGGTGTATTATTATCGGGTGATGCCTTTCGGGCTCAAAAACGCAGGGGCCACGTACATGAGAGCCATGACCACCATCTTCCATGATATGATCCATAAAGAGATTGAAGTCTATGTGGATGATATCATCATCAAGTCGCGAAAGAGTTCAGACCATCTGACGGATTTGAGAAAGTTCTTCGACAGGTTGAGGCGATACAATCTGAAGTTGAACCCCGCAAAATGTGCATTCGGTGTTCCTGCAGGGAAGTTGTTGGGTTTTATTGTGAGCAGAAGGGGCATAGAGTTAGACCCCTCGAAGATAAAGGCCATTCAGGAGTTGCCTGCCCCAAAGAGTCGGAAAGATGTGATGAGTTTCCTCGGGCGTCTCAACTACATCAATCGATTTATAGCGCAATCAACGGTGATATGCGAACCAATAATTAAGTTATTGAGGAAGGACGCTCCTACCAAATGGACTGAAGATTGCCAAAGAGCCTTTGACAAAATCAAAGAATATTTGTCTAGCCCGCCTGTTTTGGTGCCTCCAGAAGCTGGAAGACCTTTGCTGTTGTATTTGTCCGTATCGGAGAACGCGTTTGGATGTGTATTAGGTCAACATGACAAAACAGGAAGGAAAGAGCGAGCAATATATTACTTGAGCAAAAAGTTCACACCTTACGAGGCACGGTATACGTTATTGGAACGCACCTGTTGTGCTTTGACTTGGGTTGCACAGAAGTTGAGACATTATTTGTCTGCATATACTACTTACCTCATCTCAAGGATGGACCCACTCAAGTACATCTTCCAGAAGCCTATGCCTACGGGGAAGCTAGCTAAGTGGCAAATGTTGTTGAGCGAGTTTGATATTGTGTATGTTACTCAAAAGGCTGTCAAAGGGCAGGCGATAGCTGATCATCTTGCAGAAAATCCTGTGGGCAAGGAATACATACCCCTTAAAACCTATTTCCCGGATGAAGAAGTGTTGTTCATCGGGGAAGATATCGCAGAAGAGTACCCAGGGTGGAGACTGTTTTTCGATGGGGCGGCAAATGCTAAAGGGGTCGGCATTGGAGCAGTTTTGATTTCAGAGTCAGGACATCACTATCCCATTTCAGCCAAAATCAAGTTCCCGTGTACCAATATTATGGCAGAATATGAGGCTTGTATTCTTGGCCTCAGAATGGCCGCTGATATGCATATACAGGAACTTTTGGTTATAGGCGATTCAGACTTACTGGTTCATCAAGTGCGAGGCGAATGGACCACTAAGAACGGGAAAATACTGCCATACTTGCATTGCGTGAAAGATTTATGTAAGAGATTCATCAGGGTGGAATTCAAACACGTTCCAAGGACACAGAACGAGTTCGCTGATGCTTTGGCCACTCTGTCCTCTATGATTCAGCACCCGGACAAGAATCGCATAGATCCTATCAAGATAAATGTGCACGATCAACAGGCATATTGCTTCTATGTGGACGAAGAGCCTGATGGAGAACCTTGGTACTATGACATTAACAAATATCTTAAGACAGGAGACTATCCGGAAGGCATAACCAGTGTTCAGAAGAAAACGCTTCGGAGATTAGCAAACCATTTCTTCCTAAGTGGAGAAATCCTGTATAGGAGGACTCCAGATTTAGGATTATTAAGATGTGTTGATGCTAAAGAAGCGGCTCGGTTGATTGAAGAAGTGCATGGAGGTACATGTGGGCCTCATATGAATGGCTTTAATCTGGCCAAGAAAATCCTTCGCGCAGGCTATTTCTGGATGACTATGGAATCAGATTGTATCCGTTTCGTGCAGAAATGTCATCGATGTCAGATTCATGGTGATTTGATTCGGGTTCCGCCAAATGAATTAAATGTGACAAGTTCTCCGTGGCCTTTCGCAGCTTGGGGTATGGATGTCATTGGTCCTATCGAGCCAGCCGCGTCGAATGGACACAGGTTCATTTTGGTAGCCATTGATTATTTCACAAAGTGGGTGGAAGCATCTTCGCACAAGTCGGTAACAAAGAAGGTGGTAGCAGATTTCGTTCGGAGCAACATTATTTGCCGATTCGGAATCCCAGAGTCAATTATAACAGATAATGGAGCTAATCTTAACAGTGATCTAATGCGGGAGATTTGCGAGACATTTAAGATTACTCATCGCAATTCCACTCCTTATCGCCCTCAGATGAATGGGGCAGTCGAAGCAGCGAACAAAAACATCAAAAGAATACTGAGGAAGATGATCGATAATTACAGGCATTGGCACGAAAAACTGCCGTTAGCTCTCCTCGGTTATCGCACTACTGTGAGAACTTCAACGGGGGCAGCACCTTATCTTTTGGTCTATGGGACAGAGGCGGTGTTACCTGCTGAGGTAGAAATACCATCTTTGAGAATCATCCAAGAAGCTGAGTTAAGTGACGCTAAGTGGATGCAGAATCGATACGAACAATTGATGCTCATTGACGGAAAGAGATTGAATGCCGTTTGTCATGGACAGCTTTATCAGAATAGAATGGCCAAAGCTTTCAACAAGAAGGTAAGACCGAGGCAATTCAAAACAGGGCAATTGGTACTGAAACGCATATTCCCATGTCAAGATGAAGCCAAAGGAAAATTTGCACCTAACTGGCAGGGACCTTATGTGGTTCATCGGGTATTGACTGGAGGAGCATTAATCCTAGCAGAAATGGATGGCGAAATTTGGCCGAAAGCTATCAACGCAGATGTCGTCAAGAGATATTATATTTAGAAACCTTCTTTTATTTGCATGAAATATTCTTCAACACTTTTCCATGTAATAGCACTACTCTCCCTTAGCGGGACGCATGACGAACCTATATCGGGTTAGGTCTTTAAGATAGAATTTCTCTCGAATTTTATTTTTTTTCTTGTATTATGAACTACGCCTGACCTGATTCCCATGGGGGATACGTAGGCGGCCCGCATAGGCCTCGGTCACATTCTCACAAAACCTCAATATCCTTTTTGTATTATGAACTACGCCTGACCTGATTCCCATGGGGGATACGTAGGCGGCCCGCATAGGCCTCGGTCACATCACTTCAAAATTCCAATTTTATTTCTGCTTGTAATTGTGAACTGCGCCTGACCTGATTCCCATGGGGGATACGTAGGCGGCCCGCATAGGCCTCGGTCACATCATTTTATTCTCCCCAATTGCATTTCCGCTTGTAATTTGAACTACGCTCGACCTGATTCCTCTAGTGGGATACATAGGCAGCCTGTGTAGGCTCGGTCTGGCCATTTTGAAAAGATCAACATCCTTTGCACCAGAAACTGGGACAATTTTTTTTAAAAAGGGATCACCGTAAGACAACATCGACAGACTCGGGAGAATATTGTTCGACAGAGTCGTCGGGCAGAAGAAAACTTCGGAAAAGGGGCATTCGCTTTGTTTCACAATGTGTCACAGTTCCGAGTTCAGCAAAATTATTTATCACCATACATATAGTTTACTATGTCTATTTTTTTCGAAATAATGTGATTCTAATCAGACTGTTTACTAGTCGGCCAAGACTTAAAATGAGCGGAGGTTACAAGTTCATACGAAGCTGGAGGCACGAAGCGCAAGAGCCAGATCCCCAAGTCAACGCGAATCAACCCCCTCCCCAAACTTACAAATTTTCTTTGGATGCAGGTTGCCAAGTTGCAGGAGCGAAATAGGCACGACCTTGAAATGATGGCGCGTCAAACGGTTTGAGCATTCTTCTATCAATTATGTCTTCAAATATAAATAACTTTCGGCGATCACCATAAGCTAATCTTGCAAATTATTTTCTTCAAATATATATCAACGCACAAATATTTTGTATTGCTTTCGAATACATTGCTTTTATTTTTTGCCACTGCGTGTGCTTACAGCCGCATTGCACTGCACCTGCATTAATCACCGTTTTTCATATGATGCATGGGCTGCGCACCGCCCTTCGCATCGTTTTCATATATTTACTAGGCCATGCACCGCCCTTTTAAATTTCTGCATAAGGCCATGCACCGCCTTTCATATGATGCATGAGCTGCGCACCGCTCTTCGCATCGCTTTTATATTGCCTGGGCCATGCACCGCCCTTTTAAATTTCAGCATAAGGCCATGCACCGCCTTTCATATGATGCATGAGCTGCGCACCGCTCTTCGCATCGCTTTTATATTGCCTGGGCCATGCACCGCCCTTTTAAATTTCAGCATAAGGCCATGCACCGCCTTTCATATGATGCATGAGCTGCGCACCGCTCTTCGCATCGCTTTCATATTTACTGGGCCATGCACCGCCCTTTTAAATTTCTGCCTAAGGCCATGCACCGCCTTTCATATGATGCATGAGCTGCGGACCGCTCTTCGCATCGCTTTCATATTTACTGGGCCATGCACCGCCCTTTTAAATTTCTGCCTAAGGCCATGCACCGCCTTTCATATGATGCATGAGCTGCGCACCGCTCTTCGCATCGCTTTCGTATTTACTGGGCCATGCACCGCCCTTTTAAATTTCTGCCTAAGGCCATGCACCGCCTTTCATATGATGCATGAGCTGCGCACCGCTCTTCGCATCGCTTTTATATTGCCTGGGCCATGCACCGCCCTTTTAAATTTCAGCATAAGGCCATGCACCGCCTTTCATATGATGCATGGGCTGCGCACCGCCCTTTGCATCGCTTTCATATTTACTGGGCCATGCACCGCCCTTTTAAATTTCTGCATAAGGCCATGCACCGCCTTTCATATGATGCATGAGCTGCGCACCGCTCTTCGCATCGCTTTCATATTTACTGGGCCATGCACCGCCCTTTTAAATTTCTGCCTAAGGCCATGCACCGCCTTTCATATGATGCATGAGCTGCGCACCGCTCTTCGCATCGCTTTCATATTTACTGGGCCATGCACCGCCCTTTTAAATTTCTGCCTAAGGCCATGCACCGCCTTTCATATGATGCATGAGCTGCGCACCGCTCTTCGCATCGCTTTCATATTTACTGGGCCATGCACCGCCCTTTTAAATTTCTGCCTAAGGCCATGCACCGCCTTTCATATGATGCATGAGCTGCGCACCGCTCTTCGCATCGCTTTTATATTGCCTGGGCCATGCACCGCCCTTTTAAATTTCAGCATAAGGCCATGCACCGCTTTTCATATGATGCATGGGCTGCGCACCGCCCTTTGCATCGCTTTCATATTTACTGGGCCATGCACCGCCCTTTTAAATTTCTGCATAAGGCCATGCACCGCCTTTCATATGATGCATGGGCTGCGCACCGCCCTTCGCACGTTTTCATATTTACTGGGCCATGCACCGCCCTTTTAAATTTCTGCATAAGGCCATGCACCGCCTTTCATATGATGCATGAGCTGCGCACCGCTCTTCGCATCGCTTTCATATTTACTGGGCCATGCACCGCCCTTTTAAATTTCTGCATAAGGCCATGCACCGCCTTTCATATGATGCATGAGCTGCGCACCGCTCTTCGCATCGCTTTTATACTGCCTGGGCCATGCACCGCCCTTTTAAATTTCAGCATGGGCTGCGCACCGCCCTTTGCATCGCTTTCATCTATTACATAGGCCATGCACCGCCCTTTGTAAATTTCTGCATGGGCTGCGCACCGCCCTTAGCACCGCCTTTCATACATTATATGGGCCATGCACTGCCCTTTCAAATTAAAGCATAAGAACATTGCACCGCATTTGCGTCGCTATATTTCAATATTTATTCTTACTGACTATTTTCATCTAGTTTTTAGTTTCGCAGGAGCTTTAGCGCAACGTGGAACTATTTCTTCGGCAGCGAACTGGGGCAATACGTCGGGAAGGACAACCAGACTTCTCGACAAGGGTCAAAGATCTACCTCGAACACTCGGCTCCAAATTCAAATTTCCCGTTCACATTCCAGCACAATCAATTTTTTAGGGTTCTATCACAATACCCAGTGTCATCATAATTCGACACTGGGACAATATTTTTTGCGAAGATTCGCATCAAATCGTGAGTTACCAGTCATAGGTGTCGTAGTCTTCCCAGAACTACACACGGCCTGATTCTCGTGCAACCCGAGATATGTAGGCGATTCAGAGGCCAGAGTTCGGCCGTAATTTTCTTTACCCTTAATCCTCCACAATCCTCTAGCCGGGACAAAATAGGCTACTAAGTCAACGTCTTTGCCCGAAAATTCTTTCATCATTACCAGGCAAAGAGGGACAAGTTGTTGACACCCAATTTTGTCCCGCCTCTCCCCGAAATACCTATTTATACTTCTGATATTTTGAGAAATTAAAAAAAAAAAAAAAAACATGCGCCTAAATTTTACTATAGTTATTAGTCTTTATTTAACACCCACGTTTTATTATTCCGCTGCAGTTATTATTATCGTTATTATTATTATTATTATTATTATTATTATTATTGTTATTATTATTCTTAAATTATCATTTTTATTTTGTCATTAATTATTATTTCTTGTTATTTCCTTTATCATTATTATTGTTATTATTATTATTATTATTAACTACTAATCATTATTATCAGTGTTATTTTGTTATCAATTATTAATCATCATTCATCGTTATTTTATTATTAATTATTATCATTGTTTTATCAATAATTGTTATTTATTATTATTATTATCATCATTATTATTTCTTATTATTATTATCATTATTATCTTATTATTACCACTATTATTGTTACTATTATTAATTTATTAACATTTTGTCACTATCAATAGCGTTATTTATTATTTATTTTTTATTAATTATTATCATCTTTATTATTATTATTATTAATTATTATCATTTTTAATTATCAATATTTGTTATTTACTATTATTATTATATCTATTATTATTTTTTATCACCATTATCATCAACATTATCATTTTTTACCATTATCATTGTTATTAGCAGTATTACTACCGCTATCTATTTGCTACTATTATTTAGTATTATTGAAACTTGCATTTCTCGACGTTTCTACCAACTTCCGCACACACATCGCATTTATTTCGCACATTTAAATGGTAGCGTTTGTTATTAAATATTATAGCACGGTCATTTGCGACATCATATAATTTTTACCCGGATCTTTTTATAATTACATATTTCCGTATTAGGTGATATTCTGGCACCCTTAGTACATCGTCAATCAAAATGTATCTCTTATTCAAATTTAGAAGCCAAACTATTTCTTGCACTCAGTCCGTATTTTGACTTACCGGACCCCAAATCAAAGTCCGATTAATTCCTAATATTTTTGGACTAGACCATATTTTTTATCTCAACTTTTAGATCAGTCCATGTTTAATTTAATAACTCATTCTTTCAAATACCCAGTCTAAAATTTGACCCGATCCACAAATGGACCGGGTCCAATTCATTTCAGCAAAATAAGGGAAACCCTAGGGTTTCCCTTCATTTCTTTTCCCTCATTTTTCCGCCGCTCTCACCTTTCCTCTCCCCTTCTCCTTCGTCTCCTCTCTTCTCCCTTTCCCGCCTCTCGCCGCCGCTCCCACTCTCCCTTGTTCCCTCCTTCTTCTCCGTTTCCCACTCACCCTTGTCCCCCACTTTCCTCTCTCTCCCGCTCCTCCTTCCCCTTTTTTTCAGTACAAGACGACGAAAACAAAACCTATAAAGGACGAAAACAACAACAAGGAGAAGGGGGGAAAAAGGAGATAGAAGAAGTTTCAAACATCGAACCTCCAAAACTAAGAAGTTTTCAGCCATAGAATTTCTATCGAGTCCATCCTTTTTTTGATCTTAATTTCTCTGTTTCCGTTTTCGTTCCGTTTAAGTGAGTCGAAACCTTAGAAACGAAGGTTCGACTTCATTATAGACGAAAATCGCACTTAAAAGGGATCCTGGTATCTTGAGAATTCGAGCGTAGATCGAAGATTCAAAATCCCAATTCGCTGCATCCGAAGCAGGTGATTCTTCTTCCCCTTTCTTGTCTTCATTTTATTTTTCGATTTAGTGGTTCGGTGCTAGTCCAAATATTGCTTTTTATTGGATTTGCGTACATAGTCTGAATATCCGCGCATGTGTTAGAATGTTTGGTTTCCTGTTTTTGTTAAGTTTATTAGGCACCATTTGTGTTAATTAGTCCCCTGTTTGGTTCAGTTTATTTTCTGGCAGTTACTTTCTCGTTTGGGTTTAGTTTCATACGCTTTATGATTGGTTGCATTTGTTGTTCAGTGGACTTAAGAGATTTAGTCTGTTTAGCATAACCTGGTCCATTTTAAGTAGGTCTTTGGGCATTATATGAATATGATTCGTCTAGTTTAAATGCGTGTCCTGTGTCAACATGCTATTATGGTAAGAGTAGTTGGTCGATTATTACGTAATAAGGCCTAGGCATGATCGAATTCAGTTGGTTAGGCATAACAGTGTAATCAACCTGTCTTTAGCTTGTTGCTTATTTGAGTAAAATGGACTAAAGGACATAAGACATAAACCTGTTATTGAGGAGTGCTGAAATTTGAAACTATAATGCTTTATAATCTTGAACCTGTTGAGATATAATTTGGGATGTTGGCCATAACACACTATCACATTTTTTCTTCCTTAATCTAATCAGGCATAGTGACCTAATTTGTCTAACCAACTATGTTTATGGGATTAGCTTTTAACTTGCTTACCTTGGGAGGGTATTTATATGCAGTTTGACTGAGTTGCTATATTATGGGATGGCAACTTGTATTAAGCACTGTAAATCTGTTTGAAATTGTCTTTGTTAGTTGAATTTATACTTTACAAGTCTTTGCTCACCATTCAGTGTGTCTAACCAATGGAAAAAGGTCTTACAAACTTGGCTAAGTGTGAAATGACATCAAAATGGGCTTGAAGCTGCTAACACTAGTTGTCCAGATTGTCCTGATTCTCACTATTAATCTTGATAAGTCTAGAAGTAGGCTGAACTGCCCTGGATTTGTTCACTATCTTTAGAAAAAGCTTTGCCTTTTCTTTTCCCCTCTTCTATGTGGAGTCTGGCTTATATGTTGTCTAGATGTATTTGAACCTGGCATCCCATCCCTGTGTCTGTAAATCTGTCCATTCGCAAATATGAGTATTTTTGCCAAATACCACTGTTATGGGTGAATCAGTGTTGACGTCAGTTGGTATAATCAAGCATGTTTATATTTTTATTCAGTCTTTTGGGTTAATTTAAAATTGCTTTGCATAAGGTTTGGGCAGTTGAGTTGAAATAATGACATGGTCAAGATATTGTTTGTTGTTTTAAGCCCAGTTTCTCTACTTCCTTTTCATCTGGGCATGTCATTTAAGTTGTATTGCGTTAGATATAGTTCCTAGTTAGTTTGAGCAAAACAGTGACCTTAAATGGTTTGAATGTAGTGTTGTAAAATCTGAACCTGTTGAAACCTCTTTTAGCTCAAGTTGGAGATTTGAAGACATAAAGATCATCTTTTTTTATTTTTATTTCTAAAACAGCTATTTTTCTCTATACGATTCCCCATATGCAAGCATTCCTCTAAAACATGATCAACCCTTCTTAAATGGTACCAGTCAGTCAGGTTTGTGGAATTAGAGGCTGTCTAGGCTTTAATGAATGCTGAAATAACTTTTTCTGGAATTACAAGCCACTGGCAATGATGATACGGGGCTATAAATACTAATATGTTGCCTTGTTAATGTGGAAATGGAACTGGACAGTGCGAATGGTCACTATAAATGCCCTTCCTAGATTCAGTAGGTATTTTGCAATATGCCACGCTTAGATTTGGTACGCGGTGTATGTTGCCAATATATTTAATCTATATATTGTGTATCTCCGTTTCAGTGAAAGCAGGTCTGATTTTTACTGCCTTTGCTGTAGCAAGCCTAATGTTTTTTTTAGCTTCCCTGTTTTCGTGAAATAATAGTTTTATCACGTTCAGTCCGTAGTTGTCAAGTCCTTATTTTTAGTTTAGTCTATTCCATCTTGTTCAGTTATAAGGAACCAGCTGCCCTTTTGTACTAAGCTTAAGTTCACCATGTTTAGTATATATGTATAAATACCTTCGGGAGTGTTGAATTACTGCCTTCTTCCTCAAACCGCCCCGTGAAAGATTTAGGAGTACATGATTAAATCTGTAAGGCCTGCTGTATTGCTATTTGCTCAATCTTTAGATTCTTATAGTGCAAGCATGTTGTATTTAATAGCATATGTGTATACAAGAGGTATACTCGATTATACACAGCATATACATGGTCTGCTTCGAGTGTATATTTTACATATTGATCCTATTCATCTAATGGTATCCTAATCCGTTTTCTTTTCGTTTCTTTTTTTATGCATGACCATCGCATACGAGTCCCCTCGGACTCGTCTTCTTCCGCATTCGATGTTGGGCTAAAGCCCAACGAAACATTACTCTTTTCTCGAGTCCAATCCACACAGCAGCAACAGGCCGTGGCCTCCCCCCTACAATAAATTGGAACAGTAGCAGCAACTGCAACAGTAAAACTGGGGCAAAAGCCCAATAGCAGCAGATCAGCGGCCCAAATGGGCTGCCTATTTGATTTTTATACCTCTGCCTTATCTTATGCCTTAATTTGTATATTATTTGACTAACACTTGTTCTCATTTCGTTTTTCTCCCTTAGCTTTTCGGTGAATTATTGGAAATTAGTAGGGATAGTTTAGTAAGGGGTAGTTAGATAAAAGACTAATCAATCCCATAAATCTATTCTTCTCTTTTATGTCAAAATTATTTATAAGCATCTAATATTTATCTTATTTAAAATAACTGATTTGCAAACAGCCTAATTTCATATCTTGAGGCAAAGGATTCATATTTTATTGGAATTTTTGAAATATCACTAACATGTAAATAGGAATTAAAGAATATTTTGTACTTCTAAAACGCAAAGTCAATCAATATATCATCGTTTCAGTTTGTTTCAAATGTTTGTTAAAGCATTACGCAAACCCGCACTTTCTTTTGCCTATACATTTCATGCGAATTTTATTTTTAATAGCATCATCATTTAAAAATCTTTGCAACATTTATAAGTTTATTTTCAAATGGCATTTGCAGTTTCTTCTTTTTTTTTATGCGAATTATTATATTTTTTACAAATTTCATTCTAAATAGCACTTCTATTTAAAGCCTTAATAATATTTATAAATTTTATGGCACTTGAAGTCTCCTTTTATACAAATTATTATATTCTTTCCCATAGGTTTTATTAGCATTTTATTTCAAGAACCTTAGCAACATTCATAAACTTTTTTTCAAATAGCATTCTAAAATATCCTCTTACGCGAATTACTAATCCCATTTTTAACAACATTATTATTTGAAGTCCTTTTCTTTATAAAATGACATTTAAAATCTTCTTTTGCACCAATTGTTATATTTTTACAAGTCTTGTTTGCACAAGCTATTCTCTTAAAATTTAAATATTATACCCAACATTGATTAATTAACCTAAGTTTGGTCGGATAACCGTAAGTTAACGGATTCTAAAGGATGCCTAACCCCTTCCCTTTAGGATAATATAGAACCCTTACCTAGAATCACACTGGTTAAGTAGACCATTAACAAAGGTTTAGTTTTAACTTTACCTTAGTTAATATCTAGGTGTCCTAATTCACCGTTAAAATTAATTAGGTGGCGACTCCTTAAAATAAACAAGCATATTTAGGAATCTCCAATATGTTGTACTCCGCTTCAACTCCCGGGTTAAAATGGGGTATAACAATTATCACAACCTGACTAGTATATAAATATTTTGGTATCTGTATATGGTGAAAACCGGATATGAGCCAGAACGGTGATAAGGTAAATTGGTGATGGAAAAGGAGCGAGAACATACCGGATGCTGTTCAGTCCTACCCGGAGAAGGCATCTGTACCGGAGCTAAACGAGTCTGTCTTCTCCGTCATCGAAACGGCCAAGTCTGCTGATCCGAGCGTCTGTGGCCGTTGCCCCGAATAGCCGTTTGACCGAATATCCGTTTGACCGGGTGGCCGTTGGTCCGCGTAACCGTCGCCTGCGGGCCCCGCACCAGTGGCATGCTGTCATAGTCAACTACCTATCATGCGTGTGTCAGACGGCGCCGTCAGTCTAATCCCACCAAATCCGTGCAGGGCTGTCATTGTCATGATTATTTTATTAGTCTTCATTTGTATGAGATCCAGAAGGTGGCACTATAAATAGGGCATGTCCTCCTTCCTTAGGGGGGTTGGTTCCTACATTTCTCCAAGAACACTTGTAATAGAATAGCCCATATATACAATCTTTCCTTCAATTTCTGATCCGGCCACGACCGTTTTGTTCACGTTTTTAGCATATTTAATCCATCAAGCCTTCTACGTTGTTCATAAGTATTTGTGTTCGTAAACAAACCACCATCATTAGCCATTTCATTAAAGAACTCTTGCATATATATATTTTCTCTATCTCATATATATATTAAGACCCAAGCACATATCCTATACCCGCTTACAAATTCAATTGATTATCCGATTTCGGGGTAAATAGTTTGGCGCCCACCGTGGGGCTAGGATAATAGTGGCTTTCGATCTTGACTTATATCACATTCATCAAAATCGAAAACACCCCTGCCCCTATCTACGAAAACGGACTAAATGGCCGACGCTGAGCAATCCGGTCATGTCAACAATACCGAAATTGTGGCGGAAAACGCAGGCAGCGGATTACGGAGATTGCCAAACCCCGCTGACCCGAACCCCGTCGATTCAAGGGAGGGATGTTATACCCCATTTTAACCGGGTTGAAGCGGAGTACAACATATTGGAGATTCCTATATTGCTTGTTTTAAAGAGTCGCCACCTAATTAATTTAACGGTGAATTAGGACACCTAGATGTTAACTAAGGCAAAGTTAAAACTAAACCTCTGTTAATAGTCTGCTTAACCAATGTGATTTTAGGTAAGAGTTCTATATTATCCTAAAGGGAAGGGGTTAGGCATCCTTTAGAATCCGTTAACTACGGTTATCCGGCCAAACTTAGGTTAATGAATTAATGCTAAATAAGGTGCTTTAAATTTCAAGAAAAGGGTTAGGAAATATTGCTAAGGTTTTTAAGGAAAATATAAGAATGTTGCTTAAAATAAGACTTAAGAAATAAGCTAAGACTTTAAATAAAAATGCTATTTAAAAGAAAATACTTGTAGACAATTTGCACAAAAAGAGACCTCAAAGGCTATTTAAAATAAACTGTAAATGTTACTAAAGTTTAAATAAAAATGCTATTTTAAAATGAAGCTTGCAGGAAATACAATATTGTGCAAATGGAGTGAATTTTCTTTCTCTTTTATATTGACTCTTATCGACTTAGCTAAAATATGTGTGATTAATTCAAAATTTGGAGAGTGATTTATAAAATATACCGGAATTTATATTTGCATATTAGTGATTTTGAAATTAAGATAATAAAAATAAAATATGATTCTTTTAACTCAAAAATATGAATTTATGCCATCAATTATTCTAGGAGTAAATATTATAGATACTGTAAATAACTTTAATATAAAAAAAAAGAAAATGAAATTTATGGGAGATTGATTGTGAGTTTTCTCCTAAATTCACTACCCAATATGCTAAAGTTAACCCACTAAATTCGCTAAGGTTCATCTAAATCAGGAAAAACAAAACAAAGTAAAGGGTTAGTTGCATAATACACATTAAATACATAAAAATAAGGAAAAGAGAAAAAAAGGGTCAGATGGACCCAGCCCGTTTGGGCTGTTGGGGTCCATTTGCTGTTGGGCTTCGGCCCAGCAGTTTTTTTTATTTGTTGGGCTGCCACTGCTGTCCTGTATATTGGGCTTTGGCCCAACAATTTTAGGGCTACGGATTTGGGCCGCTGTTGGGCTGGACACGGAGAAGAATAGTTCACATTGGGCCTTAGCCCAAACCGAATGCGGAAGGAGAACGAGTCTCTCAGACTCGTATGCGATCGGTCATGCACAAAACGAAAGGAAAGGATTAGCATATAATCAACGAATGACGATAAACATGTAAAAATTAAACTCGAAACAAGTCAATAGATTATGTATATCATTGTGTATATTTAAGTATTTCCTATGTATACACATTCATATTAACTAAGATATACTGGTGATATACATCAGTATATACAACTCAACCCAATATGCCTGCAATACGCCATCATATACGAATTTAAACAAAGCCAGAATCATCACAGCATTTTTGGGCAGATCCGACCCCTTTATTTCCTAGTCAATTAACAGAGATTAAACAAACCCAGTAGTTGACATACATCTGATGGCATAACCCAAAATGAGGAGATTGAACACTGCCAAATCATGAGGAATTCAAACAAGGAAAAACAGTGACGCTAAGCATTCATACTGGGCATGCTGAACTAAGTTAACAGAGGAATAAGGGACTTGAATACAACAACCAGACATAAGGTACCCAAAAAGGGGAACAACAGGACTAGGCAACACAGTAGGCTGAGTAAAACAAAGCAGGGGTGCTACCATCATAACTAAACACAGTGAACCCAACCAAACAGATAAAGAAACCAACATCATAACTGGACATGGTGAGCTAAACAAAACAACAAGGTAAGCTAAGCATTGTAATTAGCAGAATGAACTGAAACTGAACCATTGAACAACTGAACACTATAATTAAACAGGATGGACCAAACTAAACCCAAA
Organism: Lycium barbarum; assembly: GCF_019175385.1. Classification (NCBI taxonomy): domain Eukaryota; kingdom Viridiplantae; phylum Streptophyta; class Magnoliopsida; order Solanales; family Solanaceae; genus Lycium; species Lycium barbarum. Next base: position 144,379,434 of record NC_083338.1, on the reverse strand, counting down.
AGATAAGAGTTTAACAACTACAGGCTGAACACGACAGAATTGATATTTCGTGAGAGAAGGAAGCTGAAAAAAAAAAAAAAACACCAGGCCTGCTGAACAGAGGCAGTTACTCAACCATTTTTTCACTAAAACAGGACAAACTAATCAAACAGGAAGTGTAAGATCAAATACTATAAATAACAGGATTGAATTGAACTAAACCAGGAAAGGAAAACAAAACACGATGGTAGCTAAATTTAAACAGGAGACAAGAACTTAAATACCATAAATAACATGATGACACTAAACTAAACAAACATCGAATACCACAGCCAACAAGGTATGACTAACCAAACAAGAAAAGGAAATTAAACACTAATGCTGAACACAATACTAACTGAACATGAAACAGGGATTTAAGTGCTATAACTAACAGGATGATTCAGCTTAGAGGACTGATTATTGAGGCTAGAACCATTCAAAGGCAAGCAACAAAAAGTATGGCTAATCTAAGCAGACTTACAACAAGAGATTTAGATCCAACTACACATTCTAGTCTAAACAGGCCAATATTAACCCCAATTCGAATAATGGACATGTCCAAGACATAAGAAGGGAGTAACAGATTGTCACGACCCAACCCCGTGGGCCGCGACCAGTGCCCGAGCTGGGCACCTATACGTACCTGATACCCCAAATTAGCATATTAACAGAATAATAATATAATAATAATATTAGTGGTCGCTACAGAATTTAGCAGAAAAGCAGACTTGGCACACATAGGCCGATAAGGCCATCACAGAACAGAATATCCCAAACATATGTACAGAACCCACACAGATGTATCCACAGACCTCTACAGAACATATCATAATCATAAGACGGGACAGGGCCCCGTCATACCCTGAACAAAGTACATATCCAGATAGCAGTGACAGACTGTACCAAAAGATGGGCTCTGTAGAAGAGAGCGCCCCAAATAGCAGAAATAGGATCCTAAACGTGTGGATCAGCGAACCTGTCGTCAGTACCTGCGCGGCATGAAAACGCAGCCCCCGAAGAAAGGGGGTCAGTACGAAATATGTACTGAATATGTAAAGCGGAATCACAGAAGTCAAATCATAATGGTTACAGAAAATGAGTACAGAATCCAGAGTGTCAAATGCATATTTCCAAAACAGACAGAATGCGTACAGAAACATATGTCATATCATATCATATCCGGTCCCTGACACGGGACTCGGCAGACAGAATGTGGCCACCCTCCCGACGCTGGTGCCACTATACAGAGGAATCAGAAAAAGGGGCGTGGCCCCGTATCATATAATGTCATATCAAAATGGCCATACAGATCAGATCAGAATAGGCGGACATGGCACATCATACTCCACAGACCCATGTACGCGTATACCTGCCCCCTCACATCGGGACGCGGCGAACAATGCAGAGAATTACGCTTGACAACATATCCTGGCCCGGGCTCAGTGTGGGAAACATTGGGACATCCACGAATGGAGTAGTGAGAGACTAATGCAATTTAAAAATATAATAAATGTTTTCAAAGACTCGATGAAGCGTATCAAAGACAAACAAATCCAATGGGGTCAGACGGAATCATAATAAATGTATTTCGGATATCATAATAAATTACAGAAGTATAACTTTCCCGAAGTCATTCCGAGTGTCAAAATAATTTATAATATTTAACAGAATATTTAAAATAATATTCGTTAAGCGATTAGTAGGGTAATTAAAACATTTCTTTCAAAAATCGCTTAAAAAGGAAGCTTTAACACATTAGGGGCAAAACCGTTAATAGCGGGCCCGCCTCAGAACAAATAAGGTGGCGGGCTCAAATTGTGCCCTCTAAACATATAATATCATCTACGAAGGTTATACAGACATTCTATGACTTTCTGAGTAACTTAGAGCACAATTGCATAATTTCAGAAAAAGCGTATCAAAATGGTTCAATTCTACTGAAGGAAAAACTGAAATTTTGTCTTGCGGATTCCGAGGGCCAAGAGGTCCTTCGAGGCCCGGATCCGACCCTAATACACTAAGGGCATGCCAAGGGAAGAATTGGGTTTGCTTTACATACCTTTTGCGCTCCTTAAGCCTTTCCAAACTCACTTTCCGTTTCGTCGAAAAGCTGCAATTGGTCAAGTTTACCAATTGTAAATTATTAATGCCATTATTTCAACTTTAAGCATATTTGGCTACCGAAATTTCGGCAGCACTTCCCCTATACATATGGCACCCCGAGAATTCAACTCGGCTAGAAATCATCAACAACAACCCAAACGACAACATCAATATCAACAATGAACATTAAAAACACAAATATCCTTCAACTAGTCATTTTTCTCACAAGTTGACATAATCTTCAATTCAACCCAACTTTCAACTAAGATCAATAATTTCATATTCAACAACCATCATGATCATCACCATATAGTTCTAGAAACATTTCATATCGTTTTCCTCAAGATATACACTCGATATACATAATATACAACTTTCCGCCAAAGTCATAACTTATGCAAAACATCAAATATTTGGCATACAACTTCATAACAAGTTTCCAACTTCCAAATTCATCAATGATCATCACTATTAGCAACCAAACAACTTCATTTCCTTAATGTCAGAAAATCATACTAAAACGACATAAGTTTCTACATTCCAATTCAATACAAACTTATATCATTCTAACTTCATTTACATTACAAACATCACAACAACACTTTAACACACTAAACAACTCAATTCCTTTCTATCCCAAACCATATACACCCTACGGCCATATGCCTATTTTTTCCAATATCAACTAAATTCATCCAACTTTCAATTCCCATATGCATTTCATCACAATCACAACTAGAATATAACATAAATTCAACACATTGTGGCTATACAATTGTGCATACCCACGGCTACACACCTACAACACACACCCACTTTGCAAACTTCCATTTTTCCATACAATCAACACATTTCTATATACTACAACACAATCAAAACTTCATAACACAATAAAAAGGTAGAAATTCTTACATTTTCTTCAAGTCTTCTTCACTTGGAGATGTGATCACTTTGGTGATTCTAATGCTCCCCACTCCAATCCAACTATACCAAGTAACAAAGGAACCTTAACTTAGTAGGAAAACCACAAAAGAAAAATTTTAGGAGCAAGATTTTTGGTGGTGAATTTTTGCACCTCAAACCCGAAATGGTCTTCTTTTTTTTGCTCTTGTTTTGCTCTTCTTTCTCTTCTAAGTCTCTTGAACCTTCTAAGGGATATTGATCCCTTTATAATTAATTAGCACATGGAAATACTCATTAAAGCCATGGGTTGGGCCTCACTTGGCCGGCCACCCCTTAAACATTGGGCCTAAATTTTTTTTTTTTTTTTGTTGGTCCCGAGTTGGGCCTAGCCCACTGACCTTTCGACCTTAAAACGTTCATAACTCCTTGTACCGACGTCACCTGGGAACCCACGACCTATGGATGGAAAGCTAATTCAATTATATACAACTTCTATTTCAAGGTATTTTCGAAATTCCAAACTTATAATACAGTTTTTTTGCCCCAAAGTCAGGTCACCCGAAAACGTTTTCTTAAAAATATTCGTTTGGAGGGTTTCCACTTTGATTTGGTCCAAGGGTACTTCATGAGTTGTGTTTAACTTTACATATGTGATTCATATGACTTTTCAGATGTTCCAAAAAAAATCTCGGTGTGTGGGCCCCACCCCAGCAGATACTCCGAGGTTCAAAAATACGGGATATAACACAGATCTATTACATGTATTTATATGCGTAAATGTAGTCTAAGCAAGTATGACTATGCCTTCAAATCTTATGGATAGATCAATCATAGCTTATAGCAGCCCAAAACATGCTCAAATCGGTCAAGTACTCTTTAAACATGGATAAGACTTGTATGCATTTTCAACAACCAACAACATTTACATACACACAGATTAACTAGACCAACTTATACTAAGAAACTAATCTAAGGCTAACATCAGACTGAATCGAAGAGGCATGGCTATCAACCGACATATATTAAAGACATAACTGAAATGAACATATAAGACTAACTGACACACATGCTAAACAAAATAAATGCAGAAAATCAAATAAAAGGAGAAACAGTTACACATGCAAACAAGGCATCACAGATACCAATCAAGCCTAAAGTAAAATAGGAAGGTGCGAAGGGGAAAGGGAGAATCACCTGCTTCGGGTGCGGCGAAGTGGGGCTCGAGCTTCCGATATACCTCGGAACACTTCGAATCTCCGAGTTGCGTAGACTCGGATGCGAAACAGTAACCAGAGCAAAATGAGAATAAAAAGGGATGATTCGATGCTTGAATATTTTTTGAAACACAAAAAAATGGGCTAATATTTTAGGCGAATGTGGTGCGGCCAGAAGCTTATTTTTAAAAAGGGGATTTCTGCGATTAAACCACTCGTTCTTGGGAAATTCCCTGAATCGAAGAAATCTTCGAGGTTCTTGGGGTCTTTTTTTTCTTTGCAAGGCAATTTGGGGGGTTCTCCGAAAACTCCGATTCTCTTCCCCTCTTTTTTTCATTCGAGAATATCCTCCTTTATATTGTGGGTTGGGGTTTCGTTTTTGAGGAAGGGAGAGAGGAGCTGAGAACAGAGAGATGTGGGGATGGCAGAAGATGTGGGGAACCAAAAGAAGTGGAGAATACAGAGGGGACAGGCGAGGATGGTGGTGACAAACGAACGTGGGGTGTCAGTGGCGTGGGGTGTCAGACGCGTGGGGGGGAGACGCGGTGAAGTGGGGGTGTCAGGGAGCGTGGAGATGAGAGAAGGAGGATGACGGTGAAGAAAAGAGTGGGGAACAGGGTATGGTGGAATCGCAATGGTGTGGGGGACAGGTGGAGGTGGTGGTGACAGAGGGAGGTGGTAGGGAGGAATGGCAGAGGTGAGCGTGGGAGAGAGGTGTTTGTGTCGGGTGAAGGGGTGTGGCGGCTAAGGAGATGAAGAAGGGAGGTAGTGAAAGAGAAAAGAGGTAGGGTAAAATAAGGGGATTGGGCCGGACCGGGTCGGGTAAAAGTAGAATTGGGCTGGACCGTTGGGAAAATAGGTAATGGGCTGGTTATTTGGTTCGAAATGTTTATGAGTTGATTGGGCTTTGATTTGGGTCAGATAAATCAAAATACGGACTGAGTGCAAGAAATAGTTTTGGCTCCTGAATTTAAATAAAAGACCCATTTTAATTAACCATACGCTGAGTGTGACAAAATTTTACCTGATACGAAATATGTAATTATTATGGCTCAGGTAATAAAATTATATGATGCTGTAATAGCCGTGCAATAATATTTTAGCAATAAATAAACGCTATCATTTAATTGCGCGAAATAAATGCGATGCGTATGCAGAAGGTGGTAAGATGCTGTAACGCAAATACTGGTAATAATAATAACAAATAATAATAATGATGATAATAGTAATAATAATAATAATGGCAGTAATGACGGTAGTAAAAGATAATGACAGGATAATGAAATGCCGGTATTAATAAAAGCTAATTATAGTAAAAAATGCAAATAATTATTTTTTAAAGTTGTCAAAATATTAGAAACGAAAAAATAGGTATTTTGGAGGAAAGGTGGGACAAAATTGGGTGTCAACAAGGCACTCGACCGGCAAAACACCGTGGATCAAGAGAATGCCGTCCTGCCGGCCACCGATCCTCTAAATACTCACAATTCCGCTACATTGTCTCGGACCCAGGGCCGAGGAAACCCGGATGCGCCAAATGACGGTGTGAGCTTACGTTTAATTTTTGAAATGTTGCAGGAACAAAGAGCGGCGATTGCCGAGCAAGCGATAGCGATTGCCCGGTTACAGAGCGGGAAAGGTAAACCGGGGCCGGAAAAGGCAAAGGATACTGCTGAGATCGGAAGAAATGAGACACGAATGGTTGAGAGCGACGGTTCCGAAGCCGGATCCTCTACCGAGGTTCTAAAGATGATCGAAACTTTGGAAAAACGAGTAGATTGGACCGAAAAGAGGGTCGAGACATACAATTCTCGGGTAGACCAAATACCGGGGGCCCCACCTTTATTGAAGGGGACGAATTCGAAAAGGTACATTCAGAGACCTTTTCCGCCAAGTGCGGCCCCAAAACTGATCCCGAAGAGATTCAAAATGCCCGATGTACAGAAGTATGACGGCACAACGGACCCGCACGAGCATGTGACCTCATATACCTGTGCCATAAAGGGCAATGACATGGAGTAAGATGAGATCGAGTCGGTGTTGCTGAAAAAATTTGGCGAAACTCTGTCGAAGGGGGCGCTGACGTGGTATGACCACCTACCCGAGCATTCGATCACTTCCTTTGAAATGCTCGCCGATGCCTTCGTAAAGGCACATGCCGGTGCCATAAAGGTGCAGGCCCGTAAGGCCGATATCTTCCGAATAACCCAAAGGGACGACGAGCTGCTGCGGGAGTTCGTTAACCGGTTTCAGAGGGAACGAATGGAACTCCCCCCGGTACCTGAAGAATGGGCCGCGCAAGCTTTCACAAAGGGGCTCAACATGCTAAGTTCAGCTGCTTCGGCCAAATTGAAGGAAAATTTATTGGAAAATGAGGCCGTCACATGGGCCGACGTCCACAATCGGTACGAGTCAAAGATTCGGGTGGAAGACGATCAGCTCGAATTCTCTCCGGTAAAGTTAAAAGTGAATGGAAGCTTCGAGAAACCGAGGAAGGGTTATGAAGGGAAATCCGAATCATCTAAAGAAAGGTTTCGGCCATATTCACACTCAGAGAGATCAAATTTCAGGTCGGAGAAGCCAAGGGAAGGCCCGAGCCACTTCTCAAGTCGAGGTAGCAAGCAGGTCGAGCGCCCATCAAACAGCCGGGGGCTCTCGTTCAGGAGCGACGCCGGAAGTTCTGGCAGCAATAAGGTTCCACCAAAGATCTCGGAGTACAACTTCAACGTCAGTACCTCGGATCTTGTCTCGGCCATCGGTCGCGTCCCGGATGTGCGGTGGCCGAAACCACTAAGGACAGATCCGGGACAATGGGATCCGAATATAGTGTGTGAATATCACGGAACCCACGGTCACAAAACTGAGGATTGCCGCCAGTTGAGAGAGGAGGTGGCCCGGTTATTGAAAAACGGCCACCTCAGAGATTTATTGAGCGAGCGAGCCAAAAACCATTACAAGGAAAAGGAAGCTCAACGGAGGGTCGAACCGGTTGAACATCAGCATACAATCAACATGATAGTAGGGGGTATTGACATCCCTCGGGGTCCGGTAATGAAGCGGACAAAAATTTCCATTGTTCGGGAAAAACGCACCCGGGATCATTTACCCGGGGGTTCTATCTCCTTCGACGACGAGGACGCAGAGGGCGTCATTCAACCGCACAATGATGCGTTGGTAATTTCTATACTTATCTTTAAAACTAAGGTTAAACGTATCTTGATTGACCCAGGTAGCTCAGCCAACATCATTCGGTGGAGAGTGGTCGAACAGCTGGGGCTGCTTGATCAGATCGTACCAGCAACCCGAGTACTCAGCGGGTTCAACATGGCAAGCGAAACCACAAAAGGGGAGATCTCGTTGCCCGTGAACATTGAAGGCTCCATTCAACAAACTTTGTTCTACGTGATCGAAGGGGACATGAAGTACAATGCATTATTGGGCAGACCTTGGATACATAGCATGAGGGCAGTGCCTTCAATGCTGCATCAGTTGCTGAAATTCCCCACCCTAGAGGGGGTGAAAACCATCCACGGTGAGCAACCCGCAGCAAAGGAAATGTTCGCTGTGGAGGAATCAACGCCCCGGTCCAGGGAGCCGGCTCACGAAGAAAGGGGCGTAACCTGAGGGGAAGCCCCCCAATAGCAATCAAAGAATACCGGGTCAGATCCGGTATATGAAGAGGATGGCTTCGGGGTACCCAGATCTTTTGTCATGCCGGATGACTCGGACGCGACCAAATCGACCGTGGAGGAACTGGAGCAGATCATCCTGTTCGAGTTCTTACCAGACAGAAAGGTATACCTGGGCACGGGGCTCACCCCGGAGCTCAGGCGCAAATTAATTGAGTTTCTTCAGGCTAACGCCGATTGCTTTGCGTGGTCGCATATAGATATGACAGGTATATCACCAGAGATAGCATCACATAAACTCAGCTTGGACGGGAGGTTTCCCCCGGTGGAGCAAAAAAGGAGGCCCATGGCGGAGCCAAAACACGCCTTCGTCAAGGATGAGGTAACAAAGCTTTCAAATATAGGTTCCATCCGGGAGGTAAAATATCCGGATTGGCTCGCTAACGTGGTGGTGGTGCCCAAAAAAGGTAACAAATTTCGAATGTGTGTCGATTATAAAGACTTAAACAAGGCATGCCCGAACGACTCATTTCCGTTACCTCACATCGATAGAATGATCGATGCGACGGCCGGACATGAAATGTTAAGTTTTCTCGACGCTTACTCCGGGTATAACCAGATCCGGATGCACCCGGAGGATCAAGAGAAAACGTCCTTCATTACCCGATATGGGACTTACTGCTATAATGTCATGCCTTTCGGATTAAAAAATGCCGTTGCTACTTACCAACGCCTAGTTAATGAAATGTTCGAAGAACAAAAGGGAAAACGATGGAAGTTTATGTTGACGATATGGTTGTCAAGTCCCTGGAAACAGAGGACCATTTAAAGCATTTGCAGGAAACCTTCGATGTGCTCCGCAGATATGACATGAAGCTCAACCCGGAGAAGTGTGCCTTCGGGGTAAGGTCCGGTAAATTTATGGGTTTCATGGTGTCAAACCGGGGAATTGAAATCAATCCGGACAAGATCAAAGTCATCGAGGACATCGAAGTTGTGAACAACATAAAAGGGGTGCAAAGGCTCACCGGAAGAATAGCAGCGTTAAGTCGCTTCATATCAAGGTCCTCCGACAAAAGTCACCGTTTCTTCTCCTTGCCCAGGAAGAAGAACGACTTCGCTTGGACACCGGAGTGTCAAGAAGATCTACGGGAGTTGAAAAGGTACCTGACCAGCCCTCCGTTGCTGCACACGCCGAAGGCCGACGAGCCGTTTTTCCTCTACCTAGCTGTCTCCAAAGTAGCGGTGAGTGGCGTTTTGGTCCGGGAAGAATCAGGTACACAATTCCCTGTCTATTATGTAAGTAGAACTTTGGGGGATGCGGAAACCCGGTACCCTCATCTGGAAAAACTGGCATTAGCATTGGTGAGCGCTTCCAGAAAACTCAAACCTTATTTTCAATGCCACCCTATATGTGTAGTGACCACTTACCCTTTAAAAAACGTCATGCACAAACCGGAGCTGTCCGGTAGGTTAACAAAATGGGCTGTAGAAATCAGCGGTTACGACATCGAATATAAACCACGAACGACCATCAAATCCCAAATCTTGGCCGATTTCGTGGCAGACTTTGCCCCAGCTATGGTCCCCGAGGTCGAAAAAGAACTTTTGCTGACCTCGGGAAAAAGCACGGGCATCTGGACCCAGCACACGGACGGAGCCTCGAACCTTAAAGGTTCCGAGCTGGGAATCGTCCTTAGAAGTCCAGCCGGGGATGTTGTTCGACAGTCCATTAGAACTGCTAAATTGACTAACAATGAAGCCGAGTATGAGGCTATGATTGCAGGTTTGGAGTTGGCTCGAAGTATGGGAGCCGAAGTCATCGAAGCTCAATGCGACTCGCTCCTGGTCGCAAACCAAGTGAACGACGCTTTCGAGGTCAAGGATGAGCGGATGCAGAGGTACCTCGAGAAGACCCAAGTGGTACTTCACCGATTCAGAGAATGGACCGTGCAGCACATACCGAGGGAACAAAACAGCGAGGCCGATGCCTTGGCAAATTTAGGATGCTCGGTCTACGGGGAGGAAATCAACCCCGGGACAACGGTGCACCTGTCAAACACGGCCATAGAAAACGGGCAAGCCGAGATAAACGCAATGGGCCTAACTTGGGATTGGCGCAACAAGTACATTGACTACTTGTGTGATGGTAAGCTCCCAAACGACCCAAAGGAATCACGGTCGTTAACGACAAAGGCAGCCCGATTTTGCTTAGTAGACGGTCAATTGTATCGACGATATTTTCTCGGTCCCCTGGCTAAATGTTTGGGCCCCGGCAAAACGGAATATGTTATGAGAGAGGTGCACGAAGGAACCTGTGGCAACCACTCCGGTGCCGAGGCTCTGGTCCGAAAAATCATCCGGGCCGGTTATTATTGGAACCGGATGGACGAGGACTCTAAGAATTTCGTCCGAAAGTGTGACGGATGCCAGAAACACGCCCTGATGATTCACCAGCCCGGGGAGCTACTGCACTCGGTGGTCTCACCCTGGCCTTTCATGAAGTGGGGAATGGACATTGTGGGCCCGTTACCACGGGCACCGGGTAAGGTCCGTTTTATTTTGTTTATGACTGACTATTTTTCTAAGTGGGTTAAAGCGCAGGCCTTTGAAAAAATCAGGGAAAAGGAAGTCATCAACTTCATATGGGACCACATCATCTGCCGATTCGGCATCCCTTGTGAGATAACTTGTGATAATGGCCCTCAGTTCGTAAGCAGCAAGGTCAACGGTTTTCTCGAAGGCTTGAAGATCAAGAAAATCGTATCAAACCCGTATCACACATGTGCGAACGGGCAGGCACAGTCCACGAATAAAACAATAATCCAAAATCTGAGGAAGAGACTTGAAACATCAAAGCACCATTGGAGGGACGTGTTGCCGGAAGTGCTGTGGGCCTACAGAACCACATCCAAATCGAGCACCGGGGAAACTCCATTCTCGTTGGTTTACGGGACCGAAGCCCTTATCCCCGTAGAAGTCGGTGAACCGACCCTCCGTTTCAGGTATACCACCAGGGAGTCAAACAAGGAAGCCATGGCCGTGAAACTCGATCTCACAGATGAATTACGCGAAAGCGCGTCTGTCCGCATAGCGGCCCAAAAACAGAGAATGGAAAGGTACTACAACCGAAGAGCGAACTTTCGACATTTCCAAGTCTGGGACTTGGTGCTTCGAAAGGTTACCTTGCACACCAAGAACCCCAACGAAGGAAAGCTAGGTCCGAACTGGGAGGGCCCGTACAAGGTAACCGGTATAACGGGCAAAGGATCGTACCAATTGGAATCAATGGACGGGCAGCGTCTGCGCAACAACTGGAACGTGGCCCATCTAAAGAGATACTACTGCTAAGGTATGGCCCGTACTCTCTCATTGACTTTTCTCTTTTGCAGGGGGTCGAGAACGGGAGAAAAATAGAATTTAGGTCTGAAAACACGTGTTGCACTCTTTTCCTTGGTGCGGTTTTGTCCCAAAAAGGGTTTTCCGACAAGGTTTTTAATGAGGCAACAAGTACAACGTGTTACTGAACAAACAAGAAGAACATAACAACACTCACGCGACCTAAAAAGCTCGGATCAGTGCTGGGGGAATACTATGCCCATACCGAACAAGACACCGATCAAAGTAGACGGGGAGACTCAACATTTGCTACGGCAAAACAAAGGCCCGGCCACCGGCCATAGCCTTCAATGTAAGGACCAAACGATCATAATGAATCGTGTCCCATCCGATATTTGCTACGGAAAAACAAAGACCCGGCCACCGGCCATAGCCTTCAATGTAAGGACCAAACGATCATAACGAATCGTGTCCTACCCGATATTTGCTACGGCGAAACAAAGGACCGGTCACCGGCCACAACTTTCGATGTAAGGACCAAACGATCATAGTGAATCGTGTCCCATTTTTACACTTGCTACGACAAAAGAAGAAAGAGTCAAAACTCTCATATGAACAAACGTTTTGCAAAATCAAAATTGTCAAAATTTACTAAAGTTAGCAGCTTTTACTAAGGCCGAAACTCGGCAAAGGCAACTGGCCAAAATTTGACAAACTCCCCAAAGGGGGGCTGCCACATCAAAAACTTTGCTAGCCAAGGCTGAAAAGACACCGGTTCTAAAATACAGCCGAAGAAAAATATCGGCTCTAATAAGACGCTCCTCGAACATTCGGAGATGACGGAACTGATGGATGAATCAACGACTACGAGTCACCTCGTCCCAAAACGGACCAGCAATAAACAGCAAAAATAAGGACAAACAGTCAAAACGAGGAAGCAGAAAGATGCACTTTTCATTTATACAACGAAAGATTCTTTACATCAAAAGAAGAACAAAGCACTATGAAAACAAAAATACCAAAGTACTGGCCCTATGCTACCCGGCACGACTAGAAGAGGATGAATGCTCGGACTCGGTCTGCTCGGAGTCGTCTGACGCGGACCCGAGGGCAAGGTTAGCCTCCTTCTCCATTCCTTTAGCTTCAAGTATCAGGGCCGGAAGATCCTCCAGACCGAGCTCAGCTTGCTCGAGAGTAAGACGCCGAGACTTCCATTTCTAATATTCAGCGACAATAGCGGTATGAGCCTCGGCCGCCTCCACACTTTTCCAAGCTTCCTCCAAATCGGCCTCAGCCTTGGCCAGTTTGGTTTCCAAATGAGCTCGGTTCCTCTCAAGATCATCCCTCGTAAGATTGGCCGCATCCAGCTCGACCTTAAGGGTATCATTAGCGTTAATCGCCTCCTCAAGTTTAGTTCTAAGGCCCTCGCATATCCGAGCCCGCTCCTCGACTTTCTCTTCGAGTACCCTGCTACGCTCGTTGAACAAAGCAGCCTCAGACTCAAGCTGCCGGTTCCTCTCAGTCAAGCCCGTAGCATCAGCCTTCACCGAGTCAAGTTCTCCCCGAAGTTGGAAAACCGTGGTCTCGAGTTCATCTAACCACAAAGAAAATTGGGTTTTATCCCGGCAAAGGCCGATCTTCTCGGCCTCGAGGCTCCGATTGTAATCAGTCACAACGGCCAGATCACTCTTCAATCGACGGTTTTCGTCCTTACCCGCATCAAGCTCGGGGCGGAGGTTGGCCAGCATGACCGCCCGGTTTAATTCTTCTTCCTTCTCCCGAAGAAGGTGTTGGTATTTTTCTGTCTCTCGGCCCTGAGCATCGAGTTGGCCCCGAAGATCGTCTATCTCATGTCGGGCACGGATGAAAGCCTCATTGACCAGCACCACACTCTGCAGATGAAACAAACCAAAAGACTTAGGCAAGGAAAGGATGACATTCTCGAAATGAAATGTATAAGAGGGGCTAAGAATCTTACCCGGTTGCCCGCGTGCATGCCCTCGTTAATAAGGCATTCCCAAGTAACCCCGGTCATTTTGCGTCTGTCCGAATCTGATACAAGGGGACGCAAATAGCTCGCTATGCCCACCGGACGTGATAGGAAGCTGCAGTCCTCGGGGACGGTGACCATTGCTGATCGGGTTCTCCTTGACTCCACGCTCGGGGCTGGGAAAATGTTCACCAAGCTATCCCTGGCACCGGAATCGGAGGCCCGATAAGCCGGCCTCGTGGCTCGAGGGATAGGAAGGTAACCGAATCCCGCTGCTTCACAGGACGCGGGGGGAGTTCTCGAGAATATATCGTCAAACTCATCCACCCGCGTAGCCGGGGCAGATGAACTTGGAGCATCCTCGACAAATTCGGCAAAGGCCGAGGGCTCCACAGTTGTAGCGGGCTCGTGCTCGGGAGACGGACGCGCGCCTATGGGGGGTTTCGATCTCCAGTACTGGTTCGGTCCTTTTTTCCGTTTCAACAGCAACCGCTTCCCCGGACCTCTTTCTTGAAGGGGAGCATCTTCCGAAGAAGTTTCACCTGAAATGTCGACAAAGTCAATCGACCGAAGAGGAGCTGGTGAAAGTATTTCTTCCGCACCTGGATGGGGAGCAGGAACCAAGAGGCCTTCGCCAATGGAAGGAAGGGGCGGAACGGAGATCGCCTCTTCCGGTATTGAAGCCACGGTGGGGACGGAGCCGACCTTTCGAACAATGATGTCGAGCTCTGCCTCTTCCCTCGAGGGGCGGGCAACGCTCCTTGCTTTCTTTCCTTTCGGTGTCTGCCCCTTATCGGAAGGCCGCTTCCTTTTTGCTGCCTCGGAGAGGACGCGGGAGGAGCCTGCTGTGTCAAATTCGGGCGCCGATGCTGATGGGGCGGTTGTTGACACCCAATTTTGTCCCACCTCTCCTCCGAAATACCTATTTACGCTTCTAACATTTTTGGAAAAAATTAAGAAATATATATTGTACTTTTACTATAATTATCATCTTTATTAATACCAGCATTTCATTACTCTTACTACCGTTATCATTATTATTATTAATCATTATTATTATTATTATTATTATTATTATTATCATTATTATTATTATTAATTATTATTATTATTATCATTATTAATTATTATTATTATTATTATCAAATTATTACTATTATTACTACTAACTGTTATTAATTATTATTATTCTTATTATTACCATTATCATCGTCACTATTAGTATTGTCATTATTATTATTATTATTATTATTATTATTATTATTATTATTATTATTATTATTATTATTATCATTATCATTAGCATTTATTACCGTTATTCGTTACTGCGTTTCAGCATTTACCACCTTCTGCATACGCATCGCGTTTTTTATTCCGCACAATCAAATGATAGCGTTTACTTATTGTTAAAATATTATTTCACGGCTATTACAACATCATATAATTTTATTACCCGAGTCCTAATAATTACATATTTTGTATTAGGTAATATTTTGTCACACTCAGTATATGTTTAGTTAAAATAGGCCTTTTATTTAAAATTAGAAGTCAAACTATTCTTTGCACTCAGTCCGTATTTTTTGATTTATCGGACCCCAAATCAAAGTCCAATCAACTCATAAATATTTTGGACCATCCCATATTTCGACCCCAATTTTAGACCGGTCCATGTTTTAATTCACTAGCCCATTCATGTAATACCCAACCCAAAAGAAATTGACTCAGTCCACAAATGGACCGGGTCCGACCCATCCCTGTTCGAGATAAGGGAAACCCCTAGGGGTTTCCCTTCATTTCCTTTTCCTCCTCCGCCGCACACATCCCTCACGCTCTCTCCTTCTCTCTCCCCATCGCCTCCCTCTGGTCCCCCACGTTACCCCCACTTCTCTTCTCCCTCCTCACGCCCATACCTCTGTCACTTCATTCCTTCCTGTCCCCCACGCCTCTGCCACCTTCACGTTGAAGATCTGTTGAGATTCCAACGGATCCATTTTTTTTATTATTCATTTTTGAAAACTTAGATAATTCAAAATCCCACCCAATTTTCAGATTTTGAAACCCAAACAAACCCTAGAAATTCCCCTATAAATAGGAGTTTCGGAATCCATTAGAAGAGGTCTGTTTTTTTGAGTCATGAAATTCCCCAAGAACTAAGTTCTGAGCCGCGCCAAATCCCCTTAAAATTTTTTGAGTCCTTTTGCCTGAAAAAATTCCATAGAAATTGAAAGCTTTTTGTTTTGTCACAAAAAATCCCCTAAGCAAAAATTTTGATTTTTATCAGTCTTTTTTATTTCTAGGAATTGAGTTTTGAAGTGTTCGAGTGTAGATCGAAGATCCGTACCCACTTCGCTGCACCCGAAGAAGGTTAGTCAGCTTCCCTCTTTAGCATATTTTGGCCTTTTATTTGTATTTTGTTTATATGTGTTAAGTTGATTAGCTATGACAATCGTTAGCATAAATTAGGCAGATATTGTTAAGTGCTCGCCTTGTTTGGTTGTGTCGTCCTAATTGTTAATTTTAGTCATGGTTAAAGAGAAAATTTAAATATCAGTTTAGGTCCTTGATTTAAGCATGTTAAATGATTAGTTTAAATCAGCGTTATGCCTGTTTTAGCTCATGCTCCATATGTTGCCTGTTTCTCTCGTTATTTCAGCATTTAACTCCTCCTAATCTTATTGCTGTCTATTATGAGTTTATGCCAGTTTCGGAATATGAGTGGACTAAATCTTTGGTTTAATTAGGTTTTTTGCTTAATCTTATTTTATTTTACCATTTTTTAGTTTAGTAGTTTGGTTATGGGTCAGTATGAACTATACTAATAGGATATCATTAATGTCTCTATGCTAGGCTATAAGCTGATTTTGATAAGGTTTAGTGTTGGCCTGAGCTTATTTTAGTTCATATATTCTTCAGCAAAAAAAAAAAAAAAATAGGATTAAAATGATATCAACAAGTCTAAATAGGATCAATAAGGATATGAACTCAACTTCAATTAGTGTATAAATATATAGGGTCTCTGGTTTAAAGGATCTGAGCTTTAAATGTTTCCTGTTTGTACCTTTGTCTGCACCTTGCTTCATCAGAACTTACTCTCAATGAGCATCTACTCATCTGCATATGGCATGACCTCACTTGCATCATGATCTGGGTGCAATTGGTTAACATATATGTCTTTCTTTTGCTTCACTGCATATATGTATTAGATACCTTTCCCATCTGTTTTGTACCCTCCATGCAATGCCTTGACTTCATTAGCCTACTGAGCCATCATGTGACTAGTCTAAGATCTGTTTTTTTTTTTTGGCAAAGGGATTTGCTAGCTAAATAAAATGTGCTGTGTTATTGTCTCATCAGTGTCAAAATGTGTTCTATGTGCTTTATATGCTTGTTAGTTAACTGCTAGATTAGTCTAGCAGCTATTATTGTTAATAGATATTATGATAGTTTCTGCTTGGTTTAGGCTTATGAAGTTTCATCTATGTCCAGCATATGAATTAGTTGGATAGTTAGCCTTAATGTGGTCCTTCGAGGCAGTTTTGTTGTTATGTTGCTTGTAAACTACCTGGTTGGGCATCTCATGGTTAAAATACTGAAATGATTGATTTAATTTTGCTTGCACTCATATGGAATGAGTAGTGGATAATTTAGTTCTATCACACCCCATCTTGCTTAAATTTCTTAAACTGCTGGCCTGCCTCTCTGCCATCCATGTATATTTACCTTGACTTAGGGTTGTTAATGTAGCATCACCTCTTTAAGAAACCTCTAAGCAGGTCTCACTCGAATCCTGTGTTAGCATTAAGAGTCTACTGTCTTGCAGCAGCTGTGAAATGTAATGTTTGTTCTTTGTTTTACCTCATTTGTGATATAAGGAAAATGATCTTATAATAGTCTTTTGACCCTGATTCAAAATCTTCTATTGGTTATGTATAGGAAGGGTTCTAAAACCATGCTTGAATCATTTTAGGTTAGCCTATAATTATCTCTATGTTGTCTGCATGTTGGAAGGAGTTTAGATTTTAGTACATTCTCTCTGTGCAAAAAAAAAAAAAAAAAAGAGAGAGAAAGGGATCTGGAGATATTTCCTTTTATTTTCTTTTGAACTTGACTATGCTTATGTGTAAGACCTGAGAAGACTGAGCATGTTGATTATACCATGTGTCTATAATTGTTGGTCCTTTATGTTATGCCATGAATAGAGTGTAGAGTAAGTCTATAAGTGTGAGCTTGCAGTTGTTGAAAGTTCCAAATGCTGTTGGATGTGTCCAAAATGTATGTCCTTGAATCATGACAGTCCTTTGCTAAGTTCTGTAATTTCAATTACATGACTTGTTTTCTTTATGTTAGAATGGGGCTGGAAACATCTCTAAATGCTTTCTGAATCTTGCTTGATTTCTACTCCTTGTTGACAATGGTCTGATCCTGAATATGCATATAGTTGTGTCCTTCCATGTATGATCCTGCCTCCTTGCATCTTAGCTTGCCTGCTCATGCTTATTTGCGTATTTATACAATACTTCATCTGAAATAATTCTTCACATGCATTCAGTCATTACACAATACTTTACCAAGACCTCTGTGTGACTCTGTTTTGGGCTGTGCAGTATGTGCTATAAATCTTGCTAATTGGTCCAGAATTCTGGGTCTTAGAATGCAAATGGAGTTTTTTTTTTTTTTTAGAGTTTGTTTTCTTCCGATTGCGAAACATGGTATCCATGAACTTCATTGGATAATCTGAGGAACTTGCACATGTTGGGGGTCTTATTTTGGTTGAAGTATGATCAAAATATACCATGCAACACTTATGTAAATCTGTCTGTTCTTTTATTGGAAAGGACCTTAAATCAATTGTGTGCAATGCATGTCTGTATCATTTGTTCAAAAGGGGATCTCAAGGTCTACTAATCTGCTCATTTGTATTCTGCCTATATACTGCTTTTTAATATTTTAGTGGTCATGTACTGCTTTCTGCCTACATATTGCTTTCTGATTTGTCTCATTTTATTGGTCAAGATGTCTAGATGTTGATGTTCTAGTTTCCAGCTAACAGAATCTGTCTGTTTATGTCCAGATTCCGTTCAGTTATTTTCAGTCTTTATTAGTATTTATGTGTTTCACGTAAGTTTGTACAATGATGAATAGGGTAATTAATAATGATATATGACGTGTTAAATGATAGAACTAGATGCTTCGTAAGTTTACATGCCTATTTTGCTGAGATGCAAACTGCGTATATTAAAGGTATATCAAATATACCAGGTGCGTACAGAGCTCTGTATACCCGTGGTATATATGAATTATATATCCAGCGTATATATGGTATATCTTTCGATTATATCATAATGCTCCTACCCTTGTCTAGTTTAGTCATATCATGTCGTGCTTATTCTCCTGTTATTAATTTAGTTTGTCCTATAATTTTGATATTGGATTTTATGTTCCTTTGCTTGATTGTTTTGTCCTATGTCAGTGGAAAGTATGTTCTTACTGCTTTTGTGGCAGCAGGCCTAATTGTTAGTCATGCTTGGGATTTCAATATTGACCTTCTACGCATCCTTATGAATGTATATACATAAGATATACCAAAATATATACAGTATATATACCGTCTATTGATCTGTTTTGAGTTTAATTTTTACATGTTTAACCTCATTCGTTGATCAGTTACTAATCCTTTTCCTTTCGTCTTATGCATGATCACCGCATACGAGTCCGAGGGACTCGTTTTTCTCCTGCATTCGCTATTGGGCTAAGCCCAACGCAATCTTCTCGAGTCAGCCCCATCAACTACATAAAAATGATTCTGGGCCGAAGCCCATACAGCAGTCTAATCTGTAGCAATATATAAAGGAAATCTATTGGGCCAAAGCCCAACAGCATGAATAGTTCGCAGCAGTTGGGCCTAGAAAATGGGCCGACCCATTCCAATATTCATCCCTCTATTCTATTTTCCTCTTGTGCATTTAATTTGCCTTGTATGACTAACATTTTACTTTGTTTCATTTTCTTGGCTTAGATGAATTCTAGCAAAATTTAGTGAGTTAGCTTTAGTAATGGGTAGTTAGCTTAAGGAAGACTAACATTAATGCCATAAATTTTTGCTATCTTCTTTTCATGTTAAATTATCTAAATATTCATTTCAGAATAATTGATTTACAAAGTGGCATGGCTTTATATTTCCAAGTAAAGGAAATCATATTTTATCCTTACTATGATATACATTTCATAACACCACTAACACGCAAACATAAGCTCAAATACATTTTATAAATAATTCTCACACATATTTTAAAGTATAATAATAAAAGGGATAAAGAAAACTCACCTTAGCTATTTTGATATACTCCCAAACGGCAAAATCAATTAATATCTCATCATTTGAGTTGTTTTAAATATTTGTCAAAATATTGCATAAACTCGCATTTTCTTCTATTTATATGCAAATTATCATATTTGCAAATCTTATTTTTAAATAGCATTACTATACTTCTATTTGAAACATTGGCAACATTTACAAGCTTTTATTTTAATAGCATTTTTAAATCTCCTTTATGCAAGTTATTATATTTTCTACAAGCCTTATTTTATTTTTTCGTGTAAAATCCTAACAATATTTATAAGTCTTATTTTAAATAGCATTTAAAATCTTCTTTTATGCAAATTATCATACTCTTCTAAATTTTATTTTAAGTAACATTCTTATATTTTCTTAAAACCTTAGTAACACTTGGCCCTTTTCTTAAAATCTGAAGCATCTTGTTTAGCTTTAATTAACTAACCTAAGTTTGGACGGATAACCGTAAGTTAACGGATTCCAAAGGATGCCTAACCCCTTCCCTTTAGGATAATATAGAACCCTTACCTAGAATCACACTGGTTAAGCAGACTATTAACGGAGGTTTAGTTAGCTTTACCTTAGTTAATAATTAGGTGCCCTAATTCACCTTAAAATCAATTAGGTGGCGACTCCTTAAAACAAAGCAAAATAAGAATCTCCAATATGTTGTACTTCTACTTTAACCCGGTTAAAATGGGGTATAACAGCGGTCCCCGATTCCGACCTGGGGGCTACCGAGCCCTTAGGCAAACCTGAAAACATGAGAGGTTAGCAGAAACCAGAGGGCGAAACGAGTAAAAGAAGAATACGGTAGGATAAGAATAGAGGGTTACCGTGATTTTGGGCAATCCATCGGCCATGGGACAAGTGGGCCCATGTCCGGTCTTCATAGGGATGCTGGGCGAGAAGCACTGTGACCCAGTCGTTCAAATCCCGGATGACCGGAGGAACGTACCCATTGGCTAGCAAAAGTAAAGAATTTCAAGGAATAATCAAAATTTGACAAAGCAATGCCAAAGCAATTATTCGGGGCTTGGAACTTACGCTTGTTATTCCATTTCTCCGGGAAAGGCATATGCTCGGCCGGAATTATGTCCTCGGTCTTCACCCGGACAAATCGCTCCAACCATCCCCGGTCTTTGTCTTCGTCCATTTTCGCAAAAAAAGGATTCCGGCTGCGCTTGGCCAGTTTCATTACGCCACCCCGGAACATCCTCGGGGAGTATAGGCGTATGAGGTGGGCTAGTGTGAACTCCTTCTCGGCATTGTTGGCCAATGACCGGAGACACGCTACGACCCTCCAAACATTTGGGCCAATCTGGGCCAGTGTAACGCCGTAGGTGCGACACATGTCGAGAATGACCGGATCCACCGGAGGGTTTAGTCTAAGAGTGAAGGGGTATGTGTAAACGTACAAAAACCCTTCACGGTGGTCGGTAACAGATTCATCAAGTCCGGGAGCGAAGACCCGAACAGGACGGGTGTCCCACCCGCAATCGGCCCGGACTGTGTCAAGCTTCTCTTCGATGACGGATGAGGGATACCGCCTCACGTCGTATCCCCTGTCTAAAACGGAGGAAGGCTTTTCGACCTCAAGGTCTTTGTTGAAATTAAACTTGGCCGGTATGATATCCGATGCAGTGGGCTCGAATTTAACCGGGGACGCAGGCTCGGCTCCCGAGGACGATATCAATGGGGCATCATGGGAAGTCGATTCGGACATCCTGAAAATATGAAAGAAAGAAGGCCGAAGAGAGGGATTTAAGAAGAACGAAGGAACTGGTGGTTCAAATAGAAGGCAAAATTGAAACAGCAACGCTCGAACAAAGGATACTCGACAGCAGCAGTGATGAGGTTGACTCCCGTGCACACGATATGAAGCAACAGATCAATAGGGAGACCAGATTTCAAGTTAGGTTGTGTGTTGAGCAAGAAGAAAGAAGAACACAGAATTGGAGTAGGGTTAAAGAGGAGGCAAAAACGTGAAAATGGCAAAATAAAGGGGTAGAAGGCCTTATATAGGCATGCTAGGGGAGGAACGGCTCCCGAGGACGGCCAATCAGATGGCGCCACGTGCCCCATCATTAATTTGAAACGACTCGAAACGACGTGAAAAAGGCGGTTGACAGAAGCGGACCACCAGTGTTGAGACACGTGGCAGGTAAGGGGCATGCGTTACGCGCTCGTTCCCGCCAAAATACGAAGGTGAGGTCGGGATGAGAGAGCCACCGATTTAGGAACTTATCCACTCCCCGTTACTCCGATAGATCGGGGATCCGGGGAGTGGAGGGGCTATCTGTATACGGTGAAAATCGGATATGAACCAGAACGGTGATAAGGTAAATTGGTGATGGAAAAAGAGCGAGAACATACCGGATGCTGTTCAGTCCTACCCGGAGAAGGCATCTGTACCGGAGCCAAACGAGTTTGTCTTCTCCGTCATCGAAACGGCCAAGTCTGCTGATCCGAGCGTCTGTGGCCGTTGCCCCGAATAGCCGTTTGACCGAATATCCGTTTGACCAAATGGCCGTTGGACCGGGTGGCCGTTGGTCCGCGTAACCGTCGCCTGCGGGCCCCGCACCAGTGGCGTGCTGTCATAGTCAACTACCTACCATGCGTGTGTCAGACGGCGCCGCCAGTCTAATCCCACCAAATCCGTGCAAGGCTGTCATTGTCATGATTATTTTATTAGTCTTCATTTGTATGAGATCCAGAAGGTGGCACTATAAATAGGGCATGTCCTCCTTCCTTAGGGGGGTTGGTTCCTACATTTTTCCAAGAACACTTGTAATAGAATAGCCCATATATACAATCTTTCCTTCAATTTCTGATCCGTCCACGACCGTTTTGTTCATGTTTTTAGCATATTTAATCCATCAAGCCTTCTACGCTGTTCATAAGTATTTGTGTTCGTAAACAAACCGCCATCATTAGCCATTTCATTAAAGAACTCTTGCATATATATTTTCTCTATCTCATATATATATTAAGACCCAAGCACATATCCTATACCCGCTTACAAATTCAATTGATTATCCGATTTCGGGGTAAACAGTATCTGCTTACTGTATAAAAGGATCTGTTTGTATTCTAAGCTAAATTCTATGACTACTTGGTTTCTGGATGATTTACTGGAGTAATAATCTACTTGGCCTATAATGGAAAGGCCATTAATGATCGAATAATTTAGGTGCCGAAAAGCAGTAAGATTTTCTAGCTAATTTTTGCAACTATTGGTTTGTGGAATATGCTTCGATCACCTTAGTATTAATTCGGCGCACAAATCGACTCTAAATTCCATGAGATTCTCAGTGACAGTGATATTTTTGAGTGTGATTTGACAATATCTTGCGGAAATTAGCTGGACTTGGGCCTACAAGTCTGCCACTAATAATTGTTGTTTTACGGAAAAAAAGAAACATTTCTTTTTATTTCAGTGATTTCAAGATGACTAATATAGTAGAAGAAAAAGTACAATCATGTCAAATAATTGTAGATTTAGTTTTATGCAGTTTCTTCACGTGGTTTCGAGTGAAAATAATCATCTTGTATGCTCGTTTTATAGAATTATCTTGTATGCTCGTTTTATGGCAATGCTATCAACTTGGTCATTAGTGTTGCGGTCAGGGGCGGATCTACAGTAGTGGGTGTGGGTTCTGAAGAACCCACATCCGCTAACGTAGGTCCTATTATTATACTGAAAAATATAGTAAAATATAAGTATTTTAAGTTTGAAACCCATAAGTAAATGATTGTGTGGTTTAATGGCAAAGAGGGAAAACCTGGGACTCTAATCGTCCAACAGTGCACGGAATCTATTCCCACTGGACTCTCTTTTTAAGTTCAATTTTGCTCTTCTTTTTTTCCCAGCAAAACGCAAGCACACCACTAACTCAAACCCACGTTTTTCTCTCTTATCTTTTGGTTTGCCCATCATTTCCTTTGTTAATCTGCTTTTGATTTTTTGACATTACACTGGATATATTGTTATTGTTGTAATTTATTTTTTTGAAACGCACAACGTTAAAATCCTGGATCCGCCTCTGGTTGTGGCTATAATGAAGAATGTGGACTCTTTATTTGTATTCGATTTAACTAGGCTCCCACTATGTGCGGACTCCCGCTATGTACGGAGTTGGGGAAGGGCTGGACAGCAAAGGGTCTATTATACGCAGTCTTACCTTGCATTTCTGAAAGAGACTGTTTCCACGGCTTGAACTTGTGACTTCCTGGTCACATCACACATGCAACAACTTTACCAGTTATGCCAAGACTCCTCCTTCAAATTATATACCTATAAGTAGCAGGTTATCTGTTTTATTTTCGGATTAGCAAATCGTGTTTGTTATAAACAATTGTATGTTGTTATTAATAACTTAACCTGATGGTATAAAATGTTAGTGCACAAGACCTAAATTCCTTTACTCCCTTATTTCCAAATTAAATATTTAATGTGCAACTTTTTTGGTATTCGTCAAGAAAGGAGCATCAGGGCAACATGTTGATCTTTTAACTTTTGTTAAACGCAGTAAAGACTATTTTTATGCAAAAGAGTGGAAGTGAGTTCGTATTCTTTTACATGGAATATTTTATATTTGGAAATGTGATTCCTCAGGCAAATAAACACAATTTTGACCCTAACTGAAAAGAAAAATCATTAACTTGAAATGAAAGGAGATCAAAAAGATGAGACGCAACAAGTTACTTATTACTATTTGTTCTTAGAAAAGTAAATTAAGTTATTCGATTCCCCTAAGTGTTATTTCAGCAGAAAAAGATTATAACAAAATAGTTATCTCTTTAGGAATTCAAGATAATAGAAATAATTAGTAATTATTTTCAATTATCCCTTTATATTAAAAAAATTACTACTTTTTAGTAGTTCTCAATTCTCAACAAACATCTTATTGATTTATAAAAGCTTCAAGGTAAAGCTTTCAGACTTATACAGTATGGCCGACTCTTTTATAATAGGCTTGCTTTTTGAAAAAATAGTCATACTATACGCCAGCATTAATGAGATTGATAACGATTGGTGAACTGCTGAGCCCAGCCTACTTTCTTTGGATTACTATTAGCCCTATGTTATGTTCCCTACACATTTCATTTTCATGTTGTAAACACTCTTAATTTCAACCTTAACAGTGACAGCTGCCAAACAAAACCTTGACAGAACTAGTAGCATTGTAGGGGTTGGCAAGCCAAAGTCACCAGTTTGTTTCAAAAGAACTTCATATTTTTGACTATTAAATGTAAACTTTGATGTCTACTAAGCTGATGCTAAACCTGTCAAGTGGGCCGGGCAGGGCCGTTTAAAAGTGGGCCCACGGGGCTGGGTCGGGTAGGGTTGGGGAGGGAAAGGGGTGTCCGGCCCAGCTCCTACCCGGATAGGGGTACCCCGCGGGCTAACCGGCCCGGGCCAAGTTTTAGTTTTATTTTTAAAAAAAAATTCTAATACTAAAATAGACATTTACATTTACTAATAATAATAAAATTAACATTTACATCTAATGATAAATTTGCTAAATTGAAAAAAAAAAAAAATTGTTGTTCAATTAAAGAAGCTAGTTGTTGTAAATGCAGTCCAGCTTCCAACAGATCAAACTTCAAACTGTAGTATTACAAATCTATATGCTCTGTATAATAGTTGATAATTGTTATATGACGTATGATTTATTTGGCTATTAGTTGATAATTTTAGCTTCTTTTTTTTTTAAAATTGAAGTGGGTCGGTGCCCCGGTGGGCCATTACCCAGGCTCACTGGTGGGCTGGGCTAACGGGCTGTCCACCTTCTCTGGCCCAACCCCCTAATAAATTCAACCTAGCCCAGCCTCTTACCCCTCTTAGCCGAGTCCGTGCCGGGTCGATGTTGGGCCGGGTCCGGCCCGACCCACTTGACAGGCTTATGCTACTGATAAAGAGTGGGGACATCCCAAAAACAGTGATGTGTTTGTTCAATTGCAAGTACATATGAAAATGTTGACTTATGGGCTAGCCTATTGAACCAACTTGTTTGAAACCTAGAGTGACCATCAAAGGCGGGTTCATGATTTTAAGTCGGCGAGTCTTACGTACTACTGTATTCGATGAAGTACATCTACTATATGCATGTAAAAGAAAAAAATTATCGTTGTATATACAATATAATTTTCTGCAAAGGGAATTCAAATGAATCCCCTTCCGCCCCTCTAGTTGTGCCCACTACCCACCACTCCTCTGTGATATTTGATATGATGTTCAATGAATATCTACTTTTTGAATTTTTTTTTTTAACTTACATGTAAAAGCTTGAACTAGAACTCACACCCACTGTTGAAGGCTACATTTGCCATTGACAGATATTCATGTTTCCCCCACTTTCTTCCACACAAAATTTGCAGTATTGAAATTCATCATGCAATTATCAATTATCACAAATCATGCAAATTGGCCAAACGCGGCTATGCTGACGTGGTAAAAGCTCTTATCGCTGCAGTTGCAGCGGGGAATGCCCTTACTCCTTCAAATGTATCTGCTGGTGACTTCGCTATGGATGCTGGTCATTAGGAAGCCTTTGACGTTCCTTCTCAATTCCGGTAATGCTTACTTTTAAACGTCGTATTCTCTTTCTTATGTTTTATATTTGGCTATTGGCTATACATTACACGCATCATTGTTGTTTTCTGCTGTAAAAGTATGTCTTTCTCTAATTCTCTAACACTCTGTTTGGATGGTTGTTACATATTATTTTATAATGTATCGTATTATATTATATTGTATTGTGTTATTTGTGTTGTATGGTACTGTATTGTTTGATGAATACAACACGTTTGGATAGATTGTATCATTTTCTGTCACTATATAATGTCACATTTCAGAAATTTGAAGGATAGAACTACAAGAAAAGTAGGTTACGAAATAGAGCTACTATAAAAAAAGTAGAGTAAATGATAAAATAAGATTATTAGATAATAAATAAAGAAAAAATGAGAAAGAATTAAAAAAGGTAACGACACGATCATACCAAATCAGTTGTTACACAAAATGAGACTTTTCGTTACATAACCATGGATTTAACTATACCTTACAATAAAATTTAAATAACAATCAAAACAAACATTGTATTTAAATTAAACTAACAACGCAATACAATAGGTAACAACCATCCAAACAAGCTATAATGAGGTATAAAAAAATATATTCCCAGCGAAAATGTTGTATTACTAATGCAAAGTCGGGTTACTACTGTGCATCAATAATATAACTCTGTGTTGTTAATACAATGTATGACTTCCTATATGAAACTCCACATAAGTAATAACAGCATCATTTTTTAGAAAATTTATGTATTATTCTCTATGCGAAGTAGAATGTGGAATTATAGTATGTCCATTAGAAATACCTGGATAAGATGACTTACATCGCAAAAATATTCTTAATGTGAGGGGATTTGTTTTGGTATCACATTTCCTGCATAACGATCTCTGTGTTGTTATCTAATGCATGATAATTCATGTACTAATTCGGAAGGAAACAGCCTGTTATTCTATCTTATTTTTAGCTGTATAATTCCTCTCGTTTTAAGCATAGGGATATATGTACTCTCTTCATTCCAGAGGCCTAGCTTGGGGAAAAAAAGGAGGGCTAATTCGGTTCGGATAGACTTCATTCAAGAACGTCAGAATTTTATATGATGATGTTTTACTAATCACATCGTTTAAGACATTAGTTGACGTTTATATTTTATTACTGCTAGCGGAAGAATATAGTTAAGTATTGGTCGAAAAATTAGTGATGAAGAATGTTATCAGTGGGATGGCGTATACTGGAACATCACAAATGGAAAAAGTGTCATATAACTGGGGACAGAAGGACTGGTTCATATATCATGCAGAAAATAACATTCAAAAGTTCAGCTTAAAAAAAATAAAACAACATTCAAAAGTAAATAATTTATCACTAATTTTTAATTATATTATTGCAATTATTGTTTGTCTTGTTCCCCAACACGCCTAGGAGGCAACGTTATATTAAAATTTGAAATTTGCAGTGAAAAAGCTAGTACTAAAAAGGGCGACTGAAGCAATTAGTCTTTCAACAAAAATCCGAGGTTGTTTAGTTTAATATTACTGATTAAGCATGTTCATTGTTCAATATATAGCAATACAGGCAGAATTAATTCTTGGAACAATTGCAAGGAAGGAAAATGCTACGGGGAACTCAGACGGGGACTATTTAGACAATAGAGTTACTTTCAGTCAAGATAAGATTATGGACTCTGATGGTAAGGCTATTATGATGGCTTGGGAGAAGCCATTGATGGAAGCCCACGCGAAGGCTGTCTGCTCAAATGGTGGCCACATACTGAATACTGGATTTGGCATGGGCCTCGTTGATACCGCCATACAGCAGTATGCACCTTTATCACACTATTGTTGAAACTCATCGAGAGGTCTATGATCGTATGATACGTGCTCGTGATGGGAATAAAATAGACCCGCAAAAATAATATTCACGGTATTAGTGATAAACGCGGAACACTAACTTATGGTTAAATCAGCAAGAATAAAATGCAGCAATAATGACACCAAGATTTTATGTGGAAACCCTTCTGAATAAGGGAAAAACCACGGCCAAGAGGAGCAGCTGATATCACTATAGAGGAATTTTACACTGTGTAGTAACGAGTACAAATACTCCTAAGACCACTACACCCACAAAAGAAATAACACTCTTTTGATTTCCCACCTTACTACAATATCACTCACACTCTATTTTTCTTCACAGACTATTTTCTCACAGTCTATGGAACACCTCACTTTGCTCTCACTCAGATGTATTGTCTGAGATTTTGGTGTGTATAGCAAATGATCTTGGTGTTGATACAAATGAACCATAAGCCGCCTATTTATAGGAATGAATTTCCTATGATGAGGTAAGCGCTTACATCACAACTATGATGAGCTAAGCGCTTACATCACGACTAAGATGAGGTAAGCGCTTACATCACGGCTATGTGAACAAAAGAATTGACTTGTTGGCCAATCCCACAATTGCTACCAATGTGATTTTGTCAAAGGAAGAAAAATCTTCCTTTCTTAAAATATGGGATAGAGGACTGGACCCCACAAATCTCCCCCTCCAGTCCCATTCACCTGAAGGAGGGTACACTGGCTTCTAATTTGAGTGCATGCCGACAAATTCTTTGCACGATTCGAACTTGTCTCTCGGTACCACCTTGGTCAGCATATCTGATAGTGCGACACACTTCTGCAACTTCGACTGCCATGGTATAGCTCCCCCTGAGCTTCCTCTTAGATACCTGAGTATCCACTTCATAGCTTCCCAATGCTCTTTCCCTGGATTTTCGAGAAATCTGCTAACAACACCGACTGCATGAGCAATATCTGGTCGAGTGCATACCATTGCATACATCTTGTTGGTACGAGTTTTTCGAGCATACAAACTTTCAAGATGCTCCCATAGGGTCCGAGCATGTGTCTCTCCAGAAATATGGTTCAACACATTATCGTCAACCCACTGTCTAATAAAGCCGCAAACCTGCCGATGCAACAAATTCCACTCTTCATCTGATTTATTATCAGGCTTTTTATTGGCAAAGACAGGTTGATGAAAATTCTTGACATAGAGTAAATCTTCCATTTTGCCCTTCCAAATGGCATAATTTACGCCACTCAATGTAACCATTCTACTAGTGTTGGCTTCCATCGTTTATCACAAATACAAATACTATTTTATTCGAAGACCAAAGTAATTCTTTTCTGATGTGGAAGTTCAGACTGTGCTGCAACCACAGAGCATACTCAGACAGAACCTTGGCTCTGATACCACTTGATGGGAATAAAATAGACCCGCAAAAATAATATTCACGGTATTAGTGATAAACGCGGAACACTAACTTATGGTTAAATCAGCAAGAATAAAATGCAGCAATAATGACACCAAGATTTTATGTGGAAACCCTTCTGAATAAGGGAAAAACCACGGCCAAGAGGAGCAGCTGATATCACTATAGAGGAATTTTACACTGTGTAGTAACGAGTACAAATACTCCTAAGACCACTACACCCACAAAAGAAATAACACTCTTTTGATTTCCCACCTTACTACAATATCACTCACACTCTATTTTTCTTCACAGACTATTTTCTCACAGTCTATGGAACACCTCACTTTGCTCTCACTCAGATGTATTGTCTGAGATTTTGGTGTGTATAGCAAATGATCTTGGTGTTGATACAAATGAACCATAAGCCGCCTATTTATAGGAATGAATTTCCTATGATGAGGTAAGCGCTTACATCACAACTATGATGAGCTAAGCGCTTACATCACGACTAAGATGAGGTAAGCGCTTACATCACGGCTATGTGAACAAAAGAATTGACTTGTTGGCCAATCCCACAATTGCTACCAATGTGATTTTGTCAAAGGAAGAAAAATCTTCCTTTCTTAAAATATGGGATAGAGGACTGGACCCCACAGCTCGTTGGGGTGCCCAGGAGAATGTGAAAATCATATTTGGTCAATGGCAAGATGTCATTTCTGAACATGAATCCTATGATGGTAAACGTGCACTTCTACCCTTCTCATTCCTAAAAGGCACAGTTGTACATAAAATTCATTTCCTCTCTTAAAAAAAACTGTGTAGGAGGTAGGGAATCCTTTCTCCTAAATGTTTATCTTCACGAGGGAATAATTTTATTTGGAGATACTTGCTATTGATTTCATCTGCTGATTCTTGCTGTTCCAATGACCCTAATGCCTCACAAACAACAACATACAATGCTTTATAACTTTGCTTGCTAGCAAAAACAATAACTCAAATAATAAGAGGCATACCTGCCAAAATGATCAAAGAGTGCCAATTTGGTTTACTTCTTTAATTTGATGAAGCAAAAAGCTATATTTCCAATGTTGTAATAATCTTACTTATTCTTACATGTCAGTTAATTATTTAACCTCAGGTCTCTTTTGCTAGGTTGAAGTTTAGCATCTATCTGCCGCCTTCTTTTTCCTCAGTTTTGTGATTTTCTCTTATTGTGTATCTAATCTGTTATGCAGGCATATTTTTTGATACTTATGGGGAACATTACGAAGATATGCGGGAACTTCATCAATATCTTCCAAGATTATTGAAGCCTGGTGGTATATATTCTTTTTGAATGGTCTATGTGGAGGTAACCATTTCTTTCATATCGTTTACTGTCAGTTAGTCTCTCTAGAACTTGAGAGTTCGGGATATTCTACGCTGCTGATACCATTACCAGTGACGGATTGTTTAAGTGAATCAGTGTGGGAGGGTGTTAAATAGAAGTACTGGCAGTTAGATACGTATTACTTTCCTGTTTGTCAGTCTATGAGCGAATCAGAGTGATGTTTACGAAGCACCGATTGTGTGGCATCAGATGAATGCCTCCTGCAATCCTCTTCTTTTCTTGTTGTATATTCATTTTGTAACAAATTTTGGTAGTATTTTCCCTATCTTTGATTTTGAGATATTGTTATGCTGCTTATGTTTTCTTAGCAATTGGGATTGTCTGTGTGGATCAATGCATTAAGTGGTTGTTTGGTAGGTAGACAAAATTATTTCAAAATTATAATTCTGTGACTAATTTATTTCATCTCTTGAGACTAATAATCCCAGGATTAATGGGATATTCGATCTTTAAGTTTGGGATGCACTTTATATTTTATTTAGTATAAGATAAATTTATACTTTTTATCAAATATGATATAAAATTAATTTCACAATTAGTGTTGGGATATCTAGCTAACAGCGTGTACCAAACCAACAAAAAAAAAAAAAAAAAAAAAAAAAGAGGGAGTATAGGAGCCCGTTTGGATTGGCTTTTTTGAGTGTTTGGCTAGCCAACTTAAAGTCATTTTGTGCTTAAAATAAGCTCAAAAAATAATTGGGTCAATTTGACTTAGCTTATCTAAAGCAGCTTATAAGCTGAAAACAGCTTACAAGCTAAAAAAAAAAATTAGATTACCCCAACTTATTTTTTTAATTTATAAGCTGCAAACAACTTATAGGCATAAGCCCATCCAAACGGGCTCTAGGTGTTTGACATTTGACACTTTATTTACCATTTCCGTAGCTAACCATTCTCTACAATTATTAAATACATGAGCTTTTTACAAATCCATAAAAAATCTCTTCCTTCCTAGAACCCAAATTGCTCCCCCGCCCAAGCCCCCACACGTTGGAAAAGTTTGATGCTTTTCAAAAGCTAACTATCCTCTACAATTATTACATATTTTTTTCTCAGATTATTTTTAGTATTCTAAAAATATATTCACTTTTACTTATCACTTTTAACATATCAAAAAAATTTCTTTCTATCTATTTTACTCATAATATTAATAATTCATTTCAAATATCCTTCAAATTCATTAAAAGTATGCATTAATAATGGACAATTAAAAATTAACAGGAGAATGCTTTACAAATCCAATAGAAAGCTCTTCTTCCTTCCCAGGACCAAACTGCTTCCCCCCCCCCCCCCCCCCGCCGCAACACACACGAGGACGACGGTGAGAGAGAGAGGGGGGAGGGGGCGTCGAGAAAAGATTTGAATTAGAGAACTGGTTGGTGTATCAGTGAACTCTGACTTATTTCAAAGGTAAATTTTGGACTTATTTTATGACCTCAAGAATCTAACTTCCTTTGAATCCTTTCTCTGCTCTCAACCTTGTTCCTTTGAGAGGAGAAGAGGTTGCATCACGCTCGTTGAACTAATTTGAGCTCTGTTTACTACTAGCTCTGCGAAACCCAACATATTTAGTGAATGTTTGAACCCTCTTAAGTTATACTCTCTCCGTCTCAATTTATGTGATATAATTTGACTAGACATAAAATTTAAGAAATAAAAAAAATTAAATTTTGTGATTTAAAATAAATCAAAAATATTTGTGTGACTGTACATATAAGAAAATGTATCATTCTTTTTTAGAACAGACTAAAAAGAAATATGTATCACATAAATTGAGAGAGAGAGAGTAACAAAAATAATGGGTTAAGAAACCTTCTCCTTTTTATTTTGTTTATGCTGGAGAAAAAGTTGAACGGTGCTGCTGGTTTTATAGGCGGAACTAAGAAACTTGGTAATGTTAGTTTCCTAGGATACTGTTCATAATAGATTACCCTCTTTTCTCCTAGTGAAATCATTTGTCAAACTTTAAAGGCTGTTGGTTTCTGGATTTTGAATGAAAAGAAATGGTCCCAACTTGTAAGTGAGATAGTTAGATCAGCAACTTTGCACTATGGATTGGGTTCTGAACCTATATTTCCAAGAAAATAATTCTATATTAAACTATAAGAACTTGAAAAGTCCAAATTACATATACGAGCATGGAGCTAGAATATTTCATGCTTCAAAGTAAATTGCTCGAAATAACGGGTCGCAAAACGACTGGAAAAAGCATCCAGTTGAATCCCTGAATGCCTAATAGCACCAACAACTCGAAAGCTGATTTGAGAATATTAGGAAGAATAGGAACACTAAGCATGAATATTGTGAAAGTTCATTCACTGGGAACCTGGACTACCTGTTGGGCTAAACGGTCCAAAGATACTCTTAACATAATGTGATATTGTCCGCTTTGGATCAAGTCCACACGGTTTTCTCCAAAAGACCTCACATCATTAAGAGTATCAACACCTTATAAATAGCTCTTGTACTTCGTTCGCACACCCAATAGTAACTGCAATGAGGTTTATATCTCCTCTCAAGCCATGTTGAATCATTCAACTTCCATCATTACACACAAGCTTAAACCTCCGTTCGAGTTAGCTATAAAGTAGAATGATATTAACTCTCGTTTGCGATTAATTCTGGATTGATGTTATCCTTCTCTCAATTTCACTTCATACAAGAAAATTTATGCGCCTTTGATAGCCATTGGAAGATAAAACTTAGTTTACCTCTTACTGATTAAAAGAAACTTATTTTACTCTCTTGATCATGTTTGCCGCACAACATTTTTCCTAAATTATTTTAGGCCACGAATGTGTCATTACTCCAAGGGATACCTAATTGCAAGTTAAGACATATGCAAGTTAAGACATAGTGCAAGTTGACCCCGACATTGCCGTCATAAAAAAAAGATATGGTCAATGACTGAGATAAGCCAGAAAGCCAAATTATATCCACCCGTGTTGTGTGGTTCAATACATAATTATATATGGCAATTGGCAAATACAAGAGCAGCCTTTTGCTGGACAAATCAACAACATTTTCTTTGTCTAGAATTGCCTAGGCCTCTTAATTATAGGTCAGGCTGCTTGTTACGTTGGTGCAATATTAGAGGAGTAACTGATTCGCACTAGTAATTATTTTAAGGAATATTAGCACTTGTACATTTAAGGTGAATAGCTAGCAGAATCAAGTCCAGCTGAAAGCAATTGGGCTGGCAACAACATGTTGTCCATCTGACCACTCCAGTTGAGCGAAGATAGTTGTGCCTGATGGCTTGGAACTAGCAGTGAATGTCACAGTGTAGGTTTTCTTTTCGTTCTTCCGACTGAAAGTAAGTGTTTGTGGCTCAACCAGAATCTTCACTTCGTGTGTTTTAGAAGAGACCGAGGCCTTGTATGTAGCTGGATTTCCCACGTTTGTTAGAGTCCTTGAGTATCTGCTCACTGTGGGTGCACTACTATTTGCATATTCACCCCAGGCCGTTTCCAAAGGAATGGCAAAAGATGGGTAATTAAGATCAGCAACTCTATACTCCTTATTTTCGTCACAGGAGATGTCTCTCTTCGCAATGACCTTGATCATACTCGTGCTGTAGTCCAAGGCACAAAGGAAGTTTATATAGTCATCGACTGTGAGATCATACACTAAACCAGGATTGACAGCTGCCGTTGGATTCACATGTCCAGCACCATAATCAAATGCTGTAGATGACATTCCTGTTGCAACATCGTCAATTGTTTTCCCGTTCTTGTATGTGCTGTAACTTGTAGTCATCAGTGCTGACCTTATAGCTGCTGGACTCCATTCTGGATGGGCAGCTTTGAGTAGTGCTGCTAGCCCACTCACATGGGGACATGACATGGAAGTTCCAGAGATGATGTTGTAACCGACAAACCTGGTGTCTTTTAGCAAACCAGTTGGTCCAACTTTATCTGTCCAAGCAGCAAGAATATTGACACCTGGTGCTATCAAATCAGGTTTAAGTATATCAGGTGTGATTGGGTTTGGCCCTCTGGAACTAAAAGCTGCAACAACTGGCGATGGTTGAACATCCAACTTGGTACCTCCAAATGCAAATGTGGCAGTTGGATTACTGTTAGAAGCTATGTACTGTTTGATCAAGTTGCCAGCAGTTTGACCAACTGCAGCTGTAGGTATGAAATGTGCATCAGCAACCAACTCTTCTCCATAAGTGTCTGTGTTTGCCAGAATCATCCCTATTCCACCAGCATCCTTCACAACCAAACCCTTTTGTGCCCTTGCATTCATCCCCCGGTCACATACCACAATTTTCCCAGCAACTTTTTCTGGAATTAGACTACCACTTGTGCATAAATTTCCATTTGATGCTTGGCTGGCATTTCCAGCATACACCAGTGGCATCAGAGGACTCAATACCTTACCATGGTAAAGTGATACTCCATTGAGTTTTTTTCCATTTCCAATGCTAATATATGCTGGAAATTCACGGTCCATGGTTCCTGCACCTACAGTAGTTATCCATGGTGCAACATTAGATAGGGTCCCAGAGCTTGGACCGCCATTCCCCGCTGAGCACGAGACAAATATTCCTTTAGAAGCTGCAGTAAATGCTCCAATTGCAACTACGTCCTTGTAATAATCAGAAATTGTGCCACCAAGGGACAGTGAGAGCACATTTACACCATCTATGACGGCCTGGTCCATCCCTGCTAGTATGTCGCTGCTAAAACATCCTTTGGCCCAGCATACCTTGTATGCAGCCACTCTTGCGTGTGAAGCCATTCCCCGTGCTGTACCGGCAGCATAACCAAAGAGGTTAGCTCCGTTTACAACCGAGCCAGCTGCTGTAGTTGCAGTGTGTGTACCATGGCCCCCATGGTCCCTTGGTGACTTGGATTCCGTGGTCTCATCAATTGCCCCGTGAGCTGCTTCATAACCTTGTGAGAAAAACCTCGCACCAATGAGTTTCCGGTTACAGCTTGATGCAGCGAAGTATTCGCTAATTTGACACGTGCCCTTCCAGCTCGTAGGGACTGGACCTAGTCCAGTGTCATCAAAACTTTTTGATTCAGGATAAACACCTGTGTCCAGCACCCCAATAATGACCTCACTCCTTGCCTCAGACTGAGGAAAGAATGATATACTTTCGCGTCCTTCAAGTCCCATAAATGAAGGGGATCGAGTGGTGTGAAGCTCATATGTCACTTCCTCATGGACCGAGAGAATTCCTGGTTGCTGTTCAAGTGATTTGGCTTCATCAGCTGTTAGCTGTGTTGAGTAGCCATGGATCACACTGTTGTAGGTGTAAAATATGTTGGCGCTCTTGGATACCGACTTCAAAGATGAGTCATACCACTGAGTATGATCATCGAAATCAGCAGGCATGTTGGACTTGTCCATGTGAATTATGTAAGTCTTCTTCAGGTTCTGGCCTGCATCAACAAACACATGAAACAACACTAGGACTAGTGTTGAAAGAACCATGACCCTGAGTCTTCCCATCTTTCTGAAGGTGAAATTTAGTTCTCAACTGAAAAGGAAGAGTTTTTTTTTTCCTTTGGAGGAGAGGGGGTGGGGTGTTGGGTGATTGGCGCTAAATGGCTATCATATGTAATATTGAATGCTGATAATGGTTAATTGAGGGGAGCCTCTGGGGGCTTATTTATAGAGTGGCCAAGGAGTGTTCGTATATAATTCCTTGGCGTCAAAATTTCTATGTTTATCAGGACCCACTTAGTTGACATAATTGAATCTTGTCAAGAGATTCAACAATTTTAATCTCCCAATAAAATGATGCCTAGGAGAATCTCTTTTTCTATGAATTTGGGGTGACAATATCGTTTTACTATATGTCTGATGCAGAGTCATCAAGTAGAAGGTAACATTGTACGCTGTCTATCCACTCGTGTATGTGGCTTTTTACCTTGTATACTATATAATAGAGAACATTGGCCTTTCGTCAATAGCGTATTAAAATTATTATTGAAAGGTTATCCAGAACTAGGAACGGAGAACGGGTGGGTCGAAATCAGGATAAAATATCTGACCCGCTCCATATTTAACACTAATAAAAAATAGGTTAACCAGCGGATAATATGTGCTTAGGTGAGAACACAAATTAAAAGCTAAAATAAGTTTAGACTCTTGAGAAGCTTACTTGTGAAAATAATAAGCAAACAAATTGGTATTTGTTATAAAATAAAAACTATGAAGTAAATACACAGAAGAAATATGTAGAGAGAATATGTAGAGAGATATCAGATTATATTACTTCTGCTCTTTCAACATTGCATCTGTGCATCCTATTTATAGAAGCAACAGGACATGGGATATTTTGAGATATTTTGGGATATTTTGAGATATTTCTAACTTAATGGATATCCACTAATTTGGGATATTTATAACACTCCCCCTTGGATGTCCATTAATAGATGATGTACCTCGTTAAAACCTTATTAAAAAAAAACCCTGTGGGAAAAAGTCCTAATGAAGGAAAAAGAGTGCACATATCTAGAAATACGCTTTGAGAGCTGCCTCATTAAAAACCTTACCAAGAAAACCCAATGGGACAAAACTTGGTTAAGGAAAAAAGAGTACAACGCGTATTTCACTCCCCCTGACGAAAACTAAGATTCGAATGTCGGAGTCTTCGCATTCCAATCTTGAATATCATCTTCTCAAGAGTTGAAGTTGGCAAAGATTTAGTGAACAAATCTGCAGGATTGTCACTTGAACGGATTTGTTGCACATCAATATCACCATTCTTCTGGAGATCATGTGTGAAAAATAACTTTGGTGAAATGTGTTTTGTTCTATCTCCTTTTATGAAACCTCCTTTTAATTGAGCTATGCATGCAGCATTATCTTCATATAATATTGTGGGTATTTTTGTATCACACTTCAAGCCACATCTTTCTCTAATGAAATGTATCACTGATCTCAACCACACACATTCTCTACTTGCTTCATGAATAGCGATTATCTCAGCATGATTTGAAGAAGTAGCAACAATGTACTGCTTGGTCGATCGCCATGATATAGCAGTACCTCCGCATGTAAACAGATAGCCCGTTTGAGATCGAGCTTTATGTGGATCAGATAAATAACCTACATCTGCATAACCAACAAGATCTGTACTACCTTTGTTAGAATAAAACAGACCCATATCGCTAGTTCCCTTCAGATATCGCAATATATGCTTAATCCCGTTCCAATGCCTCCGTGTAGGAGAAGAGTTATATCTTGCTAGCAAATTAACAGAAAATACTATGTCAGGTCTTGTAGCATTAGCAAGATACATAAGTGCACCTATTGCACTAAGATATGGTACTTCAGGACCAAGTAGCTCTTCGTTTTCTTCCTGAGGTCGGAACGGATCTTTGCTCACTTCAAGTGAGCGAACAACCATAGGAGTACTTAAAGGATGCGCATTGTCCATGTAAAACCGATTTAAAACTTTCTCAGTATAGGCAGATTGATGTATAAAGATCCCTTTTTCGAAATGTTCAATTTGCAGACCAAGACAGAGTTTTGTCTTTCCGAGATCTTTCATCTCAAATTCTTTCTTCAAATATTCAATCGCCTTTTGGAGCTCTTCTGGAGTTCCAACGAGGTTTATGTCATCAACATAAACAACAAGTATAATGAACCTTGATTTTGTTTTCTTAATAAAAACACATGGACAAATGGCATCATTTATATATCCTTCATTTATCAAGTACTCACTTAGGCGATTATACCACATACGCCCTGATTGTTTTAAACCATATAATGATCTGTGTAATCTGATTGAATACATTTCCCGAGACTTTAAACCAAATGCTTCAGGCATTTTATATCCTTCAGGAATTTTCATATAAATTTCATCAAGTAAGCCACATAGGCCGTGACAGCATCCATCAGTATAAATAATGTGACATCTTCTGTTGTTTGGACTGCTGGCCCAATAAACATTACGTTTACCAAGATGCATCATTTTACTTGGTAATTATTCTACGTCAACATGCTTTAAGAGACGTAGAAATCAAATCCTCACGACCTTATACAATATTACGCGCTATATTGTATATTGTCGACAAGATATCATGTTGTATCGGTTCGCAATTCGACATAACTTACTGAGATCTCATCACTTCATTATTTTCAGGTACCTGAACCTCCCATAAGGTTTATGAAGTGTTATGTCGTAGCTCTTCAAGAGCACATTGCCTCCTTATTATGATCATTCGCTCCTCCCTTTTTCAAGGATTATTATATTTGGAACCGATTGGTCTACCATGCTCCATGCACGCTAT
Source organism: Lycium barbarum (assembly GCF_019175385.1). Lineage (NCBI taxonomy): Eukaryota > Viridiplantae > Streptophyta > Magnoliopsida > Solanales > Solanaceae > Lycium > Lycium barbarum. The sequence goes on along the minus strand of NC_083338.1, from coordinate 144,340,417 downwards.
AGACTTTGTCCTTCAGGGACATTAAGAGCATTTTGCAGATGAAATATGAAATAGTTGGGTCAGCAAATGCTTCCAGCATTTGATTTGAATTATCTGAGGATCATACTGATGATAATTCACAACATATTTCTTAGCTGCTTATTATCTCCCCCTAATTTTAGTGACATATGTCCCCATTTTCTTTGGGAAAATCCATCTGTGTGCATCATGATATATCCATTAATCATGTACCGCACATCAAATGCTAAAAGATGGAAATATCTAGTTCCTGACCCTGAACCAAATATGAGGGGAGAATTTATCAAAATTTAATGATCTGAAGCATACAAGTGCTGTTGTATGCAATATATCATATCTCAGACCAACATCTGAAACTCTGTTCTCATAAGCAATTGTTTAGCTGTATTATGGAGGCATCCAATGCCAAACCAACTTAGATATAAACCAGCATTATCAAGATGATTGTCTTGATTACATATTCTGAAAATTGTGCTTCCAACTCAATTATTTTGAGCAAGCAACTTTGTAAATGTCAAACTGGCAGTTGACAATAAACATACATGTGAATGTCTTAAATAGATGCATCTATTTAAGACATCACATTGCAGGTGAAGGGGCCCACATTCACCTTTTATATTTTTCAGAATTTTGGGGATTCAGTCCCAACATTAGCTGGTGTAATCAACTTATCATGAGAACAAGCAACACAAACAAATTCTTGAAGAATCTTCTAGTTCTTCAATATGTTTTTAATACTCAATTAGCACATCAGATTTAAATCAGGACGATCAAAATGGTCTTGTCAACTGATAAAATTATCTGTACCTGTAAACTTCAAGTTTACTATGACGAGTGCTATTTCTTTTAATAAACTTCTGGTTTACTATTGCATGAAATTTTATGTCAAAACTTCTGGTTTATTGTGACATGCGATCTCATCATGCTCGGGTAACGCTTTACACACGTGACCCTACCCGTAATAAGTTGGAGATATTCAATCTTCCAATCATCTGTAGTCTCAATATGATGACCATTTTTCTCGTTAGTAAACTTCAGGTTTACTATAATTTATTTTCCGATCGAAATAATTATGATCTCTGATAAATGGTGCTATCACATATAGCCTCTTCGAGAGACTTCAATTTATCTATCATAATCAGATATTATTTGGACACTGCTAGTGTCATGATACTTGTAAATAAATAATTAGCTCTTCTGGAGCCTTTGATCATTAATTTCTATTACCAAATATTTCTTAAATACTTTTGGTACCATGAAAGCAAATTTCGACACTACTGGTGTCACGAAATAAACATTGAATTCTAAACTTCAATATTTCAAACATCTCCTTCAGGGAGATTCATCATTAACATCTGAGCATTTTGTATCAAAGAGGCAACCACATAGTTATTAATTCCTTCAGGGGAAAATACATTAATTGTTATTTCCTTCGAGGAAATCAATAACAACTAACCATAGTGTATTAATGTGGTTATAGCAGAACCATTCTACTCTGCTCCCTTTTCTTTAGAATGATACTTTAATATGTTTCGACGTACGACAGGTACGTATAGCAATGTCTGAATTTCATACCACAAAAATATAACATCTACATTCCTTGTATTTTATCCCTCCAGGAGATAAGTTGTGGTATTTGTTCATTCACTTCGGGGAATGAAACCTGATTATTTAAATGTGCTTGAAATACGACGCTCATCAATAGCTCGTTATTTTGCTCAAACACAAGAAGACATTGCTTCAGAATATTTCTCAGATATTTTGGTAATTATTTCTGCTTCAGGAGTAAAGTTTCAGAGTTTTACTGCTTCGGGAGTAAAGTTTCAAGTTTTACCACTTCGGGAGTAAAGTTTAAAGGTTGACTAATTCAGGAGTAAATTTCTGAATTCTACTACTTCGGGAGTAGCTTTCAAAGTTCTACTATTTCAGGAGTAGAATTAAAAGCCTTACTACTTCAGGAGTAAAATACATAGGCTTACTACTTCTGGAGTAGAATTCAAAGTTTGCTACTCGTGGAGCAAAATTATGAGTTTAGTACTTCGAGAGAAAAACATATAATATTCAGAATATTTCTTCTCAATTATTCTAGCTCTTCTGGAGATGAATCATGATATTTTCACAATCAAATGCACGTTTATATTTATAGGTGTTACGACATACTATCACATTCATTTCAGAGAATGAATTTGTACTTGCAACATTTATCAAAAGTTTTAATTCTTCAGGAATAAAACATAATTATCTGAACGTGCCTTAAGCATATCAAATCGTGATAGCTTACAGCCTCTTTTAAGATATTGCTACTTCAGGAGCAAATCGAGGCATACATATAATGTGGAGAATTTTTCTCTAACACATCTTCAACCATAAACACAATAAGCCCGTAAAATATTATCACTTCTGGTGTTCACGGATATAAACTCATTTAATCAATTCATATTTGCGAACTAACCTTCCAGTAGAATATTGGCATAAGGCCTTCAGCAACTTCGAGGCTTTCAAAGTATTTGCTCAAGATGGTTGAGACTCGTGCTGATAACGTGTTATAAAATAAAAACTATGAAGTAAATACACAGAAGAAATATGTAGAGAGAATATGTAGAGAGATATCAAATTATATTACTTCTGCTCTTTCAACATTGCATCTGTGCATCCTATTTATAGAAGCAACAGGACATGGGATATTTTGAGATATTTTGGGATATTTTGAGATATTTCTAACTTAATGGATATCCACTAATTTGGGATATTTATAACAGTATTAATAATATGGATATCCACATTATCCATTTTGATATTTATTTCTATTCCTAGTTGATTCATTTTTAAATGGCAAAAGACATAGATTGACTCTAAACTATATCCGAAATCTCGATATTACACACCTAAACATTCAAAAAGTGAATTTCTTTACCCTTTGAGAACTGATGTGGCATAAAAAAGAATTTTGATTAAATAATAGGAGAGTGAGGTCAAAAGTAAAGTAAAAATTTAAAAACTGATTCGCCCCCCCCCCCCCCCTCCTCCACCTCCATGTCACCCCACTCCCTCTTCTCCTCCACCTTCACGCCACCCCCGGCCCGACGCCCCACACCTTACTTCTTCTTCATTTCAAATTCTAAAAATTTGAAATTCAAAAAAAAAAAAAAAGTGAACACCCCATTTCTCTTCGTTTTGTCCCGCACCCCCTACCCCAACAACACATTCAAACCCCAGAGCAAGAAAAACCCCATTTCCTTCATTTTGGATCCCAAAAGGAAAGAAAAAGTAAACTTGTTTGGTTGTTCATAGGGAAAAAGTAAGACTAAAAAGATGAAATGGTGAGATGGTGGTGGTGAAATTGACGGTTGTGGTGGTAGCGGATATGGTGTTTCCAGTGAGATGGTTTATTGATGAACATATAAATATTGGAGGATTTTAATGGTTAATTAAGAATTAATTAGTGTAAATATAATTAATAAAAGAAAAATCAAATGAATAATAAGAAAAATAATATAAAAATTAAAATTTAAAAGATTTCTAACTTGGCGCTGACGTGGCGGGTGAGTGTGTAACACTTTCCCTTGTGCAATTGGTTATATGTGTATCAGGAGGTAAAAAAATTCACTTTTTAAATGTTTAGATGTGTAATAGATCGTCTTAATAGTTTAAGTGTGATATTGAGATTTCGGGTATAATTTAGGGGTCAATCTATGTTGTCATTTGCCTTTTTAAAAAGTCAGTTATCCAACTCATATCTAATGAGTTGGATTGGATGGTTACTTATATTTAACCATTTTGCCAACCCAACTAGAACATAGGAAGACCAAATGCCTGAAAGTAACACAGAATTTTCGGTGGTCTCGGAATTTGAAAGGTGCAGTTTCAAAGCAGTACTTTGTACAAAGATATTGCAATCTCTATTCAATGGGAATGCAGTATGAGGAAGACCAACTGTTCCTTATATGCTGGGAAGTGATGTGCACTTGGGAAGATTAGGATAAGAATCCTGTGTACCACTATTTTGGGGGGGGGGGGGGGGGTTAAGCAATGCAGAAATTAAGGGCTGTCTTTTTTATTTTAACAGTTTATTTGAAATACTAATCTCACGAGGCCGTGCTAAGCCCGGGTCCAACTCCAAATATAAAAAATAATATTTTAATTAAATAAATATAATTTATGTTGGTAATAATTAAACTATATTTTCAATATTTAAAAGCAAAACTTTCATTTCATTCCATTTATATCTTAACTTTTATTTTGATGAAATTATTTACTTCAAATTAAATGCAGAGCCATAATTTTCGAATCCTAATCTTTTAAGTTATTTAGTTCTAAATTAATAATTTATACATATTTTATGAACTTTTAGGACAAATACAAAATTTGAATCAAAGTGCTACCGAATTCGATCAAATCGGTAGCTGACACTCTAATTCCGCCCTACTTCAAACTCATTTTGTTTTTAAAAGATTAATTTTAGTTAACCAAACAAGAGGTTTTAAAGATAACCCGATCTTGACTGATAATATTGTCTTCATTTTCAACATTATACGACATCATTAAATAATTTTTAAAACTATCTGAAAATCATTTTTGTACTAATCTTGGTAAACACATATGAGCTCGTTAAAGTATAAATATAAAGTAAAAGAAATGCCTACATATGAGTAAAAGATTTTTCAGAAATTCTCAAATTTCATAATACAAATATAAAGTAAAAGAAATGCTTACATGTAAAAATCTATAATAAGCAACAAATGAAAACGAAGAAAACAAACAGCAACAAGAAGCAAGAATATCTAGCGAATAAATGACTATTTTTAGGTTAATAGATAAGATCAATAGAAGAAAGCAACATGGAAAATAAAGTGCAGCGGATGGGGCTGTTTCTCGCTTAATTAGAGGTTTCGAGTTCGAGCTTGAGTATGAAAAAATCCTTGGTAGGGAGCGCTTTCCCCGATTGGGCCCTATGCGACACGAATCTGGATTAGGTGAGCTCCAATGCGGGTACCTGATACCGAATAGAAAACATGTAAATAAGACAGAATTGATAGCTTTTAAAAAGTAAACCGTAAGAATAAAAAAAAAATGACTTTAAAAAATAAGATCAGGACTTAGAAGTAATTAATTGAAAATTTTAACATTTTTTGGGAAAGTTTTATGAGGACTATAAAAGCCCTCATGTAGTCCCTTATATATAATAGTAATTTATGGTAAATTCGTGTCGTGCGTACTATTGTTTAAATATTTTCCTCAAAATTTAAGAGAAGAATGGCGCTTTCAGGAACATTTGATGAAAGTGTAACAATTTAGAACACTTGAGCGAGAATTTGATGAAGAGAAACATTAGACATAAAAGGATAATGCGCATAAAATGATTAATGGTCCAATTGAAAAAGAAAGAAGAAAAATAGTTGCGGCCTTCCATTGCTACTCCCTCCTGTTGATAATAAGTGTTCGTTTAGCCTTTTTTATTTTGATTCAAAATGAGTGTTCATTTACATAATCAAGAAGGAATTAATTATTTCTTCCAAATTTATTTCTATTTAGATAAATTGGTTTTTATGTAATCAAGAAACTATATTAATTAGTAGATAGTATTTAATCAAGAGTAGTTTAGTCAGATTTTTTTCTAGGAATTAGTGTTTTCTTAAGGAATGAGCAACTAACTAAGTGAACACAAGGAGTACTGGGCAACCAATTATCTTTTTTTGTTTTCATTCAATGCTCGTTACCACATCGGAGTTCTGATTAATTTGATTTCACACTGTTAAGGAGAACTGCTTTTCACTAGAATTGTTTTTTATTTTCAAAACTCGAACCCGAGACCTCCAATTAAAGATAGAGTATCATATCCCTCCCACCCACCGGTGAGAACAACCAATTCAACTCTTAATACTTTTATTGGTAAATGCTCAAGTTGGTGTTCTTTGCATATGAGCCTATGGATGAAAGTAGTTTTTGTTAGTTCTCGGAATATAATTACTTTGCGAGTGGGAATTTGAAGGAGATAGAAATTAATTTATTCGGAAAGTATGAAATTCTTACTCGAGTTGATTTCGATGGAAGCTTTGTATTATTATTAGTATTATTTTGGGTCCAAACTTGCATTATTTAAATCTCTGAGTGGATGAAACAAAAACTTTTATGTCCCACTGAAAAACTAGTAAAAGAGCTTTGAAAAAAATCTTTTTCTGATTGAAGAAGAATGAAAAAGAAGAAACAAAAATATAGCGTTTGGACATGAGATGGTTGAGATTTGTAAAAAGTACTTTGAAGTTGGGAAATGATATTTGGAAGTTGAAGTTGTTTCTGAACATGAAAAAATAGTTGAAGATTTATAAGTGATTTTTTTTTTTAAAATTGAAATTTTCTAAAACGTGTTTTTCAAACTTTAAATGTTACTTGTTTCTAAGTTTGAAGTTGAAATATATCCTAGCATTATTTCAAAATTTTGAGGCAAAATTTATGGTGCCAAGCCAATTGCCTTTTTCATTCTCATTTCAATTGTGATTGTCAAAGAAAGAAGAGAAGAAATTTTGGTGTTGGAGCCCACAAAGTAGAATGTGAAAAATTAAAGTTAATTTTTTGGAAGGAAAAATATCATAGATATTTAGAAGAGTTTCTAGAAAGTTATATTGTAATATCTTTAATATATATACTTAGGAAATGTCTAGAAATTCTAGACACTTAGATATTTATAGTTGAGGATAGAATTATCTAGATCTTTTTGTATCTAGAATAATATCATGGTAGTCTAGAATAGTGATAGGAGATAAGAGTAACTGGATTTTTCTTTTGAATGTATCTAGAATAATATCTAGAAGCATCCTAGACAAGTATAAATACGAGTGACATTAGGCATTTGTTATCAACCCATACAAAATTCAATTCAAATCAATTCAAGAGAGTCTTCTTCCATTACAAAGTTCTCCTTTCTAAAGTTTCCTCTTCTTTAGTTGAATCTTCCGATCTTAGTTAACAATCTTGGGCTAGCAAAAGGTCTCCCCGATTTACTTTTTCTTCTGCTATATTTCTCTACATGGTATCAGAGTCATAGCCACAAGTTGGCTTCTGGATTTTATTTCAAGATCGAGTTTGTGGTAGATTCAACTGGTTTCTTTAAATGGATTTGAGCGGTCGTATTAATGGACAGCGGATGGAGTTGTTGAATCAGTCCAATTACAAGGTATGGAAGACATGTATGCAGTCATACCTTGTGAGAGAGGATTTGTGGGATGTTGTAAATGGTAGTTACACAAGTCCTCCTATTGACGGACCGGAAAATAGCAGCGCATACAAGAAGTGGAAACAGATTAATGCGAAAGCGGAGTTCATCCTAAAAAGGTCCATTTCTCACAACTTATTTGATCATATTATTAGGTGCAAATCAGCTCATCAGATATGGAGGACCCTTGATCGACTGTTCAACAAGAAGGATGAAGCCCGACTACAGATATTGGAGAATGAATTGACGAACACCACTCAAGGTAATCTATCTATTGCTGAGTACTTTTTGAAGATTAAGAATTTATGTTCAGAGATCTCTTTATTAAACCCCGACGAGGCTATCTCTGAAGCACGAATGAGAAGAATTATCATTCGTGATTTGAAGCCAGAATATATTCCTTTTGTTACATCAATTCAAGGATGGGCTCAACTACCATCCTTGGAGGAGTTTGAGAATTTATTGTCATCACAGAAGCTACTAGCCAAACAGATGGCTAGTGTATGTTTTAAAGAATGGGAAGGAAATGCTTTTGTAGCCGACAAGAGGAACTTCAAAGGAAAAACATTCACAGATACGCCACATTCCCGATTTCAAAGTGTTTCCAGCTCGCCAAAAATGAGGGAGAGTCTACTAATAACTATAAAAAGACTCTAAAGTGTTACAGGTGTGGTAAAATAGGACACATAATAAGATATTGCCGAACAAAAGAGAGCAACATGGCTCAAGTTGAGAAAGCTGCTGAAGAAGAAGAGGACTAGAGAAGGTGCTTCGTAGCTGAGGCTCGAGTAGTAGATGCCCTGGCTTCCTTCATTTTTGAAAGAGACTGGGTCATGGATTCAAGAGATAATACGGTCCATCACGTGGAAAAGGAAGGCATTAGTGTCATCAACAAAAAGCAAGAAGATTCCAAAGACGTTCAGACTAGTGACGTGGTAGCTGCTATCGAGAAAATCAACAAAGCAGATCCTGAAATTGGTAATAAAAGTCTGGACGTGGAGGATGTTGAAGTAGATCCTGAGCATGAAGTTTCTAAAACTATATATGACAATGGTGACCATTCCGGAGAAAGCATTGAGGGAGTTGTAGTGGAAGTTGAAGTATCTGGCCAATCATCTGCCATATCAGAGTCAATCACTAGCTCAAATCAAATACTGGAAGCAGATAGAGAAGCTGACGGTCAAATAAATGAAGAGGTTGACCTTGAAGGCTCAATTTCATATGGAGAGACAGATAATATGGTTCTCGAATTCTCTGAAGCTGACAAACAGTTCATTGAGGAGCTGAAAAGGGAATCTGGTGGTGGATCCTACAGTAGTGTTGAGTCTTCGCAGGAAATTAATGGTCAGATCGTCACCGACTCAGGTGCTTCTCCAGATAACACAATTTTTAAAGAGCTAAGAGAAAGGGGGAGTCTGGAAACTCAAGAATGTGAAACTCAGCATGAAGATGATTCACGTGGTTCGCAAAGGCCAAAAAGAAATATTGTCAAGTCTGGCCGTAACAGAGATGAAAATTTTATCAAGACGTATTCATGTTTCTTTGGAGGCCCAATTATTAGCAGTAAATCATCATCATTTGAAGAAGGAAGAAGTGTTGAGAAAATATTGTTGAGATCTTCACCATGGTACGCTCAAAAGCTTCGTCTGAGTTCTTCCACGACAAGATCAGGATAGCTTCCAAAAAATTACTTAAGGGGGAGTGTGAAAAATTAAAGTTAATTTTTTGGAAGGAAAAATATCATAGATATTTAGAAGAGTTTCTAGAAAGTTATATTGTAATATCTTTGATATATATACTTAGGAAATGTCTAGAAATTCTAGACACTTAGATATTTATAGTTGAGGATAGAATTATGTAGATCTTTTTGTATCTAGAATAATATCACGATAGTCTAGAATAGTGATAGGAGATAAGAGTAACTGGATTTTTCTTTTGGATGTATCTAGAATAATATCTAGAAGCATCCCTAGACAAGTATAAATACGGGTGACATTAGGCATTTTTTATCAACCCATACAAAACTCAATTGTAACTCAATTCAAGCCAATTCAAGAGAGTCTTCTTCCATTACAAAATTCTCCTTTCCAAAGCTTCCTCTTCTTTAGTTGAATCTTCCAATCTCAGTTAACGATTTTGGGCTAACAGAAGGTCTCCTCGATTTACTTTTTCTTCTGCTATATTTCTCTACAAGAAGATCATATATCACTTCAAAGAGGAACGAGAAGATAGATAAGATATGTGATGATGCTTATTAACAAATCCCCAATTAATTAAGGAAATAGAGGCAAATATTGGCCTTTTTTGTTTCTGTTTTCACATTAAAATATCAGCTTGGATAAGAAGATTGGATGGTCCAAGTTGAGTTTTTTGTCTAGTGGACAGTGGATATACAAACAACTTAAATCGTCTGTGTAAGGCCATGACCAATTGCCTTTTAGACTTCTAATGCTGAACAACATAATTACCCATATTCCACTAATGAATTACCTTCATATTATAATTATCAGTATCTAGCAGGATTGATGCCCAAAGATATCTTTTCTTTTTCCCCCTCAAATCAATATCATTTCATACACCTTTAAATTTTTTTACCTTTCACTCGTATCATTCCATACACCATATCTTATCTTTAGCTTGTAGCATCCTCATTTAAAACATATTTAATTTTTAAAAAGTATTTAAAGTTTAGTTAGTTTTGGCAAACTTCAAACTGAACCTTGCTTCTTCTACTTCAAGTCGTCGTTTATAAAGTTGGATTTTGCGAAAGTCTTACTTCACACTCGAAAGGCAAAAGCTTGAAAAGTCAGACCTATGCGTGTGAAGTTGGCCTCTGTCAAAGCCTAAATTCAGACTTCAGCTCTGAAGTTGAACTTCATTAATTTTGTCAGAACCCCAACATTAGACCCGTAGGTCTGAATCTAAGAACTTAAGACGCGATGTTAACTTCAGATATGTTAGTGACTAAACTTTAAAACTTCATAATAAATTTCAGCTATTCTTTACATAAAGGTCCTATAAACAACTATTTGTGCACTTAGTCCCTTTCACTCTGATTTAAACTTCTTTTCAATACTTAATTTATCATGAGAGTACTAATGTACTATGTAAGGACTCGATCGCATGGGGATCAAATACGTATTAAACTCTAGCGCATCATACGATCTAAGTTACTCCAATTACGCACATTGTACTTTACACAAGCAATACATCTTATTATTACAATCTCACTAGCATATGAATTTGGTCGGAAATTCTAGGGAGTTTTTAAGGCATTACTTCTTGTTCTAATTAAATTGAATATCCTCTTCCCCTACCCCCCAAACCCATTATTTTCAAGTAGTATTTGCTTATTGTATATATACCCCTTTTTTTTCACATGATAAAACAATTATTTGTATTGTTTACACATATACTTGTTAACTGGTAAATTTTTCTGTCGAAGCAGTATCACTGTATCAGATTACACCTCTTGTGTGGCAAGAGAGTCTTGATTACACAACAAAATACTTACTTTGACCTATGTCTACTTGATTAGTGGGTATATTTACTAATAACCTACTTGGCCTATAATGGAAAGGCCACTAATAATCGAAATAATTTAGGTGCCGTAAAGCAGCATGATTTTCTAGCTAATTTCTGCAATTATTGGTTCATGGAATGTCTCGATCACCTTAGTATTAATTCGGCGCAAATTGGCTCTAAATTCCATGCTATTCTTAGTGATAGTGATATTATTGAAAGTGATTTGACAAGAAAACCACTTACTATTATAGTCTGTATCTTGTGGAAATTGACTGGACTTGGGCCTACAAGTCTACCACTAATAATTGTAGCGTTACCGAAAAAAGAGATATATTTCTTTTTAAATAAAATAAAATAGAGTATCTATTTAAGATTCTTTATTATAAAATATATAGATAATTTTTTTATTTACAAAACATGACGCATTTTCTTATATTTTTCGTTTTTTATTTATTTTCTAGAAAATAATTTTTTTAAAAAAAAATAATTTTTTTAAAAAAATATTTTAAACTTTGAATTTTTTTTATATTTTTTTTTAAAATTATTTTAAAAAAAAATTGCTCAAAGGCTTAAAAAGTTACCTCAAATGAAAGATGTATGAAATGCGCATGTGTGAGCGAAAATTTTAATATAATTTTCATACACAAAATTATGACGAAAACTTTAAGCCTTGAATATTGTATGAAAATTGTTACAATGTTGTTATAGTTGTATTAATTTTCCAGAAACCTAATATGAACTTTATATAAGAACAATGTGAATGAAATTCTAAGTCTTGAACGAGATATACACATTTCATACCATTCTCATACATAAATTTTTTAGCGTAATGTTTAAGCCTTGATCGAGATGTACACATTTCATACGTTTTTCATACATAAAATTTGAGCGAACTTTTTAAGCCTTGAGCAAGATATACACATTTCATACACAAAAATTTGAGCGATTATTTTAAGTCTTGAATGTTGTATCAAAGTTGTATACAATGTTGTTGTAGTTGTATTAATTTTACAGAAATCTAACATGAACTTTATACACGAAAATGTGAGCGGAATTTTAAGCCTTGATCGAGATACAAATTTCATACCATTTTCGCACTCACAATTTTGAGCGGATTTTTTAAGCCTTGAACAAGATATACACATTTTATACATTTTTCATACAATTTTTATACACCAAATTTTGAGTGAACTTTTTAAGCTTTGAGCGAGATATATACATTTCATACATAAATTTTTGAGCGAAAAATTATTTTTTTAAAAACATTTTTGATAAAAAAAGCATGATTTTTATAGGACTTATAATGTTATGTTTTGTAAATAGAAAACTATCGTCACGTTTCGTAAATATTTCTCCTTAATATGTATATATACGTACTTCACCCCTCTTTTTATTATAGTGATTTCAAGATGACTAATGGACCATTAATTAACTAAAATGATTGAATGGTGATTGACAAAACAACCAACGGGCATTTTGTCTAATTTTTATTAGAAAACTAATGTCAAATAATTATTGTAGATTCAGTTTTTGGCAATTTCTTCATGTGGTTTCGAGTGAAAATCATCATCTTGTAGGTTCGTCTTATAATAATTGTATCAACTTGGTCATTAGTGTTGCCGCTTTAATGAAGAATGCGGACATTATCTTTACTTTACTATAGTACAAAGGATATATACTTAAGTATACTATATATACTTGTAACTTATATATTATAACTTAAATTATTTATAGCTTAATTTTTTTTCTAAATTTATAAATTCGTATATATATATATATATATATATATATGTGTGTGTGTGTGTGTTTAAATATACTATATATACTTATAACTTAAGTTATTTATAGCTTAATTTTTTTCTAAATTTATAAATTCGTGTATATATATATATTAAGTTATATACTTAAGTTATACTACATATACCTAAAATATAGTAAGAATATACTTATATATATCAATATACTTAGGTTATATAACTTACATATATATATATATATATATATATATATGTTTAAGTTATATGTATACTATATATTATAAGTATATTCTTAGTATATTTTAGTTATTTTTCAAGTATATAACTTTTTAGTTTTTAATTTAAGTAGATGTATATTATAAGTATATTCTTAGTATATTTTAGGTATATTCCTAACTTAATATAAGTAAAAATATGAACACAAGTAAATAGAAGAAAGCTCAATGAGCCATATATTTTATTCATTCTTGGATAACATTTATTTGCAAGTTGTAGTTTTTTTTAACTTGCAAATAATACATGAGTGGCAAAGAAATAGTAGAATAATAAAATCACCAATTCTCAATCATTTGGTTAATTTCCCCCATATCATATTCGGCCATGGAGATGTGTTCAAAGTCTTTCATTTGGTCCGGTCCACTTGCTATCAAATCTTCAATCTTTTGCTCTTCGCTTCCTCCGCTTCTAAGTTTTGGTTGCGTCGCTCCGATCTAATCCAATCGCGAATGCACACTAGTACTTGCAAGCTAAAGCCGAATAATGAGTGTCTATGATCTCCAATTTGTTGTCTTCTTTGGCTAAATGCACTCTCCGAAGTCACGGTTGATACTTGAACCGTAAGGATATCTCGAGCCATTCTTGAGAGTATCGGATGACTTGCCTTGTATTTCTTCCACCATGCTCAGACGTCCAACTCATCTAGTTCCTTGATATCCACAGTTGACTGCATCAAATAAAAGTTATATTCATCAAAGTTTGCACTACAAAAAGAAGTTGGCTGTGAATGTAAAACTTTTAAATGCGATAAACCCGACAAGTCCTTTTTGCTACTTTGAGAAGTAGTAGGGCGTGGAGCAACGGGTGTAGCATGTTCTTCCAAATTAGAATAATGAGAAACAACTTTTCTAAACTCGTCATCAATAGCGGTTTCGGCTTCAGCTAAAGATGGTTGAACTCCCTCTTCAATTTCTAAAAATGTATAAATTTGACCAACCAATGCTCTAGTATAAGACACTTTTAAACAAGGATTTAAAAGAGAACCCAATATAAATAAAGTTGGGATGGGAAAAAAATACTTCTTAAATTTTGTTGTCATATAAAAAATAGCCGCTTGATAACCGGGTTTATATTTATACTCTTGTAAAACTCTAGCTATTTCCGCTAAGTAGGCTAAAATTTCGGTTACCGTGGGATAGAATTATTTAGAAAAAGCAAGAGTTGCATTATAAAAAATTTCTAAGAGTTTAACACATTCCTTAACATCTTCCCAATGCGTAAAATTTAACCAATCATCATTATTAATATTATATTTGTTGTGAACTTGTATGAGAATCCTATACCCATATGCTTGTTGTAGCATAATAATATAAGTGTAGTTCCACCTAATCTCAATTTCTACTTGAATTTTTCTAGGTCTAAGGTTATTTTCCACACAACAATTCTTAAAATCTCTAAGTCTTCCCCTATTAGCATTACAAAAAAGAAACGCAACCGCATCTCTAACTTTTTAATAGAATCGTCAAAACACACAAGATCATCTTTAACAATTAAGTTTAAAATGTGACAACTACATCTCACATGAAAAATATTTTTTAGCGGAGAGTTTAATTCTCTTTTTAAAAGACCAATCGCCTTTGTATTATTAGAAGCATTATCTAAAGCAATACAAAGTGTTTTTCTATAAATGTTAAAAAATCTAATAATAGTAGACATTGAATCCGCTAAAAATTTTTCATCATGGCGACCTTTTCCTTCATCATATAAAAAAGATATAATTCTTTTTTGCATAACCCAATTGTCATCAACCCAATGACATGTAATAGCAAAAAAATCTAACTTGTTAAGACTAAGACCCAAATCAGCGATAAGAGAAACATTACAATTTAAAGAATTAAATACATAGCGCAAATAAAATCTATATTTTTTATACAAATCTATAACATCCACTCTACAAGTACTTCTAGAAATACCCTCAAATAACGGATTATAACAACGTTGAATGTAGGTAACAAACTCCAAACCCGAAGGAAAGGAAAATGGTAAACAATCATAAGCTACCATTTTAGCTATTTCTACACGCTCTTTTTTCTTGTCATACTTAAAAATTTTACCGGTTCGTGGGTCTATCGTCATTTGAATACCACCCACATTTGAACCTGTTTGCTCTCCCCAAACATCCATATGTTTCTTTCTCATATGACCATTTAGTGTACCCGTTCCACCATTCTTACTAGTTTCTTGCCTAAAAGCAAATACTTGTCCACATAGGGTACATTTACCTGTTTGACTTTCCCTATCCTTAGTCATAAATTTTTAAATTTTAGCCGTTGGCTAACGAGTTCTAAGTTGTTTGTCTTGTTTATGTGATTGTGCAGGACATGCATCTCCTATGGAATTTTCGGGGGCTTGTGTTCCATCATCATCATCATCAATTTCATTAAAAGTGTCGGTATAATGTTGTTGCATTGCCTCATGACCTAAAAGTGGATTATGTCCACCAACATCAATACCTAAATTAGGTGTTTCTTCCACAAATGTTTCCTCATTAAGCCACCCCTAACAATACCACTACTACCGGCACCACGTCTAAATCTCTTCGCCATTATTAAATAGAATTAATTTAAATCACACTCAAATAAATCACAAGAAAATAAATTGCAACAAATTAAATTGCGTGAATTAAATTGCGAAAAATAAAGATGGAGTTGGAACGAAGGTACCAAATTGCCGGACTAATTTCCAACAAAGTGAAGGCGGCTAGAATTGCAAATCCACCAAAGCTACTTCGGATTGTTGCAAAATCACCAACAATATTATAATTGCAAAATTAATAATTGAAACTATAATAAGACTTTATAATATTTAATTGAGAGAAATTTAAAGTGGCTAATTGTTGCAAAGTAACTATAATTGAGAGATTGAGAGAAAGAGAAGAGTGAATTGGTGTGGATTAAAATGGAAATGGAGAGGGGTTTATATAGGAGTGGGGGATGGGTTAAAGTGTTAAAAAAAAGTTTGGGGGGTTGGGGGGGCCAAAATATGGGTTTGGGACCGTTTGGCAACGACCATTTTTGCAAATGGACCGTTGGCCAACGGTCCAACAGAGCAGGCCAACGGCTCTATTTAAAAAAAAATAAAAAAATTCCACCGGTTTAACCGGTTTCGGTTCCAAAAAAATTGAAACCGGACCGGTATATAATAAACAGTTAACCGGAACCTCAACTGGTTCCGGTTCCGGTTTTACCGGTCCGGTTACCGGTTTGAACCGGTTAACCCGAACCGGTTGACGGGTTTACCTACACATATCATTTTCATGTTGTAAACACTCTCTATTTCAACCTTAACAATGACAGCTGCCAAACAAAACCTCGACAGAGGTTTGAAAAGAACTAGTAGCAAAGTAGCAGTTGACGAGCCAAAGTCACCAGTTTGTTTCAAAAGAACTTAATGCTTTTGACTTCTAAATGTAACACTTTGATGTCTACTAAGCTGGTGTTACTGATAACGAGTGGGGACACCCCAAAAAAAAAAGTGATGTGTTTGTCCAATTGCAAGTACATATGAAAACGTTGACTTATGGGCTAGCCTGGCAGGTTCGACGAGTCTGACGTACTACTGTATTCAGTTAAGTACATCTACTATGTGTATGTAAATTGATCTTGTATATACAATGTAATTTTCTGCGAAGGAAATTCGAATGAACCCCCTTCGGCCCCTCTAGCTCTGCCCACTACCCACCACTCCTTTGTAATATTTGATATAATGTTCAATGAATATCTACTTTTTGTTTCAATGAATATCTACTTTTTGAAACTCTTTTTTTAACTTATATGTAAAAGCTTGAACTATAACTATTTGCCACTGACAGTGATTCATGATTCCCCAACTTTCTTCCACACAAAATTTGCAGTATTGAACTGCATCATGCAATTATCAATTATCATAAATCATGCAAATTGGCCTGACTACCTACACCCTCCATCATACTCAACAGGCACAGATTTCTCATATTCTCTGCATATTTATATCTTAGTGAAGAGAACAGCCACCAAGAAAAGCCAACAGCAGCTACTTTCTTTTCTACCCCAACACCTATTGCACATTTTTCCCTATGTTTTGCTAGTTCTCCAAAAGGCTATTTTGATATTGCTTTCAGATAATTCTTCTCAGGAGATCTTATTCATAATCAAAACTGTTGAGCAACGTAAGGGAAGCAATATGGGAGAGCACAAAGTGTTTGTATTGAGTCTCAGTTTCTTGGTTTTGCTGTGTTTTGGGCTTTACGGATGTGTAACAGTTGAAGCAATCGGGGAAACTAAGTTTTTTACTTCTCAGGCTAACGCTGCCAATGTAGTACTAACAACAGGTGGTTATGGTAAAGGCGGTGGAGGTGGTGGGGGAGGTATAGGATATGGTGGCAGTAACGGGGGAGGATGTGGTGGTGTAGGTGGCGGGATAGGAGGTGGCGGCGGTTTAGGCTATGGCTCTGGTGGTGGCGGTGGTGGTGGTGGTGGTGGTGGCGGTTTTGGTGGTGGAAATGGTAACTGTGGTGGGATGGTTGGGGGATCTGGCAGTGGCCAGGGTGGTCCATATGGTGGAGGAAGTGGTAATGGCGGTGGTTTTGGTGGAGGAAATGGTAATGGCGGTGGCTTTGGTGGAGGATTTGGTAATGGCGGTGGGTTTGGTGGAGGAAATGGTGGCGGATATCCAGGTTATGGAGGTGGTGGTGGGCAGTCAAAGTTTCCACAAGTGGCTGAAGGGAGGAAGAACTAATAAGGAATATACTAGTGTTCTATTTAGAGATATCTCATGTAAAATAAGGACAATGTTTACTACTAAAGTTAGTTTACCTTTTAAACTATTGTAAGCAGCAAAGTAGGTCCAGAACCCAAAAGGGTATTACAATAAGTAAGAACCAAAGAGATTATTATTGACTTCATATAATGGATAGCCACTGAAATAAAGAGATCATTGTTTATCTAAATATATATTGTCGTTTTTATTCAGTGGAAATAACTATTTACATGTGCAAGGTAGATGCATAATCTGATAAGGAAACATTAGGGAGAACCAAGTAGTGTTATGAACCGCAAAGACCTCAAATTCTTGAAGCAGAAATTGCAGCACACCTGCTGGTGAGTTTGTCTCATTCTTTATCCTGAAAGGAACACATGAAAATACAAGTTTTATCTGCTGCAGCTACCAATTTCATCAAACAGAACATTTTTTTTTTTGAAATGGTAACAAGCTTGTACTGATTCACAAAAGGGCTGTTAAGTATAATTACAGTTGGGATGAAGCATAGAAACTAATAAGCTAGAAAAAACTGTCTACTAGTCTATAGAGACTCTAAAACTTATAATAGAGACTCTGTGTCTTCTATGTACTCTTGTTTACACCAAAAATGAAAAAGCAAAATGCAACTAATTATATTGAGAGGCAATATATGAGGTACTAAAGAACTCTAAACCTATTCCATATCCGACCTCTAAAAAGAAAATTTGAAATGATTGGATATCTACCACTAATAAACAACCATAAAAGCAAAAAAGGAATTCGCTCACTTATAAGTATATTTAATTTAAAGTTGTAAAAAGAACTGTTGCAAATCTAGAGAAGGAGGCAAATTGATAGATAACATACTGCAGAAGAAAAAAAATTCTTTTTAAAAAATTCTTTTTCTTTTGATAAAGTATGCAAACAACAAAGTTCAGTCTACTCTCTAGTCACAGATCAGAAGTTAAAAGTGCATCAGAGGCTCCAGGGCATTTACTCCTAACTTTTTCTCGGCCATATTTTTTAGCCACCCTTAAATTTTTCAGAATGTTAGCATCTTAACCCATGTCCAATCATTAGCCATGGCGGTTATCACTTCTATTAACCACATCCTCCGGTTCATCACCTTCATATATAACTCGACCAATCAGGGAAAGCCCTATATCCCCACCACTTTTGGCTCAAGTTCTATCCCTACCCCTTGTATGGCCATTATCTTGCAAAGCATATACATCCGTTTCAGATGGAAACTGAATTTTTGCTGGATCAAAGTTATCATCCTTTAGACCTACATAGTTTTTGCAATAAACTTGTCTTTAGGATCATGGTGGATAGTAAATTGGTTTTCTAGAACCTGGTCTCTCTTTTTTCTTCTCCAAATCAAGAACCAGTCCTCCTTTACTCTGATTTCGATGGAGACTTAATCATGAAACACCAAAAATATTAAGGGCCCAGCACCTTTACTAGCCCTAAAGTTAGGTTTGACATTTGGAATGACTAACACAACTAATATCATTGTCAATAATCTGCACAAAATTGAAAAGTGGTATAAAAAATGAATATAACAAAAGTTTTCTTCCAGAGGAAACCAAAGAGATTTTGAGATCAGATACTCAAGCATATCCTACTTCCTAAACCAAGATACAAAAGCAAAAACAGGATCTCATGTTTACTCTGAGGAACTTGTATGATTAGGTTATCAATTATCAGCAATTCAACAGATATAAATGGATGGATTTGTGATGTGACAGCAAACAAGAATAATTATAACATTATTGGTTCCTACAATATTTCCCTTCTTTGAATGCTATGTACTGCTTTCCATTTCGCATTTATTGGTTGTGGTTACCGCTATCATTTCCGCATCCCCTTTTTTTCTAACTGCTTTGGACTGCTTTACTCGAGGCGAGGATCTTTCGGAAACAACCTCTCTATCTCTGCGAGGTAAGGGTAAGGTCTGCGTACACTTTATCCTCCCCAGACCCCACTTGTGGGATTTCACTGGGTATGTTGTTGGTTCCTACATTTACCGAGAATTTAACAGATGAAGCCATTATAGATTAAAAGGACCCAATTTACTATAAGGCGTAGCGCCAGTCTACTGTATATTGGCTTAAGTACTGGATATAAATGGACGAAGTGATATGAATTGTGAGATCAGGCATAGTGTTGTGTTCCGAAAGCCAACCACACTGATGTGATTTATAGCGATGAGTTTAAGACACGAAAGCCTCAGCCCTCAAGTAGCGAGAATGTTAAGCTATGTTACTCGGACTCTTCAAAAATGGACACGGGTGCGTGTTGGATCCTCCAAAAGTAGTGCATTTTTGAAGGATCCGACACGGGTGCGGCATCATTTTTGGAGAGTCCGAGCAACATAGAATTGTTAAGAAATGATATAGCAATTAAAGCCCCAGACATTAAATAAACTATGCCTAAAAGCTATGTTGCTCGGACTCGGTGTCGAGTGTCGGATACGGGTACGGATCTAGAGGTCGGATTCGGCATAATCAAAATTTTAAGATTCGGGGGTACGGATCCAGGTGCAGATACGGGTGCGGGGATTCAGCTAAAATAATTCAAAATTATAAGAAAAATAACTAAATCTATGCCTAGAAATAAAAAACAAAAATATTTTTTTATAGTTATGTTTCATTTATAATTAAATATTAATTTTTAATTAACTTGAAACTCTTCTAGATACAATAAGTGTCCACTCTTCAAGAGCTCTCTGTTTCTTTCAATTTGGCCTCAAATTTTTTCTCAGATTGGTCCATGGATTTGGTCAAAGTATCCAATGTCGTTTGACCAGATCCGACACGAATCCGGTGTCGGTGTCGGTGTCGTATCGTGTCGGACACAGGTGTGGCAGCAAAAGTGAAGGGTCCGAGCAACATAGCCTAAAAGTTCCTCATAAACAAAAGGACAAATCTCAAAATATTGGACTAGGATTCTCCTAAAAGGATGTCCGAGTGAAGACTGAATGTTGATGTCTTGCAATAAAAAAACAAAACCTAACAAGGCAATTCAACTTTTAAGAACTGAAAGAATATTGTAGCAAGGACAAGAAGATAACTCACAGAATCTGGCACTTAGCAGAAAATATTTATAGTACCCAGATTAGTTTGTTGTCATCCTAGAAGTGAACAATTGCATAATTGAACTTGCAATTATCCAAGAAAAGTTCGGTATGTAGAGTGATTTTTTCTTTTTCTTTTTTATTTTTTGGCAACGAGAAAATAACAATAAAAGATCCCATATGACATTTAATAATTTCACTAGTTTTGAAGTTTAAATATTCAATCTAGAGAACGTTTGAGGGCCAATTTTCAACAGCATGAAACAAAGATCCTTTGGATTCCCAAACAAGTAACAACACAACTAAATAGCTTCAGTAGTTCATCACTTTAACAAATTCTGCAGCACTATTGAAATGAGTTAGAAAAGATTCTGAATCACCTTTTCACCTCCAGGAAAATCATCTCCCTCTGCAGCACGGTTCACTTCCTGTGTCCTGTAGATACATGCAAAAGCTAGTGAGAAAGGCAAGATGAGCAAATATAATCAAAAGTCAAACGATGAACAGAACTTTTGGAGGACATAATGAGTAAAGTGAAATAGAAGTACCTTTCATCTTTGCTTATATCATTAAAAGAATCTGGGATGGAATCTGAATCTCCAGGCATTTTAGTTTTTGAAGACCCTACTTCACAATCATCCTGCAAGGTAAACCATTAGAAGTGACGTTTCAAGAAAATCAACGAGTAATATATCCAAAAAAAAAGTTTAGGGAAATATTTACAACCTCACTATGATGCGTCCATCGGGGAACATTGTCTGAAAGAAGCTTAATATACTGCTCCATAGCCACCTCCGGATTCATGCTTCCCATTTTTTGCCACGCATTCCTTGCACAATGGAATTATTGTCCTCCATCACTTACAGATAGCAGCTTTCATTCCTGTTGTATAACTAGCAATCAAACTACACCCGAAAGTAGTTTGAAGGTCTCTCCTTTACTGCTTATTGTATTTGTTACTCTAGGTATCTTATTCTAACACAATTTCTTATGACATAGAGGTACTTATTATCATGCTCAGGTTTCCTGCCTCCGTCCTCTGAATTTCACTATGGCTACAGAAATCTGTTCTAGTTTCTGGTCAAACTATCCTCTGGTAACCAGGACACAGGAGATTCAATGAAAAAAAAAAGTAAAGAATAAATGCTACTCCTGTTGTTTCAATTTGTTTGTCTTACTTTCCTTTTTAGTTTATTTCAAAAAGAATGCCTCTTTCCTAATTTGGCAAGTCTTTAATTTCAACATCCGCATGGCATGTTTAAGACCACAAAATTAAAGGACATTTTGGTACGTTATATTTATCTTTAGTTTAAATACACAAGATTCAAAAATCTTCTTTATTTTCTTAAACTCCATGCCAAGTCAAACTAAGACAAACAAATTGAAGGGGAAAACTACTATAGGCCAGAGCATCCAACGATTTCAAGGAATCCAATTGTGAATGATTGGACTCGAAGTCAATAAAACTATAAGTGAGATGGTGATTTATCTTCCCCATTTTCAGCAGCATTCCTTATGTTTTCAAAAGTATATAGAAATGGTAGGCAATGGGAGTGAGTGAACTACCCGATAACATATTGATCTTTTCTTCTCCTACAAAAGGTTCTGCTCATTCAATAATCATCAAAGTCAAGTTCACTTGATCAATGCAAGCATTCTCTATACAATTATTAATCTTTGATTTCAAGCAAATCAACACACATTTGATAAAATTATGCAATTGAATTAGAGTTCCAACAATTTGCTAAAGCTCATATTTTTCGGAGCAAAAGATCAATACCATTTGGCGCGAGCATAGACTTTCAATGCCATTGGTTGAGGTTCATGACAAGGCCCTTCCATAGCAATTTTCTGGAGTCCATACAACTGCATCATCGATTCACTCCCCAAATTCTCCTTCCCATTTCCCTCATCCACAAAGTTTACAGCTTTAACAAATTCCTCCTCCAATTCACTTCTCTCAATTCCTTCCCAATCATCATCACTATCTTCATACATCACCTTTGTATCTGTCTCTTTACTCAACCCTTCTCCTATCTCTACCACCTTATTTTCACCTAACTCAACTTCATCAACAACCAAATCATTCGTGATATCTTCCTCCTTAACAAAAAGCAACTCATCAATCTTCTTAACTTCATCCATTTCCTCCAACAACCCAATTTTGCAAGACATATCTGTATCCTCATGACCATCACATTGCTCGATCTCTTTGATGTTTTCAGGAGTCTTTACTCCCTTAAAGTCATCACCTTTCTCTAAAATACCCTCAATTTTTTTCTCAATCTTAACTTCAATATCCTTTTCCTCCAGCAACCCAATTTTTCCACACAAAGAGGCATCATCGTGACCATCACTCACCTCCCTTTCACCACCACAATGCTCAATGACTCCAAGGTTTTCAGGAACCTTTTCCCCCTTAAAGTCATCACCTTTCTTTAAAATACCCTCAATATTTTTCTCATTTTTAACTTCATCCTTTTCCTCCAGCAACCCAATCTTTCCACACAAAAAAGCATCACCATGACCATCACTCACCTCCCTTTCACCACCACAATGCTCAATCAATCCAAGATTCTTAGGAATCTTTTCTCCCTTAAAGTCATCACCCATCTCTAAAATATCCTCAATTTTTTTCTCAATCTTCTTAACTTCATCATTTTCCTCCAGCAACCCAATTTTGCTAGACATGTCGCCATCATCATGACCATCACTCACCTCCCTTTCACCACCACAATGCTCAATCAAATCAAGATTTTCAAGAATCTTTTCTCCCTTAAAGTCATCATCTTTCCGTAAAATACCCTCAATTTTCTTCTCAACAAACACCTCTTCCCCTGAAGCATTTTTAGACTGATCAACTACTCCTCCAACTTTATTTGGTTGCTGTGTTTCAATACAATCAACATTTCCAACAACTTCTTGTTCAACAAATTTGACTCTCTTCTTACTTTTTCTACTCTTAACAACCAACCCTTTTGTAATCTTGGTTTCCTCCACAACATATTTCTCTTTATGATCAATCTTTCCATCCTTTAACACTGCAGCAGAAACAAATTTCACAATTATGCAAGAAAATATAAGAGCTACCATAGCAGTAACAAAGAATTCTTGAAAAAGATTCATTTTTTTCTTTAACTTTCCCAAATGATCAAAGATTGCTGAGATAATACTAATAATAATAATAATAAGATGAAGAAGAGTTCAACTTTCAAATGAATTTGCAAAGGATAAGAATGTTAGAAAAATGTGGGAAAGCATTAATGTTGTGGAATTTTTAAGCAATTTCCATGCTATAATATGGGGCACGTTTAACAATCAGAAAGGGATATGTGTTCCTTAGAGTAAAGTATATTCGGATTTTTTTATTTTTTTGTTCCTATAGTTGAAATTAATTACATTAGGAGTATTACTTTTTTGTTTCTTATCAATTGTTCCTCTATAGTTTTTTAGTGGGTCCCAAAACATGAGCATCTTTATTTGGGTGATTGATATGTTGAGACGGAAAAAGTGTAAATATGGCCCATCATAACACGTTTTTTCATGTGTTTTCGTCTATCTTATCGTCTTCTCCTATTTATGACGTGTCCTATTCAAATCCAAATTTTAGATTTATGTGAGTTTGCTAAAGAAAGTATTTCTCATATTTTGTTGGTAATGGAAAATATATTTTGAGAAATATTTATTACAAAAAAAAAAAATCAACTTTTTTTATGTCGGGGATGGAGGAAGAGGTCTGTTAAAAAACTAATGGTGTTTAGGGTTATGACTAAAAGTGTCACTTCATCAAAGAAGTAGAACTATTAGTATTCCGTGTGAAAGAATATTTACTATTTTGAGTCTTAAGACAAAGATAATGTATGATTTTTGGACTTTTCTCGAAAATCTTTCTATATGTCAGGTTCAATTTTCAATAGAGGCAGAATACTACTTTTAAATGATTTTTTTATCTCTACAAGTCTTGGTGGATAGAGTTATCAAGCACCTATGTTGTTGGAAGATAGCCGATACCTCGTGAAATTAATCGAAATGTGCTTAAGCCGGATTGGACACTACGATTATGAAAAAAATATATATATTATTTGTTAACTTTACCTTTATAAGTCAAACAAATTTTTCTTCGCGATGGGATAATACTTTACCAAAGTTCGAATTTTCTGTTTCGTGACAGTTTTGCTTGTCAAGGCCAAGTTCATTTTTCTTTTTTTTTTTCTTTTTTTGAAAAAGGGTTTAAGCTGCTCTATGTGTGGGCTGTGGTAAAAAATGTTGCTCATCAGAAATGCTTTCTGATAAATAATTTACTCTGAGATTTTTTATAAAAAATCAATTTTAATTATTTTGTTAAATGTTATGGCAACTTATAATAATAGGAGAACGTTGAAGAAAGGCATATGTTAACAATAATGTTTGTATGTGAGCTGAAATAAGTGATACGGAGCAAAAATTTAGAATTTACACTGACAGTTTATATAACTTAAACGCTTGTTTAAATTTTCTGGTTTCTATCAACTAGTTTTTCCTTTTAATAATTGAACTTAATATTGGGGCGCAGCCAGGCGCGCAAGAGGATATATATTTACAGTACTTTTAATATATTTACTTTTAAATATTTTGAAATCATTTAATTAAAATTCAGTCTCCGCCAGAGGAGATATTATTTGCTAATTAAATACATCATATTTGACAATTTAACTTTTCTTTCCTTTTTCTGACATATTTTTTTAAGTGTTTCTTTCCTTTTAACCATGCTTGCTGCCAAATAGGGGCTAAGGGGGATATATGCTTGAAGTACGATTAGTTTTGGGTATTAGAACAAGTAATGAATTAAGAGGATAAAAGAGGTCCTCGAACAAGTTATTCCATCATATCTTATTCTAAGTATTGTTAATAAAGTTAATTTTAACAAGAAAAGCAAAGTACAATGTTCCTGCCAAACAATTGTTTCATACATAATGTTACTATACTTCATTGACCTAATTTGTCATGTCTTGATTTTATTCTTTTCTTGCTTTTGTTGCCTTGTAGAATTGGAAACAAGTAGGGGTGATCGGGTTGGTTCGGATTTTTTAAAGACTAAACCAAATCAATTGCATCGGGTTTTTGAATCTATAAACTAAACCAAACCAACAAAAATCGGGTTTTTCAACCTGGGATTTTATCCTTTTTTTCGGGGTGCTCGGGTTTTTTGAGTTTTTTCCGGTAAAGTCTTCATACAAAACGTATAACTTGTACTTCAAATATTTCTTTAGTCCTATTAAGATACGACTATCTAATTAAGATATTTATTAAGAAAATAACACAAAACGTGAGATGAGAGATGACATTGTACTAAAATATTCAATGAAAAAAATTAATAAAATTGCATAAAATAAAATGATCATAATCTAAAAGTATTAAGTCATGCTACAATAAATACGGCTAATTATAAGACATGTAGAAAATGATCATAATCTAAAAGTAGTAAATCATGCTAAAATAAGTACGGCTAATAAGTATTAATTACATGGCTAGATATTAAAGAAAAAAAAAAAGTTATTTATTTACACTTTCTAAACTAATATAAAACTAAAGACTAGATATTAAGATTATTATCATTCCCAGTGTTAGATATGAATTACTTTTGTTAGCATTAGTATTGATTTGATTTTTGTTGAGTTTTATTTGAGTTACTAATATCATTGGGCTATAAAATTTATTGGACCATTCAAAATTCTAATTCCAAGCTTGAAATAATATGTTAAAAGACAAAAGTCTATGAAAAAGTTAAAGAAAAATTTATAAATTACATTATAAATAAATATTTTTATGTATAAAATATGTTTGAAATTTTATAAATGTAATATCGGGTTAGTTTGATTCGGTTTGACTTTTTTTAGTTAAAACCAAACCAAACCAATAGTGTTTGGGTTTTTCTTTTTAAAACCAAACCAAGTTAAACCCAACCACCAGTCAGGTTTTTTTCTCGATTTGGTTCGAATTATCGATTTGATGCGATTTGTCGGTTTCCTTTGTACACCCTAGACACAACTATAATAAGACACTAAAATAGACATTGTATGTACACTTTTAACATCTCAAGTTATGAATAATGATTAGATAAGATATCTATAAACTACAAGAAGAAGTAAACTGAAGTATATGACAAGTTCAATCACTATTTTATCCATTTTCTTGTAAATAATCACAAACTTTATGAAGTATTACTTGTTTCACTAATTAATTGTCCATTTATTATATTAAGTTTTATTACTCCATACTTGAAGGCACTATATGTTTGTTTTTTTAAAAGATGGCGCAGCAAAAAACTTTGATAACATAAAATTTGCAGGATAATTTCAAATCCTAAAATATTTCAACTAGACTAATCTATCTAATAAAAATTTAAAATTTAAAAGTAGATTCATCCTAATCCTAACCAACTTATTATTCTAAAAATAAAATTACTGCAGTATTTGGAAACAATTTTCAACACTCCTCCTAAAAACAGTATCACACTTATATTAAGGGAGTACATTTTAATTAATTGAATGTTAAATATGATGGGTCATATATCACGAGGATCAAAATCAAAATTTACTCATAACTAAAGGGTCCAAATACTATTATCCCATTAGAAATTTGACGAGTCGTTACAGTATTAGTTTGAAGACTCATAGTTAATTTTTTGAAGGGGAATATTTGTGGTAATATCTTCGATAGTAAGACAATTACTGTTCTTGATTTCTTAAATGATATGAATAAGTAAGCAAGGGCTCAAGTTGATCGTGATATGTAACTGAGTTTACTCAACTCGCCAAACACTCACTATTTGCTCATTCATACTTTATATTTTCTAGTTTTCACCTAATTATAGATTCTTTTAACTCAGTAACTTTAACTTAGTCCATATCTTATTCGAGTTTTAAAACAACCGGTTTAGATATCTCAATTTTATTAATAGCCCTCGACAAAGAGCACAATATATTCCTTAATGAAGAGTTTGAACAGGGTTTAAAACCTTTAACACAAAGCAAAATGACACAATTAAATTATAATAGCTTCCTTAATTTTTTGCTTTGGCATATTGACTTTTGCTAGCACTACCAACTTTGTACAACAAGCAACATAAGTTAATCAAGGCCGCATATGTTACTTGGTCAAAAATCCAGATGTTCATTCGCCTTATTCTGGAACTTTACCCGGACATGGGGTCCAATTACTAAAAGTATTTAAGTTATATATACTGTAATGTTGTTTTATACCATTAGTACGTTTGACCTATTATAGCGTGTTACCTAGAATTTATTTTGAACGGAGTATCATTCAAGCTATTGAATAAAATTTATTGTGCATATCGTCAATGCGCAAAACTTAAACCCTTCCTAAGTACGGTCTTCTTTGATCTTGTTTTTTCTCCTAAGTATTGTTTTCTTAGATCTTGAACGAAGTACATTATTTAATCAGGGAATAAGTGATGATCCGAGGATTGGACTATGTAATGTACTTTATCTGCTGAGTTACGGGCGGACATTTTATCAGAGATTTCTAATCTACCCTGGTGTGATTCCTGTTGAAGCAACCAACAATTGATCTCACTTACACTATTTATAATAGCTTTAATTTTCTATTCCTCCTAAACGAGCAAAGCCAGAATCTGTCTCCACTTCAAAGAAAGAAATAGATCATGGGTCTCTTCATCTAATTGCATCTTGGGCAAGTTTATATTCATCCAGTAGTTTAATTAGATCAATGGAAAAAATATATGCCAAAACAAAAGTTAATGCTTCAGAGTTCCTAAATAATTTGATATGTCTAAAAATTAAAAGGAAAAAGAAAAGCACATTCTAATGCCGATATGTACTGATGACTAATTTAACTTTAACGTGTCTTTTTCTTTAGAAATAAAAAGATGGCCTAGCTTAGTAACTGGAGCTTCCAATCATTTCATTTGGATTTGCTCATCCACCTCACAATCTCACATTAGCCCATTTGGCAAAGGAGGTCTTCCAAAGCAACTGCATAAACCTTTTAGGTTAATTAGGAGTAGGACCTTAATTCTTTTCTATTTTCTTTTCTTTTTCCTTTCCCTTTTTCTTTATTCCTAGTTATTGTCAAATCAAAAAAGCAAACATTATGATGTTCCCTTTAACATAATAGCAAAAACAATTATGCCTAAGTAACTTACAACTTCTCACTCCAAAGATTTTGCATATTTTATTTTAAAATGACAATTACTTTCTCACAATTCACTAAGTCATTACATTGATATTAACATACTTTTTTTTACTTGCAAGTCCAAATATATCCCCCAGCATATGTAAATCGATTATCTCGAGGACGGTATACCCAATTATTAGTGAGCAAAAATCTAAGAAAAGAAAAAAATGTCAATCATGATATCGACCACGCCTAAGTGTGAGATACTTAGGTTGTTTAGAATATAATTAAGAAAATAAAAGTGTATGTGCTCTGTCTAACAGTTTAAGCTTTTAGTTGAGCTGGTCGCACACTTCAACACTCATGTCGCCTAATACCTAGCATATTGCTTCTGAACCAACCAAAGCCAGCTTCAAGGAGTTAACATGTCACACCTTTTTATTTTTGCTGAATCTGCAGAATCAAATTATATTCACAAGATAATAAATTATAGATCAGCTATACCCTATACGTCCTCCTCTGGAGACACAAGGCCGACTTTAGGGGGAAGCCATTAAAGCAATTGCTTTAGGTCCCCCCAAATTGAAGGCCCCAAAATTTTATTTTATAGGAGTATATTATAAAACTACGAATAAAAGACACTAGATTTTATATTTTTTTTTTCTTGAAATGTGATAGGATATTGAAATAAATAGTTCAAATTTTATACTTTTTTGGTCCCATTTAGGTAACATTCTTTTCTTATTAGTCAGTTTAAAAAAGAATGACATTTTTCATATTTAATAAGAATTCAATTTTAAACTTTTTGTTTTAACCTTAATGAGATAATTTATAGTCACAAAATATCTAGTAACTTGTTTCAGACTACAATTTTTAAGAATTTTTCTTTTCTCTTAATTCCGCGCCCAGTCAAACATCTTCACATGCATTAGAGAGTAATAAATGTTATGCAATATATAAAAATGAACAATTTGATGACGACTTTGATAATTTAAAAAAAATAAAATCTCTTGTAGAGTTGAGTATTTCTTATAAATAGTGGATTAAACCTTTTTTTTTTTTACTTCAAAATAGATTGAATTATTCTAAATGTATGAAATTGTTTTGACATCTACTTAGTGGTACAAAATTGAGATTATTAGATTATGAAAATTTATAAATATATTATGGTAACCGCCAATAAATGTTTCTCATACAAATATTTATTTAAATTTGAATGGATAGAGTTACTAAATATCTCTAATGGTGGAAGGTAGCATGTAACGGAGTGAATATTAATCTAGATAGTTACAAGATGATCCATAAAACTATATAAAATTTTATTAAATAAATTTAAGGCCTCTTATAAAGATTTAGCTTTAGGCCACGGATATGGTTGAGCCGCCCCGTAAAATCGTCAAAGCAATGAGTTATGTTACATGATAAGCCCTTTTAATTGGTCAAGGGACAGTGGGAAAATGTTCATTTAAGTCAAAATTTCATCTATATACATTTAAATATTAATGTGTAAAATTGTTAGCGATGAAATTATATTACTACAAGAAGTCTAGAACTCATGATGTACACAGTCACAAGACGTAAACTGCTGATGGGGAGACACAAAATAAGAGCATTACACTTTTAAGCAAATAATCCACTAGTCTAACACTCAATCTGTAGTCAACGAGCTTATCCTATTGAATCCTCGTGTGTTTTTCATAAATGACATTATGACAATAGTACTCAAGCATGTGATTTCTTCCTTTTATATGCAATGCAAGTTATGTGATTAAATTTCTTCTGAATAAATAGAACAGAAACGCAGTTGAAAAAAAAAAGAATTAAAACAACTAAAGGAAACAACTGACATTGTTTTAGTAGAGAAAAATACTTTTATTGTAATTTTTGTCTGGGAGATTTGATGCAAATAATCAGCTTTGTAGTACAAAATGAATTTGAGGTGTATGTCACAAAGTTTAGTATTATTGCGGTATAATATCTTTATATTATTTGATATTTTTTGGTAGCATATTTGTAGGGAGATAATTACCATATATTAGTTAGTTTCCTTGTTTCACTAATTACCATATATTAGTTAGTTTCCTTGTTTCACTAGGATCTTAGTTTCCTTGTTTCACTAGGGTTCAAGATTGTATCCTATATATATATATATATATATTCTCTCTTGGTGAATGAATGGAACAAGTCAAGATTGTATAGTTTCTACATGGTATCAGAGCCACACGTTTTTTTTCTCTTCATCGTAAATTTCCATGGCCGGTGACGCCGTACCTCCTCCACCACCACCCAAAATTGAGTCTAATTCTCCCTATTTTCTCTGTCCTCAAGACCGACCTGGGGACTATATCACGCCTACTCGTTTCAAGGGCGCATCAAATAACGCTGCCGTCGGTCAACACTTTACTTCCGAACAATGGAAGGCTATTACGGGATTTTTTGGTAATGCTATAATTCCCGAAAATCGCTTGAATGGTAAGTTTGATGTTTTTTCTTGGATTATTGACACTGGTGCTACTCATCATGTTACCGGTGAGAAATCTTGGTTGTTTGATGTCCATACTGTTGATTGTCCTATTGGTTTGCCTAATGGTGAAAAGGTGCTTGCTTCTTTGGAAGGTTCTGTTCGACTGTCAGATAAAATCACCTTACATCATGTCCTTTATGTGCCTTATTTACGTTGCAACTTACTCTCCGTCCCCCAACTTACTGATAATTTACATACTATTGTCTCTTTTAATTCTTATATGTGTGTTATTCATGACCCACTGAAGGAGCTGATTGGAACGGGAGTTAGGAGGGACGGACTATACTATTTTAGCAAACCGGACGTGGTGTAACATGTGTCTACTGTCGTGGCAACGTCCGCATTAGAATTGTGGCATCGACGATTGGGGCATCCTTCCGAGAGAGTAGTTCAGTTGCTTCCTCATGTCAGTAGTGATAAGAGTAGTTTAGCAAAGGATTGTGAAGTGTGTTTACGTGCTAAGCATCCTAGAGACAAATTTCCTTTAAGTAATAATAATGCATCTAGAATATTTGAGAAAATACATTGTGATTTGTGGGGCCCATATCGCCATGTTTCGTCGTGTGGAGCTCGTTATTTTTTAACAATTGTTGATGATTTTTCCCGAGCTGTTTGGATTTAATCGTTGGTTGATAAAACAGAAGTGTTTCCGATGTTTATGGCTTTTGTTGCTATGGTTGATCGACAATTTAATCAAACAATTAAAGTTGTACAAAGTGATAATGGTACAG
This sequence comes from Lycium barbarum, assembly GCF_019175385.1. Lineage (NCBI taxonomy): Eukaryota > Viridiplantae > Streptophyta > Magnoliopsida > Solanales > Solanaceae > Lycium > Lycium barbarum. The sequence continues at coordinate 144,308,442 of NC_083338.1, read as the reverse complement.
AATTTAATTGTTTGATCGATTATTTTTCCGCCATTGGTATTTTGTTTCAAGCCTCTTGTGTGGGTACTCCGCAACAGAATGTGAGGGTAGAGAAGAAGCATAAACATGTGTTGAATGTTGCGAGGGCTCTCAGATTTCAGGCCAATTTGCCTATTTTTTTCTGGGGTGAATGTGTTCTTGCTGCATCTTATCTCATAAATCATACCCCCACACCCAAATTGGAAAATAAAACACCTTTTAAAATTTTATTCAATAAACCTCCTTCTTTTGATGCTATTCGTACTTTTGGGTGTTTGTGCTTTGCTCATAATAAAAAAACTCAGGGTGACAAATTTGCTAGTCGGAGCAGAAAGTGTTTGTTTGTGGGATATCCATTTGGTAAGAAGGGGTGGCCGTTGTTTGATCTTGATACGAAGGAATTTTTTATCTCTCGTGATGTAAAGTTTGTGGAGGATGTGTTTCCTTTTGCTTGTCCGGAAGATGTTAATATTTCGTCTAGTTTTTTTTATGAGGGTGCTGAAATTGATCGTGATTTTATGGTGTACGGGGATGAATTAGGGGGCGAAGTTGATAGTTCGGAGGCTGCCGAGCAGCAGCCGCAAACCACTGCCCAACCAGCGCCTGCTGGCAGCCAGGCCGAGCTGCAGCCAGCGGCCACTGTCCAGCCCGCTGGGAACCCAGCGCCAGCTGGCAGCGAGGCTGAAGGGCTGCCAACAGCCACTGCACAGCCCGCTGGGAACCCAGCGCCCGCTGGCAGCGAGGGGGGAGGGCAGCAACACCATACCCCAGTCACGAATGTGGAAGGTGGCTTGGGGCGTGGTTTTCGGGAGAAATTTTCATATGTTGTGCTTCGTGATTATGTGACACACTCAGTTTTTGCTAATAGTCCGTCCCCTACAACTCCTGTTAACAATCAATCCTCAGGTACTCCCTATCCTTTGGCACACTATATTAATTGTGACAATTTTTCTGTAAATTATCGTAAGTTTCTTGTAGCTATTATTTCGGGTAAGGATCCTAAGACCTTCAAAGAAGCCATGAAACACGAAGGTTGGAGACATTCAATGAGAGAAGAGATACGTGCATTGGAAGACAATGGTACATGGACTTTGGAACATCTTCCTCCGGGTAAGAAAGCACTTGGTAATCAGTGGGTGTACAAGACCAAGTTTTTGTCAAATGGAGATGTGGAATGGCTCAAATCGCGCTTGGTTGTGTTGGGAAATCATCAACAAGCGGGGATTGACTACAATGAAACTTTTGCTCTGGTCGCCAAGATGACTATTGTTCGAGCCTTCCTAGCCATTGCAGCATCCAAAAATTGGGAACTTCACCAAATGGATGGTCATAATGCCTTTTTACATGGTGACCTTGATGAGGAGGTGTATATGAAGCTCCCTCCCGGGTTTGAAAGTCCAGATCCTACGTTAGTGTGTCGTTTGCGCCAATCACTGTATGGGTTGAAACAGGCCCCTAGATGTTGGTTTGCAAAATTGGTAATTGCTTTGAAAGGGTACGGTTTCCTTCAATCTTATTCTAATTATTCTCTTTTTACATTTACTAGAGGGAATATTCACATTAATATCTTGGTTTATGTTGATGATCTTATTATTTTTGGGAATGATTCCGCTGCACTTGCAACTTTCAAAGCCTATTTGAGTGATTGTTTCAAAATGAAAGACCTTGGGTCTCTGAAATATTTTTTGGGTATTGAAGTAGCTCGTAGTTCATCAGGGTTGTTTTTGTGTCAACGCAAGTATACTCTTGATATTATCTCTGAAGCAGGATTGTTAGGTGCAAAGCCAAGTGGGTTCCCTATTGAGCAAAATCATAAACTTGGCCTTGCAAATGGAGATTTGTTGTCGGATCCGGAGATCTACCGTAGATTAGTCGGGCGTCTATTTATTTGGGGGTCACTCGACCGAACTTGGCATATTCTGTTCATATTTTGTCTCAATTCATGCAAGAACCCGGATTGAACATTGGGAAGCGGCCTTACGAGTGGTCCGTTATTTGAAAGGCACACCAGGACAGGGTATTTTGTTACGTGCCGATAGTGAGTTGACTTTGCAGGGATGGTGTGATTCTGATTGGGCGGCTTGTCCGCTTACTCGTCGTTCGTTGACAGGTTGGCTAGTATTTCTAGGTCAATCTCCCATCTCTTGGAAGACAAAGAAGCAACACACAGTTTCTAGATCTTCTGCAGAGGCTGAATATAGGTCCATGGCTGCGGTCACTTGTGAGTTGAAGTGGCTGAGAGGTCTGTTGTTGAGTTTAGGTATACAACATCCCAAGGCGATCAAATTGTTTTGTGATAGTCAGTCCGCTTTGCACATTGCAAAAAATCCGGTTTTCCATGAACGAACAAAGCACATTGAGGTAGATTGTCACTTTGTTCGTGATGCAATTAATGAAGGTTTGATTTCTCCGTCACACGTTTCAACATCTTCACAATTGGCAGACATTTTTACCAAAGCTCTCGGCAAAACTCAATTTGACTTCTTGCTTTCCAAGTTGGGCATTTTTTATTCCCATGCTCCAACTTGAGGGGGGGGGGGGGGGTATTGCGGTATAATATCTTTATATTATTTGATATTATTTGGTAGCATATTTGTAGGGAGATAATTATCATATATTAGTTAGTTTCCTTGTTTCACTAATTACCATATATTAGTTAGTTTTCTTGTTTCACTACGATCTTAGTTTCCTTGTTTCACTAGGGTTCAAGATTGTATCCTATATATATTCTCTCTTGGTGAATGAATGGAACAAGTCAAGATTGTATAGTTTCTACAAGTATTCGATAATTAATGACAGTATGACACAAAATTGCATTGTTGGAATGTTATAGAAATTTTGTTACGGAATTAAAATTAGGATAGAAATTTTCCTCAGGCCTTAGGCCTTATGCACTTCTATTTCCCTTTCCTGTTATATTTATAATCCAGCCTGTTAAGAAAAAGGAAATATGCAAGGTACAAATTGTCAGAAAGGGCACTAAATAGGATTATTTGCCCCGTATGATCTTCTTGAGGCCAGTCTTTGAATTCAATTCCTGTTTACTTTGTAGATTAATTTTTGCATTCAAAACGGTGGGTCAACATAATCTAAATAGTAGCCTAAATAATGGTCAATTGTGCAAGTGTCTTGACTCTTGAGGTTCAGTTAAGTCCAAGACAAGAGATGATTCGCCTTGTCGATTGGGATTGTAGATACATTTATTCTTTCGACTTGGACTATATACATTATTAAAGACTTTTAGAAAATCATGTTTATATTAGATTTATACCAATTATCAGAAAAATGTGGCACTCTATATCCACTAAATTCTTATTATCTATTCCCTCCGGATCAAAAAAAAGTCCAATTAGCCATTTGCACACCCCTTAAGAAAATACTAACTCCTAGACAAAAATAGATAATTTAACTAAACTACCCCTAATTAGATAGGCATTGAGATTTGATCATATAATACTTAATAAGGACAAATCTGAAAAAACTAGGTTATTTCTTTCTTGATTCGATAAGTGAATATTTTTTTTACCAAAAAAAAAGGCTAAGTGAACATTTTTTTTTATCCGGATGAAGTATCTTTTATCCAGGCTCGAATAATTCGTCACAGCTATGAATGTTCTCATAACACGAAAAAGGGAATATCTTGGTGGGCTCAGTAAAATTTTATCAGTGAGACAGTGAACATAAAGCTTTCCTTTTTATACATCATGAAAGCAACTGATTTTTGCGATGTCTGTGAAGATGGGCTTTATAAAAGGAACTGATCCAGGACCAAAAGCTGGGCTGGCTTGATAAGAGCCCAAGCAAACGTTGAGAAAAATCAAGTGTCATTTATTGCCTTGAAATTGACCTTCCACCAAAATGCATTACTAGTGGCCGAATGTTAGGACCCGTTTGGCCATAAGAATTATTCACTTTTTTCCGATTTTTTTTTCACTTTTTTCAAAACTTCAAAATTGTATTTGAAATTTGAAAACAAGAAAAACTTGTTTTTCACAACCAAAATCTTATTGAAAATGTATATTTCAACGAAAAAGTACTATTTACAAAAACTATGGTCAAACACAATTCTAACTCCAAAATTCCAAAAAAAAGTGATTTTTTTTTTTGTTTCTATGGCCAAACGCCTACTTAGTAGCGAAACTAGAATTTATACAGGTGGTTAAAAAAAAATCGTATAGTATGATGTATGGGATGTGAACATGTGATCAACAATAATATTTGAACTTCCTTTGTCACTTTACTAAGACTTTTTTTTTTTTTTTTTAAGTAGGGGTTTGCAAATACCGATTTAATCGATAAACCGAACATAAAATAATACTGTTGTGAACGATTTTTAAAAGGTTTTATAATTTTTTTATTAGACTATTGGTTCGCTTTTCAATTTTAATTAATGATTAAACCGATTACCCAATAGCGTCATACTATTAAAATTACCTTGTTATCTTTAATTATATACCTAGCATTGAGCAAACAACCATTTTAACTACAGGGTGGAATGTCAAAGTTTTAGCAAAGATTTGAGCTTTTCCAAGGGAAATGATATTGTTTGATCTAGCAAAGGGAAAAATTGTTTGGCAAAGCAAAAATGTTATTGCATCTGTTGAATCAGCTGTTTCACTTGATGATGGTAACTTTGTCCTGTTAAATAGGAATAAAAATGCTGGTTGGCAGTGTTTTGAAAGGTCCATCTGACACAATGATCACTGATCAGAGATCGCAAGTTGCTTTGCTTCTTTGTCACTGGATTGAGTTTGTCTTAGCTCTATTCTTGTATAGTTTTTCATCGAATCTTGTTTCAATTAAACAAGAGTGAAGACAGTGTTTAAACAAGACAGTGTATAAATAAACAAATGAAAATACGAGGAAGGAAAAAGAAATTAGATGAGCATTCTCTTATTGGTTAAACCGAAAACCAAATCGTTAAGGACTGCTAACCGATTAGCTGAAAATTGATAACGAATATTTTATTAATTCAGTTATTAGTCTAGCATATTTACAAATAGATAGAAGATAAACCAAATCGATAATATTCAAATCGGACCGAACCGACGGATAAGTCCCTCTAATTTTAAGGAATTTCAATAGTTTATATGACCAAAAATTTTGTTTATACCATACATATACACGATTATCTTATAACGAATTCTCTCTACTTAGTTCCGCCACCGCCAAATGGCTAAATCAAAAAACAAAAGGTGGCCATTTTCTTATTGCCTTTGAGCTTCTAAACATGCAACTTGTTCACATGGAAGGCAGCAACCAAATTATTCTTGTTGAAAGGGAAGTTAATTGACACTCTTTCATAAGAAAATAACACTATGTATAAGTTTTTTAATGATTATATATTATATGTTAGATTTCTTTAACTTTTTCATCTTTTTACGTCTTTATATTTTAAATTTATTTAATAAAAAAATCATGATTCCGAACGAGAGGGTCTGAAATTTTTGAATGGTGCTAGACTGCTAGTGCTACTAAGCAAAGCCACTAATAATGGATGGGGTCGTGGCTGGTTGGTGCCCCGTTTTCTTCCACTACACATTAATGGCTGTGAGCGTCCACTAATATCATCTATCAGTGACAGAATAAGAATTTTCATTAAGGAGGTTTAAACTATGAAAAGGTAAACACACGAAAGCCAAGGGGTTCAATATGTACCATATGCAAATAAAAAATAATTTTAACTTTATATATAGGTGTAATTTTTTGCTGAAGGAGGTTCGGATGTAGAGTCCGGAACCAAAATACCCAAAAAAAATCATGTGGAACCAAAATACCCCAACAAAAAAAAGTGACAAAAGTACCTTTAGCGCAGTAATTTACTGCGCTAAAGCAGTTCACGGAGACGGAGCCGTTAACTGCTTTAGAGCAGTATTTTACTGCGTTATAGAAGCAGTTAAAAAAAAAAAACTAACAGTTCCAAAAAAAATAAAAATTGGCCAACTTTATTTTTTGCAACACTTAGTGTTTCTTTTCATACATTGACCAATGATTAGTCGTGTGCCAAGGCTCAGAAACGTCAATATTTTATATAGAACTTGATATTTTTTTGTGCGTACAATAATGTAGGCTCAATACATCAAGGATACGTAAACGTTCGGATCGTCATTTTAGGGGTTGAAAAGGTGCCCCGAAGTAAGTTTTGTTTGTAAACTTTAGGTTTAAGTGTTCTATATACATAGACGTCTATTTTTGTTTAAAGACTTGTTGTCATTAGCTTAAAGTTTTTTATTTTTAGAGTTTAGATTTAAGTGTGTTATTTTTTAAAGCGTAACTTTATTTCGAATATACGCAATTTTTTGCGCTCGGACTTCTGATTTGCGCGATTTTTTTTTTTTTTGCAGCATATTCGAAATAAAGTTACGCATTAAAAAATAACACACTTAAGGAACACTTAGTGTTTTTTTCCATAAAAAGATCGCAACATCTTATTTTAATAAATCTTTTCTTTGCAGCACTTAGTGTGTTTTTGCATACTTTGACCAACGATTAGTCATGTGTCAAGACTCCGAAACGTCAATATTTTATATAGAACCTGATATTTTTTTTCTGCGTACTATAATGTAGGCTCAATACATCAAGGATACGAAAAACGTTCGGATCGTCGTTTTAGGGGTTGAAAAGGTACCCGAAGTAAGTTTTGTTTAAGGTTTAAATGATTTATTTTTTAAGGTTTTGATTTAAGCGTGCTATTTTTTAATCACGACATAACTTTATTTTGAATATAAATATAATTCTAAAAAATATAGGGAGAAAAACTAGTTGTAAAGTGATCAAACTTTAGATGGTCATAACTTTGTGCTCGGACGTCCGTTTTATGCGTTTTTTTTTTGAACTTGCGTATTTTTCGAGATCTATGCGGACAAACCGCCGCCGAGCCGATTTTAAAAAAAATACCTTTTATCCCATTCAATTTCAATTTTCCCCCAAATTGGCCTGAAATTTTTAGTTTTATTTACTTATAAGATGATGATACGCAATAGATTTCAACGTAAAAATCTCAGGGTAATGTAGCTGTGATTGTCAATTTCACTTCTGCGGTTTTAATTTTTGAAAATAAAGCTGACTAATTTTCTCGACATATAAAGTTGACTAAAATAACCTTACAGTCAAACACTAAGTTTTTTCAAACAAAACTTACTTCGGACACCTTTTCAACCCCTAAAATAACGATCCGAACGTATACGTATCCTTGATGTATTGAGCCTACATTATTGTACGCAGAAAAAAATCAGGTTATATATAAAATATTGACGTTCCGAAGTCTTGACACACGACTAATCATTGGTCAAAGTATGGAAAAAAACACTAAGTGTTGCAAAAAATAAAGTTGGCCAATTTTTTTTTTTTGGTACTGTTTCACTGCGTTATGATTTTTTTTTTTAATTGCTTCTATAAAGCAGTAAAATATTGCATTAAAGCAGTTAACGGTTCCGTCTCCGTGAACTGCTTTAGCGCAGTAATAAAGATACTTTTATCACTTTTTTTTTATTGAGGTATTTTAGTTTCACATAATTTTTTTTGGGGCATCTTGGTTCCGGACTCTTCGGATGTACCTCTTTCACCTACTTGGTTCCTCCCCTGCCATCTACCTACTCTCTCTTTTAATGTTGGCCAAAATCTTCAACGCATGCACACCTATTTCTCCCATATTTGCACTACTACTAGTGACACCCAGCTGTATAGACTTGATCCTCCAGTTCCTTTTGCCACTTTTTGGTAACCCCATTACCAAGGCCTGGAATTATTTTATTCCATATTTAATTATTTTTTTATTTTGATATAATTACTAGTTATATCATAATTTTAATATTACTTCTATATTGCAGGATTAATGATTTCGGGAAAAAAAACCTAAAATAACACCTTTTTCTTATTCTCCAAAACTCTTCTTCCAAAGCCTTTTAAAAAAACTAAGATTAAAATTCGAAATAGTAATGTATGTAAGTATACCTATTGTAAAATCAAACGCAAAGTTTTATTTTATATTTTGCATATCTCGTTTTTTTGTCTAATAAACCAAACAGCTACCGGTAGATGTATATCCATTAATAATCTCGTATTATAAACCCCATGTTATAATCCTCGTATATCTTTTAACAAACTAAATTGCATTAAATGAAGTCTTTATTTAAAATGCATAAATATTACTATTTTCCTCCCTTCTTATGTGAAGGTGCTTGATTAAATACATATTTTCCCCCCTAAAATAGGACCTTCAAATATTGTGGTCTAAAATAAGTCGTAGACACTTCTGTGGCTATAACAGTATCATATTATTGAAGACAAACTAAATAATTTTAAAAAAAATATTTTCAAAATAAAAATAACAAAAATGTAGCATGATTCATGACACTGGCGTCAATGCTTGATGACAATTAAATCATTATCGAAAGGCATGCAAATTTTGTGATAAATTAATGAACTGTCGGACCTAAGCTAGCAGATACGATTGCACATCATTGTCAATTTTGGATGTTTTTTAGATGCATCATACAATGCAATATTATATATTTTCACGACGAGGTTCTATATTACTCAGTTAATTAACTACTTTCGCACCACTATTATTCAGCTGAACATTCACCGCTATCTTGTTACCCATCGAAAGAAATGGTACGGCCATATTTTACATAAAATTATTTCAAAGTGAATGGTAGAATATGTCTCTTGAGAATATTGCAGTCTTAAGATATACCACTATACTAATTGAAGTTGTTTCCCTAATGTATTAAACAAAGTACTATTAATGAAGAAAATATCATGTCTAATCAACATCAAATTATATGCGCATAATCAAAAATGTATCTACAATTCCCCTTTATCTCTATCTAAGCGTCTCACACAAATTAATCGTACTTCCTTCATTACAGTAGTAATAATAATTCTCAATAGTAAATAACTTATCTTTTTAAAACGTCAAACATTTACCAAGTTCGATTTATCAAATAAATTCATAGTATTTAATATCAGAGGCGCGCAGTTTGACTGGAGGAGTAAATTCTTCTTGCAAGAAAGATAAATGGAACTTACTGGTAAAAATAATAAATGATATAAAGTTTAAAAAGAAAACTCTTTTTGATATCTTGACATATTTAATTTAGATTCGTGTCATACAAAATCATAAAAAGAACTCTTCTTATTCAGATTTTCATCATTCGCTGACTCAAATTTTGAGAACTATCAAATACTAGCTATTAGACTAGTAACATTTGCATGGGGAATCAAATGCTTTAGTAAATATTAATCTATTCTTTCCAATTTAAGAGTCTTATTTCTCTTTTTGATCTGTCCCACAAAGAGTATCTTTTTGTATATATAGTAAGTTGACAATTCAAATAAGTGTTTCAAAAGCAATTTTATGACTCACCTCGGGGCTCATTATGGGCGGAGCACTAGCAAAACGCCCCGGGGTTCACGTGTGGGGTTTATTAGTTCTGCGAGGCTTACACTCTAAATACACCTAACGTCCAGCGCTCGGAGCTTGCCTTATAGTTCTTACACAAAATATGAAGATTGAGAGTAACACAAATTACAAGCCTTAGTATTGCATATTTACTATTTGAAAACAGTGTGAGGGTGAATATCAATTAACAATTTCTTTTAAAATTAGATAGCCGAGTTTTACATCTTCACTTGTCATTGATCTTCATGTTTATGTCTCAATATGAAAGTAATTTTATTTTTATTTATGAAGAAGAAAAATATTATTTTAATTATAATACATGTTTATTGATAATTTTTTTTTGTGGAGGTAAATTGCATAGTATGATAGTAATGTTGTTTAAGAAATTGTGATTCTTTTATTGTTTGAAAGTTAAAACGTTAGAGTTAATTTGCTTCTCATAATAGCTTTTACATCATTATATTATTTATACTTGTAAAATCATGATAGAAGTTTCTTTAATCACATTTTTAATTTTTTAAAATCATTAATGTATTTTTAAAATTTTTTTTGTGTTATTATACTATTTTATTACATTATAAATTAAAAAAATTAAAGATTCATAAGCCCCATGCCTCGGGGCTTCCGTCTAGTCCCGTGCTAAGTAAAATGTACGGCCTTATAAAATACTGATTCAAATATCCTACATGGTAAGTTTATAATCACAAGATTCAAAGGAATTTTTAGTACATTATACACATTTTTAATTTAAAATCACATGATTCAAAAATCTCTCTTTATTTCTTAAATTCCGTGTCTAGTCAAACTAAAACTACTTAAATTGAGACAGAGAGAGTACTTGTAACGGGTGTTTATACCAAACTAATAAATGCATGAAATGTGTTTGCATATACACTTTTTCACTTAGCTATAATTAAATAATACAAATTATTATCTTATTAAATTACTTAATTATGAATTTTACTACTTAATATAAGGGATAATCTTTAGGATTTTGTAGTCCTCACATAATTACCCTATGGTCTTTATCCGCCCTCATTCACTTTCACATGGGCTCTTATAAGTTGGCCCGTGTGTTGTGTAACTGTAACCCACACAATGCATTATATGGTTTTAATTTTTACATTTAGTTTAAAATAAAAATAAAAAATTATATAATCAAGCATGTATTTTTTTTGTTTAAATTTATGATAAATTTTTACATAACCAAGAAATCATATTTAATTAAGAATAATTTAGTGAGAAGGCTTCTTACATTTAAGGGAGGAGTGATTTGTTAAAAGATATGCTCAAGCTAAAAATACCATATAATATAATTCGGAAGAAGTACTTTTCACATTATTTGTTCTTAGACTGGTAAAATTTAGTTAACTTTGAACCAATTTTCTTTTTCAACCGAAGCATTTTTAGGTATTATTTTACAAACATATCTCACGTCATATGTTCCTCTCCATATTTTTTCCTTTTTATTTTAAACCTTCAAAATTTTGTTTCTTTGGTGAAATCACATGTGCTTAAAAATACAAAAAATAAATATCTTTTTTAACGTGTTGAAGATTAAGATAGCACTATCAGTCAAAACCGGATTATCTTTAAAATGTTTTATTTGATTAATTAGGAATGAATCCTTTTAAGCATAAAGTATATATGAAGAATTAAATTGATTCTTGAGGTTCATTTTAATAAATTTCGCGTATTTCTTGAATTTCGTCTAAATATAAGGTTAAAACCCATATTTAACTAGCATAAGGCCACGAAATAAATGAGTGAAACATTAATAAATATCAAAAGAGTTCTATTTCTATCTCAAAATAAAAATTACATTCTCATAAAATCATAAGAATATGAAAATATTTTTCAATTTATGATCTTCGCGGAGTTGTAGTTATCATACTTTATCGTGTTTATAGAATATTGATTAGGTTTGTCCCTCTGATATTTGCTAATTTTCCTACCAAACTTGCTTCTTCACAAAAATAATTCTTTAAAATTTATCCAATTATGTGATGAATAAGTTTTAATAATTATGAAAACTTATCAATAAAATATGATTAACCCACAATTGCATTAAATTAATTATTTAGTAGACAAATGTGACACAAATTACACTTACTTGATAAAAGTTATGTATTATTTTTATATCTTGAGCTTCAGCCCGTGTCTCTCGTAACTAGTATGATAAATTGGTGCGGTTTGATATGAACATATGCGAGTAATATATTATTATTTTGTTTTTTTAAAAAGAAGGCAAAGCATGTAACGTTTGCAAATTCGCAAAAGTAACGCGTAGAACAGTAAATTGCAGTTTCGTGTGGCTTTCCAATATCTGTCCTTTTTTTCTCCTCTCAGCCTCTAACCATATCCCTATAGTATATACCCATTTATTTCACCACCTAACTCCCCTAATTTCTCACTCCATACTCTTCTGTATATATATATATAAAGGGTTTCTTCTAAAAGCCACTCCTCAAAAAAACCAAAAAAAAAAAGAACTCTAATTTGTATAGGAAAGATTAAAGAAAAACAAAGCAATGGGCGGAGGCAATGGCCAGAAAGCAAAGATGGCTCGTGAAAAGAACGCTGAAAAGATGAAAGCTCAAAAGGGTATGCATATTTAACTTTGTTCCATAATTTTTTCTCTTTTTTTTGGAATTTTTTTCAAACAAAGATTGAATTTTTAGCTAAATCAAGATTATGGTGTATGTGCAGGAAGCCAGCTTGAGGCGAACAAAAAGGCCATGAATATCCAGGTTTTTGTTAATTCCACTGAAATTTTCCCTTATTTTGGATTAATTTTTCCTTATCTGTAGAATTCTGCTCAACCAGCTTAAAAATCTAGGTTCAAAATTGGGTTTTTTTTCAAAGGATTTTAATTGATTTTGACTGGGTAAAGTTTTGAAAATTTTAAGGATAGGTCTAAGTCCTGGAAGATTTTTGTAGTCTAGACCAAAATTTATTCAGATCTCTGTGTCTAGGACTGTAAAGGGGATTTTTCGTGCTGCAAATTGTGTTAATCTAATTGATCACATAGCGAAGAATTTGGATTACGTTTATACGCTATGTTATTGAGTCATAGCATCTAAGAGAAGCTGAATTGATAGCTAAAATTATGGTTAGATAGAACGCAGTTGCAAGTGATGCAATAATCTTTGATGATTCATATAAGGATTAGTGGTTTTCCGATGAAAAAATGGTGCTATTGTTTACACTAATCATAGGTTTGCTTGATCTAGTTCTTGTCAAACTTTTAAGCTTGGATGTTATCGCTGGCTTATTACAATTGCAACCTTGCTAATTTAGGGAACCTCGGTGTCTTCTTTGTGTGTCACGGATGAGGTAGAATTCACCTAGGTAGTCCTGTAAAGATTGATAACAATGCTAGCAAATCGGATAGTGTTTTTATAAAAACAATTACTCATAGATTATCTGTTAATACGTGCTGTTTCTTGTGCTTCGGTTACTTTTTTTTTTTGCTGCTGTGACTGCTGCTCCACCCCCCCCCCCCCCCCCCCCCCCCCTCCTTTTTTTTCTTTCCCCCCTTTTCTGAATGCTATGTAAGGCTTTCCCTATTACGTGCTATGTCTTCTTTACTTCTGTATTTTCTTTTTCCAACTGCTTTGCTATGCACTACTTGAGCCGAGGGTCTTTCAGAAACGGCCTCTCTACCTCCACGAGGTAGGGGTAAGGTCTGTGTACACTCTACCCTACCCAAACCTCACACTGGGTATGTTGTGTTGTTGTTGGTGTTGTTGTAATTACTCGCAGGATAAAAGATTAATAATAATGTCTAGTTGTTTAAACAGTGATGTGAAGTTAGAAGTTAAGATAGTTATGAAGGAAGATGACTTTTGTTCATAAGTGAGAGAGAGTTATTTTTCCCCTTCTGGTAGAAAAAGTTTTTCGTGGAAAATATTTTGCTGACTACTAAGTGACTTATTTTTTGGAAGGTATTATCTGGAAACTTTCTTCCCAGTCATACAGTTCCAATCTTTTTTTCTTCCCGGTCATACCAAACACATTAGTTGCAAAGAGTTTGTTTTGCTAAAGTTTTGGAAAGAAACAGAAGTCAAAAAGTCTTGCCTATTTAAGAGGGACAGAATGAGACTAATGAATTGGAGAAGCAGAAGCATGACATATGTTTTTATGATTTAGTACGGTGCCATTTGATTTCTAGTTTTCAAGATTTTCTACAAGGGACTAAAACTTGGGGTTTCTTGCTCTTAAAACGAATGATCCTGTCCAATCCAAGAACTATAATTCTTGTTGAAACTATCTCTCTTTCCACGGGGCTAAGGGAATAAAAAGATGGTAAACAAGGAAGATGATATCTCAACACCGCTATTCAATTGTCCTAGTGCTTGCTAGTTGTCAATATGCAGCAGAATCTAAATACTGTTATTTATTTGTCCTAGTGCTTGCTAATTGTCAAAGAACAAGATGGTAACAAGGAAGATGTTATCTGTTTGTTGTAACGTTTGCTAATTGTCAAATCCAGTGCAAGGTGTGCATGCAGACATTCATTTGCACCACTTCTGAAGTTAAGTGCAGAGAACACGCTGAGGCGAAGCATCCCAAAGCTGATGTGTATGCATGTTTCCCTCATCTCAAGAAATGATAGGCATTTCAGAGACTGGACTAATGGCGTTTCCCAGCTATGTTTCTAAATTCTGTTAACCATGATAAAGTTTGAATCTGTTCCAAAGTTGTTTCTTAGTTCTGCTTCAAACTGTTGATGGCTACTTAGTTTGGAACTCTTTGTGAAAGATATGTTTATAATAACTGCCTCCGCCTCTCATATTCATTTCTGTTGGACTTGTCGGAATGTTGCTTTACCTTTTCAATACTGAATTGCTGATGGGAGTATTTGCTATTGCTAGGTCTAAACATTTACAACCAAAGATTGTGGTGGGGAGATAAGTAGCTTCCATCCTTAATTAGGGGTCTCAGTTTGATTCCTAGGAATGGAGTTGTCTTTGGTGGGGAGTGCCTTAATTTACCCCAACGCTGGATTAGTCGGATCCCAAAGCGGGTATCGGACACCCGGTTGGAAAATCCCCAAAAAATTTCTAAACATTTAGTGTGATGTCAAATCTCATAGACTACTACATCCTTGAATAAGCCTCTGTCTGGCCCATTTTTCCGCTCGCATTTTGCATTCACACCCCTGTTTGACTAGCGCTTGATGTTGTAGTTGTAGATAGGTTAGTAAGTTGTTGGCTCCACATGCTATTTCCTTCTACGACATTGAAATAGAGTAAAACAGCTTAAAATCTAAAAAACTAATTCAAAATCACCTACTCGATTGGTAAGCATAACTTTTATAGTTGCTTTATATGTTGTTGCCATAGCCATATTTCATGTCACTTGTCATCTCTGCCGCACTATGGGTTAGCACCTCAATGGAGGGCTTCATTCATTGACGCAACGATCACCCTTTGAACGATAATAATAAGGTAAAGTTTAAAGATAAGTTTTGTACACAATTAATTTTGTCGGTCGCTCTAGTGAGGTGCCTCTAGTGAGGTTGGCACCGAGTGGTTTGTCAACTAGATGCCCTTAAAAAACCTTACGTGTCTAACCGCATGTGACTCACGCCATAAGTGGCCCATGCTTGCTTATATCTTCTCAGAACCAATATATTCAACTGCTGCTGCTGTCGAATATATTGTGACGCGAGATACATTGAATTTTCCGCATTCAAAAGAATTACCATAGATGACAATTTCGAGATCTATATTTCAGTAGACTTAGCCACTTAGGTATTATATAACAAAACATTAGATTTTACTTTAAATTAGCGAATTAGTGATTACAACTTGACGTGCATTAAGATCAAGTTGCCTCAAGCGTTCTTGAAGTGTCATAATGCTGATATGCCTATGTTAAGCAATTTTGCTAAGCTAGCATGCAAGTTTATCATTGTGGTCTGATAGTCCAGTTCAAATTTGGAGCAAAGTTTGTATTGAATTTTTTACCATGCTCAGGGGAAAAAAGTTAAGTAATTTGCTTGAATATAGAAAACGTCGATAATGAAAAAGACAATTTTGGAACAAATTTAGTATTTGTTGACATGACATTTTCCCTAAGAACAAATTTAGTACGAGTAGACTGGCGTTAAAATTGATTTTGATGCACTATGCTATATTGATGGCGATGAATGAAACTAACTTAATGACAACACTAATCAAGCTGCCCAGGATAATGCAAACTAAACATGTCCCTAGTAAGTAAGACATACTTTCATTCGTACAAATGTGGATTATTTGTATTGTTCCCTTTCATTTCTTTTAATTTAGTTAACGGGAATTTCAAATTATCAAATCCAAAGGAAAATATAACACAACCACATCTATGTAGAAAGCCTAAGATGGGCTAAACCCCAACTTCTAGTTCATGATTCATAGCATTATGAACACGTTTCAATTCAACTTTGTTAATTGAGTTATTCAAGTACGTCATTTGCCAACAATCTAAAAAGATCAAAGAACTTATCCAATTTGCCCTTGATTCCAAGTCCCCTACAAATCCTCACACATTTTTGTAAGCAACTCTTTCAGAATTTACATAGACTTGTGCAAATTGCCTTCCTAAAATTTGAATAAGTGTCTATGAATCTCAACTGTCTGTGCATTCTATGAAAATCCATCTCAGTGTCATACTACAACAACTCATGGGTTTCTCAACCACATTTTTGTTTTCAATTTCTACTAGCATACTTTTCCTAAATATATATTGTAAATAGGCCCAGTCTAAGCAAAGAGTACAAATCAAATTGTGACAATAAACGATCACTGACACAAAATTTTGCATATGCAACTGCATGTTGGATGCCTAATCCGTGACCATCGACTGCACAATATTATGATAAGCTGAGACCACCAACTTAACCACAGCAAATGAAGATCGAAGAATTAAACTGTATAAATAAATAAGATAAAAATAATTGTTCTGTAATACTTTTGAATCCTTTAGTCATAAGAACTTTTTATATTATAGCTAGTAAGTGGCAAAAAAAAAAAAAAAGGATTTCCACCAAGAAGGTTCTAAAATGTTAGTCTAAATAAATAAAATAAAAATTTAAAAATTCATCTAATAATAATGTGTATATATGTGTGTATATATATCACTCATACACACAAGATGTGATTTTCCTGAAGAAGGTAGTTCATAGAAGATAAAGTAAAGTTTCTATAACACATAGTGCAGGGCGGAAATATGATTTTCGTCGAGTTCAACATCTATTATATATTGAAAAACAAAATTGATCTTGTATAAACTATATAATGTAATTTTTCGGTGAAGAGATTCATTCGAAACCCTTTTACTTCCTTCTAGCTTCGTCCCTGATGACGAAGACATTGTAAATCTCTCTATTAAAAATTTTTGGTAAGTAAAATTCAGTTTCTCGTAGAACAGTTCGCCAATAAGCACAGACATTTTTATTTACATGCCTAAATCCGATGCTGATTTCTCTTTCCGGTAACTAGTTTACACTGATCCTCCCCCACTTTTCAATATTCCATCTTAAAAAAAGATAAAATTCCAAAACTTATTTACATACTTACAGTGAAAAATCTCTCAAGTTCACTTTTTAACCATTCCACAAAATCACTAATTCGGGTGGTGCTGAGGAAGCCGAAACCGAACCTGAGAAGCTGGAGATCTAACAGCAACACCATGCCAACATATGCCACCTCGACAAAACTCATCTGAATGATGACGTGGCTGGTTGTTGTTATGCTGACTCGGATGATGATGATGATGACGTGTCAAAGCATACTTAGCTTTACGTGACACGTCCCACGTCAGACTCAAAATCAATACACTTCCTACCACTGCTGTCGATACAATTAGCACAAAAACTCCACTGTAACTCTGTCCAGTCATCAATCCATATGCCTTCATTGCTGCTATAACCAACAGGTACAACGTTGTTAAATTCCCTACAACTGTGTCTGAAATCGCCATCTTTTGTCACCAAATTAATTGAAAATGGAATTTTGGTAAATTTGAGTCAACTGTTTATAGTGATAATAAAGGTGTTTATGGTATGGAGTGAAAATTACGAAATTTAAGGGTTGGCGGTGGGTGTGGGGGTGTTTAAGATAATGCTATGGGTTTTGGGCTTATCTTCTCTCTATTTATTATTATTGTATTGTATTTCTCAGTTTTTGGTGTTTTTGAGGAAAGGGAAAGGAGGGGTAATGAATCTGATTCAGTACCCACCTATAGAGACTAATACATTGGTTGATAATTATGACAGTCCAAAAATGTGAAGACGTGTGTCTAATTAAGGGTACAGTGGATATTATAGCCTTATGTTACGTGGCTGCACAACATTCCTTATTGCAACTTTTAAGACAGCCAATTATGTCGTCATTTCATTCTTGACTAACTTTGAAGGCAGTACAAGGGTTAATTTCTCTACATAAAAAAGGATAATTTGGGGCACAAGAATTCGTGACCTAAATCTCATACCTTTACTTCTTTTTTTACCCCTCCCTCAGGTAAGAACATATTAGAATTTGGTGCTAGCAACCCCTCCAGTCCAGTGGAGAATTCAGAATTTTCATTCAAGGTGTTTAAAAAAAATATATATATAATTTATTCAGAGTGTTCAAAAGTTAATATATGCACATAAACACAAAAAATTTACTCTATATATACGCTATAATTTTTTACCAGAGTATTCGGGTGAACACCCTCGAACACATGTAGATCCACCCCTGCTCTTGTCTACCATTATTTTACTTTATGACTCTCCTGTTACATACAATTTAACTTCTTATATTATTTTCATAATAAGAGAAAACAAATAACTTACAAGGAGAAGTGTACTTATCAATAATTACCATAAATCGGCATTAAGGGTATTTTAGCCATTAATAAAATAGGCAAAAAATATAAGGTTTTAGCTCTAAATCTCAACAGGTGCCGAATTAATTGAGTTGCGTGATTTTTCCATCTAAGTCTTAATGGTTAAAATTATTTGAACGTGTACAATTTAATCGAGTCGCGTGTAAATTGATCCGAATAGTAGAAGAATTACATGTTTACTAGTTTCTTGGTAACTATGGATGTACTAATTTTATGTGTCAACTTGTCTTAGGATTTGGGGAGGGGGTCTTAATGGGGACTTTGCTTTTGTGCGACGTTAAAGACTAAAGTGTGTATTTATTCTCCTTAAAAAATGTGCTATTGTTATAAAATGAAGCTAAAAGAGTCACAATATTAAAGGATGAAAATCATAGAAATAGAATGACAAAAGAGTAGAGATTTTTACTATTCTTCCAAAATGTGTTACAAATGTCTTTCATATGAAAACTTATGCCTCTATTTATAGTGCTACATATGCATTCAATATATGAGAAAATAGAGGAACCATTAAGATGGTGGAGGAGAAGCATTATATTTGTGTATTGGACATCCATAATATATTTCATAACACTTCCCCTTGGATGTCCATAGATGATGTGCATCTTTAAAAACCTTATTGGGAAAAACCCTGTGGGAAAAAGCCTCAATGAAGGAAAAAAAAATACACATATCTAGTAATACGCTTTGAGAGCTGCCTCATTAAAAACCTTACCAAGAAAACCCAATGGGACAAAACTTGGTTAAGGAAAAAAGAGCACAACGCGTATTTCACTCCCCCTGACGAAGACCAATATTCAGATGTCGGAGTCTTCGCATTCCAATCTTGAATATCATCTTCTCAAGAGTTGAAGTTGGCAAAGATTTGGTGAACAAATCTGCAGGATTGTCACTTGAACGAATTTGTTGCACATCAATATCACCTTTCTTCTGGAGATCATGTGTGAAAAATAACTTTGGTGAAATGTGCTTCGTTCTATCTCCTTTTATAAATCCTCCTTTTAATTGAGCTATGCATGCAGCATTATCTTCATATAATATTGTGGGTAATTTTGTATCACACTTCAAGCCACATCTTTCTCTGATGAAATGTATCACTGATCTCAACCACACACATTCTCTACTTGCTTCATGAATGGCTATTATCTCAGCATGATTCGAAGAAGTAGCAACAATGGACTGCTTTGTGGATCGCCATGATATAGCAGTACCCCCGCATGTAAACAGATAGCCTGTTTGAGATCGAGCTTTATGTGGATCAGATAAATAACCTGCATCTGCATAACCAACAAGATCTGTACTACCTTTGTTAGTATAAAACAGACCCATATCACTAGTTCCCTTCAGATATCGCAATATATGCTTAACTCCATTCCAATGTCTTCGTGTAGGAGAAGAGCTATATCTTGCTAGCAAATTAACAGAGAACGCTATGTCAGGTCTTGTAGCGTTAGCAAGATACATAAGTGCACCAATTGCACTAAGATATGGTACTTCAGGACCAAGAAGCTCTTCATTTTCTTCTTGAGGTCGGAACGGATCTTTACTCACTTCAAGTGAGCGAACAACCATTGGAGTACTTAAAGGATGCGCATTGTCCATGTAAAATCTTTTTAAAACCTTTTCGGTATAAGCAGATTGATGGATAAGGATCCCATCTGTCAAATGTTCAATCTGCAAACCAAGACAAAGTTTTGCTTTTCCCAGATCTTTCATCTCAAATTCTTTCTTTAAATATTCAATCGCCTTTTGGAGCTCTTCTGGAGTTCCAATTAGGTTTATGTCATTAACATAAACATCGATTATAATGAACTCCGATTTTGCTTTCTTAATAAAAACACATGGACAAATGGCATCATTTATATAACCTTCTTTTACCAAGTACTCACTGAGGCGATTGTACCACATGCGCCTTGATTGTTTTAGACCATACAACGATCTTTGTAATCTGATTGAATACATCTCCCGAGACTTTGAGTTAATTGCTTCAGGCATTTTAAATCCTTCAGGAATTTTCATATAGACTTCATTATCAAGTGAGCCATAAAGGTAAGCTGTAACCACATCCATCAGATGTATTTCAAGGTTTTCATGTACAGCTAAACTGATGAGATATCGAAATGTTATGCCATCCATAACTGGTGAATATGTTTCTTCATAGTCGATACCGGGTCTTTGAGAGAATCCTTGTGCAACAAGGCGTGCCTTGTATCTCACAATTTCATTTCTCTCATTCCTTTTTCGCACAAAAACCCATTTATGGCCAATTGATTTTACACCATTAGGCGTTTGGAGTACAGGTCCAAAAACCTCACGTTTGGCAAGTGAATTCAATTCTGATTGAACTGCCTCTTGCCATTTTGGCCAATCATATCTTCGTCAACATTCTTCGATAGATTGGGGTTCCTGATCGTCAATGTCTTTCATAATATTTAGGGCAACATTATATGCAAAAACATTATCCACCATAATCTTTGATCGATTCAAATTTATCCCATCACCAGAAGAACTCAATGATAGTTCTTTCATAGTGTCATTTTGATCATTTTTCGTGTTTCTTTTTCTAGGATTTTTATCCTTAGAACCCAATGGCCTACCACGCTTCAGGCGTGCATGAGATTCAGAGGCTATGACACTAGTAGAATTTCCCTTTGGGACATCAATTCGGATAGGCACATTCTCTGCAGGGATATGTGATTTAGTTATCCTTTTTAAATCAGTAAATGCGTCTGACATTTGATTTGCTATTTTTTGCAAGTGAATGATCTTCTGGATCTCCTGTTCACATACGGAGGCACGTGGATCAAAATGAGATAGTGATGGAACTTTCCACACAATTTCTCTTTTAATTTCTTTTCTCTCTCCCTCTAATTGTGTAAAATTTGTTTCATCAAATCGACAATCTGCAAATCGGGCAGTGAATAAATCTCCCGTCAATGGCTCAAGATAGCGAATAATAGAGGGTGATTCAAACCCAACATATATATACCTAACCTTCTTTAGGGGCCCATCTTAGTACGCTGTGGTGGTGCTACAGGCACATATACAGCACAACCAAAGATTCGGAGATGAGCAATATTTGGTTCATGACCAAATACTAATTGTGACGGGGAGTATTTATTATAATGAGTCGGTCTGAGGCGAATAAGAGATGCTGCATGTAAGATAGCATGTCCCCAGACGGTAGTGGACAACCGTGTTTTCATAAGTAGTGGTCTTGCTATCAATTGTAGTCATTTAATAAATGACTCAGCAAGGCCATTTTGGGTATGAACATGTGCTACAGGATGTTCAACTTTTATCCCAACTGATAAACAATAATCATCAAAAGATTGAGACGTAAATTCTCCGGCATTATCGAGACGTATAGCCTTAATGGGATAATTCGGACACTGTGCCCTTACGCGTATTATTTGTGCCAATAATTTCGAAAACGCCAGGTTTCGAGACGATAGGAGGCATACATGAGACCATCTTGAAGATGCGTCTATTAGGACCATAAAATATCTGAATGACCCACAAGGTGGATGAATAGGTCCACATATATCCCCATGTATACGTTCTAGAAAAGCAGGGGATTCAATGTCAACTTTCATTGGTGATGGCTTAGCTATCAACTTACCCTGATAACAAGCAGCACATGAAAATTCACCACTTTCAAGAATCTTCAGGTTCTTAAGTGGATGCCCATTTGAATTTTCAATAATTCGTCTCATCATTATTGATCCAGGGTGACCTGTTCGGTCATGCCAAAGCATAAAAGTACTTGAATCATTAAACTTCTGGTTTACGATCGAGTGTGCTTCAATTGTACTAATTTTTGCATAATACAGACCAGAAGACAAAGTTGGCAATTTCTCCAAAACATATTTCTGGTCGGAGACATTCTTTGTAATGGCAAGATATTCATTACGGCGGATATCTTTGAAACTTAATAAGTTTCTTGGGGATTTAGAAGAGAATAATGCATCTTCTATAACAAGTTTCGTCCCCTTAGTCAGAAATATAGTAGCTCTTCCGGAGCCTTCAATCAATTTTGAATTTTCAGAAATTGTATTAATATTTCCCCTTTTTCTATACAAGTGAGAAAAGTATTTCTCATCTTTGAATATGGCATGTGTTGTTCCACTATCAATCACACAAATATCTTCATGATTGGTCATTGATCCAAATAAAATTTGAGGAATTTCCATAGATTCTTCAAAATGAAATAATAGATAAAGTGAATATCAAAGTAGATATTATGATTAGGCAAAGCATTACACACATTTTATTACATATATTACTATTTAAACAAAGCATTACACACACTTCATTTACATAAACATGGAAACATAACCACATACAAACGACACGTATGAAATATCTAAGTTTTTACAGATCTATCACCGATCAAATGATCTATTTTCCCTTCAGGGAGTTCAAAGAAATCTGCCACATCTAGATGCATGGGCTCAACATTATCTTCAGAAATAAAATTTGCTTCGGCATCCTTTTCTGCCCTTTTTGAGAGGCTTGATACAAATCAACTAGGTGTTTTGGCGTACGACAGGTACGTGACCAGTGCCCCTTTCCTCCACATCGGAAGCATTTATTTTCTGAATTTTTCTTTTGCACAGCTTTATGCTTTTCATCCTTCCTTTTACACTGCTGGTGGTGAAGGATATTATTTGGTGCAAGACGAGAATCATGATTAAAATTCCTTCCTCGACCACGACCATGACCACGACTGGGGCCATAACCTCTTTCACGCCTAGAATGACGAAAATTTGCCTCATTCACTTCAGGGAATGGGGCAGTACCAGTGGGTCGGCTTTCATGATTTTTCATTAATAATTCATTATGTTGTTCCGCTACTAAAAGATGTGCTATTAAATCAGAATATTTTTTGAATTTCATCTCTCGGTATTGCTGCTGCAGGAGCATGCTCGAGGCAGGAAAAGTGGAGAATGTTTTCTCCAGCATATCATGATCAGTAATATTTTCACCACATAATTTCAACTGAGAAATAATTTTAAACATGACGGAATTATATGCCTTAATAGATTTAAAATCTTGTAGCCTTAAATGGAGCCAATCAAAACGTGCTTGTGGAAGTATGACCATCTTCAGGTGGTCATATCTATCTTTTAAATTATTCCACAGAATAAGAGGATCTTTAACAGTGAGATATTCCATTTTCAAGTCCTCATCAAGGTGATGGCGGAGGAATATCTTAGCCTTGGCACGGTCTTGGTTTGATGCCTCATTTTTATCTTTGATGGTGTCTGCCAGGCCCATCGCATTAAGGTGAATTTCGGCGTCAAGAATCCAAGACATATAGGTATTGCCGGATATATCTAAAGCTACAAATTCACGTTTGGTAAGATTTGCCATTAGTAAAGAAAGATAGAAAATCAATACCTTCGAGGCTTTAAAGTATTTGCTCGGAACGGCAGAGTCTCGTGCTGATAACGTGTTATAAAATGAAGCTAAAAGAGTCACAATATTAAAGGATGAAACCATAGAAATAGAATGACAAAAGAGTAGAGATTTTTACTATTCTTCCAAAATGTGTTACAAGTGTCTTTCATATGAAAACTTATGCCTCTATTTATAGTGCTACATATGCATTCAATATATGAGAAAATGGAGGAACCATTAAGATGGTGGAGGAAAATGAAGGAACCATTAAGATGGTGGAGGAGAAGCATTATATTTGTGTATTGGACATCCATAATATATTTCATAACAGCTATGTGTTTTTCTGTTTTCGTGCCAAGAAAATGGAATAAATTAGGCATAACATTGGGAGATATGCCACCTAAATTCTGCCCAACGTCCTTTTTACCTTTTCTGGATGAGAATTGCCTTATGGGGATTTTGATTTTTGGCTTTCGTGACTTGCGGTTCCGTAAAGTTTTGGTATGCACTTCAATGTGAATTAGTGGAAGAGAAGTTTGATAGTGATTGGGCACCATCAAATTATACTCCCTCAGGTTAAAAACAATGTCCAATTAGCCTTCATTTCTTGTTCAAAAAATGCTTACTTACCAAATCAAGAAAAAATTTACTTTATATTTTCAAATTTGCCCTTATTAAATGTTAAATAACCAAATCTCAATACTTATTTAATTAGAAATTAATTTAGTCAAATGACCTACTTTTAGCTAAAAATTAGTATTTTCTTAAAAGGTGATGATGATGACTCACGCTTGAGGAGTAGCTCAGAGTGCATCATTTGACTTGCCTTTGAAGTGAATCTTTGGAGGAAAACAAAAAAAAAAGGGAATGCAGTTGCTCTACAATAAGTTTACATCTTCAAAGTTTTCACCTAATCTAATCCAACTAAGTTTGCTTTTACATGCAATCATCCAGATCGAAAGGGCATAAGTTATCTAATAATTAGCAACATGAACCTGGGGTCTAATACTTTATGTGATCCAGATCATAGACAAGATGTACAGTTCCTATCAAAATGAAAAAAGAGGGCCAGTTCAAGACTTATGCTTCTCTCTTCTTCTTCTTCTTTTTTTTTTTTTGGACAAGTTAACAGACTTCAAGACTTATGCTTCTTCCAGGAATCAGGATGATTCAGCTAATGAAGCATTGGACCGAGCTTTCTCATACAAGCGGTATATCAATGTAGACTTAGACATTTGAGGTTCTCTTTCTAGGACCGCGATCACATCCTTTACAGTAATACTGCGAGCAATCCTAGTCTGCGTTATCCCTTGATTTCTCCCAGCTCTTCTCACAGCACCTACAGAAAAGAGAGTAGTCCAAAGAAAATATGAGAAATGCTCGAAGGTTATAGGAGGTAATGGTTAGTGGACAGGTTAAACCTGAGTAACCACAAAAAACAAGAAATATCAACTATATGTCCTGAATCATAAACACTTCAAGCCTTACAAAAACAACTACTGTTGTGCCTCAATCCCAAGCAAATAGGGGTTAATAGTGGAGATGTGGGGTATTGCCCCTCATATCTCTCAGTGCTGAGAGGGGGTTCTAGTGGAGATGTGGGGTATTGCCCCTCATATCTCTCAGTGCTGAGAGGGGGTTCTACCACCTGAGCTACATCCAGGGGTGGATCCACAGTCTGGGTTTGGCTGAATCTAGTAGCTTTGACCTAGACCCTATATATGTATTAAGAAATTCACTAAATATGTACAAGTATTAAATTTCGAACCCAGTTATTAGCACTTAAGATCAGTGTCCTAGAAAGAGAAACCATAAAATTCAAATCCTGGATCCGCTTCTGACTACATCTCCAACTGCCAGCTGGGTAGGAAACTCTGGAAACATCTAAAATGCCAAACTCTAGCCAAGATTATTCAGAAAGAATTTATCACGTTCAATGCTAGGATACTCTTTGTTGATCTAAATACCCAGAGATCTCATTTTCATTCTAGTATTTGCAACCCCGGCCGCGTTTTAGTAGCTGAGTTCATTCTAGGATACTTTTTTTTTTTTTTGGGATCAAGTAAAATGAGAAAATTTCATTGAAATGCATCCAGAGGATGCCAAAGTTATATCAGCTGAGAAAAAGGTAGCTCCTGTATAATGAACCTGTTGTTACTAGTAGTAATTCAAGGAGCTAACAAAATCCACAAATTATCTAGACTAATTACATTTTCAAGTTTACAGAAACAAAAAAAGACTCATTAGGCATCTAGCCTTAAAGTTTGTACTTTGTATAGAGGGAAAATGACACCTTCAAAATATCTACGGTTTCTTTCTTTCCAAATACTCCAAAAAAGGCATGCTGGTAGCATTTTTTCATCTCAGTTTTATAGTTTTGCTTATGGTCCAAAGAGCCCAGCTAACATATGCTTCTTTAATGGTGTAAGGCACTACCCATCTCATCCCAAAAAGGTTAAAGAACATATTCCAAATGTCTCGGGCAGCTTGAAAGTGGAGGAATAAATGGTTGATGTTTTCTGGTTCTTGTAGACACATGTAGCACCTGCTGCATAGTATTATTCCCCTTTTTTGCATGATTATCATGAGTTAAGCAAGCTTCTCGGACTGCTAACCAGCAGAAACAGACTATCTTCGTTGGAATTTTGACTTTCAACAAAAGTTTCCAGGGCCACACTTCAGGAATATTGCTGTTGGGGCATGTCTTCTTGTAACAAGATTTAACAAAATATGCACCATCCTGACTGTCCAAACTAATCTGTCCTTTTTAGAAGTGTCTATTGAGAACCCTTGCAATCTTTCCAGAAGAACTCCCAGCTTATCCACCTCAGTCTTGAAAACTCCTTCTGAAATGCAAATTCCAAGAGTTCTCTTCCCTGCATTGGCTAACTGTGGCTAGGGACAGCACATTTAACGGGTATAGTCTTGGGAACGCTTCCTGTAAAGTACTATTCCCCAGCCATATATCGTACCAAAATTTTAGTTTTCCATCCCCAACTCTAAATAAGGTCTGCTTGGAAAAATCTTCCCAAAGTCCATAAGAGTCATTAGATAACTTTAGTGCCAGAGGTCTTGCTCCCCATGTTATATTTTAGTAATCTGTCTCCAGAAAGAGTCTTCTTCATAGCAATACCTCCAGAGCCACTTCATGAGTAAACATTTATTACCTCCAGACCCCTTGCTCCTAAGCCCCCAGACTGTCTAGGCTTAAATACTTTGTTCCAACTGACCGGATGATACCTTCCCAAAGAATGTTCCTTCTTATTTTATCGATTTGCTTCAAAACTTTTTTGGGATTAAAAAGTCTTAATCATCAAGAAAGTCCAGTAATACCTGGTGTTCTTGCACATCAAGGAAATCTAGAAGTAATTGATACTCCCTCTATTGTAATTACTACATAATTTTCTTAAAGATTTTGGAAAGAAAAATATTTCAAATTCTAACATTTCTATATTTTCAAATCTCTGAATATTTCTTTCAAACGGTGATTAATCCATGTCTTAACATTCTCCCAGAATTTGGTCAATTCCACTATCATAGAGCATGAGGTGATGGTCATTATTGAACAGGGTAGGTTTTTTGTCATAATATCTACCTCTGAGGTGAAGATGAAATAATGAGGAACACAAAGATGCCCCTTAAATAACCCCATTACGCTATTAAAATGGTGGAAGACAGCTATAGGCATAGCACATAGTATTTCACCAAGCATACTTCAAGAGCACCTCCGGTAATCTAGCACTTCTGACAGATGCTTCAATTCAATTTCGAATGTTAAGAATCTAGATAATGATTATTCATTAGAATACGTGGGAGGCAAGTACTAACAAACAACCCAAGGAGAACAATAACCCATACCAAGATGCCACATAAAATGGGTTATGCAAAAGAAAAGCAAAAATATGATTCCAAAGAATGTGATTCAGGATCATATCAATCATGTTAACCAAAGTCATAACTGCAACTGAACACCATCATAAGAGAAACATCATTCATATTTAGGATGCTAGTCATATGAATCTTGGAACTAGTCAATAGTCATCATACATACCAGTTGTGGCTATTGCAGATGACTGGCTCCTTTTCTCAGCTCCTTGATGGTCCCTTGAGCTCCTTGTGGGAGCTGATAAGTTCTTCCGAGTCACGTCCTTACCAGGCTGTGAACCAGAAGCCACATCACCTCCACCTTCACGCTTTTGTCTGGCCTGCTCAGCCATTAATTGCCACTTTGACAACATGTCATCCCCTCCGACAGCAGCTCGAGCAGCAACATTTGCAGCTGTAGTTCGCATCTTATCATCCTCTTCCTTGTTTACCTGCAAAATTTCAAACAGTTGGGAAGGATCAAAGTCATGAAAGATTTTACTTTTGATACTTCTTTACGGATCTTAAATATATCCAGAAAAACAGAAGTGTGAGCAAGGGAGAGTACGTACCTTTATTGATTTCCCGCGACCGTCATCCTTCTCCTTATCACCGTCAACTCCAATACTACCTTCAGGCTGATATCCAAGTCATTTAGTTACAACCGGTAGAAAAATCGTTGAAGCACGGTCAAAGTGGAAAGAAGGAAGGATTACTCACTTCATTTGCCTTCTGGAGTTTTTCCACATCAGCCTGTTTCTTTTCCCATTCTTCCCGGGCTTTTCGATTGATTGACATGATTTCTTCACGAACATCTGAGGTGACAATTGTTCTGTGTCTTGACTTCTCAATGTCAACTCTCTACATAAAGCAGACATCCATCTCAGGTTCACACTAGAATCCGATAAGCTTTTCACATAGCATATTTTAGGGAAAAAAAATTAACCAAGCAGAATGTTAACCTGTTTTGACAGTCTGATGAGACTACTTATAAGTCCACGAATTCTTTCTTCCACACACTGGAAATTGAAAGTTTAGTGGCACAAGAATTTCCAAAAATAAGTAAGACAACAAAAAAAGATCATATCTCACCAATGACAAGCATCGTTCCACATCACTGCTCATATTCTTTAAACCACATTTTGCCACTGTCAGACACCGGGATTCAGTTAAGGAAGATGACTTACACTATCATGTAACTATATTGTACCAAGTTGCACATCAAGAAAAGTAAAGAACTAAAAGAGGGATTTAACTGGTTTCGGTCAATTTCTTCTGAAGTGGAATTTTCTGCAAAATCAGCTTTTCCTCTTCTTCTTGCACAACTCGGCGAGATGCTTCAGAAACTCGACTATCCTCCTTGGGCCCAGAAAATAGCTGTTCTTCCTCTTCCTGTTTTATGCATTACAAAATAATATCAAACTAGTTAGAAATACTTCTGAATAAATGCTTTAAACAGCTAGTGGTGAGCACAAGATATATTCCACTGTTGGGCATCGAGGGAGGTATTACCCTTATATTAACTCCACTATAAGCAGTAACATCATTAAGTTGTTCAATGCTCTGATCTAAAAAAGCTCCTGACACCTTTTGCTTCTTTCTGTGAAATGTACAGGGATAAAACAATACAAAGTGAAATCAGTACAACAGACAGAATATTGAGAAACTAAGCCAGGAAAGCATCATAGTAGAGGTGCTCAGAGCACTATACCCCGAAGGAGGAGGCGAGGAACCTAGCGCATCAAGGGGCTTCTTCTGTCCAATGGAAGGCTTTTTCACAGGAGTCTTTCCATTGTTTCCTGGCCCAAGTGGAGATGTCACAGAAGGTGGCCGAGAACTTAACTGACGCAACAAAAAGTGAAAGAAGAAAAGGCGACAGTGAGAAGCATGGAGATAAAGAAATGCATCTAATCCACAACTTCAAACAAATAAGATACAATGCAAGGCAAAAACATGAGTATTTTGTTTTAGCAAGGAGATCAGAGACGTGCAATCAAAAATATGCAAGTGAGAAATAAGATATATGATGACTACCAAAGTGACTGCCAGAAACAGATCTCATGTTGCCAATCCTCTGGCAGATACAACTTTTCACGTTCACTTTGACCCTCTGTGGTGAGGGCTTTGTGAAAAGAAAAAAATCAGTGCTTTCTACTTTAAACGTTCCTACATTTCTGTTTACATGTCATTGGCTTTCTTTCATAGCCCAGCAAAAGAGAAGATATTCACCAATAGCAGAACAACTAACAGTAGAAGTTGGGTTTCTAGCATAGAGTTCCACACTCTCCATTTTCCTAGAGATAAAAATAGATGAAATGTATTTATCTTTGTTACTTCTAATAGCATCAAAAAGATTTTTCCTCCTTACTGACTTGAAGCATACACATTACAAATTCTGAAATATGCTAAAAGTGAATCTAATGACATCAACCTATTGATGCTCTCTCAAAGCTACCTTCCTTCATCAATTTGAGATGACAAATGGTACGCGCGCTTTTGGCATCGATGATGGCGTAATTCGACGGACAAATTCATGAGGTCTGTTGGGCCAAAGCAGACAATACATGCCACTGGCTTGGGTAGTGACACGAGTGGCTCTTCTATAAAATATAGAGAGCTCTCACATAGACAAGCTTTTGAAATTTCTTTTCTAGAGGAGTTTCATTAGTCATAGTTCAGTAATGAAATCACTCAATACAGGGTAGAATGGAAAAATAAGTCAGCAAAAAAAAAACTAAAAGAATATACACAAGTGAGACAGAGAAATTAAGAAAAATTGCATGTCAAGAAATATATCTTTGTATTTATATGTATGTACGTATGTATAAAAAACATGTTCTTATACTTCTAAAATCTATAATATATCCTCACTCGAAAAGTCACTAAAACAAGTCAGCATGCAAACCAAGAAAATTACCAATGTGCTAGTGTCCATTTGAGATGACATGGAAGACGAAGCTGAATTTGAAGGTTTCATGCTAGTGGTTGTTGATAAACCAATTCTGGAGGTCTGTTCAATAGATTCATCCTTTGAACTTTCCGAAGTGGAATTTCCTTGATCCACTTGAACAGAGGGGAAGTGCGATAACTGGGATCTTTGTGGCTGGTCATGGAAATGATCAATTGGTTCAGGCTTTGGATTGGTCATTGGTGATGAAAGAAAACTTTTCTGCTCTTTATTGGCAGACTGTTGCCACTGAACTGAAGTCTGCTGGATTCTTGAAGTACTTGGAATAGTAAGATTCCCACTAGGAAATCTTTTGGCTTCGCCAAAAGTGTTGTGCTTTTCAAACTTAGGAGCACTCGTCATTCCCATAGCCTGTGTTGGCACTCCAAACTGAGTTGCATTTCTGTTCTGTTGAGCTGAAAGTTGTCTCATTTGTGCATCATCAGATTGCTGTTTAAGAGATTGTGTTGCTGAAGAGTTGACATTAGATGCAGAATATGTACTGTAATTGTTCCCTGCATTCGAAAATGTGGGAAAAGATGCCTGTGAGAAGTGCAAATGCTGTTGTTGTTGCCTATTGAGTCCCTGAACTGGAAATGGTGAGCGATCCCTCTCTTGTTTTACAGCGGTCAAACTAGAAGAAGGCATCTGGCTTCCTGGGACTCCACGCATATCGGATTGGTTTTCCACTTCGTGCAACTTTTGAGCATTACTCTCAATTGCCATATTGCTAGAATCTGTCCATGTTCGCATCGGAGCAGCAGAAGAGAAGTAAGGTCAGCAATAAGCTCGGACCTGATTAGAACAAACCAAAGAGATTAAGAGAACAGAGGTACCATCGGCTGGCATCTGCGGATGTTGCTGCTGTGAAGCCTGAGACTGAGGGAATTGACCGGGGGCAGTCTGTGAGGTTTTAGATGCCTGAATTAAACTTTGATGTAGAGTTAATACACAGAGATTAAGAATTTCATTTTTGATGTAACAACTGAAAAAGTACTGCTCCATCTACCTGAGATTGAAATTTATATACAGCCATCTTGAGCATCTGGTCACCAATTATACTTCTCATGTGTCTTACAAAACCTTCCTTGGAAATTTCATTTTTCTGAACACATATTCCAGTTGTTAGCAAAACTACCATAAACAGAAGGCAAAATGATGCAAAAACAAGTCAGCCACAACAAACTACCTTGAGTTTAAGGTAAAGAGTTTGGAGTTGCATTGCCCTGTCCTTATCAAGTTGGGGTTGTATGTGAGGGAAAAGCATGGCAAAAGGCACTTGTTTACCCTGTTTAGCTACATTGATTGCTGCTTGGCTACTCGGCCCAGTTGCCGATTCTGACTGATTACTTGCCTCTGCCGCCACACGTGGCAGACCACTAGTTCCTGTTGTCAAGGACTGCACGGATGGTTGATTATTTGCTCCCTGTAAGTTTACATGTTGAGATTCTGGATTTTGAGTATTCTTTGCAGGATTCTGCATATTCACTGCTTTAGAAGAATGAAGTGTGTCTTGGTCAACCTCTGTGGTTTGATAACTATCCTGGGATATATGCTGCAATGGAAGGGAATTGATCTCCTGTGAGGAGTCATTTTTTTGCTGCTGATTCTGAGAATTTTCCTCCTTTTGCTGCATGGTCTCTGAATCTTGAAGGCTATGACGACTGGCATTTTCGTCATGGTTAGAAGTTGGCCATGGGGCAAACTGATTTGAGGTATAGCTGCTTCCTTGAGACAATGGTACTGTTTGTTAAAGGTATGCAAAAGATGAGATTTTTCCCAAGGAAAGAGAAGGAGAACACTAATGAAAGAAGAGAAAGAAAGCAAGTGATAAAGGTCAGTAGCTTTCTAAAACAGAATTCTGACCACAATCACAAACTTGTCTTCACATCAACACTCTTTCAGCTCAGATATTCGCATGAAACTCCGAAATGTTTATTCTACTGATATATGAAACTTGGATGAATTCCCAAAACTGGAAGAGCAACTTTTCTCTTTGTTAAGGCAAGGAAAGGACAGCCTTAGTCAAAAGACTCAAAACCAACAATGAGGTTAACAGTTCGAGTCACCAAGAAAGCAAAGCAGGAAAAGCCATTGTTTGACTCCTGCGTGAGGGGGTTTGACACACATTAAAAGAAAAAAGAAGAACTTTGACCTCTGTTAAAAGTAGCATCATAAATACTGCTTTCTCGAGTAGGGGAAAACTCTATTACTACAATTCAGTGTTCAAAGGTGAAAAGCATAGAAGACGCCAAAGTCTAATGGCTTCAAGCACCAAGTGAAATCAAAGCGTGCATTAGAAAATGCAAGAATGGAAAAGATGTACATGTAATAATAGAAAAACAACAATAATCATATGGACAAGAGAATTGAAATAACTATAATTCAGTTAAATGAAATAAAAACCATGTCTACTAAATTCCAAAACTACTTAAAAAATTTATTTGATGTAGAAATGCAGAAGTTCCTAATTCAAATGTAGTGACCTATTTTTGTCTAAATTTCTAATTTCCTATTCCTAGTCCTAAATTCCTAATCAATAATATATTCACCAGATGAATGTTCTAACTAGTTACTAGTCATCTATCATTTTGACAGCTCTATTTATTGTTTAGTGGCGTCCTCTGCAAGAAAGAACCCATGAACTCTGAGCAGAGACGCACCTGATCCCCTTGGTCCAACACTAAAAGTCGCATAAGGAAGGCAGCACGTCCAAAACAAAGGATTGATTGAATTGTCTTATTAGGAAAATTCATGGCTCATAAGCTTAGTTAGAAGGAATAATCAATTGGAGTTCATGAATTTATCTAGGTCAGTTTATGGGCTAATCTATAAAGGATTTTTATCTTCGAAACCCATTGGATGCAAAGCTTGTGGTGTACCTAGCTCCACAGCTTAAGCGCACCTCAATTGCGCATCCATCACTTTTGATACTGACAACAGTCTAGATACATTCAAACAAGATGTTTGAATGATACTTTACCACACATACAGGCACAAAGATCACATAGACGGACAACCTTTTCTTAAGTCCTGCATTCAGCTGGTCCCCCCCCCCCCCCCCCCCCCCCCCTTTTACCTGGTTGTTTTTCTCTAAAACTACAAAAGTCTCCCGCCCTTTTACCTGACCCCCCTTGAGGCCTTTCTTTGAACTTTTCTTCTCTTTTTCCGAATAGGAAAACTTTCTTCTCATTAACTGTGAACCAATAATGAATTTATATTTCTCAATTAAATGCTATCTATTTGAATGGTTATAAGAGACCATCATCAACAACTATGTATTATGACTGTGGATCCAATTATATGAAGAATCCTGATCACATCTTCCCCAGAACTAAATAAGTTTTTAGCCTACTCCAAGAAAACAACACAGTTAAAGGAAAATAAATTTATACTGAATAATGCATAAAAACCCCAAGAGTAAACCACTTGAGTAACTGGCAGAATTGTTTACTGTCCAGGAGTACCTTTTACTACTAGCAAGTCTGCAAGACATTAGACTCTCTTGGAATATCACTTATACTAAATTTGCAATATCAAAAGAAGGTAACCAATCACTTCCTTTTTGCTTTGGGGACAGGGTCAGTTGACATGCCGCATGAATGTTGATCTCGCTTATTAGTGTGCTGCCTCTTACAACTTCAATATATTAATTTGCATCACCCCATTTGAGGAAAATTAAAGTGAAATAGAAAAAGAGAGTTGTACTTGTGCCATTAACAAGCTATATCTTGTCGCTCTGAACACAAGAAATCACATGATTAATCTCTGTCCAACAGATTAGCACCTAAAGATAGAATTTGAAACTTACTTTTACAGCCATACCAGCCAAACTTGTGATAAACCACCCCTTTATTATATATCATCTGCTATGACCCTTGAGTGATTGGTTTAGATAGTTGACATCTAATACTTAGATCTTCATCTAAAGCTTCCTTAGCAATAGGGATCCAGAACAACTGATTTCGTTGTTTTACAGTGCTTTTCTGTTATCCCTGATCGTTACTTGGTTTACCATTTAATCACTCCGAAGTATGAATCTTTGGTGGTTCCAAACCATCCCCGTGCACACCCAAAAATTTTGTGATATTTTAGCTCCTCTCCACCACAGAACTTTCAGAATTGCCATAAAGTACCCCCACTTGCTCCCCTCCAAATTCTTGATAAAAATCCTACTTTCCCTACTTCTAGACTTCCGTTTGCAATTACTCGTCCCGGCTGTCTCCTCACTACTGATTTTTGTCATGCTAGTTATGCCAGTATACCACCATCTTTGGGGGAACAGATCACCCAAGAACAACGACATACCCATGTAATTCCACAAGTGGGGCGTGGGAAGGGAGGGTAGAGTGTACGCACACCTTACCCTATCTTTGTGAGGTTGTTTCCAATAGATCCTCGGCTCAATAAAAACGTTTAAGAACAACTAAACATCCAATGGCATCTATAAGTCAATTTCAACAATTGGCAATAAACTTAGTATATGGCCTAGACTAGAGTGTACAATCCATAACAACAAAATTGACAAAAATTAATTACAAAACAGGGATTATGTTAATTGTTACCGCTATCGGAATCTGAAGGCTGAGATTGTGAATTATCTCCACCAATATCCCTATTTAGGGCAGCAGTAAATGCCTCCACATCGGCACCTGAATGCATTGTTTCATCCTATTCACATCAAAATTCACATAAATCCACAAACAATACATACACACATATATCCAAACATACATATATATCTGTGACCTAGTAGAGGAAAAGGGCTAAATTGAAAAAACAGGAAAGAAAAAAAGAGTAGGGTACCTCGTCTTCTTCGAGGAGTTTCATGATAGAAGGATCCATTGATGTTGAAATTCGAAAATGGTTATATATATAATAATTGTATGTTATAGCAATTGATTCATTTAAAAAAAAAAAAGTGGGTAGATCTTTTAATTGATGTAATAATGGGCTTTCATGAATGTGCGACTTGAATTTTTTTAGAAAGATAATAAAGGGAGAATAGTAGTAGCAAATTTTCCTGAGTTTGGAAAATATGGTTGATTTTACTCACTGTGGAAATTTTCGAGTGGATTTTTCTAACGATTACGCGAGGCACAAAGTGAAACGGTTCTTGCTTTATATCAGTAGTAGTACTATTTATAGAGGAAGTTTTTTTTTTTTCCTTCCCCTTTTTAACCTTTTTCAACTTTTTTTCTTTTTACTTTTATTATAGTTAATTTGAGATTTGGAGGTAATTTCTTATGCTTGTGATTTTATTTTATTTTTTTGGTCCAACAATGTTCGTGAAAATTTATGAAAAAGATCTAACTAGTCAAACCTTTTTATTTAAACATATTGAGAAAGCTTGAGTTAATTGATATTATTTATACGTTTGTTTGTTGGCATGTAGGAGGAATTAATCATGGTATAAAATTGAACATCGTTATATACATCGTTTGGTTACTATTTCTTTTATCCTCATAAATGATATATGCATAAGTTGTGTGAAAAAATTAAGTAATATTATTTTATACGGGATAAAAATGTGAAATAAAAGACTGGTATTAACAATACGTGAATTAAACTAACTAAAGTAACGTAATACTCTCGTTCTTTAAAACTGCAAATCAAACATCCAACAACAAATGATCATGCACTTGTAAGGGTGGCTAAGTTGGTTCTACGAGTGGTTTTTCATGAGGACCTGAGATCGATTTTCCTCACCAACAACATTCTCAGTCTGAGCTTGTCGCACTGGGCTTGCCTAATGCATTCACATCTCATGTGTGTTATTGCACTAGGAGAAGAACTTACGTACAGCGCACCCAAAAAGTAGTGGCTACGGATTTCCTAAAAAAAAAAAACATGTGTTACAATCTATGCAGGACTAATTTGTGCATCACAATTCTTGTATTATTAATCCCTATATTATAACTTGTAAACCTTACTGGGTTGCAACTTTGTCTTCATTTTACATTATGTTTACTTATTAAAGTAAAAGAAAACGTATCAAATTAAACTTGAAAATCATGAATAGCTGTATTTTAATTTGAACCTTTAAAGATTTATAATACTTAATCGTAAGGCACAACCAATTGAATAAAATAAAGAGCATGTTGTAGTATAGAACCACGCATCCCTTTGTGTGTCTATATATATTATTATGAGCCTGTTTGGATTGGTTTAAAAAGCTTTAGATAAGTTAAGCCAAACAGGCCCAAATATTTTTGGACTTATTTTAAGCACAAAATGGCTTATAAGCTGGCCCAGCCAAACACTCAATAAAATTACACGTTATGTCACGACCCAACCGGAGGGCCATGACGGGCACCCGGTGCTAACCCACCCGAGTACCTCTTATCGTGCTCTCATTTTCACATCTTGGTGAGCCACATGACTTACTCATAATTTATATGCATCAATAGTGCTAATCTCATTGGGCAACAACACATTTATATCATCATCAATAACAATGCCCATATCCATATACACAAGCCGACGAGGCTATCAAAATGATATACAAAATATGAGACGACAAGGCTAAGGACATCTAATCATATACAACTGTCTACGAGTCTCTAAGAAGAGTAGAGTATGTCACATCATATAGGCGGGACAGGACCCCGCCATGCCTATAGGTATGTACACAAAAGAATAATACCAAAAGTTGTAGCTCCGGATGAAATGGAGCTCCTCTATGTAGTCCCTGAATAAGATATCTATGGATCAAGCATGTCTCCCTGTCCACCTGCGGGCATGACGCAGCGTCCACAACAAAAGGACGTCAGTACGAATAATGTACTGAGTATGTAAAGCATAATCAATATCATAATAGGAGCATAAGCGACAGCATAAGAAATAGCATAAGATGGGAGAATTAGGAGATAGTAGCCATCATCATAATTACTTACTTGTCTTTCTTAGGGACCTTCCATTTCTAATGCGTGCTCGTGTACATACATATATACATATACAAATATCCATATCCGTATCCATGTTTGTATCCGTATTCGTATCCATATTCGTATCCGTACTCATATACATATTCGCATCTATAGCATATCCGACCATGAAGGTTCGGTGGTTTCACATACCCGACCATGACAAGGCTCGGTGTCGTACATACCTGGCCCTACCAAGGCTCAGTGTTATCCGTTCCCAACTGCAGTGGTGCGCGCGCGATAGGTATCATACCTGGCCATATAAGCTCGATGTTACATACTAGTCATACATACTTAGACACGTATACATAAAATTCCATAAGTATCATTAACGTCATTGCCATCATTGTTTTCGTTACATCTATCCTTATAGGATCAACTATCATATAAAGGAAGTACTAGTATCATGAAAGTATCGAGAATCATGAGCTTTAGTACTCTTAGAGGTAGAGTCATTTATAAATCATTATAAAACTCATGAAAGGATATATATATATATAGAGAGAGAGAGAGAGAGCAAGGGAACCATGCCTTAACGAAAGAGGGTTAGCCTTACATACTTCTTTGTCTCCTTAACTAGTTAACGTTCCTCGTTGAAGCTCGAATAATCTACATTTAGAAGGATTCATAACATGGTTAAGCCTTAATGATACTCCTAAATTCAAACTAGAATAATTCATGACCTAATGAAAATTGGGCAGCATTTCCCCTATTTCGTCAACTTCCATCATATCACAAAAAAACTCCCAACAACCACAATAATATCCACAATATCATAATCAAGTATTCACATTCGATTTAGCTTTCAAAATTCATCCTTGTGTTCAACTTATACCAACAACTTCACACCTATTTAAGCACATTTCCGTACAATGCTTCCTATCACTACTACTACCTTCCGTAACAATATTATATCCATATTATACTAAGAATCATAACTCAAGTTAGCTTACTACTCAAAACCATCATAAAAACTACATTTATAACTCATCTTCTACTTTCTCCTTCCACCCAAGTTATTCAACAACTAAACATTCTTGATAATATGTAATAAGCATGAAAACTAACCTTTTATCTCATTAGAATGAGCTTTGGAGCAAGCTATCAACTTATATGAAAACCCTAGCTTCAATATCCAAAGAATTCTTGGAGTCTACTAACCCTAGCAAGTCTTGTAACATATGGGTCTCTTGATTCTTGCCTCTTGATATTTAATCTCCCTTGAATTTTGGCTTGGATTAGTTTATGGAGTTGAAGAGAGGGTTTTTGGAGAGCTTTTGGATATAATTTGGTAAAAATAAAATGTCCAAATGAAGTGGAGTGAAATATATAAAGTGGAACTTAAAATCCCGTCGGGCAATTCTGCGCCCATTTTGACGGGCCGTCAAAATTCCCACGGACCGTCAAAATGGTCTGTAGAACTGCCCAGTCAAATATGGTTCACTGTAACCATTTTACGCTGGGTTGGTGCAGTTTGACGGGCCGCAGAATTTTCTGCGGGGCGTCAAAATTCCTGCGGGCCGTCAAATGGTCCGCATAAATTTTCTGCTCAGACAGTCTGTCTTGAAACACCCATAACTTTTAATCCGACGTCACATTGACGAACGGTTTGTTGCGTTGGAAACTAGACTCGATGAACTTCAATTTGGATAAAAGAAACACGCCAAAACTCCTCATATTCTAGGAGATATGCCTCCCCCAATCTGGACCAAAATCCTATTCGAAAATTTTGCCAAGTTTTACCAAAGTTCCCACAAACTCCATTCCTTTATTTGCTTGTTCTTAAATCCTTCCCTAGCTCATTTCGTGGGCTTAAACCCCCATAACCATAATATGGGAACATGTAATCTCATATATCCTAAGGTAACTCCCATTTCCACGATTAGGACAACTAACGCCTAACGAATCTCAACGGACGAAACTACGAGGTGTAACATGTTAGCCCTTTTTCATCTATAAATACTTCTCAACTTTATTTATCTATAAATACTTCTCACCTTTCTTCATTTTCCCCACCTCGTTTATGTTACATCCGGTATTTTTGCATATTCGAAAAATTTGAGATAACTTGGCTTGTAAGGAATAAGGCCATATTTGGACCTTACTTGGTATGAATGTGTCGGCTATGAATACGTTGGTGTGGAATTACGAAAGGAGGCCAAGGGCAAAATTGGAATTTTAGAAACTTGCTTCATGAATTATAACATTTAGCCACCAATTGGACTAAAACAAAAGAGAAAATAAGGCCCAACAAAGGGAGGCCCAACCGGCCACTTATGGCCCAAGTCCATGGAAATTAATTAATTTCCATGTGATATTATATATGGTCATCTTTATCCATAGAATCTTCAAGAAAAAGCAAGAACAAAATAAGAGCAAAAGAAAAAAGGCAATTCGGCTAGAGAGAAAGAAAAGAAAGAAAAATTCTTGGAGCTTAATCTTTGGTTTAAAAATCCATTTCTTGTGGGATTATTACTAAGTGCAAGGTTCTCTACAAAGTGATATAAGTATCTTGGCAAGAAAGTGACTTGGTGGCAAGTGAAGAACTTGAAGGAAAGGTAAGAATTTTATGCTTTTGTTATGTTATGGGAGGTGTATGTATGATGTAGTAAGTGGAAATGAATGAAAAGCATGAAAATTTTGTGTGTTGGGATTGTATGCATGTTGGCCGTATGTATGTATATATATTGCATGTCTATGATGACTTGAATTCATGTTGGAATCTAGTTGTAGTTATAGTAGAAATTGTATTGGAAGTGAAAGTTGAATGAATTAGTGAAAGTTGGAAATTATAATGTATGGTCGTGTGGTGCTATGTGTAGGATGGAATGTGAATTAAATTCCGTTAGTATGTTAAGTGTGTTATGGTGAAGTGAATAAAAGAATAATGGTTCTTGTTGTTATGGAAAAATGGTTGTTAAGTTGTTGTAGGAAAACATGCAAGTTTATCGTAACTTATGTAAATATGGAAATGAAGGTAGTAAGAGGCAAATTATGATTGTCATTGATGAAGTTGGAAGATATGAATATGTCATGAACATGTTTGCTAAAAGATTGGAAGTTGTGGGTGAATTATGCCCTTGGTAGGAAACTTGTATATTGTGTATAACTTATGAATATTTTGTGAAAATGGTATGATATGCCTCTGAAGTACGTTGTAATGACCTTGGTAAGTGATGAATATGAAAATGGTAAGATTGGTTTGGAAGTGTAAGGTCGGAATGAAAGATATTGTGCTATGTCGGAAAGATGACTAGTAATGTCGTATTGCATATTTTGTAATACTTGTTGTTGTTATTGATGTTGTTGTTGGGTGCTGTGTTGATATATTAAGCCGAGCTAAGTCTCGGGGATGTTATATATATAAGGGAAATGTTGCCGAAATTTCGGTAGGCAAGTATGCAATGAAATTTGGAATCTTAAAGGCTTGAATTTGACAATTGGTAAACATGACCATTTTGTAGATTCTGGACGAAATTGGGATTGAAGCTAAGCGAGCATAAGGCGCAACTGAGGTATGTAAAGCCTACCCCTTCATTCTTAGGCATGTTCTAAACGTAATAGGCTCGGCCGCGAGCCTTAAATATGACTCCGTTCCTCGGAATTCGAGATGGAAATCCGCTCCAATTCCTTCAGTAAGATTGAATCACTTTTCTTATAACTTGTCTCTAAAGTGAACTTTTGTATGCAATTGTCCCAAACGGAGTCGGAATGCTTCCAAATGACTATGGACGACCTTATAAGGTCTATTATCAGTAATTTACGTATGTCGCCTCAAGTTGGTCCGAGGTGGGCCCACAAGGCCCTGACACTTTTGTATAACCTAACTTGCCCTATTTCTGTCCGTTTCTCACAGGAAACATTTGGACTATTATTCTGATCATGATATGACTACTTTTTATATAAATCCTACAAAATGGTTTTGACATCTAGAAATCTGATTCCGGTAATAATCTGTCGTGCCTTCCCAAGTAGGATATAGGCACGTATCATGAACACTATCCGAATACTCTGATTTGACTCGCCGTTTGGCATACTTCAGTTTGATTGAGTCTGTATAATGATCTGTAAGTATGTGGTTTCTCATTAATCTGTTCGTGGATGCCTCAACGCTTACTTCACTGCGCCTGGGCCAGGTTCTGTTATCGTGCATACTCCTCTGCATTGTTCACCGCGTCCCTCGGTGTGCGGGCCGGGATCTGTTTATATCTGTATGATATTATGATTTGTGTATGGGGATGGCGGCCAGGATGGCATATGATCTGATTCTGTTTGTCCACCGCGTCCCGTACTAAGAGGGCCGGTTTCTGT
The DNA here is from genome assembly GCF_019175385.1 of Lycium barbarum. Taxonomy (NCBI): domain Eukaryota; kingdom Viridiplantae; phylum Streptophyta; class Magnoliopsida; order Solanales; family Solanaceae; genus Lycium; species Lycium barbarum. Next base: position 144,266,693 of record NC_083338.1, on the reverse strand, counting down.
TACCGCGTCCCTCATGAGAGGGCCGGGATCTGATATATGTATGTATGTATATGCTATCTGCATCTGTATAAGCATATGACTCTGTATGACTCTGCATGCATGATTCTGTCTGTCCGATTGGATTATGGTTCTGTCCGCTACACTTCTGTATCTCTGGCTCTGATTACGACTATGCCAGCCATACTCTGTGCCCCTGATTCGTATGATGATTCTACCAGCTAAACTCTGTATATCTGTCTCAGATTCTGGATCATGATTCTGTCCGCTATATTTCTGTACTTCTGGTTCAGACTATGATTATACTTGTTTTATTTTCGCTTTACATACTCGGTACATTTTTCGTACTGACCCCTGGTTCTTCGGGGGCTGCGTTACATGCCCGCAGGTACAGACGCACCCGGAGATACGCCGCCAGTCTAGGGCACTGATTCTGCTATTTTGGAGAGCTCCTTTTGATCCGGAGCGTGTACTTTTGGTATATATCTTCTGACATCGGTATATTCTGTATGTATGGTAGTTCTGGGTACGGCGGGGCCCTGTCCCGTCATCTGATTCTGTATGTCTGTTAGAGGCCTGTAGATATGTATGTGGGTTACGGGTTGCTACTATTCAGGTAGGTACGTACGATTTTGCGACTCTGTCCGTTATGTTGGCCTCATCGGCTTATATGTAAATTTCAGTGTGTATGTTATAGCGCGCGCTGCATTTGTACCGGCTGGAATCTGTGAACACCTATTATGAGTTCTCTGGCTTAAGTCTGTATACAGCTAGAGTGAATTATCTGTCTGGTATGCCGATTCTGTCAGGTAGGTACGTTTGGGTATCCAGTTAGGATACCAGTCGCGGCCCACGGGGTTGGGTCGTGACAGTTTACTTACAATTTCTCGAATTTTCTATCCCCCCCCCCCCCCCCGGGCTCTTAAATTGTTACCACATATCTAGTTGTATAAGGGATAATCCTCCTCAAAATCGATCAATGACAAATTTGTATGGATATATTAATAGCAGAAAATAGTGTTCGATGTACACTTTGTAAAGACACATTTAAGCATGGGCCCGAAAACAATTGAACGAGTACGGGTTAATTGCGTAAGCACTTGAAACATAGTCATAGATGGAGAAAACACAATGAATTCACCTCAAATAAGACTTTAAAAGACAGAGGTTGGACCAGATCGAAACAAAGAAACAAAGGAAGAGTAGAAGATCGTCCTTAAAATTTTGATTTTGAAGTTTCTCTTTTTCAAGCGTATGATATTAGAAAAATCATGTTTGTATTTTTCAATTTACAATGTTATCAATTAAAGTTTGACGTTCTATTTAAGTATGTGTCCACTTACAATGTTATCACTTGAAATTTAAAGCTTCAAGAAAAACAATCGTTTTCCAATTTTTTTTTTTTTAAATGGTAAATTTGTATTCATAAACAACATCAAGATGTGTTGGAAGTATTTACACTGTGCCAAAGGAAAAAGGCATCGTACCCCTCTGAACTTTTTTTCCCTGTATTTCTTTGCACCTTATTTGATGTGGACCCAAAGCCTAGTCACATTAGAAGCGGTGTATATACGCTTTTTTATGAGCAGTGGGGCTGGGCACCATCCTATTCCCTTTTCCCTTTAATTTTCTTACTTATTCACAATATTACCTGGACAAAAAATTACCCAAAGGTTACAACACTCAAACCATCTTCGATCCTTCACAAAAATCACCCCAAACCTAAATTTCTTCTTTTAAATCTTGCCCGAAATTTGTTGAAATCAAAATTATTGAATAATGATTGTTTGAAAGCTGAACTGACAGTTATAATATGGCTCAAAAAAAATATAAGAAGTCATTGTTGGGGTTTGAAGCTTTAAATAAGAAATTTGAATGTGGATTTTGTTGATTCAGCATTTGTTTGAAGAAATTAGTAGTTGGGATTTATATCTTACTGACGTGTGCAACCAATTAATTTTTGCCATTATTGTAAATTTAAGAAAAAAATAATATATCATTTGTATTTCTGTTTAGCCCTCATGGCAAATTTATAAAAAGGGTGGTTTTATTGTTTTGCAAGAGAATAAAAAGATTAGAGTTTAAATCATAAAAAAAAATACAATAGGGTGCACGTTACAAAAGAGAGCACACATTAAGGGTGCAAAATGCCACAGACTTTGTTTTTGTGTAATTGAAGTGTTATAAAATACAATGCAATTGGAAACATATCTCCTTTTTATATTTACTCGAGTTCAATATATATATATATATATATATATATTGGAAACTAGTAGTAGAGGATTATTGGCTATGTTGATTTATAGTTATGAGGATGGTTGATATGTTCATTTATAGTTGTGAGGATGATTGATACTAACGTACAGTAGTGTTATTTGGAGATGAAAATGTTAATTAGTAAGCTCTTGAAATTGAAGGACAAGTTAAAGGCTCCTATATTTTTCAAGTTACTAATCTATCTATCTATCTATATTATTTTAAAAGCATGAATAGAAATGTTGGTTGGCCAAAATATCTTTTAAATATTGATCGACTTTTATACCCTCTAAAAATTAAATTAAGCCGCGCTCTATGTTGGATAATACTCCGAAGCTGGGAAACAATTCGTCCTCAGTCTCCTACTATAATTTGTTTTTGAGTTTCATAAGAAATACTTGGTTTAATAGGTTTAATTTGAACGAATCCGGTCAAACAAAAAACTGTATTAATTAACTTTCTTCTATTCCTACTTCCACTAAGTCACGTAATTGATATTATGCCTCATGTACTTTTTATATTTAAAGCAGACATGGGGTATACCAATTTTATTTGACTTCCAGTTGGAAATTGTTTGGGAATAACCAAGTGAACCTCAATTACGTAGGACTAGCATAATTCTTGCTTACTTGTGTTTGTAATGACATTGTAACTCTTTGATGTTTGGAGTATGATTTGAATCCACCCGGGAAACTACCTATTGTAACTTGACTCGAAGTCCAAAATGTCTGGTGCTGCGATGCTTCTATAAAGGGACTCTTTCTGTCGTTTGCAAACCCTAAAAATTTCAAATGCTTTGATTTTCGAATTGATAATTAATCAAGTAATCAATAAATCCCTAGAGCTATACTTTTTATAGTCATTAGTTGTGCAGTCATGTACATATAGTGTCAACAGGTTAGAATATATTTTTCATGTAAATATACATTAGGATTGACTTTATTTCGGGGAGATGTAAAGATTGGTTTGGTAACGAGCTTAAGGTCATGATCAAGTTTTATTTGGCGAGATAACCTGCTTGTATAACCTTCTCCTTGTTGTCTTTCTTGCTTAACAAATTTAAAATAAATTACACGAGCTGGAAGATGACGTGGCAACGCACGTCGATAGAGACTAGTTATTTTAAAAGCATGAATATAATTGTTGGTCGATCAAAATATCCTTCAAATATTGAAAGACTTTTATACCCTTTTAAGTTGAAATTTCTCTAAACAATTATTTCATATTGGATAAAAATTTAATATTACTTTTTCCCCAAAATTTAGGACTTTGAATTCAATTGAAAACTAAAATCCTATAATCAAACAAATTGGTAAAGTTCATTACTCGGTGAAGTCAAACGCTGCTCTATCATTACTATATGACAATCTCATACGTGATCCATGCTAATTTTACAATACATCTGGTAAGATTTAAACTTATAATTCTCAAAGATTTGATTATTTGTTTTGCTTTTTGACTATATTATTTCTCCTCTATGTGCACAAGTTTTAAGTTACTGTGATAGGTTTTTCCTGAGTGCAAAATTTAGTTCCGAATATTCATATGACCTGTTTTCTCTTACGTTATAAGATCTAATTGAACTTAAATATAATTTGGAGAAAAATAGAAAAATAAAACTCAAATATATAGCTTAGGGATATTCAAATTCAAATCATATAAGAAGCACCCATTCTCCATAAGGATATTGTCCATCGGTAATCTTCAGGCAAGTTAATAGTTTTCAGGTTTAATTATCCATTCGACACGAGCTAGCGACCAACTATGTGGACGAGCAGTTGGAGTTACGGGTGCCTAAGAGGGTAATAGTGTGAGTAAGTGATTGTTATTCTTCCATTGAAGTGGCTCTAAATTTGTTGGGTTATATTAATATTCTTACATCCAGTGCATAGCGGGAGCTCAGTGCTCCTCCTATTTGTCATCTCTAATCTAAGAAGAGGACTATCGTCTCGTGCCTTTGCTCAGTTTTGTACGATTTCTTTACTTTAAAAAGTTTTATTTTATCGATTAGCAGGGTGAGTTAATCAAAAGGTCTCATGTGATATCCTAATTGGTGAAGTATTATACATATCTCTACTTTTGATTAAAAAAACGTTTTAGTTTTTAATGTAGTTAGTTGTTATCATATAGGTAGTATGGTGGTGACCAAATATAATTGTAATATTTAAAATATATCGCCACATTAGGAATTTGAGCAACTGAAAAATGGCTTGTGTTTTACTCCTTTTCTTATTGCGGATAACAAATCGGATACGTTTAAGTAAAACTTGGATTTTCTTTCTGATTCAATTTGAACTATAATGTTACTCCTCCATTTCCTGATTAAAAAGCAGTAAGGGCAGATTAAATACCATATGGAAGAATATCATAAAACATACTTTTGCACCAACACCCCTAGATACGCGTTTAATTTTTTATATATATATATTGGAGTTAACACATATAGTTTCTGTTTGGATCATGGTTAACAGCTATGCGAAGGGGGTTCCCATATGTTCTTAATTATATTTTTGTTTAATTTTTAAAAATAAGCAACTTGTGTTGGCATAGTAATTATAATTACAAATAATATTATCTAATATTTTTTACTATAATTGAGATTGACTGTGAATAACGCGCAACTGCACGTTTATAGACACTGTCACATCCCATTTTTACCCGGATTAGGTTAAAATTAGAAGTACGACATATTGGAGATTCCTGTTTTTGTTGTTTTTAAGGAGTCGTCACCTAATTATTTATGGTGAATTAGGACACCTAAAGTTTATTAAAGTTATGTTTAAAGTCAACTCTGTTTAAGGTCTGCGAAACTTAAGATTCTAGGTAAGGGTTCAATTAGTCTAAAGAGAAGGTATTAGGCACCCTTTAAGACCCATTAACAATGGTTGACCGACCGGACTTATAATTAATTAGGCTAAGTGTAAATACAGTATTGTAGAAAAAAGGAAAGCAGTTTTGTAAGTATGGCTAAAGTTATAAATAGATATGTAAGAATGTTATTTAAAATAGAACTTGTACAAAAATAACAATTTGTATAAAAGAGTACTTTTAATGCTATTTTGAAATACGATTTATAAATGTCGTCAAGGTTTTTAAACGAAAGTGTAATAGTGTTGTTTAAAATAATACTTGTAAAAAGTGTAATAATTTGCGTAAAAGAAGGTTCTAAATGTTAAATAAGACTCAAAAATATTGCTAAGGCCTTAAATGGAAAATATAGTAATGTTATTCGAAAATAAGATTTGTAGAAAAATAGGATAATTTGCATGAAAGAGGACACTAAGTTTTATTTAAAAGTAAAACGTACGAAATACTATTAGTTCAATTATGGCTATTCAAAAGTTGTTTTAACCAATACATGTATCAAGTTTTGAAAAAAAAAATAAAAAAAATATATGTTTATGTGAATGATTTTGAAATCAGACTTAGTATTTTTTTTTAAACTCGATTGGTTCAATCATGCATTTAAAGATAATCGCATGCCAATCTTAAACCATTGTGTCATGTAACAAGAATATCAAACACGCATCCAAAGAAATCATTCAACACACATTCAACAAAATAATAAAAAGAGTGAAAAGTTGAAAACTTTAAGAGGAATCGCCATGGGCGAGCTTCAAGCGAATTTCATCGCTTTCTTGTTGTAGGATGAGATTAAGGAATAAGGACATATGTCGACTCCATGCACGGGTAATGTATTAATGCCGAGTTTCATTTTTTGAAACTCCGTTTTGAGAGAGTCATGATTTATGATTCCATTTGCTCCCGAAGTGTACATGCGAAAAAAAAAAAAAAAGATAAAGATTAGAATCTACTTAGTCCCAATAAATAGAACAATTGAAACTGAATGACAAGCACATATTAATGCTTCATGCGTTCAAAATAATTTCGAGAAGCCTAATAAATAGCCTCCATTATACAAAGCTTACAACAGTTGCTTATTCCAAGTAAAGTCTAGGCTTATATTGCACAAAGAACGATTTTAACTCAAGTCACAGAGGGGTTAGAAAAATTCATGTATCCAAATAATAGCATATCCTATACTGGTGTCTATGATATTTCTTGAAACATTTAATTGCTTGTGAACTGCTACATATTTTTACAAATGCCCAAACGAATTCATGTTAATATGCAGTGTTGATTTCTAATTATAAACTCCTATTTAAAGTAGTCCGAGCATTACACAGACATCTTAACATGAAAAATGAATGGTCTCATTTTGGAAAGCAACCAAACAATCATTTTAACAATCTTTTAAACATGCAGGGTTATGGAAACTGTTGCAAAACTAAACGCAAGGTAATATAATCCTATTCTTACGAAACTAAACAAAACCATAACACTCATGCTTCACATACATATTTACAAAGGAAAGAACAGAAGGTGTTAAGTGTACGAATTCAACTTGGAGGAAAATAGTGAATTATTAACTATTGTGAGCTTAATCTTTGTAGAGAAATTAGATTACTTAAACATGGAGGAAAGGATGGAGTATTTCTGAACCAGCCAGTAAACTTGAATCAATGCCTAAGTCATTTTTAGAAAGAAAGAAACAGATGAGCCTAATCAAATACTTGACCAAACATTTATAAAAAAAAGACTAGTTTGTAAAAATGAGATCAAGGTAACTAAATCTTACAAAAGTGAAAGGTACACTCCATTACGATGTCGAACATGAAACATGGATCTTATGCATAATCTAACAGCCCAGCACTAAACAACTCATACCAAACTCACTGAGAAAAGCAAAATATACTAGAAAAGCCATACACAGATCAGGTTTCAGTCAAACACTTCAAATTGGGAACAGGAAATAAACTTCAACAAATATGCGTAGCACTTAAAATGTGCACTCATATACACAGAATTATATTGAGAAAAAGGGAAGCAACACAATGCAAACAACATATTTTATACTACATGGAAATTCATCCAGCAATAACAAACTATAAGAACAACAATATAGATAGGGATTTTGTATGGCAATAGAACCAAAGATCACTAAAACAGGACAAAACTAATCACACAAGGAACATAAAATTAAATGCTCTAAATAACAGGACAGAACTGAACCAAAAAAAAACAATGGCACAACGATATCAACACAACATCGAAAATAATAACACGAAAACAGAACTGAAAATACTAATAACATCACAACCAAACTACAAACAGAGAAGGATTAGGGATAATTACTAACATTATTAAAACCGAAACTAAACTAACACTGAACATGGTATAAAAAAAAAACTACTTTTGGCTTATCTATACGCGTACGAACGTACTAATAACATACGAGTAAGCTAACCAAACGGAGCATATAGCCACATTCTATATCTTACGAAATAGTGAGTCCAAACTGAGCAGCAATTAACTTAAATGTTAAACAACACACAAACACAAATTAAACTAAACCCGCAAAAATACCAAAAATAAAGAGAGAGTAAAAGGTTTACCGACCTTTTATAGGTGCAGTGAACGGGGCGTCGATGGCCTTGAATCTACTCTCGAACGCGAACGAACCCGAACCCGAACCCGATTAAAGTAACTAAAGTTTCAAAACAAAAATGAAAATAGAGTAATTGTTGGTCGCGGCTAAAGTTCACCGGAAAAGGAGTGGAAGATGGTATCCGTTCCCCAAATCACTGGATCATCCCCTAGAATCTGAAAAAATCCATCCTTTAGGCTGAATTCCAAGAAAAAATGTTTTTAAACAAAGTTGATGAAAACTGTTCTTTTCTCGGAAATTTGAGGTGATTAAACTTGTGTTTTGTGGGGAGATTTTTTGTTTCCAGATCTTCCCTTTTTTTTCGGTGCCCCCGTCAACGATCCAAGCACAACAATTTATAGGGTTTAAGAAAGGAGGGGGAGGAGCGTACGAGAGAGAGGAGCGGGGGGGACAGAGAAAGGAGTGTCGGGTGAGGAGAGGAGAGAGGAAGGAGGTGGGGAGCACGATGAAGGATAAAAAAAAAGAAAGAAGAAGATGACAAAGGAGGCGGAAGAAAGAAGAAGATAGGAAAGAAAGAGGGAGCGGGTAGGTTTAGGGAGAATAAGAGATTGAGATGTAGTCCAAAAAAATATATGTGGAGCCCATTAAAGAAAAAGTGGAAGAAGAAATCAGATTGTGGCGTGGTGAAATGAAGAAAGAGGAATGCTGCAAAGTTTTTATTTATTTATTTATTTATTTTCTCTTTTGTTTTTCTTTTGGGGTAGATAGCTATTATCAAGAATTTCCCCCTTGTAAAATAATGTTTTGATGAAATAAAAATTATAATACGTTGTTTTAAAATACGAGCTTCAAAATGAGTCCAACATTGATATACTTCCGAGCAATTGCTTATGAGATGAAAATTGTTGATTTTTCCTCCTCTATTTAATTATTTTGGGCTTCCAATTTAATGACTGGTATAATATATATTATGTAAAGACAATAAATAATTAATATGTAAAAAAAAATAGATATTTTATAAAATGTTGTCTTGTAATTAATTTAACGAGTCCAAACTCGAAAAAAATAAAATGATGACAAAATCATCTAAAATTTGTAGTAAAGTGATACATGTAATGTAAAAAATAAAAGTAATGATATTAGTAGAAGTGGCAAAAAATATTGTGAAAATAAAGTATTTAGCTCGTCAGTAAATTTAGAAAACCGAGTAAATTAAATAGGGGAGGGACAAAATTGGGTGTCAACAGACACTAGTTATTATAAAAACATGAATATAAATGTTGGTTGACCAAAATATCCTTTAAATATTGAAAGACTTTTATACCCTTAATAAGCCATAATTCTAATTGTTATTGAACATACTACTCAACATGCGTTAAAACTACTATCATATTATTGCTAATGTTAGGCAGCATAGGTTAATTAGGAACATTGTCCTACTACTCCTAGGAACTCAACTCAACTAGGAATTTAATTCACGCTTTAGATTTGAATAAATTGATCTCTTTTTCTTTTTCTATTTGAATTGTATCTTTCCAAAAGAAAAGTGTTCTAAATTTTCGTTGTATATATTATATTCTTCCTCTATTGCATTGGTTAAATCACAAAATAAAAAGCAAGATATCATCCAACGAGCTGTAATATTTGTATACTACATAGCAAAAAAGTGCTAAATTTATAAAAATGGTTGACCTAAATCGGGGTTGAGGGATTGAACCATTTTAATTTCTGTTCATGCATATTGTCTTAATCTTTTACTATCAATGTTTTCTAATACTATCTCTGTTCATTTTTACTTTTCTACTATATTAAAAGTAAGTTATCATTTGTACTTGCCTACTTTATCATATCAAGAGAAAAAAACAATTTCTTTTGATTTCAAGGAGTATTAATTTTAAGCTTTGATACTGCTTCAGAAAGAGAATAACAAATTTCAGCAAACTTCTCGAGAGGTATAATTTCTTCCCACTATTATACTCTTTATTTTCAACTTTATTATTTTTATTTAGAGGTCTCTACGCCAACTAATTAACCATGTTGTCTTGCTTTACCTTAGGATTTTTGTCACGACACAGCTAGGGGTCGTGACGGGTACCCGGGGCTAGCCACCGAGCACCACTCATTCTAATACTCATCTTACTCATTTAATGCCCTTTTACCAATTTTATACACGAATTGTAGGAAAATCATATTTTATATAGAAACATAAATACTTATATACATTTGCCTCTCGGTCATCAAAATAATATATACATAATAATAACATCTTGTGAGACCATCTGACCCACACTGCGTATCTACGAGCCTCTACTGACATACTAAACATATAGACGGCATAAGACTCCGTCGTGCCCAAAATATGCATATATACCAAAAGAAGAATCATAAGCACCTCCGGACAATGGAGTGCTCTCAATCAGCTAACAGCTACTAAGGGTCTGGACCAAGCTCACCTCCCTGTCTACCTGTGGGCATGAACACAGCGTCCAAAGAAAACGGACGTCAGTACGAACATTGTACTGAGTATGAGAGGCATAAATAATAAAGAAAGACAGTGTTAATATAATGTGAACATCAATATGAAACATCTAAATCTGAATGACAATCATAAAAGAAGTAATGCATGCTGTCTTACTCATACTCATCATAATTTCATATATGCATAATATGCAAGCTGCCCGTCCATATCGGAACGGTGTAATAATCAATAACATTAGCCCGCGTCCAGGCCTCCCGCGTCCGGGGTACCATCTCATGCCGCCCACTAGTGGTGTCTGCCCATGCCAAAAGGTCATGGTGTATCCGTATAGCTGCCCGCCTTGGCGGTGACTGCCCGGCCAACTAGGCGCGGTGTAATATGATCATGACATGCTCATAAAAAAAATACTTGTAATAATATGCTTATCATAGTACATGCATAAGACTCAAGATCAACTATACTCTGTCGGGGTGGCGTAAGGTCGTGATCCCCCGATTTCATTATGGAGCAATAATTGACATTCTGCCTCACCTTGAAGGAATTAGTACATAAGGTGAGTGTAAGAAATAAATAGCATCATTATCAATATGGCATCATCATATCATATCTCTTATCTCTTATCTTATATAGACATTTATGGACTTAGGCTTCTAGCTTTCCGGAAAATAGGAACTCATGAAAAGGAAAAGAACTTATGCTATAGGATTCATGCCATTAGAAAGAAAGGACTAGCCTCACATACCTTTGTCGTTTAGCTATGTTATCGTTCACTTGCTCTCCCCCAATGTCACGTCGTTACCTTCACGGGAGAATTTGTATTAACATTAGTTAATCGACTATAAGAACGCGTCGTAAATTCTAGAGAAAATTGGGCAGCATTTCCCCTGTAAACTTAACAATCCTCGAAATTCCAACTTAGCCAAACATCAATCAAAATACCAACAACAACAATACCAACAATTTCATATCAAACTAGGATTAAATTCATTCTTAGATTACTCCCAAAACAGCCCAACATGCATTCGGATGCCAATGCTTGTATACACTTCCTTATTTCTGTATATCCATAATATAACAACAACAACTACAGCCAATCCCCCGATATTCCAGCCCACAAAACAGTCCATAACGACTATAAAACAGTCCCCAAAATATCATCGCAAAACAGCCACAAATATTATACCAAACAGCTCCAAAATATAGTCACAAAATAACCACGAAAATTACATAAAACTGCTCCAAAATATTGTCACAAAACAGCCACGAAAATTACATAAAATAGCCCCAAATATCGGCACAAAACAGCCCGGTATACGCTTTGTATACAATATCTTTATACACTTTATTCTCCCAAATTCAAGAACAACAACTTATCAACAACATCAACAACAATATCAACAACCTCATATAGCAATATAAGCACCTAGAAATCTCTCAAAGTTCCAATAAAAAAACAACCCTCAAGGCAAGCATATGAACCAACTAATCTATGACTTCATAACATAATTCCCTTCACTTTAAACTAGGGAATTCTCCCATGAATAACTTAATTAACAAGAATAGAGTATATTACATACCTTATTGCCCAGAAAACTCAACTAAAATCCTAGCTCCAAGCTTCAATAATCAGCCACACATCAAGCACCAAATACTATAATCCTTTCCTAACTAGTTTCCAATTTCCTAAGATGAAATCTTGCTTTGATTTGGAGGAGTTCAACTTGAAAGATTTAGAGAGCTTTTAGGAGGGTTTTGGGAGGGTTTAGAGAGAGTTTAGAGTGAGAGAGAGGGGTAGAAAATGAAAAAAAATCAGATTTTTTTTCGTTTTTTTAGTCTCTGATTTTTACTGTTCATCGGTACTGTTCCTCCGCGTCTACTGTTCATCCGCGTCTACTGTTCACCCGCAGAATTATTTCATGAACTCAATTTTTTTTTTTGAGGTGTAACAATTTTCATATCTTATTATTTCGCAGATTAAGAATCAATCCATACATATAAGTTTCTGGCAGTGAAACTTATTACACGTCCTAGATACAGTGCAAAAGAAAAATATAATTACAGTTTGTTTAATTTTCTAAATTCATGCTTGCATGTGGAAGATTAATTAGATGGATGTATTAATGACAAATTCTAATCAAAATAAGTTGATCATTGCTTGTAGAAGACATTTAGTCAGAGAGAAGGGCTTTGTCCATTTTTGAACAATTTTTTTGGATGAAAAAGCAAAGTATCACCTACCAGCAAAAAATAATTATTTGAATTAATAAAAGAAATTTCATATCGGGTAACAATGTATACATTGTAAAGCGGGTTGTTCCCAATTTACTTTATGAATGACTCTATTTGTAACAGGCTATTTTTTAACATATCACAAAATTGTTAGATCTTTTAACTCTATGTTACTATCAGTTGGAAAACATTTTAATATTGTTCAGTAAAGTTTTCAATATTTCTATGTTTGTAATGACAAAAATAAAAAAATATGGTCAGACAATCCCTAATGTGGATAATATTTGTGGTGAAATAGTTTTCAACATGGGTAAAAGAATAATAAATATATACCAAGAACATCATTTTAAAGAAGTATTAAAATATTATTTGTATGAACTGATAATAATTAATAAATCTAATTATAAATAACTTAATGTAACATTTTTTTCTCATAGGACAGAAAATAACGTGTGAGGCATGTTCGTAGAGAATAGTACTATATTAAAAGCACGAAGGACCTTAGAAATGTTGATTTAACTTTCTGCCCTTTATTAAAAGATTCTACGATAGATGAAATTGTCATTTACTATATTAATCATTATATATATAAATAAATAAGTAATTTTTCCTAATATTTGTTTATAAATAGACATTTAATTATTCTCTTAATATTTAGGAATTCAAAACCAACTAAATTTTGGTTAATAAAGCCTAAAGTTCCTCCTTTTTTTCCTTTCATAGTCCGTGTCCTATCATTTGTTAAATATGAAAGAAGATCTTTTGCACCAAAAATTATATTTCACCAGGGTAACAAATCCTAATATCATATGCTCAGTATACGTAGTAATTCTCTATAGTTTAGTTCCTATAAATACTCCTAATAAACCTAAAAGGTACTTGCATATTTATTTATGTTCCATTCTTTTTTCCCTAATATGCATGTATATATTCTATTCAGATTACTGTGTACTTTTTTTTTTCATTTCTGGTTTTCGTCATAAATTTTGTATGGTATGTGTTGTAACATGTGGTTTCTGCTACTTCTTCGTTTTCTTGAATCTTCCTTTTGGCCTTTCTTTATTGTAAGATTATATATGAATTACATAATTAAAAATTACTTTTCATTGATTGTTATCAGGCTCAAAACTGAAGAAGAACACCTTAAGATTGTGTAGATTGTAATTGCTCCACACCAAGACTTTAAGAACTTGTGTTGGCATGCATGTTTGCGCGCAGTTTGTTGTAGATGTCACAATTTGCAACTCTCAGAACTCTATGACGTAATGTAAGATGATTTCTTTATATAAATTACTCTAATCGTGTAAGAATAGCTAAAAATCAACAATTGGCAACTAGTTCTCCTCTTTCGATAATTTCTTGTATTTTTCGTTTCAGTTGAAAATTTTTTATCGAAAAATTGGATGAGACAAGCTATGTTGCCAACGTTAGAAGGTAAAAATCTTATGGGAGTTCTTTCTTTAGACTTGTCCTTTTTTAGAAACTTAACTTAATAAAAAAAATCTCTTTTAGGCGCAGGGCTTCTGCATTTTACGCAAAACTTTTCTAAGAAATCAAACAATTTACATTCCTGTAGGAGTTTTGCGCTTCTTTTTCCTTCACAAACTCCCAATTCGTTTTGGTGCATGAATCCTTCTTTTGTGTTCCTTTTTGGTTTATGAATCCTTTTTTTTTTTTTTTTTGTGTGTGTGTGTGTGTGTGTGAATTTAAAATTGGAAACAATTGTTATTTCATTATTTTCTTAATATTTAGAATTCTTAAATCAACTATAATTTTACATATTAAATTATTTTCATATTATTTATATAATATAAATACATTTCTTATTAATTATGTAAATTAATATAGCTTCTTTCCTATATATATATATATATATATATATATATATATATATATATATATATATATATATATATATACATATATATACCGTCAAACATGACATTTAGAAAATTACCAGAAAGTGTAATAGATAGACTACAGACATATTTAGTAGACAATCTATGAATATCATACAATAAAAAAAGACACGGAACATTTTATAGCAACTTTAAATGCTCTTTGCCAATATTTTACAGACAAAAATCAAGACAAAAAGTTTAAATTTTATGTTGTAATACACGACAAAACAAACGGCATTTTTTAAACTTAGCTAGAAGTTATAGATTCAATTAAAGACATCGAGAAACCTTTGTTTAAAGGATTAAATGATTTTACTGAAGCTTTAGACTATGCAAGAGAGATATTGGGTCCAAATTATTATATTTCTCCAGCACTTAGACAAAATCCAGACAAAATTTCTCAATACAATATCCAAAAGGACACAGACAAAGATTTTGAAAGAGATATGGTAGATTTTCAGAATAGTGCATTTCAAGATTCACAAGATTCAAACGACGTCGACTCGGGGATGAGTTTTGGTTCTGTTGTACTACACAATCTAGACACATAAAAAATATAAAATAAAAGAGAGAAAAAGCTAATAGACATATAATCACTACAGCCAAGAGAAAGAAAAATTAGATTTGATTGAAGAAAGCAACAAAGACGGATGAAGACAACTTTTATAAAGTAGCTTTAATAAAGCAGCTACAGGACCAACAAGGACAATAATATAAAGACTCTTCTGAAATTTTCACGTGACGATGGGGCCCAATGAGCACCCGGCTGAATTCAGAAATATTCTTTAATAATTTTAAATTCGAAGTTGAAGTCCGGAAGCTCCTATAAATAGAGGCCATTTGTGAAGACGAGAGACATCGTGAAGAACACATACGAGCACCAAACACCAAGAAATCCATATTCCCCTTCCCTTTCATCAAATGCCTCAAATCCTTTTCCCAATCCAAACCTTTGTAATATAAACTTCTACTGTAAAATGACACTAGTTTTTCAATAATCCTCCAAGTGTAAGAAGTAGTGTTGGGGTTCCCCGAAAGGGAAACCTCTCTCCGCCTTTAAGTCATGTAAATTTTTATAACTATGTTTCTGTATTACTCTCCAGTTATGTACATTATTTATTATAAATCTATGTTCAAGTACTTTCTTGTTATTATGAATTTGTTACTCTTAGTATATGGTTATTCTCTTAATTTCTTAATAAACTCGATCGATTAACCTGTAAATTCCTAGGTGTTGAGCGACCATTAAAATGTAATTTTTCTAATATCTTCTTCTGTTTAGTTTGTGAAGATTCTATTATGCCTAATATTCTTATGGTATTTTTATTATTTTTTTGATATTTCTCACTAAAATTTATGACTAGATCTATTAACATATTGAATTGTTTGTCTTCACTATGTAATATATGTTCCATAAAAAAATATAATGATTCAGATGCGGAAACAATGTATAAATATCTAGATACATTCTTAGGAGAATCAACAAAAGGATTATGGGAAGCATATAAGACAGAATTTCCATATGAATTCCACATTTGTGGATCGTGAACTGCTATATTTAATATTTTACCCTTACTACTGACTTTTCTGCAATAGTTCTAACTAGTCTCTCTATTTCGTTTTTGGTAGGTATTTTTCTATGTTGAACTTATTACTCAAAAATTGAATTTTTCTATCTATCTCTAATTCTTGTGATTTTAAGAAACCAAAGTTCTGATCCGCTCCTAGAAAGCTCCATCTCGAACCCCAAAGCTATTTGACTGCAGAATTTAGAAAATGAATAATGAACAAAAGTTTAAGAAAATTGAAACAACTATGAAGGGAACACATTGTAAATTTCCGTAAACTTCTTCTTGAACTCAATACCAACTCCAACACATTTACCACTAATAATATCATATTTTCTCCTTTTTCTTGTTATCTCACAAGTACAAAGTTGAGATATCCTTTCCACAAAAAATAAGGTCTTTCCCATTTGCATATTCTTTAAGACCATGCGTCTGCGTAAGCCATGATGAGTTGATGTCACACATCATGTCATACTGCTTGTGAGCATCTTCAAACATGGAAAACCTTAGTGCACTAACGTTCCTAAATTCATTTGAATCCTTAAATTTCATCTCAGAGTCATACAAGTTATTTGTACCTTTAATATTTGTACATTGTGAGTAAACTTGTCAACGAGGTTGAGCCAGACTCACTTTTAAGGAGTCGGGTTAGGGTTAAAAAATGATTTCTGGCCTAGGCCCTCCTCGATAAGAAAGTTACCCTAGTTTGATGGGTCTGATTATTTTTCTTTTTGCTAAATTATTAAAATTGACATTGACATAAGTTATGAGGATCCATTTTAATATTGAGATCTCTTTGTTTTAAAAAAAATAATTATAGATTGAAAGATTAAAATCTTGTACCAATTTTGGATAAAATTGTAAACTAAATAGAAAAACGATAAATGCTAGCCAATTTTGAGACATGACATTATGAAAGCAAAGGAAGTGTTTTACTGCTAAGAAAAGCTTGAGAAGAGCCTTAATGCAACCGACATTGCACTTATACCCAAGAAAACTAGTGATATTGACTTGAGTTGATTTTTTAACTTTTGGTGTAAAATGGAACTTGCAAATGAAGTTGAATTTATCTTAGTGCTCCTAGAATCTCCATAAATTTAGATAGGGCTATACTTTTTTCTTTATACTTTTGGCACAAGGGAAAAGGCATAACTACCCCCTGAACTATACCTAAAGTTCTAAGGACATACTTTACCTTTATAGGGTCCTATTATCCACGTGAACTACTTTAAACTGTAATAAATACACCTTTCAGGGCTGAGGTGGCACGTAAAGAGCAATCACTCTCTTGGAGGCATGTGAAAGGCGAAAAATAAGATAAATTTCTTATTATTATGGACACATATCCTTTTTTAATTGGACACCTTTACAATTAATTAGTACATAAAATTAATTTATATTAAAACTTAAGCATATTAATTAATCTGCAATTTCATGTTCATCATCTTCTCCAATAATAATTGCTAGGCTATACATGCAAAGCATGTACACTAAAACTAGTAAACAACAAAAAACTCCATAAAATAAAAACAAACTACTAGACTTTCTCTTTGTTTTCCCTCTGCGCACATTCTCGATTTCTATCACTGAAAATTTACAAATAGAGCAAAAAGAGGAACAAATGTTTGGCAAAACACCAATTCAGTGTCTTCGTCGGCAATGGACTAAGGATAGCCTAAGTGCACATGTATGTCCTTTGTACTCTCTATACTCTCTTTCCTTTTGATTTGATTTGATGGGACTATTCACTTTATGGGTCTCTTCATTTTTTTCCTTAGAATTTTGGCGCTAAGTCGGAAATAGGTGAAGGTCCATCATCATGAAATTTGATAAAGTGGAACTATCGTATTCTCGGAAAAGCCGGGGTGAGTAAAAGTTTCTTGCCTTTTTCACGCCCATTCCAATTTTTCTCCTTTTGTATTTTTGTGCGAAAAGTTATTTCGTGAAAACGAACAATATAAAAGTGATTGATGCATTCTTGAACTACAATATTGCTATTTCATGCAATCTCAAGGACTTTGAATACGGATAGAAAATTAGATATAGCACCTCAAATTTGAGGTACAACTTCCTCACAACTCTGTGAATAATATTTCATTGATACATGCTTGTCCTATTCTTTGTCTATTTTGTTTCTGTGTAATTCCTTTTAATCTGTGAAAAACACAGATCAGAAAGCTTTACTATTAAACGAGTAAAAAACCAAGAACGGTTCCTATATCTATCAAAACTTTAAAACAACTCTAATTCTTTTTTATAGGGCAAGTAAATTTTTTTGATGCATGCTAGTACCAAACAGGCAATGCAAAAACACCAGAAAACATTACTTTTGCCGACTCCTTCCACTGACTTTTCTTTACACCAACACAACGGATTCTCTATGTCGCTTCCATATCGATTCATTTCGAGCCGCTATGAATTTGGAGGATAAAGGGGTTTTTCTATGTTTTCTATGTGGGTGAAGCACATGGTGGATAAATATCTTCAGCTTAAAGTTTAGCAATGTAATAAGGTGACTTAGTTTGTCTTTGGAGAGAAAATGAGAGATACGAGACAAATTATTTTTATTTGAGCTCTTTTTAAATATAATGCCATTATTATTATTATTATTATTATTATTATTATTATTATTATTATTATTATTATTATTATTATTATTATCATCTACACAAACCCGTAATTCTTTCCACCCATTGATGGACTGCCGCCAAAACCTTAATAAACCAATCAGAGGTCTCTGAAACACATTTGAACGCAATTGTGTTCCAGGTCAATTCCATTTAAGCTCTTTGTTTTCAGCTTTGAGCTTAAGAATCTCGTAGTCGGCTCCCAATAGAGGCTCAGAGCTGAAACTCTAAGCTTCTATGAGGTGGGCATGTAGGAAAAGAGCCCTCTCCTCTTCCGGTACACAAGACATGAGATGTAGTTGGAGTTTAACGATATCTTCATATTTCATAATCACACGCCCGAAAGATAACGAAAGTGCGGCATCTCAAGCATCTCTGGAGTAAGATATCATTGGAAAGTGCAATATCCAACCCTTAGCAAACCCTATCAGTATTAAAGCCAAAGCAAAACTGGTAGGTCATGGTGGTTTGGACAAAAAAAGGGGGGAATGGTTAGGGTTTCATAAGATCTGAACGAGAAGACCTAAATAGTGTTGAAATGACTTGGTTTGGTCTCATTCCATTAGCATCAGCTCTTTTTTTATGATTCAGCTTTATTTGCAAGTTTAATTCTACACTAAAAGTAAAGCAATTAACTCAACTCACATCACCAGTTTGCTTGAGTATAAGTGCAATGTAGGTTGCATTGAGGCTCTTCCCAAACTTTTCTTAGTGGTAAAATGCTTTCATTGCTTTCATAATGGCATGTCTCAAACTTGTCTAGCATTTATCATTTTTCTATTCAATTTATTATTTTCTCCAAAATTGGTACAATATTTTAATATTTCCATCTGCAATTAAAAAAACCAAATAGATCTCAATATTAAAATGGATTCTCATAACTTATGTCAATATCAATTTTAATAATTTAGCAAAAAAAAAAAAAAGTTGGCTCGTCAACCAGACTAAATTTCTTACCCAATAAGACCTAGACCAGAAATCATTTTTATCCCGAATCCGACCCCCTAAAAGTGACCTCGGACCGATCAAAAATTGATATGAGTGCACATTTAGGGGGTCTGAATGGCTCTGTTGACCCCGTTGACAAGTTTACTTGCAATTTACAAAAATTAAAGGTACAAATAACCTTTATGACTGTGAGGTGAAATTTAAAAATTTAAAGGAATTTAGGAACGCTAGCGCACTAAAGTTCTCCACGTTTAAAGATGCTCAAAGGCAATATGATATATTGTGTGACATCAACTCATCGCAGCTCACAAAAACACATTGTCTTAAAGAACATGCAAATGGTATAGGCCTCATATTTGTGGAAAGGATATCTCCACTTCGTACTTGATTGGATAACAAGCAAAAGGAGAGAACGTGGAAGAGTATTAGTGGTAAATGGGTTGGAGATTTTTTTTTTTTTTTTTTACTTTTTAGCAAACCTAAATGATATAGAGCCTGTTTGGCTTAGCTGATTTAAAATAGTTGATAAACATTGAGTGTTGATAAACATTTTTTAGTGCTGAAACTGATTTAAAAAATAAGCAATTACGTGTTTGGATAAAAGTGCTGAAACTAATAATAAGCAGTTGAAGTGTTTGGTAAAAAAGTATTGATAAGTAATTTTTTGTGTTAACATGACTTAAATGCCCTTGAAGCTGTTTATACTTATAAGACATAATTATTACAATATTTCAAATTCCAGATTGATAGTTGTCCTCTTCGAATAATTCATAAAAATAAAATAAAAAATTATTCAAAATTGATTAGATAATATTATTCTTAATAAATATTAAATTAAAGGGTTTCATGTTTTCAGTTTACTTCTTTTTTGAATTCTCATATTTTGTATTTATCAATAACATTTATTGATTAGCTTTTGAAACCAACAACGAATCTCCTAGAATGTAGAGGAATAAGATCGAGTTTCATGATTTATAAAACCTACAAAATCAGCAGCCATTGATGTCCAGTTGGTAGAGGGGAATTGGTAGCAAGTTGGAGATCCAAAAAATTTAAAAATTAGAAAATAGTACATCGTAACTTTTTTTTAATCAAATTCTGAGTTGATACCTCATACCGATAAACGTCAAGATATAGTTTCGGTAATACTGATTCAAGTGGCAAGGCCATGTAACAGGGCCCATAGGTAAAGAATCATATATACAATCACAATTATTGCTAGGCTAAAAGTAGTGAGCTATTATTGACATTGTGGCATTCTGGAACATTTGAAAAAAGTTCTCTTCCTATGTAAATCACTTAATTTTCCATGTAGCACATGCTTGTATAAGCATGTGCAAGAGCATCCATTTGTAAAAAGTCAGGTAAGTTCAATTGTTTGAAGGCCTCTGTGCTTATGTTAGGAGCAAATGCCAATAAAGTGGTAGCAGCAACAATTTTTTAGGGTCTCATGTTCACCAATTTCTGACCTTTGAGAGCTCTCATGATAATATTCTCTGCCTCCCTTTGCTTTGTTTTCTCATCCTCAACAAGAAGCTCCACTTTGACACAAAGTAGGGTATGAAAACAGCAGGAGTTATCCTAACCCACCCTAGGTCAAAGTGGAGTCCTTCCAAAACAGCCAACTCCAACTTTGCCATTACAGTGTCACCCCCAACTTCTCCCTTCAAATAGTGCATCAACATCTCATGTTTGTTACTTGCATCGTGCAGTTTCAATGCAATATAGAGACATGCACATGGTAGTGGGTCACCATAAAGCGGTTCATCTACATGATCTTAGGGATTGAATCCGTCCACAAGCAAAGAATGAAAACACTTAATGGCGATGTAAGTCAATTCATTCTCTAACTCATACTCAATTTTCATATGAAAAATGAAATTGGCTTTTAGGCCATGCTCAGCTTCTTTAGGAAAAGGGAGGATTTGAATAAATTTGGATAAACATTTACTCTCAGTCTCAATTTTCTGAACAACAAAATTTTCCAACTTTTTTTTTTCTAGCAAAAGTCCACCATTGGTTGTGGGGGGGGGGGGGGGGGGGGGGGTTAAGGTACTACTCCAACCTTTCTATTATCAAAAATTCAAGTAGATGGTGGAGGATATAGATCTTTGCCTCCAGAGCCAAATGAAGAATGAGAAATTTCATTCTTATGTACAAAGGATTGCAGTTATTAATAGTAAGGGATATCAGCCTACACCTAATGTAATAACTAGAATAAGAGATACTAGGAGGACTTTTGCACAAGGTGAGGAGAGCTATACAAAATCTATACATGAGGAATGCTAACATCATTAACAACAAAATGATTATGCTTGGGTCTGATTCTGAAATATGGAGAGCCTTCTTGATCAAGTCTCACCAAAGCTTTAACTCTGCCAGGCAGTGAGTCAAAGTCATGGTAAATAACTTGATTTTTTGAGTCTTCTCCAATATTGGCCAGTTGATCAGCAGTTGAGTTACCCTCTCTCAAGGTGTGGACAAAAACAATGTTTCTAGCACTGGAGAGTTAATTGATTTGGTCAGAGATATTCTTCACATGCCACAGAGCCTTCATTTTGTTGGTAATCACATTCACCATCAATATTGTGAACCATTTTTGCCATTATTGGCCATTTAAAACAATGTCATGGTAACTTGTGGATAAGAATCCAAACTGGAACTATAGATGTTTCAACCTCAGGTTTGAAGTTAGTAATCCAGTTCAATATTTTCATAGAGGCACCCCCAATGTCAACATGCTCTTTGAACTGGATATGGTTGTAATCGGTCTCATTTGTGAAGTCTAAGTAGACATGTGGAAAATAAAAATAAGCAATTGTTACATCTCCTACAAGATGAAATTGTTTCAAAAAAGATTTTCTAATATCATCCATAGGAGGTTTTCCTTTGTAAAATTTGCCTACCAGGGTAAGTTTGCAGTTACTAGCAAGATTCACGAAATAATGTTGAGCATTGAAGAAAACAGTTGATTTACCGAGATGAGTTTTATGGCGAATTTCAACTGATGATGACTTTTTGTTCAGGTCATGGAGCATTGCTTGAATAGTAGAAACAAAAGTTGGCTTTGAAGCACTTTGTTCATTAGGTTTGCTCTATCTGTTCGGTGGCTTAGGAGGATGCATGGTGTTATCCTCCTTGTTAGGTGCAACAGTTTCCGAGGAGATTTTGGTAACATTGTTTTGGTTGTTTACTTGATTTGGTTGGTTATTTTCATCAGATAATTGGGAATTTTTTTCGAATGGGCTTGTTGAAATTGTTGGAAATTTTTGGAAAAGTTTGGGTATTGAGTTGAGCTGAAGAATATTAGGAGTAGTTGCTGCTGGTTGAGATGGAACAATTGTTTTTTCTTGGTTAGAAATTCCGACAGTAGTGGTAATAGTTTGGTGGTGTTGTGGTGGACTAGCCGTTAGAATAGATCCGTAGGCGGTGGCCGTGTCGTTGTCAACGTCCATAATGGACATTTGGGGTGGGTCAGGTGGGGCTGGGGTGGGGTCGGATGATGACATAGCAAAGTAAATTAAGAGAGAGAATTTAGAGAGAAGGCAGAGCAATCGTGCTTTAGAGAGAAGGCAGAGCACATTACAAAATTCATACATCGTAACGTAGCTTTATGTAATATGCAAATTAAAAATGTAAAAGAGAATTTTCTCACCCAAATAATACCAAGAAGAATTTGTAGAATAAAGTTGTTGATGTTGAAGAGGTTACATAAGTCATAGATTCGAAAAACAGGTGAAGGAGTAAAATCATGGGGAGGGTTCAGATTTTGTTTTTAAAAAATGTGTTTTAGGAATTATATAAAATAATTAGGAATAGAATAGTAAAATCACTGGTCGAACTAAAAGTGCTTATATGCTAAAATATTATAAGTTGGGGGTAACCAACTTATGGCTTATGACTTATTTTGGCTTATAAGCACTTTTAATATTTACCTAACGTGTAGATAAGCTAAAAATGGCTTATAAGCCAGTTTGACCAGCTTATAAGCTTAGCCAAACACCCTTATAGCATCGTTCAAAACAGTAGCAAAAACAAAAACAAACGCCAAGTCAACGCCCCTTCTCCATCACACTGACACCAGCAGCCTTGCTACTATTTTAAATGATGTTATATCATTAGTTTGTCCCGACTGAAACCAAGATAAAGAAGCAAGAGAACCTTGGAACATCATTCAGAGCAGTAGCAAAATGATATAACATCACTCAAAACAGTAGAAAAAACAAAAACACCAGTAGCAAGTCTAAATGATATAACATCATTCAAAACAGTAGCAAAAACAAAAACAAACACCAAGTCAACGAATTTACTTGCCTTCCTCCATCACACTGACACCAGCGGCCTTGCACTCCAACGTCACCATAACACAACCTTGGAACAAATTTACCGTTTGGAGGAGAATCGAGGCATCAGCTTCCACTCGTTGACACCTTAACCTGAACTCCATCAGGTGTCTTACTCTGGTTTAGTCCCTGCGAGGGGTCGGAAGGGTCATTGAACTTCTGGGGTCATCTGGTTGAAGCTTGTACCCCTCAATGTTAGAAAACGCATAACATGCCAATCTGGAGGCCTCTAGAAGAAGATCACTGCGAGGCTTCACATGGGCAGCTTTGGCTTTAAGGCCATCGTAGAATGTGGATACATCTTCCACAGGACTATTTAGTTTCCCTAAAACCCCATCCAAGAACTCACTAGAACGAGTATTAACGTGTGCATAAAACAGTTTCACAAAATCTGCATCGCCCACTAAGAAGAAGTCTTGTGGATCAATATTTGGCATCATCGGAATAAGACTTAGACGCTCCGTGAGGTGATTGAAACCCACCTCCATATCGACAATCAACAAATGAAATCCGATAAATGTTGTCCTTTCTTCATCATCAGAAAGCGATTCAACAGTTTCTTTTAATTTAGAGAGTCCAACTATACGATCTACCACCATGCTCAAATCTAGATGGTTTTCCTCCCCAAAGAACTTTTCTAGAACACAACCCGAGCAGAACCGATAGAATAATCATCGTGGATGCTTTTAGAATTTAAGTAAGTCTAGAATGTTTTTCCTTCATAGTTGTTTCAATTTTAATTTAAACTTTTGTTCATCGTTCAGTTTCTAAATTCTACAATCAAATAACTTTAGAGTTGGAGGCAATCTACAACTTTTGATCTCACCAAGGAAATTTGTTAAAAGGAAGTTTATCTAGGAGTAGGTCCGAATGTACGCTTAAGCAATTTTTTTCACCCTCAAGGTATTTACTGAAATCAATAAAACTTTGTGTAACTTTTATTTTTGAATTAGGTAACAATATATTAACTTTTATTTGTGTAGTAACTCTTCACTTGAAACTTGTAGTTGATGATGATAGTCTTAAAGAAGACCTCCGACAATTTAAAGAGTTAGTTAAAATTGCCACTCTAGAAGATCCACCGCTTGGAGAAAGACCTGAAAAAGTACATGAAGTTAAGCATTGTAATAAGTTATTCGATACGTTCAACAAAAACTTTTGGGTAAGTGACAACCTAATGCATACATTTCCATTCATTTTGCTTTATCAATCACTTTATTAACTTATTTTAATTTGTTATTTCTGGAGTAGATGACACATCCTGATTGTGTCGAACACTCATACTCTGAGACTCTTGTAAGAGCGTCGTGTTTTTTGCAAAGTTAAATAGAGCTTTTGAGATTAAATAGAGCTTTTGAGATCAACTAGAAGTTGGTTGGTGAATACTTTAAGCTATACATACGACACTACTTTCTTGACAGTTGGGAGAAAATATTGGGAGATTCCCTTAGTGGTTCCATTATAAAAGAGAGAAACCTCTCAGTTTCAAATAAAAAGTGTGAAACTCCTGGTATAAATATCATTATGGGATAGTATTAGAAATTTTTGTCCATCAATGCCCTCATTATGTCAATCGTTTCGATAACGTGGAGTACGATTCCTGAAGCTTTGGGTGTCGTTTAATGTGAATTGACAATTGAACCTTATAAATGTCGAGAATTGGTGCTTGATAAGAACTTTCGTCTATTTCATTTTAATATATGACTAACAAAAAATTTATCCTCTTTTTAATTGCTCTGAGGACCCCACCCTACTTAATTTCAATAGACTTGCCATTTTCTTTCCATGTCCCATCACCTACCCTTCTCGACGCTTATCTTCCATTAGGCAAAGACCTCTCTTCAGCAATCACATATTTTGTAGAAGGAAGAGGGATGGCCCAAGACTGCATCGAAATGAACCCAATAGTTCTCTTCTCCATAAACATTACAAAAAGTCAACATGATTTCAATTAAAGTCCGCTCCATTTGTGTTAGTCCATTTAGTTAAACTCCAAAAGACGAGCTCATTTGCTAGCCCAAAGTCCAAATGGCTACCATATTACCATATTAATGTCTAAACTCATACCAAATATCAAATGATGTGGCATGTCAAACAAAATAAATGAGTTGATTTCTAAGATAATGAAATCATGTCACGCTAGAAATTCTGCATACCAAGTCAATCCAAATAGCCAATATAATCATGTCAACTGTGCATAATGACATGCTCTAGCCAATTAAAATCAAAATTTATAACCAGATCATATTGGTTGATAATTCAAATGAACCAATCAAATCAATCGAAAGAGTACCTCTACACATAACTACTTCACTCCTGACAGACTATAATTACAAATATGGATCCTCTAAAACAAGACAAAGCTCGTGGATCAAAGACTGTAAATCTTGCTACGAGTATTTCAACACCAATATCTCAGTTTGTACCTCATAAAATCAAAATAAGTAAAAAAAATAATCACGTGTATCTAATTAAACTTTGATTGTTCATCATTATAGGTTTAAAAGATATCCAATGGTCTTGACTTGAACAAACAAGTCACCATACGACAATTCATAAAAAATTGTACTTTATTTTTTCAAGTATCATTATTTATTCAAACTTTTATTTTAATATTATTCATAACATTTTTATAAAATTATATACACGTGCCGAAAAACTAGTAACTTTAAAAGCGATAGTGACCCACTTTTTCTTCTTTTCCATTTTTTTTAAAAAAATTCAGGAGAAATTTAAATTAGTTCAAATTCTGAGAAAGAAAAAAAAAATCAAATTCATTCGAACTCCAGAAAAAAAAAATCCTTAAGTTTGTGATAGTTTCGAACACTGCATTTTTATTTATCATCACCTATTGAGCATTTTGAACCATCTAAGGCCTCATTGTTCACATAATCTAGAGCTGTTAATATGGGTTTGGCCCGTTGGGCCGATTCAGCCCAACCTGTGATTTAATAAGGTTGGACTAAGATTTTTGGAGCCTATATAAGAACGAGGCTTTTAAAGCCCTGCCCAAGTAAGTCCGATGGCCCGTGAGGTTTGAGTGAGGCTGGGCTGGGCCGGCCCGTGGCCAAATGAAAAAATAATAATTAAAGAATATAAAAATAAAAATAAAAACAAAGCAGAGTACTACAAATAACAAGAGGAGTCGAAACTCAAAGTCTACTTAAACCAACATATATTTTTATTATGGTTGTATACAAGATAATTGCATAGAACGGTAGAAATTTCAGATTGAAGCCATTCAACCAAATCTTTACTTGAGCCACTTGAATTAAAACCACCAAACCTATACAAAAACTAGCAAACCAATAAGAAGACACCACATGCTGTCTAAATTATGCTGAAACCAGCAAACCAATACGAAAATTTCCTACATAATCGCATTATTAACGATCGAAATCATTGGATAATTAGTGTACTTAATAAGTATATTTTGTTTGTACGCTTGAGACTGGTTAGCAAGTAGCAACAGTATGTAATATGTCTTGTAAAAATGTTTACTTTAGCATTTTTAGATTAGAATATAAATTTTAAAAATTATAAAAAATATTTTTATAAAAAAAGCGGGCTGACTCAGCCCGCAATTCTCTTAGAGCTGTGTTGGGCTGGCTGTTTTAAGCCCATCAAAATGATGTGTCAGCCCATTCCGACGTGTCAAATTCCAAAGCCCAGCTAGCCCGTACTGACAATTCTAGTCATATTCTATGACATCTATAACAAGATTGAAAGACTCCATGACTATTTGCTCTCTATCTTTTCTATTTTATGTGATTCTTCTTACGTAGTAAATCTAGCAAGTAATTAAAAAAAACTTCACAACTCGAAACCATAGATTTAAGTCCATCAAAATTTTATGTCTTTGGCTATTGTCATCATTTAACAAAATAAAGGCTATTGTCATCATTTAACAAAATAAAATTGTAAGACTTTGATATAAAAAGTATATAGGGAAAAGGGGCAAATATACCTGTCAACTTTGCGATATAGGATAGCTATACCCTTCGTTAAAAAAGTGATGCAGCTTTACCCTCGCTGCTACACAGAGGGTGCATATTTACTCTTTTCATTAATAGACCCCTAGTTTTTAAATTAAAAATCATTGATCCCATTTTTAAAATTAAAAAGTAAAAAAGATAATTTTTACCCCAATTGATATGTACTTCCTCCAACAAATCTAATTCCGGCGGCGGCCATTTAGCCCAATTGAAATATACCTTGCAACGAAAATCATTAAGATTCGATAAAAGTCAATACAATCAGGTGTTTATTGTTAGTTGATCGACGTACAGTTTGTGAGGAAAAGAGTCGGTGAAAATGGCCGCTGCCGAAGATAGATCCGTTGGAGGAAGTAAATTTCAATTGGGGTAGAAAAGAGTGGAGAAAGTACCTTTTTTACTTCAAGTTTTAATTTGAAAATGCTGTAAATAATTTTTAATTTTAAAAATAGGGGTCTCTTAGTGAAAAGGATAAATATGCACATTTCACAAATGGTCACGTAATTATATACTTGGGAAAATATGGGCAAATTTATCCCTTAATTTTGTAATTTAAGGCAGATATACCCCTTATTAAAAAAGTGTTGCAAATATAATCTCGCCCGCTACACAAAGGTGCTAATTTTGCAGACTCTCTTTTCTCATGAGCGAATCAAAAGGTAGCAAATTCTAGAATTCCGACACTCGTGACTCAACATGTCCTTAAATTTGGTACATAATTATATATCACTTCCCCAAGAATTCGCCAATGAACTTGGAATTTGTGTTGTATGTTAGTGGAATTATCACTCCCTTCGTCTCAATTTATGTACACCTTTTGAATTTCGAAATTCAAACAAGTTTTTCACGTCTTTTAAATATTTTGAATTGTCAATTATTGTGACTTATAGTATTTTTTATGTAGTTTTCAAATATGTAAATTTTATGTCAAAAAACTTAAAGATTTCTTGTCCGGATATACAATTAAATTAAAAGATTTGACTCTCAAAATTTAAACGGTACCACATAAATTGAAACGGAGTATTCATCATTTGACGTGGAAGGAACTAGGATTTATAGCTAAGATGGTAGCCAAAAATGGCTGGCAATTTACCAATACGTGAGTGCCAAACCATGTTCCCTTTCAATATTACTCCTATAATCAGATGAGATCTTTTGGGATATAACTGAAAATGAAACACGAGAATTGAGCAAAATGAAAAGAATATAAAGTCAACTTAAAAAAGGACCAATTTGTAATTAATCCAATCTTTTGGGTCAAACGTAAGAGAAAATGGCAAAAGTGGTCCCTTATGTTTGAGGATAGGTTCAAATAGTCCCTTTACTGTGTACTAAATAGTAAACACTTTTGGTCCTTTAAGTTTATCAAAAGTTAACACTTTTAATCTCCGTCAAATATTTATCTAACTCTGTTTATTAGATTGACATGAACCATTAAATTTCAAGAAAAAAAAATTAGCGGTAACTCACATTGAGAAGTGTAATTTTTGTTGTTTCTGCTATTTTTGATTTATTTTCAGAGTTTGGTGTAACTTTTGAGGTGTAATTTCTCCTTTTTTTTTTTTTTTTTTTTAATCTATCTTAATTTCTAGTGCAACTTTGTATTACATATATTTAGGATTTGATGAGACATTCTTGGTGTTTATGGTTAAAAAAAAGATTCGCTGCTGTTAATTCTAACAAAAATAAATTGCTAAATATTTAACGGAGACTTAAAGTATAAATTTTTAGCAAACTTAAAGGACCAAAACTGTTCAGTTCATACTTAAAAAAGGACTATCTTGAACATATTCTCAAACTTAAGGGTCCAAGACAGATATCTCCTTTTTTCCAGCATCTTTAAATCCCCGCCAATTTTGGTTCCCCGAAAGTTCACAAACGTTTTCCATAAGACTAGGAAAAGAAAAAGCCGAAACATAAACTTCTGAATCAAGAAAATATGGCTATCCATCTTATAACAAAATTAGCAAAACGTAGCATAATTCAACACTCACAACGTCGTTTAATTTCAAATACAATTTGTGGGTCTCAATTTGTTTCGCATTATCAACAATGCAGAGCTTACTCTGCTCGATCTATGAACACTGTTGCAGCAGCGACTAAAGTCCCTAAAAATCATTTTATTTCATTTCCATTTTTTCTTCGAACATCGTCTCCGTCTTCTGGAAGTGCGAAAACACAGATGGGGTTCTTGGCGTGGTATTTGAGAGCTCTTGACTATCGTCCGATCATCACAAAATCTATTTCATCTGCTATTATATATGCTGCTGCTGATGTTACTTCTCAGGTATTTTCATTTTTCCTTAGTTCTGTGATTTTACTGCTCCGTTTAGAAATATGGTGGATTCAGAATTTGAAATTTATGAGCCTACAGTGAACTCAAGTTAATATACAATAATAATTGAGTTCACAATTAAATATTTATAAATATTTAGTGAATATTTTAACAATATAGGGCAAAAGTTACTCATTCCTGTGAACCCCCATATTAGTCTCTGGACACGCACTTGTTTAGAATGAAAGAGGTCCAAATAGGTCTAAATTTTACATAGCGACATTAGGCGTTAGTTACTGGGTTCTGCATTTAATTTTTGTACATATTTAATGGATTTTCTAATACATATACAAGGTTTGGACTAATGCTATTGGGTTTGGCTGAATGTGTAAGTAACATTCTAGCTGCGTCCCTTGTCTAAATAGGCGGAATTAATATAGACCAATAGATGATCCACATACCCTATTAAAGATGTATTTAGTATCCAAATTTGATAGGTAATATTGATGTCATCACAACTGAAGACTTTGCACTTTTGCAATTATAGGTTTAGAACTTAATATTTGTTGAAATTTTAGTAATTTTCAGGTATACATTAGTGTTCAACGTAAAACTATTGGGTTACTGTGCATCGCACTACAACTGGTCTTAACTAGTTCAGAATTGCGGCATAGTTGTAGTATTTATTTTTTATTTTGCTGCTCTGATTTGGTCACATGTTTGAAAATTTGAGCAAAGTTTGAATCTTTTTTTGATGGTATAATGATGGGGTTTGTATTGGTCAGGTGATTACGATGACGCCTTCGGATTCTCTAGATATGATAAGGACTCTGCGAATGGCTGGCTTTGGATTGATAATCTTAGGAACAGCACAGCATCTATGGTTTAACTTTATGGGGAGGGTACTACCAAAGAGAGATGTAGTTTCTACCTTGAAGAAATTGTTGATAGGGCAGTTTGCATATGGGCCTCTCATTAATTCTGCTTTCTTCTCTTTCAATGCTGCTCTACAAGGTATGCATTTGATTCTTTTCTCTCTTTTGTTTTGGTTTCTGCTTAATTAATACCTTTCTGAAAGTGGAGTGGTTTTACTTTTGCTCAATCATGTTATATTTCTTCATTAGCATATTGATCATGAACACACTATATGCATTTGACAAGCTAATTTACTTCTCTGGAAATGTCCCCTGAGTGTATATATATATATATATATATATATATATATATATATATATATATGGCTACTGCATTAATCATGGAACCTTATGCACCAATTCTGTGAGAATTTAGAAATTTCCCAAGAGAATACTTATTGCTACTAAATTAAGAGGTTGAGTTAAGGGCACAAGGGGTTTCATCTGAACCCCCTTCACAGGAAAATTGCACTATATATATCAGGTCAAAATTATTTTTATGTGTATACAATAGATGTTCCCCTTGTTTCTTGGTGTGTTTACTTCTTTATATTTTGAATTCCCTCAGTGAACATACTAGCTCCGCCCTGAATCTTGTTGGGAAGAAACAAGCAATAACCAAATTGCATGATGAGGTAACAGCGGAAGAAATATCCAAGTCAAAACTTTCCACACTATTTGAACCAAGAGAAGACAATAAACACTAGCACAAATGGAAATCCAGGCAGTAGCTATACCATCAATAAAATAGCAAAACAAGCAAAAATAAATCGAATGGAAGAGACACCAAATTTACGTGGTGAAACCCCTTCAAGGTGAAGAGGAAACATTTACGGGATCTCCGGCCCACAAAAGCTCCACTATAATCAACAAGAGTTACAACAATGTTCTCCAAATGGCTACAACAACAAAGCCAAGCACGGAGCAACAATACATAAAAGATAGCACCAAAACAAGCGAAGAAAGGAGAGAAATCACCCCAAAAAACGAGCTACTGTTCGTACTCGAAAACTGGAGCTACAGACCACAAAATCCGATCTTCACCGTTGAAATCGAAGAACCAGATGTTGAGAACCCCAGTTCAAATTTCAGTACAATCCAACGGTTAACGAATAGGGAAACGCAATTTAAAGCGGATTGCTGTAGCAGAAAATTTCTGGACGAAAATCTGCTTTTTTTCTCTCTATATGGCTGCTATGGATTCACTCTTGTGTTCTCAAAATAAGACCTAAATTGGTCCTATATATAGAGAAAAATTTTTGGGCAAAATTGGCCTAGTCCAAATTGGATTGGGTTTTATTAATCTAATTCCACATAGGAAGGGGAAATCCAAAAACCTAACAATTCTCCCCCTCCCGACTATGTGGAGGAAACCGCCATCCCGGCGATCAAGAAACACTCTAAATCTAGACTTGCAGCCAATCCTGAACAATCTGAATGGATGACATCTTCACAACTGGAGAAAAGATTTCATCAAAATCAACTCCCTTCTTCTGATTAAAGCCCTTGACAACCAATCTAGCCTTGTACCATGGAACTGAGTCACCATCTTAATGTTTCACCCTAAAAACCCACCTGTTTTTCAAAGCTTTTCTATCTCTAGAAAGCTTAACCAGATCAAATGTATGATTATCATGCAAGGATTTAATCTCATCTTGCATAGCATCAAACCACCTTTCTTTTTCTTCACTATCCATGGCCTCATCAAAACTTTCAAGTTCTCCCCCATCAGTCAAGAGTACAAATTCATTGGGAGAATAACGAGATGAAGGTACTTTCTCTCTAATAGATCTTCTGAGAGAGCTCTCTGAAGCATCAATAGCAGCTTGTTGCTGGCCAACCACATCATCTTCCACTAGAGCATCAACAACGTCATGCTGGTCATTCTGAACATGATCACTATTTTTATTATCAACTTGATCTTCATTATTTTGAAGATTTTCTTCAGGTGCAATAGTCACAGGAACTGGATCATCATCAACTAAGCTCTCGCTCTGAGAATCAACCTTCTCAGCTTTGTCAAAAACTTCAATTGTCTGGTCTTCGAAGAACACGACATCACGGCTTCTAACAAGTTTCTTCTCAACTGGATCATAGAAACCATGGCCAAATTCATCATGATCATAACCAATGAAGATACATTGCCTAGTTTTAACTTCCAGCTTTGACCTCTCATCCTTAGGAACATGCATAAAGGCCTTACACCCGAAGACTCTCAGATGAGCATAAGAGACATCCTTACCAAATCAAATTCTATCAGGGACATCACCATCCAAAGCAACAGTAGGAGATAAATTGATAACATAAGCAGCAGTATTTATTGCTTTTGCCCAAAATGAATCTAGCAACTTAGCATCTGAAAGCAAACATCAAACCCTCTTAACTAGAGTTTTGTTCATCCTCTCTGCTAAATCATTTAACTGAGTAGTCTTTGGAGGAGTTTTCTGATGTCGAATACCCTGCTGTCTACAATAATTACCAAAGGGACCAATGTATTCACCTCCATTGTCTGAGCGGATGCATTTTAGTTTCTTCCCTGTCTGTCTCTCAACCAAGGCCTGAAAAGTCTTAAACACATCAAGTATTTGATCCTTGGACTTCAAAGGAAATACCCAGAGTTTGCGAGAATGATCATCAATAAAAGTCACAAAGTAAAGTGCACCACCACCAGAGGTTATTTTAAAAGAACCACACAAATCAGAATGTACCAACTCCAGCAAATCAAGCTTTCTTGAGGGTGAATGACTCTGAAAATAAACTCTTTTTTGTTTCCCGGCTAAGCAATGAACACATCTCTTTAACTTTGCTTGTTTCACTCCAGAAAGCAAATTCTTCTTAGCCAAATTATCAATCCCCTTCGCTCATATGACTCAACCTTTTATGTCATAACTCTGATGAAGTATCATTCTCCACCAAATTTACTGAGTCACTACTAATGGAACCCTAAAATAAGTACAAGTCAGATATCTTGTAACCTCGAGCCACAACCATTGAACCTCTAATTAGCTTCCACTGGCCACCATCAACGGTTTGATCATAACCCTTATCATCAAGTTTTCCTACAGAAATTAAATTCAGCCGAACATCTGGAGCATGCTTGACATTGTTAAGAACCAACATCGAACCATTATTACTTTTCAAGCAAACTGTGCCAATACCAAGTACCTCAACCTCACTATCATTGCCCATTCGTAAATTTTCAAAATTAACCGAAGTATAAGAAGAAAATAATTCCTTCTTTGGCGTGACATGAGAAGTGGCACCTGAATCCACAAACCAGGTAGACTTATCACAAACAAGATTGATATCATTTTTACCACAAGCAACAAGAAGATAATTTTCAGCAACAACAGCAACGCGATTTTCATTATCACCTTCTTTCTTTTGCCTTTTCTGGTCTCTCTTAAAATTGTAGCAATGTTTCTTGATGTTCCCTTTCAAGTGACAATAGTCACATGTAATAATCTTGTACCTGGAGGATCTTGACTTGCTTCTACTTTTGCCTCTGTCATTCTGACCTCTGAAGTTACTCATCCCTCTGTCTTCAGTAACCAAAACATCGGAGTGTGAAATTGAAGAAGACGAAGCTTGAGATCTTCTTCTCATCTCTTCATTCAAAACACCACTCTTAGCATATTCCATAGTTACACCATCACTGGGAGCAGAATTAGTCAAAGAAACTCGAAGAGTTTTCCAAGAGTCTGGCAGAGTATTAAGAAGCCAAAGTCCCTGTATTTCTTCATCAAACTTGACACCCATTCCAGACAGCTGATCAAGGACACCTTGAAAATCATTGATATGATCAGAAATAGGGCTGTCCTCTTTGTATCTAATATTCATCAATTGTTTCAGTAGAGACAACTTATTATTGCAGTCTTCGAAGCATAAAGTGTCTCGAGCTTTTTCCACAAGCTTTTAGCATTTGTCTCATTCACAATATGATTTCGAACATTATCTTCAACCCATTGCCTAATATAGCCATAAACCTGTAAGTGCTCAAATTCCCAATCCTCATCTTTAATAGACTCGGGTTTCTTAGAAGCAAACACAGGTAAATGCAATTTCTTGACAAATAGAAGATCTTTCATCTTGCTTTTCCAAATATGGTAATTATTGCCATTTAAAAAAACCATCTTGCTCATATTTGCCTCCATCATTCAAATAGACGATCAACACAACCAAATACAACCACAAGCTCTGATACCACTTTGTTAGGAAGAAACAAGCAATAATCAAATTGCACGACGAGGTAACAGCGGAAGAAATACCCAAGTCAAAACTTCCCACACTATTTGAACCAAGAGAAGACAATAACCACTAGCACAAATGGAAATCCAGGCAGCAACTATACCATCAATAAAATAGCAAAGCAAGCAAAAATAAATCGAATGGAAGAGACACTAAATTTATGTGGTAAAACCTCTTCAAGGTGAAGAGGAAACATCTACGGGATCTCCGGCCCACAAAAGCTCCACTATAATCAACAAGAGTTACAACAATGTTCTCCAAATGGCTACAACAACAAAGCCAAGCACGGAGCAACAATACATAAAAGATAACACCAAAACTAGCGAAGAAAGGAGAGAAATCACCCCAAAAAACAAGCTACTGTTCGTACTCGAAAACTGGAGCTACAGACCACAAAATCCAATCTCCACCATTGAAATCGAAGAACCAGATGTTGAGAACCCCCAATTCGAATTTCAGCACAATCCAACGGTTAACGAATAGGAAAACGCAATTTAAAGCGGATTGCTATAGCAGAAAATTTCTGGACGAAAATCTGCTTTCTCTCTTACGTTTTTCTCTCTATATGGCTGCTATGAATTTAATCTTGTGTTCTCAAAATAAGACCTAAATTGATCCTATATATAGAGAGAAACTTTTGGGCAAAATTGGCCTGGTCCAAATTGGATTGGGTTTTATTAATCTAATTTCACATAGGAAGGGAAAACCCAAAAACCTAACAAATCTAAGCATGGAACATGATGCACTGATACTGTGGATAACATGTGAGAATTTGTTCTTAGTTGCTAACCAGATAGCAGAAAGCAACATGAGGCATATTTAATTTATAATAAGGACTTAAGAGTATTAGAAAATTAAGAAACTCTGAAACAACATAATGAAAAAGTCATTGAGGCGAAATAAGATAATTTAAGATATAAACTAATTTTCAAAGTTAGCCGAGTTGATTGTTAAGCAGACAGAAGGTATAAAAACAGGCTAAAGGTACTTGATTCGATAACTAGAAGGAAAGTTAAAGAGCCATTGATGTTAGGTTAAATGTTACTGTACTTCCCAGTGAGTTATAAATACTAAATGGTTAAGTGATATTCAATTGTTGTCTATTCAACATTGCTGAACAAGATTTTCTACCATTAGATTTAACTTTCTGGAGAGCCATTAAAAGATACATTACTCTATCCAAAAGTTTATCAGCCCTGAGGTTTTAAGGTGTTGGATATATTCCAAAATTTCATTGGATTTTGGCTTTGATTTTGTATGTTGCTGTAAACTATTAATGACAGAGGTGTGGCTCTCCCCTAAATAGCTAAAGAACCGAGTTAAAACATACAGAACTTTCAAAATGGAAGACAAAAATGTGTTGTTTTGTGTAGAATAATGGAAAAGATTTTTTTGAAATAAATAGAACAATCAAAAAGATCTTAACTACATGTCGTATTTACCGGTGAAAAGATTATATTTAGTGAACTTATTGAATGATAAAGTAGGTAAAATCTTTGTGGTTGAGCGTCTGAAGAATACATGAAGGGACCCAAAAGGCAGAAAGTTCTTCAAACTTGTAAACATTTCCTTTTTCAAAGATTCTGGCAATGTTATGGCAACTATAAATGTAGAAATTAAACACAAAATAGCCACCTTTATCGAGTATTGACTATTATGTTGAATAGTTGGTTCAGGCAGTCCAGTACGCAAGAATCAAGGGAATAGACTGTGGCGAAACTTTTTCCATTTCCATTAGAATCTTACTTTCCTTGCTACACAGTGATAACGGACATTGTATCAGTTAGATGTGATGCTATCAGAGTAGCTTTTTCTTCCTCGAGGATCTAAGGTGTTGTCTAGAGGAGTTCAGCATTATTTGGTGTACGATCATTCACTGACTTAACTGATTCTGATGGTTTCCTTTGCTTTTTGACTTGCCATATCATTTCTTTCAATGTGTTCTAATTGTTATCTTTTTGTTATGATGTTCAGGTGAGAATGGGGAGGAAATCGCTGCAAGGTTGAATCGAGACTTGCTCCCGACAATGATTAAGGGACTTATGTACTGGCCAATGTGTGATTTCTTGACATATAAAGTAATCCCGGTCCATTTGCAGGTATTCACATTACTAGTCTTTGCTTCACTAAAGCTTTGTGCAATATTTATAATGAGATAGTCCCGAACTTCTAGGGCCTGAGACTGTTAGCCTTTCTGAAAAGCTTATTTTTGCTCCGTTTCACTAATTTCAAATTGAGTAAAATGCTCACTTCAATTCCTTCCATCACTCTGAATTAAGAATTTGGTGATGTCTCTTTGGCAGCCGTTGATTAATAGCTCGTTTTCCTACGCGTGGACTATATATTTGACATACGTTGCAAGTTTGAAGAAAGCTGCTGATTAATTTGCGCGCCCGTTATGGATGTTTCAAAATCTTTCAAAGGATAGAATCAAAAGAAAGTTACATTACTCAGCTGAGAGATCAACAACCCGGGATTCTTTATTAAAGCTACCTCACCAAATTTTACCATTTATATTATATCATAAGATGTTCTAATTGGACGTCTTCACGATCAAGTCACAGTTCAAGCCGTAGTGCATGATATTGAATTTCAGGTCACTGCTCAGTTTGAGCTTTTCTTACTCCTTGATGATTATGTGAAAAATATAGTTATATAAGAAATAGATTCTTAGAACGAAAAAGGCTCAAATATGTCATCCAACTATCGGAAATGGCTCATTTATGCCACTCGTCAATAGTTTGGCTCATTTATGCCATCGAACTATAGGAAATGACTCATTTATGTCATCGAACTATAGGAAATGACTCATTTATGTCATCGCCCGTTACCAAAATGACTCATCCATGCCATTTTTCATTAATGTCGGTTTTATAATATCAGATATGACACATGACCTCCAATTAGAGGTCTACGTCGTTTAATTAAACCGGTCCATTTTTAAATACCAAATTAATAAAAAATCTGACTCATACACCTTACCCACCCACAACCATAATCTAGTTGGAGGCCATGTGTCATATCTAGTATTATAAAACCGGTGCTAATGAAAAATGGCATGGATGAGTCATTTTGGTAACGGACGATGACATAAATGAATCAAACTATTGATGAGTGACATAAATGAGTCATTTCCTATAGTTCGATGACATAAATGAGCCAAACTATTGACGAGTGGCATAAATGAGCCATTTTTTATAGTTGGATGACATATTTGAGCCTTTTCCGTTATTAGAATTACATTGATTCGTATTTGTGCATTGGCAAATGAAACATTCTCTACAGAAGCCTCCGCCAATAAATCTTGTACAATATTGTTATCGATCATTTTATTGAACATAAATGGTGATGATGTTCCTCCTTCGATCAAGAATTTCAATTTTTGGAAGTATCATGACCGAATATTGTCAAATGAACAATTGAGGACCTATTAATTCTAACAACTGATAAGAGTTGATCATTTAGACCTTTCAATTTATAGATGTAGATCTTGAACCTACGAGTGATAGTTCCGAAATTCACAGAGAAAAAATTATTAAGTGAAGTTAGACAAAGAGAAAAACAACTTGATCGGTTGCGTCAGTTGTGTCTCAATCCCAAAATTTACCTTCTTGGTGTTATATATATTCATCTTTTTCTCTGTATATAATCTAATCTTTTTTGGTTCATTTCATTTTATTAGAAGTCTATAATTAACTGACTCCAAAAAGCAAATACTCCAATTGGTTAAAAGAATACAAACTTGTATGGTGTAATAACTTCTTTGAGTCCATGAATAGCCGGATGGAGCTACGTACGGGTTCACATGAATTCGGTACCTTTTTTCTTGCATTTTGTGTATATATATATATATATATATATATAATATATTAAAAAGTTATTAAATAGGCGTGTGGTCATGAAAATCAAATGTTTTTCGAATTTTGAAGTTGGAGTTGAAGATGGAGTTGTGTTTGGTTATAGTTTTCGCAAAGAATATTTGATTGTTTGAATGTATTGAAAGTGAAAACAAATTTTTTGGTGTATTTCAAATTCAAGTTGTATTTAAAATTTCCATGGGCAAACGTTACTTTTCAAATAAAGTGAAAACGTTTTCCGGAAAAAGTGAAAAATTCTTATGACCAAACGGGTCCTAAATATGCATAAATATCTAATTGTGAATATGTAAATACAACAAATTATGAATTTAATGAAAATTTACAATCTTTAAACTTCAAATTCTAGATAATTTGAATATGTTACTATTTCTATTTCATTGAAGTTCCCATTTGTCTTTATTTAAACCACCTGCTTGGAGACAGAATGAGTTTAACAAGGCCACAACTAATCATACCAACACGTTGGCCGGTCAATCCTAACTAAAAAACAATCATCTAGACTGTGGTCCACGTGGCAATAAAATATCTAGAACCTGCCATTACCGCATTGGTGAATGTCGCAATCAGCGGACTACAATCATTGGTCGTGAACCTGGTCAGCTCCACCACGTGTCAAATGTCGTACTATTCTCCTTTATTTATATCACCATCTAACTTTTAACCAACAAATGCGGAACAAAAAAAGAAAAACCTTTTAACTACCAAAGATTGTTTCTATTTTCTGCAGCAAATATTCCTTTCTATCTCTTCCTCTTCTTGAGAAATTAGAGAGAAGAGACAGTATTTTGTTTGCATTTTGATTTTTCCGATCTCTATTTTTTCTTTTAGACATAAATTCTTATTAAAGGAAAAGGAAATATTTGATTCATTCTTATGGAGCTGTTGGACAAGATGGTGGATCCTATGCGCAAAGCTTGGACTAGAGTTTCTACACGTCTTCGTTTTCGTAAAACTGGTCAGTTCTTATTAATTACTCTCCTATTTTTCTCCATTCACAAACTTTATTGTTTCCGTCATGCATCTCTGGGCATAATTAATGGAACACAATGGATATAAAAGATTGATTTAGCATATATAAACTAGTTTAGGATTGAGTTATAATTAATTAGTACCCTCTGTCCCAATTTATACGAGGATTTGATCTATTTTGGGAGTCAAACAACTCTTTATTTGATTTTCTCAAACTCTTTTCATATACTGTAAATTATTAATTAGGCAGACTCATAGCATTTTTTTTTTTTTTTTTTTTTACGTATCTTTCAAATATATAACTTTTATTATAGATCTTTTGAAGAATCTGTGTTTGAAATTATAGTAAAAGAAAGAGTTGTTTGACTTTTTAAATAGGTCAACCCTTATATAAATTGGGACGGAGGGAGTAATTAATTAAACATCAAGCGAGGAAATGAAATAACCGAAGTCTAGCCCAATTTATGCCATTTCGATTCATTTCTTCGCGCTTCATGTTTTCTGTTGATTCTCTTATCTTGATTTTATTATGGCTCTGTTTTTGGCAATCGAAAATATTTCACTTTTGGAACCCTTTAAATTGCATGTTCTCACCAAGGTTTTACCATCACATAGAGTTTTTAATGACAACGTGTGTTGATCAGTTTGCACGCATCATATGCCTGCCAATACAAATATTAGATAACTTTATCAATCAAAACTTAGACACGTGAGATAAATCACCCGGTATCTTTTGTTTGGGAGCGGATTTTGAACCTTGGTAAGATTTATCATTATGATTTTGGAAGGCCATGTGGTATAATAATTAATTATGGGGTTAAGATTGTCTTATAGTTCTCAATCTTTTTCGTTATTAATTAGCAGCAGATTAAGACGTTATTTGACGGAAGGGGTCGGTTCATCACCACTTGTGTTCTTGTTTTTGAATAATCTCTTAATTAAACAGTTTAAATTGTCCAAAAACAAATGAAAAATACGGACAAAGACACTGTAAACAATGATGTTTGTGTCACGTCATTAAGAAATTAATACCCAATACAGTGACTTTTTATTTGAACAAAATAGTAACTGCTTATCTTTAGGCAACCAGATTAACACTTGATGATGAGGCTCGTGGGATTTTTTTTTTTTTTTTTTTATTGTATTGGTGAAGGAATTAGCAAACAGCACGTGGACTGCTGGTACATAACATACTTTGTTATTGTTCTAAACATTATTGATATATCTCTTTAATTCCTTTTTATGAGTCAAACAATTTTTTAAATAAAACACATAATAGAGAGATTTGATTCCAGATCGAACCTTTGCTTGGTCTAACATTTTCGACCATTTCATTTAAAAGTTTAAACTACTCTATAAAAGACAGTACACTTTTTCTTAATTTTTTTTTCTTCCAACTATTAGTACTATTTCCAATGTTGCTTTTATCGATTCTTTCTAGGGAATATATTCAGCATGCTATTATCCTATATGTGATGTAAATGTACTGAATAACAACAATACTGATTAGTCTTGAAACTTTTCTAGGGCTTGTAGAGCTACACCGTGATGTGAGGAAATGCGAATATGAAGATGTCCATATTTTGTGGGAGATGCTGAAAAAGAACGAAACAGTGGATACTACTAAATCTGCTGCAGGGCCTAAAAAAGTTCGGTTTTGGGATATTATTGATTGGGCAAAACGTGCTCCCTTCATTTGCCGTAGCATGTAACAAATATGTTTTATTGTATTTTCTAGCTTGCATATCTCACATATCCGCCTGCGTGTTTTTAGCCAGATGAATGATCGTGAACTATTTCAGACACAGATTTGGAACAGGACTAGTGATAACGTGGATTATAAGAGTTGGTTTTAGTGGTAGTTTGAAATGTAGCTTGTATGATCTTGGACGATGTGTAATCTCTTGGAGATGGACGTGTTGTTTTACTTGAATATTTCTGGTATGAGGGTTATCTTCAAGTGATTAAGAATGTAACTTTGTGAACCTCTGAATTTGAGTAGCGATACGTATATATGTACATAATAAATTTATAGAGAATTAATCTATCTCTGAGGAGCTGCTGCAAACTAATTTTTCGTTTTATTTTCTGGGAAGCGAACAGTTTGTCTATAGTTAAAAGTATGTAGGCATGGGATCTGATTGCCTATTGATGCAATTCCATTGCACTTTCACAAGGAACAGGAGCGTCTTTCTCTTAAAACTCACTTGAATTTAATAAATGTTCTTCACGAATTCCAGCATAAATTAAGATTTTTATTCATGATAAGTTGATCAATTTGTCTATATCACATTTTCTTTCTTTGCTGTGAAGTGAATTCGAGCAACCCATGAATCTTCTATACAACAGAATTACTAACTTATTTAAGAGTTGCTTGATCATTTAAAGTATACGACTTTAAGCCTGGAATGATGGAAATTAGATTTCAGAAACCTGATACCACTTGACCTAAATCTTCCAAGACAAAAATTTGCACACCAAAAAATAAGCTCAATCCAATCTTTGCAATGCACACTTCAGGGAAACGGAAATTTCACTATAATCTAATCAATATTTCTAAAGCAAGAAGTTTTTTATCAATACACATAAACAAAACCCAAGAAAATGGAAACTGACCTCGGGTTAGAGATTTCAACCGAATAGGACGAGTGAAAAAGCAAAACCAGGAAAATGAAGAAACTTGTTGCATGGATTGCGTTTTCGTTTGAAAAAATAAAACATTTGGATCATTTCTCAATTCGTGCTTATCATTCCAATTTTATCAGATGTTCCCGAAGGGACAAGGGTATATGGTACTGTTCCGCAATATGAACACGACGATGCTTCTTTCTGTAGACGATGTGGGAGAAATAGCGGTTGCGTTATTCCACTGGCACGGGCCTGGACTCCTTTTTTGACTTTGTTTCTTCGTCCCATCGCCTGTACTAACCATAATGGGCCGACCTTCTTATTTTACTTGGTTTGCAAATTGAAAAGTGAAAAGTGGCATAACCTTTCTTTCCCATTTGTCTCCTTCTAGAAATTGCATTTTAGCTACAACTTTTTTGCTTTTGCATAAACACATGAACAAAATTATTTGTGGCATAACCTTGATACTCGTGTAGGT
This sequence comes from Lycium barbarum, assembly GCF_019175385.1. Lineage (NCBI taxonomy): Eukaryota > Viridiplantae > Streptophyta > Magnoliopsida > Solanales > Solanaceae > Lycium > Lycium barbarum. The sequence continues at coordinate 144,223,511 of NC_083338.1, read as the reverse complement.
GGGAGGTGGAGATTCAAGTTCTTGTAGATCTCTGCTGTATTTTAAAGAATCAAATCAAAATTCATAACCACATGCATATCCATTTTAGTTGTTCAATGCAAATTGAGGAGTCCAAAGTATTAGATTATTCAAATCTGCTCTCCCTTATTCATAAAGGGAAGAGCCAAATATATACAATGTACATGCCATCATGAAGGCTAATAATTAAGCAATATTCTAGGAAGATAGTGGCGGATAACATGCCATCATGAAGGCAATATTCTAGGAAGATAGTGGAGGATAATCAGGAAGCATTGTCTAGGAAACAATATACTAATAATCACCTTTGACCAATACAAAAATATATACACTATATTTAACACCCCCACAGTCGAAGCGGGAGGTTTATGAACGTGAAGACTGTCTCGAAATTCTTCAAATAAAACCCGCGGGAGACCTTTAGTAAAGATATCCGCAATCTGATAACGGGAAGGTACATGAAGAACACGGACCTGCCCACGGGCAACCTTCTCTCTGACAAAATGAATATCCATTTCAATATGTTTTGTACGTTGATGTTGAACTGGATTTCCGGATAAATAAATAGCACTTACATTGTCACAATAAACAAGAGTAGCCTTTTTAATCGGACAATGCAACTCTAAGAGAAGGTTTCGAATCCAACAGGATTCGGAGACAACATTCGCCACCCCACGATACTCTGCTTCGGCACTTGACCGAGACAAAGTGGGTTGTCGTTTAGACGACCAAGAAATCAGATTGTCACCCAAAAATACACAATAACCAGATGTAGACCGTCTAGTGTCAGGGCACCCACCCCAATCTGCATCAGTATACGAGACAAGAGTAGAAAAAGAAGACGGGTATAAATGAAGCCCGTGATCCAAAGTAGCCTTAACATACCGAATGACACGTTTAAGAGCAGACATATGATCAACTCTCGGATCATGCATATGTAGGCAAACCTGTTGTACGGCATAAGAGATATCCGGTCGTGTAAAAGTGAGATATTGTAAGGCCCTTGCAAGACTCCGATAAAGGGAAGGAGCATCAAAAGTAGTACTAGATGTAGCACTGACCTTTGATTTAGTGTCAACCGGAGCGAGGGATGGTTTACAAGAAGACATCCCTGCACGCTCAATTATTTCTTGGCATACTGGCACTGTGAGAGAAACATACCACCCTTATGTCGAGTCACAGCACTACCCAAAAAATAATTTAGAGGACCAAGATCCTTCATAGCAAACTCAGAACTAAGCAGATCCATGATTGAACATCGAAGAGCATCAGAAGAAGCAGTGAGGATAATATCATCAACGTATAATAATATGTAAGCCATATCAGACCCTTTGCTGAAAATGAACAAAGAGTTGTCACACCTGCTATTTGTGAACCCAATAGATAGAACAAAATCAGCAAACCGCTTATACCAAGCCCGGGGCGCCTGCTTAAGTCCATACAATGACTTACGCAGGAGACATACATAATCAGGATGAACATGATCCCTGTAACCCAGAGGTTGGTGCATGTAAACTGTTTCTTGAAGCTCACCATGTAGGAAGGCATTTTTAACATCCAGCTGATGGATCGGCCATGCCTTCGAAAGAGAAAGACTAAGAACAGTGCGGATTGTAGCAGGCTTCACCACCGGACTAAAAGTCTCGCCACAATCAATGCCAACGTGCTGGGTTTTACCATCACCTACAAGACGGGTTTTATGCCTCTCAAAAACACCATTAGATTTGACCTTATGAGTAAAAATACACATAAACCGAATCACATTAATATCCGGGGGACGGGGCACCAACTCCCACGTCTTATTTTTAATAAGAGCATTATATTCATCATCCATGTCCATTTTCCAATTCGGGTCACGAAGAGCCGCTATTGGATTTCGAGGCAAAGGTGACCTCTCAATCGTAATGTGCATAGAATATTTTGTGTTAGGTTTGAAAATCCCATTTTGGCTACGGGTCACTACCTTTGGCTGATGGAGTTGAGCATTTTGTGGAGTTGGAGTTGAGATATCGGCTTGTGTTTGGGCTGGGAAATTTTGAGAGCAAGTAGGAGGACTTGGGCCCAAAGGAGCAGACGGCCCAGCAGGAGAGCTAGGCTCAGTGCTACTGCTGGGTAGATGATGGGCTGGAGGGCTAGGAGGTGAAATGGGCTCAGGAGAGGGAAAAGAAGTTGGGCCAGTTTGTTGCATATGATGAATCACGTAAGGTGATAAATCATTATCAAGGAAGTCATAAGTGTGGGATTGCGGGGAATGCAATTTTGCAAAAGGGAAATTATTTTCATCAAAAATGACATGGCGACAAATAATAATTTTATGTGAGGACATATCATAACACTTGTAGCCACGATGGTTGGTTGGATACCCTAAAAAACACAAGGAGTATATCGAGGTTGCAACTTATTAATAGTTGTTGATGGAAATAAAGGATAACACAAACAACCAAAAACCCGAAGATGAGAATAAGACGGAACCCTTTTGTAAAGAATTTCAAGAGAAGACTTGTTTCCCAATAGTTTACTTGGAAGGACATTAAGAAGATAAGTTGCCATTTGGAGAGAATGATGCCAAAAAGAGGGTGGAAGAGAGGCATGATCAAGAAGAGTACGAGAGCTATTATTTATAGTCCGAATTTTACGTTCGGCTTTCCCATTTTGAGAGGAAGTATGTGGACAAGAAAGGCGAAAAGACATGCCATGAGTCTTACAAAAATCCCAAAAAGGACCATTATCAAACTCCCTTCCATTATCACATTGTACATTTTTGATATGACGTTCAAATTGAGTGGAAATATGGGCTTTAAAGATTAAGAAAATATCATAAACATCAGATTTTCGTGCCAAAGGAAAAGTCCATAAATACTTAGAATAATCATCCAAAAATAAAATGTAATATCTATGTCCGGAAGAACTCAAAACAGGAGAGGACCAAAGATCACTATGTAAAATATCAAACGACATAGTTGTCACACCCCATTTTTAACCCCGGAGAATTAAGGTTAGAAGTACGACATATTGGAGATTCCTATGTTTTGTTTGTGTTTTAAGGAGTCGCCACCTAATTATTTACGGTGAATTAGGACACCTAAAGTTGATTAAAGTAATTATCTAAAGTTGATATTATTGTAAAGTCTACGAAACCAAAAGATTCTAGGTAAGGGTTCAATTAGTCTAAAGGGAAGGTATTAGGCACCCTTTAAAACCCATTAACAATGGTTAACCGACCGGACTTAAAATTAATTAGGCTAAATATAAACATAATATTATAGAAAAAAGGGAAAGCAATTTTGTAAGTACGGCTAAAGTTCTAGATAAATATGTACTAATGCTATTTAAAATAGAACTTGTAAAAAAAAATATAATAATAGTTTGTATAAAAGTACTTCTAGTGCTATTTTGAAATACGACTTATAAAGGTCGTTAAATTCTAAACGAGAGTATAATAGTTTGTTTAAGATACTACTTGTAAAAAAAACACAATAATTTACGTAGAAGAAGATTCTAAATGTTAAATGAGACTTAAAGATATTGCTAAGACCTTAAATGAAAACATAATAATGTTATTCAAAAAAACATGATTTGCAGAAAATAAGATAATTTACCTATGAATAATAACCTTTTAAAATATGATTTGACAATATGATATTTAGGTAAAGATGATATTATGTGAATATGGTGGTGTAAAAATGCCTAGACTTATATTCTTAATAGGAGGCAAAGGAGGTGAATTTTATTTCTTACTAACTTATTTAACTAATTCGACTAAAGATACGCATAGTTGAATGTGTCTTAAAAATAATGTTTATAAAGAATACTCAGATTAATAATTTACATATTAGTGACGTTTTGAGAATTCTAAGATAGTAAAATAAGGTATGATTTCTTTGACTTGAAATATGAATTTGCTATCGAATATCAATTATACTAAAAGTAAATATTATGGATTCTATAAATAATTTTAAAAAATGAAACTTCATGGAATTGATTATTATTAGTTTCCTTAAATTAACTACCCATTATCCAACTAAACTCCACTAATTTGCTAAAAAAGTTCATCTAGATTAACAAACAAAGAATTAATCATACAATAAAATTAAATGCACAAAGATAAAATAGAAGAGCAAAAAAATTAAATGGGCTCAGTCCGTTAAAAAGTGATGTTGCCAGCTACTGTAGCTGTTCACATTTTTATTGGGCTTTGGCCCAGATTCTGCATTCTATTTGTTGCGGGTTGACTCGAGGGGAGGTTTGTTGGGCTTTAGCCCAACGCAAGTGCGGAGGGAGAACGAGTCTCTCGGACTCGTATCGATAGTCATGCATAAAATAAAAATAAAGGATTAATATATAATCAATGAATAAGATAAAACATGTGAAATATTTTAAAACAAATCAATAGATTATGTATATACTGTATACACTCGGGTATGTCTCATGTATACATAATCATAAAGAGAATATTAAAGAAAACACATATGTACATATTCAGTCATAGGCCCAAACTGCCTTAACCAATTTTAAGGAAAAAGCACTCAATGTTCAGCAAACATAGTCAGCAAACAGCATCATGGATCAAATAAAATATTATGAGGCTGATTAAGCATATAACAAAAAAAAAAAACTTAGAGTAATTATAGACAAGTATGGAAGCACTTATAAGATGTAAAAAAAAAAGCAAATATTAATTGTAAAGGGACATAGTGGTTCTATATAACACTCAGGCAGTAACGCATACAGATTGAAACTAATATTGACCAAAGTTCTAATCCAATTTTCACAAAGGATAAGCACATCTTAGGATCCATTAGGCTAGTTCTTATATTGATCATATTTAGTTAAAGTATTGATAAAGAGGACAGCCATCCTCAGAGATCAAATGAACAAACATATATAGATTCAGGCAAATTCGAGGTGCATGATACACTTAATTCCCTATAATTAGTCATGTAAAACCAGAAGGAATCAGTAGGATAGAATAGCATGGGTATGCAGCAGCTAAGATGAAAGTGGACAAGAACATTAGAGCATGTTTGAACTAAGTTAACAGAGAGGTAAGAAACTTGTATACAGCAAGGAGACATGGGGAGGCCCGAACAGACAATATTTCGCTCAACAATCATGAACGATATTTTAGGAATAACTACAAGACTTTCTCCTCTGTGTTATGAACATCCCCAGAGGTAAAAGAAAGAAGAAGATGGAGGGAGGGAACATAAACACATACATTTTACTCAACCTTATAAAAATAATAATCGATTTTGGACTTCAAATGTCACAGAGAGAGAGTTAAACAGTTTCAATGCTTAAGCACTTCAGCCTATCATATACTAGCCAAGATAATCAGAGAGCACCAACTGAACCAACGTAGCAACAGAAAATCATGTTGCCTAAACGAAGCTAAACACAACAGTAGCCAAAATGACTGAACCCCGACAGTTCAGGCAAACTGAAATGAGCAGATGCTAATAGAGAAAGGTGGATTGAACAGGGGGAACATCTTTATTGTGTTTTCGAATTAGGAGCAGGTCTATTCAATCGACGAAATGGATCAAAACTCATGCTTGATATACTAACTAATGCCTAAAGAAATTCCAAACCTACACAATGGCACAAAATGCAGGGGGGCAGTAACTAAGGGACTGATTTTACTTGATCTAGGAATAATAATAAAGATATACTAAATGGCGCATGGTTCACAAGAAGGAAAATAAGGAAGAAATCCCTGTAAATGGACCATCACCAGCATTCACATGCATGCCTTAAATATCTCAAATCATAAACTCTTCATATGTTAACTCAAAATAGATGCAAACACCGGTCTGAATTTCATCCACTAATCCTCTAATTCGTTTGAGTATTCATCCACTAATCCTCTAATTCAAGATTCAGTTATTCCTTATCATGAGAAGGCCAATAATAAAATTAACACAGAGCATGTCGAAACGAAATCATCACTTACTAATAAAACTTAGAGGGACGACCAGTCTGAATTTCATCTTCAGCTCGCAATAAACATGAAGTTAAATCCAAACAGAAAATGGAAATAACAGACACTAATCATCTAACTTAAGGAGCTAGACAATTAGGACTAGAGAACATGAAACAAAATGCTACAAATGAAAGAAAGGGATATTACACTAAGGGATATAAACGAGAAATCTAAAAGTACCAGATTAGAAACAAACTAAACTAAACTAATCTAACTACATAAATTTACACAGAACAGAGCTGAACGCAGAAACAAGATAGAGATCAGATCAAATCAACAAACCACATCGACATAGGACATAATCATTTCATTATATCCAAATTCGAGTAAACTAATTATATATCAGAATACATCACTCAAGACAAATAGAGCAAAAGAGGGACAGTACTGACCTGCTTTAATTATATACATGATATACTTAAGATATACACAACCCAGTGTGTATATCGGACGTATAGCGAATGTATACCTTCGCCTTATCTTAATAGTTCATTGTATACCATAGGTATATTTAGTTCTAAATGGGTTCTGAGTTTTGGGAAATCAGTCCAGACATCCGAATTACGGTATATATATTTCCAAATTCATTTCGGCGATTAACGTTCTATCCTAACAGCACCCAAACATCAACAAATAACGCGACGACAAAGAAAATCACACAATCGGCAAACGTATAGCGGTATGCGCCAAATTTTAGCCAAACAGAAATTAAAAAATAAACATGACAAATGTATCGAAATTTACCTCGTTTTTGTGCAGTGAACTGAGATCGTCGGAGTTCCGGATCTACTCGAGGACGACGAACAAACACTTCTTGCGATTAAAAAAAGGATTTTTGATTATGTGAAATATAGTGATTTAGAACGATGTCCGGTTAAAGTTCACTGGAAAGAATCCCCTATTTTTTTTCGATCTGTTCTTGTTTGTTTTTTTTTTGTCTCCCTTTTCTGATCTCGTCTCCCTCCTCAAAACCCTGAATCCCCCCTTTGACAGAACAATTCGTCCTCGATTTATAGGGCTTTGTTTGGTTTAAGAAAGATAGGAGCGTGGACAGAGAGTGGGGGACAACGACGAGTGGGAGTGGTGTCGGGTGAGTGGAGGCGGAGTAAAGGAGAAAAGGAAGAAAGAGAGATGAGGAGATGAGGCGGATAAAGAGGAGAAAAGAGAGAGAGAAGACGAGAGAGGAAAGAGGCGCGGCGGCGAGGAGAAAATGAGGGTTTGGGTGAGGGAGAAAGGAGGAAAGAAAATAAGAGGAAAAGAAAAAGAGGCGGAAATGAAGGGGAAACCCTAAAAAGGGTTTCCCTTAATTTGCTGAAAAAATGAATTGGACCCGGTCCATTTGTGGACCGGATCAAATTTTAGACTGGGTATTTAAAAGAATGGACTAGTAAATTAAACATGGACTGATCTAAAAATTGAGATAAAAATATGGTCTAGTCCAAAAAATATTAGGAATTAATCGGACTTTGATTTGGGGTCCGGTAAGTCAAAATACGGACCGAGTGCAAGAAATAGTTTGGCTTCTAAATTTGAATAAGAGACACATTTTGGTTAACGATGTACTAAGGGTGCCAGAATATCACCTAATACGGAAACATGTAATTATAAAAAGACCCGGGTAAAAATTATATGATGTCGCAAATGACCGTGCAAATAATATTTAATAACAAACGCTATCATTTAAATGTGCTAAATAAATGCGATATGTGTGCGGAAGTTGCAAATCTCAATAATACTAAATAATAGTAGCGAATAAATAGCGGTAGTAATACTGCTAATAATGATAACAATAATGACAATGGTAATAATGATAATGCTGATGATAATGGTGATAAAAAATAATAATAGATATAATAATAATAATAGTAGCTAACAAATATGGATAATTAATAACAAAATCACAATAAGAATAATTAATAATAATAATAATAATAAAGATGATAATAATTAACAATAATAATAATAAATAACAATTATTGATAATAACAAAAATGATAATAAATTAATAACAATAATACTGGTAATAATAATATAATAATAATAAAACAAATAACAAATGATGATAATAATAATAATAAATAAAAATTATTGATAAAACAATGATAATAATTAATAATAAAATAACGATGATAATGATGATAAATAATTCATAACAAAAAATAACGCTGATAATAATGACTAGTAATTAATAATAATAATAATAATAATAATAATAATAATAATAATAATAATAATAATAATAATGGAAATAACAAGAATGATAATAATAAATGACAATTAGTAATAAATGATAATTTAAGAATAATAATAATAATAACAATAATAATAATAATGATAATAATAAACTGCAGAAGAATAAAAGACTAATAATTATAGTAAAACTTAAATGCATATTTTTTAATTTCTCGAAATACCAGAAGTATAAATAGGTATTTCGGAGGAGACGCGGGACAAAATTAGGTGTCAACAGTATATAGAAAGTAAGGATTTATAAAATGTTTGTCTTGTAATTAATTTAACGATTCCAAACCCGAAAGTGAAATGACGATGAACATTTAAAATTTGTGATAAATTAATACTTGTAATGTTAAAATAAAAGTGGCGAATATAAATAGCAGTGAAAATGAAGTATCTAGCTTGTCAATAAATTTAGACGTCCGAATGAATAGAATTAAATAAAGGATGGACAAAATTGGGTGTCAACAGATGCCCCTCTTCGACCGGAGACGATGTAAGAGTCTTTGAGCGAAGAAGTTGACGTAGTAGCCAATTTTGTTCCGACCGACAAAATACGAATTTTTAAGGAAATACGGTTTTAGAGAATTGGTGAAAAATATTATGAGGGTTGAAGGAATTATGGTCGATTATGGCCGAATCTCAGTTTCGAGTTGCCTACATATCTCGGGCTGCACGAGAATCAGGCCATATATAGTTCGAAAGTTTTTGTGGATTCATAATCTAGAGGGGGGTTGTAGACAGGTGACGCGAACGTTCAAGAATGTAACATATGCTTATAGCCTCCTAATTATAATGTGGCGAGCAACACACTTTTAAGTAGGACTCTACTAGGCACGATATGAATCCTTCAAAGATGCCCCAGTGTTGAGTTATGGGGACACTGGGGTGTAGAAAGGAATATGAGATTGTGAAAAGAGTAGATTTAGTAGAGTTTTAGCGGAGGATGTGAAAGAGAAATTAACCTACGTCTCACGTGTTTGTGGACATAGGCGGAATCGAGTTCGAGAGTAGATCCGTGACCTTTGCTTGTGAGTTTGGTATTCCTCTTCAGCAAATTTTTCCCAGTTCACTGCGTAAGATAAAGTTCCACGTTGTGTTGCGTCCCTGAAGGTTGTATTTTCTGCCAAAACTGAAATTCATGTCAAAATTAGTAACAAAGTTGAAATTATAAAGAGTGTAAAATGATAGGAAATATGAGTGTGGGAATGAAAATGAAGCCGTGTGAAAAATGTTGTCTCTGGTTGTCTTCAGGGACTTGAATGAATGCGTGATGTGTATGCTGAGGATATGATAAGGTCTCTAGTTGCAGTTGAAGATGATAGTGATAGGGCCTCCGGCTGTCTTCCGGGACTCGATGATAAATGATATCTGCGAAATTTAAGGTAAATTCGTTAAAATAGGTAAAGTAGATGATGAAAACAAGAAATGAAGTAAGGAGTAAAGTAAGTGTATAGCTGTTTGGCTTATGCAGGTGAGGCCGTGTAGCCATGCGATATCTCCGGTTGTCTTCGGGGACTTGATGATATGTCTCCGGTTGTCTTCGGGGACTTGATGCTGTGTCTCCGGTTGTCTTCGGGGACTTGATGTTGTGTCTCCGGTTGTCTTCGGGGACTGGATGCTGTGTCTCCGGTTGTCTTCGGGGACTTGATGTTGTGTCTCCGGTTGTCTTCGGGGACTGGATGCTGTGTCTCTGGTTGTCTTCGGGGACTTGATGCTGTGTCTCCGGTTGTCTTCGGGGACTGGATGTTGTGTCTCCGGTTGTCTTCGGGGACTTGATGTTGTGTCTCCGGTTGTCTTCGGGGACTTGATGATATTCCTGTAAAGTTCCAGGTAAATCGTTAGAGTTGATGATGTGTAGCCGTCTGGCTTATGCATATGAGGCAGTATAGCCGAGCGATGCCCGGTTGTCTTCGGGACTTGATGATCTGTCTCCGGTTGTCTTCAGAGATTTGATGATGCGTCTCCGGTTGTCTTCCGGGACTTGATGATGTGTCTCCGGTTGTCTTTGGGGACTTGATGATACATCTCCGGTTGTCTTCAGAGATTTGATGATGTGTCTCCGGTTGTCTTCGGGGACTTGACAATAATTCCTGCGAAGTTCAGAGTAAAATGGTTAAAGCTGGTAAAATATATGATAAAGGTAATTGGTAAAGTATGGAGCAAAGCGGTAGAATAGCCGTTTGGCTTATGATGTTGATGGTATCGTGATAGGCTGAACTAATGACGTGCGATCCTGATTTAATTCGCCTCCAACTTCGTCAACCTACAAAACAGGTATATAAAGTCATAATAAAATTAAAGATAGAGTTAGAAATAAAGCCGTTTGGCTTTTTAGGCGAGGCCATATTGAGCCAGATGATGCTTTTCTGCCATGATTGATAGACTTGACTGCTGATCTTGCGGTCCTTTAATTCCTGCACTCAAAGAAAAATTCTTAGTTTGGGAGGGGGGAAGTTGATTCGTGTTGACTCGAAGCTTGACGTTGTTGGTGCTCCATTCGTCTTGTTTCTTGTGATCTCAGTTCAAGCCTCGGTAGGTGAACAGTAGTGAAACAATTGCAAGTGTTTGATTTGAAAGGTAGGTATGTAGGTATATGTATAAGGAGATGTGACTATATGTGTATAAGTTGTGAAATATGTAAATGTAAGTGTATTGTATAGATATATGTAAATAAGTTGTAAAATATTCTGCCAACTTCGGACTGTGACATTTCTAAAGCAATTGGTTTATAATATTTCCTGTCTGGTAGCCTTAATCTTGTCAATGTCCCCGTTCTATATTTTTTCTCAAAAAAATATGCCCCAGTTTTGGTTCTGAAGGGTGTACTAAATTTATGTTGCGGTGTGACCGAACCTTATATAGGTTGCCTACGTATCCGCCGAGGAACCAGGTCAGAACGTAGTTTGTAATGGTGAATGGTCTGAAGTTTTCTAATAAAGGGACCGAACCCGATGTGGATTGCCTACGTATCCCACCAAAAGAATCAGGTCAGTGTAGTTCTGTTATATAAACGGTAAAAAGTTTGTTGGATTTTTATCTAGGTGCGACGGATCTGTATGTTGATGGTCTACGAATCCCTCCGAGGGAATCAAGCCTTGTGTGGTTTTCTTCGTGTAAGAATTTTTTTGGATTTTCTGTTATAGCGCAACCGAACCCTATGTGGGCTGCCTACGTATCTCACCATGAGAATCAGGTCAGAACGTAGTTCGTATGCATGCAAAATCTTTTGATTTTTTGTTCTAAATGCAACCGAACCCTATGTGGGCTGCCTACGTATCTCACCATGAGAATCAGGTCAGAACGTAGTTCGTATTGTTGTTAAAGGAAAGGTTGCAAATTGTCTTACCTAATGTCGTCATTTGATTTCTTCTTGGATTGCTAGCTCTCAGGCTTATGTCATCACCTATTGGCTATTCAAGTTCTTTTGAGTGAAATCTCGTCTTGGTCCCTAGTTTCTTTGTATGTCGTCTTATTCGTACATTTTATGTCACAATCGTAGAGTTGGCAGTCTTGATAAATAAAGTAGAAAATAGATGATTAAGGAAAATCAGAAATGCATTCATGGTTTTTGCAATTCAAGCTTCCACAAAATGAAGCAAAACAACAAATTTTGAGTACGGTTCAAACATCAATAAAAGAAAACAAGTTCACTACATGTTCATGCTACCAAGACTCCCGGCGAATCGGGGACGGAGTACAAATCCAATTCTTCAGAATTTCCCTGGTTCGGCACTTCATGCGATAGGTGTCTCGGCGTTGTGAGTAGCTGTAGCAGGAATCTTCATGCGTGTTTGTCTTTGGATTGTTTATGGGAACAACAAAAGTTGATGTTATGTCTCTTTTCCACCCTCCAATCGACATACCGGATTCATTTAAATCTTGGTATCTTCGTGAGTAGGCAAAGGATTGTTGACCACATTGGGCTTAGCTTCAGCGAGCTGGATTACTCCTTCCTTAATCAGGGCTTCGATTTTGTTTTTAAACCCAATAACAATCTTCAATGGCGTGCCCAGCAACTCCAGAATGGTAGGCACAGCGCTTGGAACCATCAAACCATTTTGGGATAGGATCGGGAATTTTTCCTTCAATCGGTTGTATTACGCCCGCTGCTTTCATTCTTTCAAACAATTGAGCCAAGGGTTCAGCGATCGGAGTGTAGTTACGGGTGTTTTTGGTATCAAGGGTTGGACGAGTTCTAGGTGCTGCATGTGGTCGACTTTGGTAAGTTGGAGCTTGGACGGGTTGATATGGACGTGAGTTTAGATGTGGAGGTGCTCGGGGTTGGTAGTAGTTAGCTTGGGTGTTGTAGACAGAGTGAGGAGATAGTGGAACTTGGTAGGGTTCAGAGTAGTGGTAAGGGTAGAAAGGTTGTTGTGGGTGGTTAAAGTATGGAATCGCTTGGCTCGGCTCATGTCCTTGGGCGTTCATGACTGCAGCGACATCTTCCTTCTTCCTTTTAATCCCGTTGATAGAACCAGATTGTATAGCTTTGTTCATTGCTTGTAAAGCGATAAGATCCTGAATTTTCCCCGATTTGATTCCTTCTTCCAAGGCTTCTCCCATTCGAACAACTTCTGTGAATTTTTGTCCCATCATACCTATCATTTTCTCGTAAAATATGCCAGCCCGGCATTCAATGAAGGTAGCAGTCATTTCTCTATCATTCATCGGAGGTTGAACCCTGGCCGCTTCTGACCTCCAACGTAACGCATATTCGCGGAATGTCTCAGTTGACTTCCTGGTTAACTTAGTCATGTAAACTCTATCTGCTGTGATATCGGTGTTAAAACTGAACCTGTCCATAAAGTCTTGCGCCATGTCACTCCAACCACGCCATTTACGGACATCCTGTTGTGTATGCCAAGTAAGTGCTTCGCCAGATAAGCTTCTTATGAAGAGCTTCATCCTTATGCTCTGGTCTCTGCCCACTCCAACCAGTTTGTCACAATAAGCCCTTAAGTGTGTATGAGGGTCGCCTGTTCCATTGAATGTATCAAATTTTGGCGGTTTGTAGCCTACGGGTAAATCGACGTCAGGTTGAACACAAAGATCTTCATACTCTACGCTCTTAGTTCCCCTAGCAACTTGAAGGTTTCTCATTGCTTCTTTGAGACTGTGGATCTCTTTTAGCAACATGTTATCTGCCCCTGCCTTTGCATCCTTTTCCATTTCTTCGTACTGATCTACCTCGGGTTGGAACCTGACCGTTACTGGATTGGTAAAGGCTTGTGTTTCTGCGGCGTATACTGGAGGAACATATTGTGCATTAGGGGTGACAAAATGTGCCCCGTGTATATGCTGGGTTGGATAAGTTTGGGCGATGGGAGTGTTTTGGACCGGAGGTGGTGTGTTATAAGTAGTGTTTATAGGTGGTTGATTTGGTGGGTTTAGATGAATGGTTGTGGGTAGTGGATTGGTGTTGGTGGGTAAAGGAACTAGCGATTGATTTGGTGGGTTGACGGGTGGTGGATTATGAGTAGCATAGGTAGTGTAGGTGGGTGGTTGATTTTGTGGAGGAGTATAGCTAGTGTAAGCGGGTGGTTGACTTTGTGGGAGAGTATAGTTAGTGTAAGGGGGCGGTTGACTTTGTGGAAGAGTATAGTTAGTGTAAGTGGGTGGTTGACTTTGTGGAGGAGTATAGGCGGATGACGGATTTGGTGGATTTGCGGGGGTGATCGGAGGTAAGTTGTTGTTGGTAGGTGCATTGTTTTGGGGAGAAAAATGCTCAGGAACTGGGGATTCGAGTGATGGGAAACGAGGTGGTTCTGGTGCAGTATTGCTAGGTTCAGAAGGTGAATTTTGGAGTGTGATGGATAAATTGGTCAAGTCCCTAACCCGATTTAGTTCTCCACGTAGATTCTCAATTTCTTGAGTCAGGCGGGCGATATGTTCATCCCGTTGAATAGCAGTTCCATGTTCGGAAGTCTCGGGCGGATCGCTAGAGATCACGATGTTTTCTACACCAGTCGGAATAGATGCGGCCGGATCAGTCATGGTAATTTCATTTCCTTGGACAACCCAACTACGTTCAGGTAACGATGACGTCTTTGACCTCGTGATGTAAGGATGGTCGGCCATCGAGTGTCAACACGAATCAACTCTCTTTTTGGGAATAAGATAAAATAAACATACAGTATAAACGATGTTAATTTCATGAACATATATAGGTAAAGTCATGGTCGCGTAAAGTCAAGTAAGGCATGTAGCAAATAATTTATCAAGTAGAGTCAACTAGTTGTCAAACAAATGTAAACGATCACATAATAACGCGTCCTAATATGCATGTGACCTCTTTGTGCCAGAGGTGGGCCTAACGTTGTTTGAAGGGTAAAGTGTGCCATAATATGTCATCCCGTTGCTTTGATTAATCAAACAGGTTCTATTTCTCAAAAAATAAAGTACAAAATAATGTAATATTTATTACATGTCAAATGAATACAACGTAAAGTGTTTCCTAATCTAAATAAAGTAAATAAAATTTCTATGTCTAACTTCTAGCTCCATTTGTGATGCCCTTGATCTTCGTCATTTGTTGTACTCCGATGCAAATGCATACCTGTCATAGAAACGTTAGTCATTTCCTCCTTCCTAAAGTTTAATTAATTAGAGCAAATAGTCAATATTTAGGCACAGTTATCCTTCAAACATGCATATAAAGTATGATTGGTGTCACTCGGGGTCGTGAACCCGCTAGGACGTTTGGGTAAAGTCATCTAATGGATTTAATACACCAAGGGTATTAAACCTCCTAGGTCATAAAATGTATGCTCTTAATAAAGTGTGTTGATTTAGCTCTATCTTAGGCTGACTAAGAGTTGGCTTCTTACGACACAAGGTTCCCCCAAGCGGACAACTTGGGAGTGGAAAGTCCGTGGCCGTCGACTGCACCGCTGATCGACTAAATCCACAAGATCAATCCAACTAAAGGGGTAATTTAGTAGTGAACGGGCGCGAACCGCGAAGCCGTTTTAAGTGTGTGAATATGTGTGAGTTTTCCAGAAGTGGAGGAAATATGAACGGAATGACAGTTTTATCAAAGCAGTAACACATAAACAGTTTATATCAGACAAACAGTTTATATCAAACAAACAATTAATAGCATGTAAGCAGTTTATAACATGTGAAAATAGTTTAAGTAAATAAAGTAACTAAGTTAGCAAACAAAGCCTAATTAAATCTAAGTTCGTTATGGTTAGAACCTAGGTTGAGTCCCCAGTGGAGTCGCCAAGCTGTCACACCCCATTTTTAACCCCGGAGAATTAAGGTTAGAAGTACGACATATTGGAGATTCCTATGTTTTGTTTGTGTTTTAAGGAGTCGCCACCTAATTATTTACGGTGAATTAGGACACCTAAAGTTGATTAAAGTAATTATCTAAAGTTGATATTATTGTAAAGTCTACGAAACCAAAAGATTCTAGGTAAGGGTTCAATTAGTCTAAAGGGAAGGTATTAGGCACCCTTTAAAACCCATTAACAATGGTTAACCGACCGGACTTAAAATTAATTAGGCTAAATATAAACATAATATTATAGAAAAAAGGGAAAGCAATTTTGTAAGTACGGCTAAAGTTCTAGATAAATATGTACTAATGCTATTTAAAATAGAACTTGTAAAAAAAAATATAATAATAGTTTGTATAAAAGTACTTCTAGTGCTATTTTGAAATACGACTTATAAAGGTCGTTAAATTTTAAACGAGAGTATTATAGTTTGTTTAAGATACTACTTGTAAAAAAAACACAATAATTTACGTAGAAGAAGATTCTAAATGTTAAATGAGACTTAAAGATATTGCTAAGACCTTAAATGAAAACATAATAATGTTATTCAAAAAAACATGATTTGCAGAAAATAAGATAATTTACCTATGAATAATAACCTTTTAAAATATGATTTGACAATATGATATTTAGGTAAAGATGATATTATGTGAATATGGTGGTGTAAAAATGCCTAGACTTATATTCTTAATAGGAGGCAAAGGAGGTGAATTTTATTTCTTACTAACTTATTTAACTAATTCGACTAAAGATACGCATAGTTGAATGTGTCTTAAAAATAATGTTTATAAAGAATACTCAGATTAATAATTTACATATTAGTGACGTTTTGAGAATTCTAAGATAGTAAAATAAGGTATGATTTCTTTGACTTGAAATATGAATTTGCTATCGAATATCAATTATACTAAAAGTAAATATTATGGATTCTATAAATAATTAAAAAAAATGAAACTTCATGGAATTGATTATTATTAGTTTCCTTAAATTAACTACCCATTATCCAACTAAACTCCACTAATTTGCTAAAAATGTTCATCTGGATTAACAAACAAAGAATTAATCATACAATAAAATTAAATGCACAAAGATAAAATAGAAGAGCAAAAAAATTAAATGGGCTCAGTCCGTTAAAGAGTGATGTTGCCTGCTACTGTAGCTGTTCACATTTTTATTGGGCTTTGGCCCAGATTCTGCATTCTATTTGTTGCGGGTTGACTCGAGGGGAGGTTTGTTGGGCTTTAGCCCAACGCAAGTGCGGAGGGAGAACGAGTCTCTCGGACTCGTATCGATAGTCATGCATAAAATAAAAATAAAGGATTAATATATAATCAATGAATAAGATAAAACATGTGAAATATTTTAAAACAAATCAATAGATTATGTATATACTGTATACACTCGGGTATGTCTCATGTATACATAATCATAAAGAGAAGATTAAAGAAAACACATATGTACATATTCAGTCATAGGCCCAAACTGCCTTAACCAATTTTAAGGAAAAAGCACTCAATGTTCAGCAAACATAGTCAGCAAACAGCATCATGGATCAAATAAAATATTATGAGGCTGATTAAGCATATAACAAAAAAAAAACACTTAGAGTAATTATAGACAAGTATGGAAGCACTTATAAGATGTAAAAAAAAAAAGCAAATATTAATTGTAAAGGGACATAGTGGTTCTATATAACACTCAGGCAGTAACGCATACAGATTGAAACTAATATTGACCAAAGTTCTAATCCAATTTTCACAAAGGATAAGCACATCTTAGGATCCATTAGGCTAGTTCTTATATTGATCATATTTAGTTAAAGTATTGATAAAGAGGACAGCCATCCTCAGAGATCAAATGAACAAACATATATAGATTCAGGCAAATTCGAGGTGCATGATACACTTAATTCCCTATAATTAGTCATGTAAAACCAGAAGGAATCAGTAGGATAGAATAGCATGGGTATGCAGCAACTAAGATGAAAGTGGACAAGAACATTAGAGCATGTTTGAACTAAGTTAACAGAGAGGTAAGAAACTTGTATACAGCAAGGAGACATGGGGAGGCCCGAACAGACAATATTTCGCTCAACAATCATGAACGATATTTTAGGAATAACTACAAGACTTTCTCCTCTGTGTTATGAACATCCCCAGAGGTAAAAGAAAGAAGAAGATGGAGGGAGGGAACAGAAACACATACATTTTACTCAACCTTATAAAAACAATAATCGATTTTGGACTTCAAATGTCAGAGAGAGAGAGTTAAACAGTTTCAATGCTTAAGCACTTCAGCCTATCATATACTAGCCAAGATAATCAGAGAGCACCAACTGAACCAACGTAGCAACAGAAAATCATGCTGCCTAAACGAAGCTAAACACAACAGTAGCCAAAATGACTGAACCCCGACAGTTCAGGCAAACTGAAATGAGCAGATGCTAATAGAGAAAAGTGGATTGAACAGGGGGAACATCTTTATTGTGTTTTCGAATTAGGAGCAGGTCTATTCAATCGACGAAATGGATCAAAACTCATGCTTGATATACTAACTAATGCCTAAAGAAATTCCAAACCTACACAATGGCACAAAATGCAGGGGGGCAGTAACTAAGGGACTGATTTTACTTGATCTAGGAATAATAATAAAGATATACTAAATGGCGCATGGTTCAGAAGAAGGAAAATAAGGAAGAAATCCCTGTAAATGGACCATCATCAGCATTCACATGCTTGCCTTAAATATCTCAAATCATAAACTCTTCATATGTTAACTCAAAATAGATGCAAACACCGGTCTGAATTTCATCCACTAATCCTCTAATTCGTTTGAGTATTCATCCACTAATCCTCTAATTCAAGATTCAGTTATTCCTTATCATGAGAAGGCCAATAATAAAATTAACACAGAGCATGTCGAAACGAAATCATCACTTACTAATAAAACTTAGAGGGACGACCAGTCTGAATTTCATCTTCAGCTCGCAATAAACATGAAGTTAAATCCAATCAGAAAATGGAAATAACAGACACTAATCATCTAACTTAAGGAGCTAGACAATTAGGACTAGAGAACATGAAACAAAATGCTACAAATGAAAGAAAGGGATATTACACTAAGGGATATAAACGAGAAATCTAAAAGTACCAGATTAGAAACAAACTAAACTAAACTAATCTAACTACATAAATTTACACAGAACAGAGCTGAACGCAGAAACAAGATAGAGATCAGATCAAATCAACAAACCACATCGACATAGGACATAATCATTTCATTATATCCAAATTCGAGTAAACTAATTATATATCAGAATACATCACTCAAGACAAATAGAGCAAAAGAGGGACAGTACTGACCTGCTTTAATTATATACATGATATACTTAAGATATACACAACCCAGTGTGTATATCGGACGTATAGCGAATGTATACCTTCGCCTTATCTTAATAGTTCATTGTATACCATAGGTATATTTAGTTCTAAATGGGTTCTGAGTTTTGGGAAATCAGTCCAGACATCCGAATTACGGTATATATATTTCCAAATTCATTTCGGCGATTAACGTTCTATCCTAACAGCACCCAAACATCAACAAATAACGCGACGACAAAGAAAATCACACAATCGGCAAACGTATAGCGGTATGCGCCAAATTTTAGCCAAACAGAAATTAAAAAATAAACATGACAAATGTATCGAAATTTACCTCGTTTTTGTGCAGTGAACTGAGATCGTCGGAGTTCCGGATCTACTCGAGGACGACGAACAAACACTTCTTGCGATTAAAAAAAGGATTTTTGATTATGTGAAATATAGTGATTTAGAACGATGTCCGGTTAAAGTTCACCGGAAAGAATCCCCTATTTTTTTTCGATCTGTTCTTGTTTGTTTTTTTTTTGTCTCCCTTTTCTGATCTCGTCTCCCTCCTCAAAACCCTGAATCCCCCCTTTGACAGAACAATTCGTCCTCGATTTATAGGGCTTTGTTTGGTTTAAGAAAGAGAGGAGCGTGGACAGAGAGTGGGGGACAACGACGAGTGGGAGTGGTGTCGGGTGAGTGGAGGCGGAGTAAAGGAGAAAAGGAAGAAAGAGAGATGAGGAGATGAGGAGGATAAAGAGGAGAAAAGAGAGAGAGAAGACGAGAGAGGAAAGAGGCGCGGCGGCGAGGAGAAAATGAGGGTTTGGGTGAGGGAGAAAGGAGGAAAGAAAAGAAGAGGAAAAGAAAAAGAGGCGGAAATGAAGGGGAAACCCTAAAAAGGGTTTCCCTTAATTTACTGAAAAAATGAATTGGACCCGGTCCATTTGTGGACCGGATCAAATTTTAGACTGGGTATTTAAAAGAATGGACTAGTAAATTAAACATGGACTGATCTAAAAATTGAGATAAAAATATGGTCTAGTCCAAAAAATATTAGGAATTAATCGGACTTTGATTTGGGGTCCGGTAAGTCAAAATACGGACCGAGTGCAAGAAATAGTTTGGCTTCTAAATTTGAATAAGAGACACATTTTGGTTAACGATGTACTAAGGGTGCCAGAATATCACCTAATACGGAAACATGTAATTATAAAAAGACCCGGGTAAAAATTATATGATGTCGCAAATGACCGTGCAAATAATATTTAATAACAAACGCTATCATTTAAATGTGCTAAATAAATGCGATATGTGTGCGGAAGTTGCAAATCTCAATAATACTAAATAATAGTAGCGAATAAATAGCGGTAGTAATACTGCTAATAATGATAACAATAATGACAATGGTAATAATGATAATGCTGATGATAATGGTGATAAAAAATAACAATAGATATAATAATAATAATAGTAGCTAACAAATATGGATAATTAATAACAAAATCACAATAAGAATAATTAATAATAATAATAATAATAATAAAGATGATAATAATTAACAATAATAATAATAAATAACAATTATTGATAATAACAAAAATGATAATAAATTAATAACAATAATACTGGTAATAATAATATAATAATAATAAAACAAATAACAAATGATGATAATAATAATAATAAATAAAAATTATTGATAAAACAATGATAATAATTAATAATAAAATAACGATGATAATGATGATAAATAATTCATAACAAAAAATAACGCTGATAATAATGACTAGTAATTAATAATAATAATAATAATAATAATAATAATAATAATAATAATAATAATAATAATAATAATGGAAATAACAAGAATGATAATAATAAATGACAATTAGTAATAAATGATAATTTAAGAATAATAATAATAATAACAATAATAATAATAATGATAATAATAAACTGCAGAAGAATAAAAGACTAATAATTATAGTAAAACTTAAATGCATATTTTTTAATTTCTCGAAATACCAGAAGTATAAATAGGTATTTCGGAGGAGACGCGGGACAAAATTAGGTGTCAACAGTATATAGAAAGTAAGGATTTATAAAATGTTTGTCTTGTAATTAATTTAACGATTCCAAACCCGAAAGTGAAATGACGATGAACATTTAAAATTTGTGATAAATTAATACTTGTAATGTTAAAATAAAAGTGGCGAATATAAATAGCAGTGAAAATGAAGTATCTAGCTTGTCAATAAATTTAGACGTCCGAATGAATAGAATTAAATAAAGGATGGACAAAATTGGGTGTCAACAATAGTCGTACTCGAAGAAGAAGAAACAAATGGTAACTTAATATGTTTTCCAAGTACACAAGACCCACAAATACTAGAACTAGAATTTTTAGAACAATCAATTTTTTCTAAGCACATCTAAGACAGGAGTTCCCGGATGACCCAAACGATCATGCCAGAGCTTAGGAGAGATGGCTGCAAAAGTAGATGAGGAAGCTTGATTGTTGATAGAAGAAATGGGATAAAGGTCGCCTTGACTATTACATCTCATTATTGGCATCCCCGTCGGATAATCCTTCACAGAAAACCCAAAAGGATCAAACTCAACTGACACAGAATTATCAGTGGTAAACTTTCTAACAGAAATGAGATTTTTAATCAATTTAGGTGCATGAAGAACATTCTGAAGGGAAAGGGATTGACTCGGGGAAGATAATTTTGTGTGACCATAGCCAAGAATTGGAATAGTATGACCATTACCAACCACAATTTTATTATTAGGATGATTGCCCAAATTAAAATAAGACGAGAGAGTACCTGTAGAGGAGGTCATGTGAGATGTAGCCCCGGTGTCCATGTACCATGACGGATCGGGTTAGTGAAGAGACATAGTATGCATTGCTTTCTCGATATCCGTAGGAGCATACGACATGGGCTGCCCAAAATTAAGTGGTGCGTGTTGTTGAACATAGGCTTGCTGAGGTCTTGGGCCCAAGATACTGGGCTGGCACTGCTGAGGAACAGGAGGTCTGGCCCAACCTTGAGTTGGGAATGGGCAAGGTGGAATGGGCCAACCTTGACCATACCAACCCCAAGGATAAGGTTGATGCTGCTGCTGTTGCGGGAATGATGAGCTCCCACGTTGGCCACCGGAGTTCTGTCCCCTGCCACCACCTTTGCCGCTGCCGGAGTCGCGTCCGTCACCACCGGAATTGTTTTTCTTCCGGCCACCGTTGTTGCGGCGACCACCAGAGTGCTGCACACCTTGCTTCCCCTTAGAACGACCCGATTTTTCAGAAGTAATCGGACCGTCATCATTTGAAGTGATCACCATAGCTGATTCGGTGGCTGCTTCCTTAGACATCCCGGCCTCTTCAAGAACAAGCATAGACCGAGCCTTATAGAAAGGAGGAAGAGGATTGCTTTGCCGGATTATCGTACCCACACCACGGTACGGTTTTGTAAGACCACCTACCAATTGCAAAACCATACGACTGTCCGACACCGGTGCGCCAACGTTCTTCAATTGATCCGCAAGGGAATTGAGACGTTGACAATAAGCAGAGATATTAGGAAAATGCACCATAGAGACAGTGGTGAAATCTTGTTCAAGGGCAACGGCACGGGAATGTTGATTATCCTGGAATATATCACGCAATCTATCCCAAGCTTCCATAGTCGTTGAATCGGGCTCGATAATGGTGTGCAATAGGTCGTTAGAAATGGTAGAATAAATCCACGAAAGAACCGTGGCATCCAAGGTTGACCATAGTTCCTTTTCTGCATCAGTAGAAGGAATCATCCTCTGACTGGCTTTCGGAGGAATGATATGATTAAGAACCTTGTGAGATCGTGCGTGAATCTTGAAAAGTTCCGCCCACGTAGAGTATTGATCGTTTTCCATTTCAAGCATAATGGGAACGTGGTTTTTGATATTTGAGACGGCAAGAGCCGGGTGAAAAGAGGACTTGTTGTCCGGCATTTAGGATGGCTGAAAAAGGAGAAGACAGAAGACAGAAGATAGAAGACAGAAAATGGTGGGCAAGGAAACTCGAGCTAGGGCGAGCGGAAGACAGAGAAAAAAATCCCTAGGCAACTGATACCATATTAGATTATTCAAATCTGCTCTCCCTTATTCACAAAGGGAAGAGCCAAATATATACAATGTACATGCCATCATGAAGGCTAATAATTAAGCAATATTCTAGGAAGATAGTGGCGGATAACATGCCATCATGAAGGCAATATTCTAGGAAGATAGTGGAGGATAATCAGGAAGCATTGTCTAGGAAACAATATACTAATAATCACCTTTGACCAATACAAAAATATATACACTATATTTAACACAATGCATATGCAAAGTAGCTTGCTTAATATATTCACTTCCAGTTTCCCATTGTACATGTTCTGCCTAAACTTAGGTAAGCAAGGGAAACTATAAACAGGAGTTTAACCTAATGCCATTGGACCTAATTCTTCCAAGACAAAAGAATAAGTTCAATACAATCTTTTTAATGCACTTCAGGGAAACGGAAATTTCACTACAATCTAATCAATAGGAGTATTTATAAAACAAGAAGATTTTTAACATACAAACAAAACCCAAGAAAATGGAAACTGACCTCAGATTAGAGATAGCAAATTTAGGACCAGTGAAAAAGCAAAATCCAGGAAAATGAAGAAACTCGTTCTAGAGAAATCTGAGGAGATCGCGGTTTTGGGAGGCAAGGAAAAATTTGGACCATTTCTCAATTTGTGCAGTCATCCTTGCGCAGGGATCATGCTAATCTTCTTTGTATCATTCCAATTTTATCGGATG
Organism: Lycium barbarum; assembly: GCF_019175385.1. Classification (NCBI taxonomy): domain Eukaryota; kingdom Viridiplantae; phylum Streptophyta; class Magnoliopsida; order Solanales; family Solanaceae; genus Lycium; species Lycium barbarum. Next base: position 144,199,788 of record NC_083338.1, on the reverse strand, counting down.
TCCCCAAAGGGACAAGCATACCTATTACTGATCCGCAAGATAAACACAACAAGCTTTGTTTTGTAGACGATGTGGGTGAAATAGCGGTTGGGTTAACTATCAACACCCCTAAGTTGCATCGATTTCCTTTAAAAGTTGAATAGGACATATTACCCCTTATTCAACTTCAACTAGGAAGGCAATTCCACTTTAACTGGGTAGGCACGAGAAGTTGAATATTCATTTTATTTTTATATTTTACAAAAAGTAAATTGCTTGGTTAGAGTTTGTCTACGTGTGAAAGTCTAATACCAATATTACCCCTCGTCCCAAAGTTTTTCTAGTGGAGATTTCCCTATAAGAGGTTTTTCTGTACGTTAGTCACAAAATATTTCTAGATCCCAATACATCCAATGACAGCTAGCTGCCAAAAAGCATAAGCCAGAAAACACAATATGTGCTCCAACTACACCTTACTAACTCCAAATACCCGGATTCGTTGCAGGAGTCCGGAACCAAAATAACCCCATAAAAAAGACAACCGACCAAATACCTAAAAAAAAATTCATACAAAACTACCTTTAACGCAGTATTTTACTGCATTAAAGGACTTAACCGTAACGGCGCGGTTAAGTCCTTTAACGCAGTAAAATACTGCGGTAAAGTTTTTTTTTTTTTTTTTTGGAGTGGAAGGGTTTCAAGTTGAGTAGGACTAAGACAAAGTACTTAGAGTGCAAGTTCACAGATGGGAGTCATGTAGAGAACGAGGTCGTGCAGCCAGACACTCCCGAAGAAAGAAAGTTTCAAGTACCTGAGGTCGATCATCCAAGGGAATAGCGAGATTGACGATGATGTCACACATCGTATTAGAGCGGGATGGATGAAATGGAAGCTCTCATCGGGGGTGTTGTGCGATAAAAATGTGTCGCTTATGCTAAAGGGAAAGTTCTACAAAGCGGTGGTTAGACAGACTATGTTGTATGGGACGGAATGTTGTCCGGTTAAGAAAGCGCATGTATAGAAGATGAAGGTTGCAGAGATGCGGATGCTGAGATGGATGTGCGGGCATACCAGGAGAGGTAGGATTCAGAATGAAGTGATTCAGGACAAGGTGAGTGTGGCCCTAGTGGTGGATAAGATGCGGGAAGGGAGGTTGAGATGGTTCGGCCATGTGTAGCAGAGATGCATTGATGCGCCAGTGAGGAGGTGTGAGAGGATGACAGTGGTGGGCCTGAAGAGAGGGAGGGGTATGCCAAAGATGGCCTGGGGAGAGTTGATTCGGCAGGATATGACGCTACTTCAGCTTACCGAGGACATGACCGGTGATAGAAGGGGTGGAGGTCGAGTATCAGGGTAGAGAGCTAGTGGGGGGGCGAGAGGATTTCTTTCTCGTATTAGGAGTATTATTACCCTGCTTCTATGTGTTGGGTCTTGTTCATCCATGTTGTTTTATCATGACTTCCTTGCTCTTGTTATTTCTCATTTTCGCATTGCTTTGATTTGCTTGTCCGTATCTGACTCCTTTCCCCTTATTTTCCCTTGTTTTCTTTTGAGCCGGGGGTCTTTCGGAAACAGCCTCCCTACCTTCCAAGGTGGGGGTAAGGTCTGTATACACTTTACCTTCCCCAGACCCCACATTATGAGATTCAACTGGGTATGTTGTTGTTGTTGTTGGTATAATGCAGTAAAATACTGCGTTACAGTGACCAACAAAAAAAATAATTGGTTAACTTTTTTTTTTTTTTTTTTTGTAACACTTAGTGTTTTTTTTCCATACTTTGACCAACGATTATTCGTGTGTCAAGACTCCGAAACGTCAATATTTTATATAGAACCTAATATTATTTTCTGCGTACAATAATGTAGGCTCAATACATCAAGGATACATAGACGTTCGGATCGTCGTTTCAGGGGTTGAAAAGGTGCCCGAAGTAAGTTTTGTTTGAAAACTTTAGGTTTAAGTGTTCTATTTATTTTAGTCAACTTTATGTCTAGAAAATTAGTCAGCTTTATTTCGAAAATTGAAACCACAAAAGTGAAATTGACATTCATAGCTACATTACCTCGCGATTTTTACGTTAAAATCTATTGTGTATCATCATTTATAAGTAAAGAAAACTGAAAATTTCATGCCAATTTGGTGGAAAATTGAATTTGAATGGGATAACAGATGTTTTTTTAAAAATCGGCTCGGTCTTGTTTGCATAGACCTCGAAAAAATACCCAAAAAAAAAATCACGTAAAACGGACATGCGAGCGCAAAGTTATGACCATCTAAAGTTTGACCACTTTACAACTAGTTTTTCTTCCTATATTTTTTAAATACGTTTTTATCTAATTGAATTAGATTTATATTCAAAATAAAGTTATGTCTTGATTAAAAAATAACACGCTTAAATCAAAATCTTAAAAAATAAAACACTTAGACCTAAAGTTTTCAAACAAAACTTACGTTGGGTACCTTTTCAACCCCTAAAACGACGATCCGAACGTTTACGTATCCTTGATGTATTGAGCCTACATTATAGTACGCAGAAAAAAAAATTAAGTTCTATATAAAATATTAATATTTTGGAGTCTTGTCACACGACTAATTGTTGGTCAAATATGAAAAAAAACACTAAGTGTTGCAAAAAAATGAATTATTGAAATAAAATGTTGCGATCTTTTTATGGCAAAAAACAATAAGTGTTCCCTAAGTGTGTTATTTTTAATGCGTAACTTTATTTCGAATATGTTGCGATCTTTTTAAAATAAAATTTATTATTACGAAATAGATATACAAAAAATACACTTAATAGTTAATATTTACTAAAACATATACCCACATAGGTTTGATCCTGGTGGTTGGGATAAAAAAAAAAAGTAAAAAGAGATGGCTAAACCACCAAGCCAAGTTTGTGAAAGTGACAATGAAGACATTTTTTTTATTATTTATAAAGTTCACTAATGACATTTAACTTGTTTTCATAAACTGAATATCGAACCTTGACATTGACATTCAAAACATCACTACCACGAGATTACCATCTTCAAATATATTTCTTATCACTAGATTTTTACTAAAGATGAATGAAAATTGTGCGCACCAATTTGGGGCAAAATTCAAATTGAATGGGAAAAATGACGCTTTTCTAAAAATTGGCCGGGCCAACCCTGCGGTTTGTGCGGCTAGATCTCGAACAAATACAAAAAAAAAAAATTGTGTAAATATGATGTCCGAGCACAAAGTTATGACCATTTAAAGCTTCACTAATTTATCACAACTTTTCTCCCTATACTCATTACTAGTTGTCAAAGGCCCGTGCTAAGCTCGGGCCCAAACTCAAAATATAAATATAATGCGTAAGTTTTATCAAATAAGTACAAATTGGGTCACTTTTTTTAGTACATAATTAATTTAATGTAATTGCAGGTTAATCATATTTTGTTTATAAATTTTTTTAAGAAAAATATTTATGAGAAAATAAGTTTGGTAGGGCAATTAGCAAATACCAAAAGTGCGCAAGTAATTCGATATTCTATAAACTAACATGATAAAGTATGATAATTACAACTCGTCGAAGATCATAAATTGGAAATTATTTTTGCATTTTTATGAATTTGTGAGCATGCGATTGTTATTTATAGATAGAAATAGATTTCTTTTGATATTTATTAATTTTTCACTCATTATTCTACGTGTCAAGGCTTTATATTAGTCAAATGAGTTTTTTAACCTTAGTGCAGACAAAATTCAATAAATAACTAAATTCATAAAATGAACCTCGAGAATCAATTTAGTTATTCATATATGTTTTATGCTTAAAAAAATTATTTTTTGGTTAATCAAACAAGAGATCTTAAAGATAATCTAATCTTAACTGATAACTGCACCTTTATTTTCAACATTAAACAATGTCATTCAATAATTTTTTACTTTCTGTATTTGTAAGCACATATGATATCACTAAAGAAGTAAAACGTTGAATGTTTAATAGAGAGAAACATATGGAGAGGAACATATGGCGTAGGGCATGTTTAACTATAAAATAAGACCTAATAAATGCTTTAGTTGGAACAAAAAGTTTGGCTCTAACAAATCACTCATATCTAGAAATTTAAAAGTCTTTTCACTAAATTATACTTAATTAAATATTATCAATTTTATATGGTTTCTTGATTTTGTACATAAAAGTTAACTTATCTAAATGAGGATACATGGGCCCCTTAACATTTGGAAAAAATTCTTGATAGTTGCCAAGTGTCCTCCACCTTTGTTGCTTGTTGGAGTATAATTGCTATCAATTTTTTCAAAATTTACTAAATTACATATAGGCAACTATGCAAATAAAGGCCAAAATAGGGGTAAAAATGAATGTTTTGAGGTTGTGAGGACTACAAAACTCATGGATCTCCACTTAAATCATCTTAATTAAAGATTGCCCATTTAATATGATTTTTTGATTGTGTAAAAATTCACTTATCTAAATAATGATAAATTTGGTATATAAGACTATTAATATCTTCTTAATTACATAAAAAAAATATTATTTGGACTAAATATGAAAGCTAAAAGTACCATGGAAAAAAAATTCACAAAAAGTGCAATAAATATCAATATACCACAATTTTAGGGACCCTCATATAAATGGATAAGAAAAAAAAGAAAAGTCAAAAGGAAAGCCACATGTCACAATATTAGAGGATCAAATTTTTTGTGAGGACTACAAAAAACTTGGATCCTCACTTATATTAAATAGTAATTTGATAATTTTATCTTATCAATTTATATAACTACTTAAGTTCATGTCACATCAAACATCTAATAATTAAGCACTTTCAACCATGCCTTGGTTGGGTGCATAGTGCATGTTTTAGTAACTATTAACCATATTTTTTGTGTATCTATTTCTTAATAATAAATCTTATTTTAGTAGGGGATTTGCCTTCTGGGTCGAGCTCGTCGCACCGGGCTTGCCTAGTGCGGGTTACCTCTTCTGTGTGGTTTGCGAGCTATTGCACAGAAGCTGGGTTTACCCTGTGCGCACCCGAAGGGTAGCGGCTGCGGGTTCTCATGTCATCAATAATAATAATAATAATAATAATAATAATAATAATAATAATAATAATAATAATAAATCTTATTTTAAAAAGATCGCAACATATTCGAAATAAAGTTACGCATTAAAAAATAACACACTTAAATTTAAACCCTAAAAATTAAAAACTTTAAGCTAATGACAACAAGTCTTCAAATAAAAATGGACTTCGAACACTTTTCAACCACTAAAAAAACGACCCGAAGTTTTGTTTACTCTTAATTTATTGAGCCTACCTTATTAATCACAAAAAAATAAGTAGGGTTCTATATAAAATATTAAAGTTCTAGAATCCCGAAGCATGATTAATTAATGAGCAAAGTAGGAAAAAAGTGTGAAAATTTAAAAAAAAAAAAAACTGAATAAAGTACTATTTTATTGTGTTAAAAGTACTTTGATACTAATTTTTTTTTGTTGGAGTATTTTGATTGGGGTCATGTTGGTTCGGGACTCTTCCTTACCGTTGCCCTTATGATACTTAATAGTGTGGCACAGTGAGTCTTTCTTGAATTGACCGGTGGAATTGAGGAATGATGCAGGTGTCAAGAAAGAGCAGAATGGATAAGATGCAGCAGCAACAAAGGGCATGGGATAATCTACCTAGCACAGCTCTTGTGAATATATTCTCTAAATCCTCCCTCAAAGACCGCCTATGTAACCTCCCCTTTGTCTGCAAATCGTGGCTCAATTCCTCTCGACACCCTCACTGTTGGGCCTCTTTCATCCCAGACTCTTGTTCTGCTGTTGATGCCTTTATTAAATCTAAGGCAGCTTTTGATGGTAGACGCAGCAGCGATCCTCAAGTTGGCATTCTTGGTCTTCAATCTCTAATCGGTAAAGCTGGGGGTGGAGCCGCCCTCACCTCCCTCTATTTCTTCCCTTTCCTCACTTCTCTTGATGCACCTCCCAATGACGACGCTCTTCTTTCCCTCATCGCTCGTTCGTAAGCTCTCTGCCTCAATTAATTGTTCAGCATGTCACATTTCTTTCGATTTGATTAGTTTAACAATTAATTTGTTCTAATAACTTGTTAATAACTTAAACTGTTAAGTTCCCTCATTTGCTCAATGTTATGAATATGGTCACGGTGGAGGACCGATTAGGGAGTTTTGACAAATTACGTTTGGGACTTTGGTTAAAAAGAGCAGGTGATGCCTATAAATAGTAGATGAGATATTCCATTAGGACTTGTGTTATTTTATTTTCATTAGCTATTTTTTTAATAGCAGTCTGTAACCTCCCCTTTCTAATTTTTCTTTTTGTTATTCATTATCAATACTATTTGTTACACTCAATCCGCAAGACTTCTAATGTCGTATTATTTTTCCATAGCTGCCCCAATTTGAAGCACCTATCATTTCATGGATCCTTCCATGCCTCGGAAGATGTTTTATTGGAAGTTGTACGTAGCTGTCCCAATCTGGAACTTGTGGACTTGTCTGATTCACCATACATCATCCCCTCAATTTTAGAAGAGATGGGGATCCATTGTCCCAATATTAGAGGCATTAGACTAAACGGAATTGTGCAACCTCTTCTCTCATCAACAATCATAAAATGCTTCCCAAATTTGAAGCTTTTAAACCTTTCTGATTCAAACATTGGTGACAGAGACCTGCTGACCCTTGTGACTGGTTATTCAAGACTTGAATATTTGGATATCAGGCGCTGCCAAAGCTTGATGCTCTACATGTACATTATTAAGGGAGCTCATCGTCGAATTGCTGAAATTCACTATGATTGAGTCGCTGATGGTTCTCCAATTCTGCTGGTAGATAGCTAATTTGGTTCAGATAAGTCCTATTGCTATTATTCTGCATAACCAGGCGTAAAAGAGATTTGTATTGTGTGCATTAACAAATAAGTTGGTGATCATGTGTAGTATTATTCACAGTTCCTTAGTTAGATAGATTATTGACTTGCAGCTCATACATTTTGCAATTAGAATTATATAGCATGGATGTGAGGAACTGGATGAACTGTTGGGATTAAAGCAGAACTTGCTGGCTTATGATATATAATCATATGTATTATGTATATGTAGTATAACGTTTTATGTCACTCTATCCCCACAAGTGTTAGCATTCAAACATGGAGAACTGAAAGTTCACAGGAGTTTCGAGTTTTAGAAACTTAAACTTGCTGAAGTTCGAGATTGAAATAAATCATTAGAATATTAGAATTTGTCCTGCCAGAGTTTCGTCTAGTAACGACTGTTACCTAACCCTTGTGCTTTGATTTTTCATAATGCCTCGTGATACATCAAGAACTGTTGAAGATCATGTTTTAGTCTTGCTTTTAACCTTGTACATTCTGTCTCTCTTGGTTTTTGCTTTCTCTTCAATACCAAAGCTTTAGGTATTAGTGATTTCTTAGTATAATGATATCTTGAACCCTCTTTAACTGGATTAAATGTTTCTTGCTGATCATTTAGATTTTATAGCTCTCTTGCACAAGTTGTTTAAGAATAATAATTGCTTTCTGGGCTGAGAAATTGTTCAATTGTTTTTAGAGATGTTCCCGACACTTTCTACCTATCCCGTAGAGTCTCTTGTTCAGTGCACTGGCCTTTCTTCTCATTTCCTCACCTATTCTGATTTAGTCTTGAACGTGTTTGAATGGAGTTTCTGATTTCAATAGAAGTGGTGGTCGTCAGGATCCTCTGTTACTTCTTCTTTTTTAGCACTTTTCATTCCTCTTTAGGTAAGAAGTCAGAAGTTGAAGATATCAGTTGGTTGCCAAGATAGGTTTTCCGTATAACGGTTGCTACCATGTTACTGCTACTATTGGAGCTATACTTGGCAGTCCAGCATTAACGCGGTTTCATATACGATAATGCCAGGAAACGACATGGTCGAGGAAATAGGAAAGCTTTTCCCTGACCACTCGACATTCCTGCTTCTTTCAGATCCTCACTGTTAGAATTTGACTTTGCCATTGGATGCTGCTTGGCTTTCATTGAATCGCCTAGAAGCTGTATACTGATATGAGTGATAGGCAATATCCAACCTGGCTACCCCGGTTTCAGGTTGACCTTTCATTTCTCAGACCGTCACATTAGATTATAATCATTCTTGTTTCTGTAATACTGGCAGAATGAATTAGAAGATCTGGAAGCTGGAAATATCCTCTCTTTAGCAATTCAATATTTATTCTTACAGGGTTCCTTGGTGTGTTTTGGCCTATTTTACACCTTTCATGCTTCATAAAAGAGTCAATTTCCTGTACCGGCCAGTGGCAAACAAAAGAACCCTCTCAAACCATAAACAGCTTATAGTAATTTAGCTGTTGTAATCCAGACAATAATTGTCGACGAGAACAATATTCAATTAAGTGGAACTATAACAACAATAATTGATGATTACAATATTCACTAAAGTGGAACGCGTGTCCAGTTACATTACAAGGCGATAAAACACATTCCAAGTGATCCTGCAAGAAGTAACAAAATATATCCTTGCAAAATTCTCAGCCTATGGGGTGTTCTAATAGGTTTCTCATTTCTGGATACATATACTAATGTTTGCAAGGGAAACTTCTTCATCCCAGCCAAAATTTATATCTCGCTGCTACCCTTCCAATGTCGTTACCGTCCTGAGACGCATGGAATCACCTTTATCATTGCACTGGGTATAACGGCTATCAACTGCATACACAGAGAGCACAGACTTCACCTGTGTTATAATAAGTTAAATACACATTAAAACTAGGAGATTGCACCCATTTTGTAGGGGGTTAGTTAGATCTCGATTTGAAACAATCCTCATCAATAAATAATTTCCACATTTGAGTGCATTTTCTTGTTCCATAGATCTACTTACCCAAGCAAGACCAATACACAGGATGCTAAAGCCAGGATATGGAAAGGGAGCTTTTTCTGAAAGGAATAAGGTTGGAAAAGAAAAGGTTTTAAGTGTTAGCTTTATGTGGAGAGAAATATCTTGCTATCGCATACATATCAATTCGTCTTACCAGTTAGAGGACTATATATGAATGGGGAGAGAATGTTAGCTACGGAACTTATGCTTGAAATGCACCCTCGAGCAATTCCCTAGTAGGAGAACACGAAATATTGTATTTGGCCTGGACTCCTTTTTTTGCTTGTTTCTTCGTCTCATCTGAACAAGCCCACTTGCGCCTGCCTCCTTTTGGAAATTGCATTTTAGTTCTTGATTTTTTTGCAGGTTGTCTCCTTTTGGAAATTGCATTTTAGTTTCAATTTTTTGATTTTGCTTTTATGTCATGTACTTAGAGCCCAACTAAACTTAAGAGTCTAGATTTGTCCCAAAATGTACTAGCAAGCCCATTTCAACCTTTAACATTATAGAGATGGACTAGCCAATGCTGGTTTTTTTTCTGCAGAGTCCACATAGGGAGAGCTTTTAAGAAATTACCTACTGTCCCTCACTTATTTTGAAAGGCTGAATAGAAATGGATCGATATGCCTATCTGATGGCAGGGCCTGCAGGATAGGGGCAAGGGCATTTATTCAATGTGGTCAGTCATAATAAAAGCAATTTATAATAGAAGTAGTAGTATTGATGGGTACTGATCAATTCCCGTTTGGTCAATAGGCCATGCTACAACTTCAAAATTGTTGCCTCTTATCTCTAAAATAATTTCACAGTCTATCAGGGGAAGCCCGTGACATCTACGTATGAATGTCAATATGATCCATGGCTTAATAAAAATGGTACATCTTGTTTGATCCCAAAGGGTTTGATAAAATGTGTTAGAAAAAAAAAACACAAAAGGTATTTCAAAAGGGAGTGTGCTCAAGGATTAGGAAGAGCCCTCTTTCACTTTATCAACAATTATTTTCCTAGTCGGCTAGTAAAGAGCAAGAAAAGGGATTGGGCTCGCCCCCACAAATGAATTGGACTACAAGCCAAAATGGATCGATATTAATTCTAAGAAATTTTACTTGTCATAGCTACTTCTAAGACCTATTTATGAATAGTAACTACCTTTTATTTTATTTATTGTTCATAATTAAAATATTTTCTTAAATTACACATCATAACTAGTGTCCTGTATTTCACAAATTTCTCTTTTAAATTGGTTTTCTCTCACCTCTCAAATCTATTTCTCCCTTACCCTTCTTTTTCTCTCTCTCTGTTCCCTCTCCTGCCCCCAGATCTATGGGATCTACTTCCCTTGGACAAGCCATCTTGCTAAAAGATTGTACGTGCAGAAATAATGGTCACCAGTTTCTTAAGCCAACTGGACATGACCACTTTCATATATGAGAGCGTTCATAAGAAGAGGGAAATCTGAAGAGACAAATTCTTTAACTATACTCATAATGGCTAAACTGGCAAATTGCTTCAACCAAACCAGTTAGATTTGATAAGCTTCTTAAATTCAAACTTCTATTTTTCCCTACAATTCTTGGCTTTAGTCAAAATTTGAGGTGTTAATTCAAAGTTTCTGGATCTATAATTGGATTATAATGCCCACAGGTCTGGTGATTGTTTGATGTCAAAGAAATGTGTGTTTAAATGTTTCTTAAAGATCTTCTTCAATCTAAAAAAGTTGAAATTCGCTGGAACAATTCTAAGTGGAACAATTCCAAATTTATCGGTATCCACAGCCCCACAAGTTATCAAATTCCTGAAAATACTTGAAGCCCCATTTGAATAGCTTCTACTCTTGTTCAATTTCGAGTTTTTTTACGTTTTGGTTTGTTCCTTACTTTTCCGACACTGCCACTTCTTCTCCGCGGCGGCAGCGGTGGTTCACCGGTGGTTCAACGCATACTCCACCTCCGATAAGAGTTGTGGAGCTTCATGCTTACCAAGCATTTGATAAAACGTTTCAGTATATTTCAGTGTACTGTTTCAGTATATTTCGTTGTATTTCAAATTTATGAAACAGTTTCTGATATATTTCATTGTATTCCATTGCATATACACATACTACAATTTTATATTTCTTAAACAATCAACCATATTTCATTGTATTCCAGTGTATATTTTTCTGTATTTGGAAATATTTCTAAAAGTTTGGAATTGAGTAATTTGGAGAGAGAAACGTGGGTTGTTATGGAACTTCAACAGTTATGCGTGATACATGGTTGATTTAATTTGACTTACCATTTAAAATGAAAGAAGAGAATTTGTTCCATAAATACAACCTATTTTGACTCTGCCAGATTTTGTATTTCAGTGTATTTCAAAAATGCGAACTCTGCCGGATTTTGTATTTCCGTGTATTTCCTTGTATTTCAAAAACGCGAAATACAACAAAAACTAGCTACGATTTGTAAATATATAAAAAATAGTTATAAATTGTTAGAAGCTATTAAAAGATACCAGTAAGTTTACCTTAATTCTAAGTACACTAGCCGTTTTGGTTTTGTTAATAACCAGCTACACTAGCCGTTAATTTTTAACGAGACAATCCGCTATACAACTTCAGTATGACATCAAATAAAAGTAGATTGTCTCCAATAGGCCAAACTTTTAGACAGTAGTGCTCATCAGTGAAAATTTATATGGTACCTTTCTGAATTTCGACAGCCAAACTAACTTTTCTTTGAATTCGATATTTTTATATGTTTTTTATATATTTTGAATTGCTACTTTTGTAACTTATAGTACTTCTTACATAATTTTCAAATATATAAGTTTTATTTTAAAAAATTAAAGATTTTAAGTCCGAATTCGTGATCAAAATTAAGAAACTTAACTCTCGAAATCTAAACTGTACCACGTTGGAAAGAGTAGTATTCAATTTTGACCATTGAAATACGCAGTAAGAAATTGAGCAAGAAAGAAATTTTGAATGTAGCAAAAAGCCAAAAAGAGGTGCCTTCTTTACTGTAGTAACCAGGGGAAATAATTTGGTATCGTGTCCAAAAACCAATCTTGAAGATCAAAGACTGCAAAGGCTCGCTTTCCACCACACTTCTTCATTCAATTCACTTCATTCCCCACTGTTCTCTTTCTGCAATTCAAAAACAAATACAGTGAGTAGCAATTACTCTCATTTACTACTGCCCCCTCCAATACTCACTGCATCGCAATACAGTGTCACCGCATGTTCTTCTTCACTACTCTTCCTCACAAAAATAAAATAAAAAGGGTAGTCCGGTGCACTACACTCCCGTTATGTGCGGTTCGGAAAAGGGCGGACCACAAGAGTTTATTATATGCGATCTTACTCAGCATTTCTGCAAGAGATTATTTCCACGGCTCGAACCCGTCATCTCCTGATCACGTAACAACAATTTTACCAGTTACGTCAAGAATGCCCTTCCTCAAAAAAAAGAATCATTTTTTTAATTTAATTACCTAGTTCCCTCTCTCTTCTTATTTTTTTAATATTATGTACATATATAGGCTGGAACATGGGCTAGAACTCTTTCGTCTTCTTATCTCCACGGATTTTCTGGTTGCTTGTTTTTTTTTAGAATCCGAAAATAAGGTGACAATAGGCGGCTTCTTAACAAACTTTTCAAATAATGGGCTGAGTATAGTCAATTTTTGTTTTCTTTAAATTAAAAGGGTGTGTGGCAAAGAAAATCAGATCAGTCTTTTTTTTCTCAGTTGGTGAATATTTTCGTACTCGCATTATGAAGACTTTTGCTGGGTTCTCTGTTTTGCTCTTGGTGATGGGGACAGCTTTGGTTTGCTCTGTTTCCTATGGCAAGGGAGTCACTTCATCCACTTCTGGTAAACATTGTCATTAATTTTGCTCTATATTGTTACTATTTTGTATAATTGTGATGTTCATGTCAACTTGTGCATGCCTCAGTGCTACCTGCTAACAGCAAATGTACCAAGTAACTCTGTCTACAAGGAATCTTCTAGTATTATTATTATTATTTTATTTTTTAATTTGAACCTCAGACCTCATGACTATTCACTTTTTTTTACCGCTAGGCCTAACTTGGTGTCTAAGATCTGCCATATATATGTGCCATTAACTTGACCATGAAATTATTCTTCCTTAGCTAAATGCCTTCTTTATGTTACTAATAAAATGTTTAATGAAAGAGATGTTGCAAATCTTGATCTATGTCGTAGTTTTTGGTTGTGCAACTAGTGGTTTAGTGGTCCTGACTTGTTTCTTGTGGAGTTATTGGATACTGATATTCGTCTTTGAGTCATAAGTACTTGCATTTCGTATATCTTTCGATGTCTAGTACCTCTCTTTTTGTTAGAATTTGTGCCAAAGTTCAATTGTTTGAAAAGGAGAAAGGAGACACAAGTTATAAGTGGTTTAGTCTGACAAATTTTAAAATTGATTCTAACTATATGGGGTCTAGCCTATTGAAAGATCAGGAGTTAAAACTTGAGTGTGGCATCACATCATAGTTCACTCTTCTAGTTAGCTTTCTGCGTTGCACAACTATAGTACTATAGAATAAGGAGTTCAAGCTTGTGCAAGTGATAACATGTTATAATCACTTAAAATTTGTTAGTATATATGCAAATCTTCCTTGTGTAGTTCTTTGTTGCTGCTTTTGTATCATGCTGTGATAGGTATAGTGAGGTGAATTCACCCCGATTTGTTAGTGGAGGCAGGGACCAATTATTATCACGTTATGAATGTCCCATTGACGTTCTCAAGAGTTGCTGGTCCAAAATCAATTTTGTACTTCTCCTACCATAGGAACTTTCTTTTGGAATTAAGCTCATGATACTATTTGTATATATACATACAAGGGTGTTGATGTCGCCTCCTTATAATTGCTTAACCACAGGAATGTCCTTGACTTGGCAAGGAAATGAGTTGACAACGAGGATAAAAAGCAGAAAGCTACAGGTACTTGCACTTCTGCTGGCCTTTTCTTTTGTTCATAGTGTCCTTTGATTATGATAACTTAGTGCTCCCATAGCCTAAACCTCATTTATTGGTGTTACATTTACTGTTTAGCCTGTTGTTAAATTGAGCCTTACTTTATTCTTTTTAGATAGTCTGAAATGTATATAAAGTTGAAATATCTTAAGTACACGAGAAGGAAAAATGTGTTCAAAAGTTCTATATATTAACGAGATCATATTTTCAATTTTACTCAAAACTAATTCAAAATTTCAAATTTAAACGAAGATGTTGACAATTCTGAATAATCTTCTTCCAGTTCGAAATTCAGGCCTTTCCTGAGAAGTAGCTGAGTCAATCTTGCAGTATCCAAAGGGTTTAGTTGTATCTTGAAATTTCTCTCTAATTCCTTTAAGGCTTATACATGCAATATTTCTTTAAAGGGATCGTTATACAAATAGCTAGCTGGATTCATTGCTTACTTTTCTTAGTAAGTATACATAGATTATGCACTTGTGATACATGGTCATACACATATTGTACTTTCTTTTTATTTTTTCTCCCCCATTTTGGAGGATCCATAGTGTTTCACACTTCCTCTCCAGCGTGAGTCAAACCCTAGACCTACCGATCATGGGTGAAGGTGCTTAACCAACTATGCAACCCTCACTTGTCTACACATATTATATATGATTATACATACATATATTTATACATCCATTTGCTATTTTTAATTTAAGCGGTAGGACGGTTATTAAAGTTAATTCTTCCTCTTTATTTTCTTTAAAGATAGTGATTATTCACGCCTCAAAGCCTACTATATTCACGCCTCAAAGCCTACTATTTGTATTCTATTTCTCTAACGTTTCCAATTTGCAGGGCAATGGCTATCGACCAAGAGCCGATGACGAGGAGGGTGAAGCAGGGAAGATAAATCTGGAAGATTACCGTCATCCGATGGATCCAGTTCCAAGCTCAAAAGCTTATGTAAGACCTGGTCCTATACAGCACGGGACACCTCTCATGCCTTATATTCCCAAGCAGCCTTCACCTCCTCCCAGTCGCTCCAAGCCTGTTGGGTTTCCATAAGCTTGTCATCGTACAAATAATGTTTACTGGTCACTTTTTGGTCATGTTTTTTGAAAAAAAAATTACTATTCCGGAGTTCCAAATTTCTCAAGTGAAGTTACAGGTTCCTATCCTGCAGTTTTTTTGTGAATTTTGGAACTTCAGTATAAGGGTTATTTTGCAATTATAAGGACTGAAAAGTGACTATTTGTGAACTTTTCCTTGTTTTTATCCCAGTATCATTCCCACGAAATGGCTGTGCTTTATGTTAGAAGAATGTAATAAGTTCGAAAGAACCATGTCTCTTTATTTGTTCTCTTTTGTTGTAACAAGTTAATTTCGCTTGTGAGTTGGCAATTGCATAATTGATACCCCATTTGTTTCCTTTTACGTGATACTATTATTATTTTGGGAGTGTAAGAGATTTTTTCTTTAACTATCCTTTTTTCAATTTTTTTTATTTCTACTTTTAACTGTCAGTTTCATATATGAATTCCAAAAAAACTTGAAGAATTTATACGCTCCGAATTCACACTAAAAATAAAAGAACAGGTCCAAACGTAAAACTTTAGGTCCTCGACCTTGTTTCACTGTGCAGTCTCTGAAAGATAAATCAAAATTAACATCTTCACGTAGTTTTTCAAGCTTTCTTCCTCTTGTTTTCCGGGTTTTTTTCCTGCTTGTTCTTTTGTATCTTCAAAATTTGCTTATTTGTTTTTGGCGTATAGGAAAACATTGTGTTAGTTATTATTGAATTGAATGCATTTCTCTCTTTCAATTAGTAGTTAAAGACTAAGAATATAGGAATAAGGAAAAATTCTAATTTCTGGAGTTGACTTTTGAATTAAATCAGGCCTACAACGCGTATGCTGGAAACCTGGAACTGGAAGAGAATTGTGTCTTGTGATTTGTTAGCTAATCTGTAATTTTATTGATCTATTTTTTATTTTTATTTTGGAATAAGAATTGGAAGTGTGGTCCTTTTTTTATTACAGGGAATTTGGTTCTGTAACCGTCCGACATTTAACAAACTAACATTCACTGTGAATGATTCACAGGGTCAATTTCTATGGTTTCTTAGCGATTGGGCTGAGCCATTAGTTTCGTCAAAACGTTCACACCTATCTAATTCAATTATTCAACCCGCCTTATCCACTCTTTATATTAAACCAATTAAGGCAAAATATAAGTCTTATATAAATTTGCTTCTCACTTAATGTATAGTCATTTAAATTGTTACAACCAAAATTGAATTGCTCAATTTGATGTATATGGATAAATATTTACTTATTCCGCCGAATATCTGGCATGTTTAATGGGAATGTTTTAGAAGAACGATTGTTGAATAAACTTTTAGCATTTGGTTGAGTAGTCGAACATAAAAGTATGTGACATTTTGTAACAGTAGAATGTAGTGGATATAAAAACATGGGGATAGTGAGCATGGGCGGAGCCACCTTAGGCGAAGGTGGTTAGGTGCACACCCTTCGCCGGAAAATTACACGGTATACATAGGTTGAATGTTCACTATTATGAATATATATTTAATTTTGCATGTCCTTAACACAAGTGAGATGAAAAAAATTTGCAGACCCTTCGCCTAATTCCCTAGCTTCGCCACTGATAGTGAGCCAGTGACCTCTTGATTGAAGCATGGCTAAAATCCTTTCTCCCAAATAGTATAACAAAAATTAATGCAACCAAATATTGACAAGTAATTTTATCAAATAAAACAATTAAAAAAATATTTTCCATCATATCAAACACACTCCCCATAAATATATGGGCTTTTCAATCATACTTTCTTCATTTATACCATTTTTAAATATTTCTCCGTACCCTCATAAATTGAATAAAACATCATTTTTATCATTTCATTTTCGTTTTCTTTGTTTGGTTGAAAGATCATGGTTATGTGGTGGGTCAAGTAGTCTCAAATCTTTAAGAAGATGGTGATCGGAAATTAATATAATACTCCTTTTCCCCTCTTTTTAAATACTCCTAAGATGGTTATTAGATACCATTAGAAAAGTTTTTTAAGAAAAACCCTTATATTTGGGGAATAGAACAACTATGTTTAACTATAAAGAAGTAACAATTTTTTCTTTTCAAAAAACATTAACAAAGAAAGAAAAAAGAGTTAAAAAAAGAACCCAAATGTCAAAAGAATTACTCTATTAATTAAACAGTCTAATAGCCACGAAGTTACTTTAAATTATGTGGGTCACCAGTACTTGAGGTTATTTGGGCATTAAGTAGTGAAGTTTCATTATTTAAACAATTATCATCCAACGATTATAGACCCCAGAAGTGAAAGTTAAGTCATAACTGCCATTATTCCCTAATATTAATATGGCTTAACTGATCGAGGAATTAACAGGTGGTCCTACTTATGATCATTAACACTTGATGTCACCTGGGACCTGTGTGTTGATTCTTGTTGCTCCAATTTTTGGAAAAAGGATCATTGTACTATACTACATTATACAAAAGACAACTCTTTTTTCACTTTAAAAAAAAAAAAAAAAAAGAGCTAATCCTATACAGCCACATAGTACACACAGCTCATTCAAAATTACAAATAGATTAATATGATAAGTATTTAATAAAATACACCGCCAGTGTAAGAAACTTTTGTACTATCAGGTAACTTTCACCCGTTATAGCATGCAATCTGCCCGCATTCTAAGAAGGCTTACATGTAAATATCATTTGGATGACTTGATACTTTTAAAATAAATATTTAATTGACAGTGTATGTAACTTAAACTCATGCAGTAATTACCTCTGAAAAAACAAATCAAAAGTTGAAGTTCTCTAAGCTGGGTAGTTAATTACGATTATTCAATAGGATATAACTGATACATGTAATAAAGTATTGAATTTAACTTCTATATACCGATCATCTAACATTTTTACACAATTACGTCACTTAAAGGATAATAATTACAAGTAAACTTTATATAAAAAAGGGGATTAATAATATGAAATAGACACATTACTTACTACAATATATTAAAATTGAAAGCGTAAAACTCTTTTATACGTTGTGAGTTTATATATAACATGATTTTAACCCTAAGTTATTGTGTACCAATCTGCTTATTTTTAGCTAATTAATATATACTTACTGAATTGATTAATATCAGAGATGAAATTTACTATATGAGATATTTCAAATTTCTTTTTTCTGTCCTTGTACTTCTCCATCTTTTTATTTCAACCACCTGACACATGCTAGATATGATTGACGATATATATACACACAGGGCTTCTATATATGTTGCTTTGCCATTTTGCCGTAATAAAATGGTCGTCCAATTTCCAAGTAGCAGTTTGCTTTAGCTAGTTCAATTCCCAAATTGCGTACGCAAGGAATACCTTTTTTTTTTTTTTTTTTTTTTTTTTTTTTTTTTTTTTGTAATATTCTCAATGTTTGGAACATTTGCATGAGCATGGAACAATCTCGCACCCTCCCCATAACAATTATGCCTCGATCCCCACGGGAATATATATGAAAAAAATAACAAAGATTGTCTCTTATATTTGACAATAAGTTTAAGATGGTCTTTTAAATATATTCTGAACAGTTTGGTCTTTTAAGTTTGCCACGAATGAGTATTTTGTGTCTTTATTAATATTCAACAAACTCTACTTATTGGATTTAATATCATTATGAATTCACATTTTGAGGTGCAATTTTTGATTTATTTCTGAAGTCCTGTGCAACTTTTTGAGGTGCGTTTCATGTTACTTTTATCTATGTTTTGTGTTTTTTTTTTTCCATAGTTCTCGTAAAATCTAACCGTCAAAGTTTGTTTAATATTTGACGGGGACAAAGAATCATCATTTTTGGCAAACTTTGAGGACCAAAAGTGCTACAGTATTTGAAGGGATCAATTTTGAACTTAAGACTAAAATAAAGGACCATTTTGTCATTTTCGCTCATATATATCACCTCATTCACATTTCACGATTCCTTTATGACTACAATTGTGAACTTATTAGTGTGTGCCCCTCTTAATATACTAGTTATGTGAGGCCCGTGCTACGTCCGGGCCCAAACTTAAGATATAAAAGTAGATATTTTAACTAAAAAAATATAATCTGTGTTAGTACAAGTGTACAACAACAACAACAATCATATACCCATTGTAGTCCCACAAGTGGGTAATTATATAAAAGCAAAATTTTCATTCCACTGCTTTAATATTTTAACTTCCATTTTGATAAAATTATTTACTTCAAATCAAATGCGGAGCCAGAATTTGACATTTATAACTTATGTATCCTAATTTTCTGAAGTTATTTAGTTCTAAATAAATAATCTATACATAGTTAATGAACTTTTAAGACAAATACATAATTTAACTTGTGCAGCGGATGGAGCTGCTCCTCTCTTAATTAGGGATTAGGGGTTCGAACATGGATATGGAAAAAATCTTTGGAGGAAGCGTTCCCTCCGAATAGGCGCGATACAGTGCTAATTATCTAGATTAATTGGGCTTAAATGCGGATATCGAGCACGAACCAGAAAATCAAAGAACATGAAAAATGAGGTAAAAGGTTCGATAGCTTTTGAAAAGTAGACCTTAAAAATAAAAAATAAAAAAATTGACTTAAATAAATAAGATTAGGACCTAAAAGTAATTAATTATTTTTTTTTAAAAGAATTAGAAATTATTGTGAGGACTACAAAAGTCCCCAGGTTCGATAGCTTTTGAAAAGTAGACCTTAAAAATAAAAAAATAAAAAAATTTACTTAAATAAATAAAATTAGGACATAAAAGTAATTAATTAAAAAGTTTTTAAAAATTTGGGAAACTCTTGTGAGGACTACAAAAGTCCTCACATTCCCTCTTATATTATATAGTAATATGGGTTTAAGTTATATAGACCATTAGTGAAAATATTTTTTATATTATCATATCATCTTTACTTGTTATAAAATATTAATCTGTATTATTTTAAGATTATAAATTCATATTTTATAAAGGTTTAACTATAAATATCATTTGAATGATCTAATATAATGATGTAAAAATATTTCCATGATATATATAACTATAAAGCTTAAAATACAGACACACGTAATCTATATCCGCATCTGCCCTCCTCTTAACAAAAAGAAAAAGGTGTGAATGAAAGAGAGGGAAGAGAGTATTTGCATATATAGTTTGTGACTCTATATTGATCACAAGTAGATTTTAAGTGGACTATGTAATACTATCTAGTTAAACACTAGAATGCTACTTGACTACTTCGTCATTACTGAAAATCGTTAATTTACAACGGCTGTTCGATTGGAATTTGATATGTCGGTAAGAGATTTTTAACGAAAAAAAATTGTTAAAAATATTATCGACAGATCAAATTCTAATGGATTGCATTTGAAATCTCCGTCGGAAATTAACAATTTTATGATAGTATATGTAATAGTGGAGTAGAAAGTTGACACGTTAAACTCGACATTTCGATTTGAGGTCCATAACCTTATGATCACTAGTGGAAAAGAAAAAAGTTGGATACATAAAATAAAACTATGACCAACAATATTCATATTCTCTAGTGAAAGAAATAAGAGAAATATATATTCGAAAAGAATGTTGAATAAAGATGACTCGCCGTCCAAATCTATGCTAGCTATATCCTGATCCAGACTATAAGGGTAGTATCCTGCTGATTTTACGAGTATAATGCCAGTGAAATGCAGTAAAGTGGGATTCTTGTGAAAGCAAAACAAATATTATAAATTGAAAAAAGAAAGAGAACAAATGGAAGGGAAAAGAGATGGGCTCCAACCAGCAGAACATAACATCCATTAAAGCATTGCAAGAAGATGATAGAAAAAGAGAGGAACTTTATACATACACAACAAGAAAATTGTTAATTACGACAGAAATTTCCGTCGAGTTTGACTCATCGATAATGCTTCTAACGGTTTTCTCGTTAGAAATTACATATCGACGGGCCAAATTTTGACTTAACGTCTGCCGGAAATTAGCTACGTTCCGATAACAATATAGGTTTATGTGTAATTTCTTTTTTCTTATAGTTGGGAAGTGAATATGGGAATTGGGGAAAGAGAAGCATCGATGAATTCACTAAAACATTTATTGCTTATTGCCATGCAAATCATATGTGTTGCTCAAATTTTTCAAAAGTATCGTCATGCTCTATATTGAATCCTCTAAAAGTATGTTATTTTTGAAGAGTTAATTGTACGTACCCCACTCAGCAATATTTTTTAAGAATCTGAGTAACATAACAAATCATATCTATGAGCTCCACTTAAGCTAAGTGGGGCGGGTTATGTTCCTTGCATTGGAAACAAACCATGTTTATTGCTATTATTATAATTGGTTGTTTCTTTTGACAATAATAACATTTGGTTATATTAGGTGATAATATCTTAGTAAAGCAAATAACCAGCTGAAAGAAAACACAGTTTCTTGATTTCTCTCAGAAGAAATGATTACTAACCATGATGATAACTTTGTGAAAAGCTTATCGGATATCATCATAATATTCCTCACTAGGTTAAAACTTAGTAAAAATACAAAATATTCATCGATTCTGTTTAATTAATTCTTCACTACTCGAATATATATATAGTCTCTCTTTAACTTGCAATTATTGAATAGAACATTGATGAAGTGTCTTCTAAAAAATTTCTAAAATTCGATCCCTTTTCTGAAAAACAAACTCTAGAAAAGGAAAAAGATAATTAATGAAGTGGCTTCACTTTATAAATGATACTACAATACATAAAAAAGAAAAAGTTCTAGTAGAAGTTTCTTGCTGGCGAAGGCATAATTAAAGTATACATAATGCATGTGGTAGTGTCTATGATGAACTTGTTTTTCATCTTGGGGACCTCATATTTGCATAGGGTCCTCATGGCTGCAAAAATTAAATTCCTAAATTACTATTGCTTAGTTGAATAATATATGATCAATTACAAAGAAATAAGTAGGCTCCGAAAAACAGGAATAAGCAAAAAGAAAAGAAAAAAGGAGCTAGAGATGGTTGGGCGAAGTGTAATCATCAATTAGTCTCTCGTGGATATAGTTAATGGCAAAAGTACTACCAAATCGCAATTATCTTTGTCGAACTTCAAAAACGTGCATTAATAAAAATGCATCGATCTATTCCTTAACTACCACTAATGACTTATATATATATATAAATACCATGCTTTTCGAATAATCATAAAATTGAGATTCTTCCCTTTAATTCCCAAAGAATAGGTAAGGTTCAATTTGTTTATATGTCACTAGTGATACTCGATCAGGTCTATGGTTCAATTTTTTTTTATCTACGTGCCAATTACAGTCCTGACCATTTACATGATACGTCTAGAATAATTAATTCATGGAAAATGATATAAAGAAATAACAAGAAATCAGGGATGATAATGTTTGTTTAGGTCTAAGGGTAGCTAAGCTAGCTTAGAAAATTGCAATTAATTGTTATTAATTAATAAAGGTGGCTTAAGATCAAAACAAAGAGGGTAAAAGAGTTAACAGAACTCAAGGTTTTGGGATAAAGCCATCTTTTTCAATTTGAAGGGAAGTTTGTTTGTCGATCAATGAAAGTTTGTTTGGCTTTAGCTATTCTTGAAGCTAATGACTTTGCTTAATTTAATCAGTTATTATCTTTTTCTAAGTTAGTTGGAGACTCTTCGTTCTTCTGTTCCTATCTATGTTCACTTCTTTCTCGAACTTTTTCATGGCCCTTCAAATATTCGAAAAGAAAAAAGAAAAAAGGTTTCACTTTATACGTTAATTAATGATGTTGGATAGTTAACATAGACCAATTATGAATTTGAAGTTTCTAAGTTTCTACACTGATCTTAAGTTAATACTACAATAATAACAAACTGAGTTTATAATCAAATATTTATAGTTATTTAATATGATTTTAATAAATACACAGAATTTAGACAAAAATTATTGAGTTCACGTAAACTCGTGACCGAGCTTCAACATCTGCCCATGATAAGAATTGGTGTTTGAGGAGCAAACATATACTTCGTTGTGACTATAAATATAAATTTTACTATATGATAGTTGTCAAATCCACCATCCACAAACTTTTGCTCAAGCTATGTAGTAATACAATTTTAAAACATAGTAGTATTTATTTATTTTAAATTCACACTGCTAGTGGCACTCTAAAGAATTCAAATTTGCCTTCATTGTTGAGTTGAAAACGATGTCACAAGATATAAATCAGCAACTACAACTTTTAAAAGAAACCCTAACATGCGGTATATTTATTTGTATAGTTATAGCAATTAAGTCATTTTTTGTTGTACGTATATTATTATATACCCCAATAATAAGCACGCAAGTAGGTGACCAAATTATGAAAAATACAAAATGAATCTCGCTGAAGTGATTTTCCAACACCTCAATTAGGAAAGAATTATGCTCTCCTTAAAAATAAATACTAAGCTGGGTAGAGGTCAAGTGGGGTGGGTGTGTTAGTTGAGTTGGGAACAATTGATTACATGTATAGGCAATTTTGTAAATTAGCTCACCTCAAAAATAAAAAACTAGTAAAAGTAACTATTAAGAAAGAATAATATTTATCCACATGTAATGAATTGTTACATTATTAGTTTTATTTTAATCGATTATTGCAAGTTTCTCGTCTTATTTTCTAGGATACTATGTAATCTTGCTATGGGGTTACATATAGTTATCTTTTAAGTGATCTGATAATGTTTTTTTTTAAATACTGTCAATATACATAAGTTAATTAGTTGTATTTAAGTTATATACATAGATAGTGTGTAGAATCTTATACCATCACTGCGATTTAACTTGTTATAAGGAGTAGATTACTTACCGTCAGAGGTAGAGTTAGAGTCTAATATACGGATATAAGAATTCACTAAATATCTATAAATATTGTGAACCATATTATTATTATTATTATTATTATTATTATTATTATATAGTACTACTTAAGATCATTGCAAGAACCGGTAAACTCCAAATCTTGAAATCAGCTCTCCTTACCATTAAATGTAGATCACCTATCCATATTATTAGATATAACTACTGTACATGTAATTATATATCTTTTTAATGACATGACTGAAAAATATTACTATAAGCATTTTTTAGATACACTTTTTTAGGCGGGTCATAGTTGTGATGGGTCATTCTAATTAGAAAGGTATGAATTAATGCGGATTGGGCTCCTCTCTATTTTTTTTCTCTCCATTTTTTTCAAGTTTTACTCTGGAGTAGAGACACATGACATGTATTAGAATTAATGACTAAGATTTAATTGACTAAAGCAAGACTCTCTAATCATGGTTTACATATTTAATAACTTATCCATAAATATATTAAATTATTTTCTCTCTCTTCCTATTTTACTTTTCCTACGTAGTAAAATATTTTTTTTCCTTTACCCGATTGTTTTTCCCACTTAATTTTTTTCCCTATGCTGAAATAGACCCCATTATTCAATTGGTGATATTTTTCATTTTTTTCAATTATGATGCTTACTAATTCACATAATATAGACCCCATTATTCAATTGATAATTGTATATTTCTGAAAGAATTGTTTATATTTCGGAAAATATCACCATTAAAGAGTTGTCATAATTGAAAAAAATGAAATATTAAAATAGGAAGAGAGAAAATATTTTAATATATTTATGGATAAGTTATTAATTATATAAACCATGGTTAGAGAGCCTTGTTTTAGTCAATTAAATCTTAGTCATTAATTCTAATACATGCCATGTGTCTCTAATCTAATATAGAACTGGGGAAAATGGAGAAATGGGAAATGGAGAGGAGCCCAGTCCAATTAATGCATGCCAATGTGCTGTGACACCTCTCTATGATCACCATTTATATTTATTTATTTTTGGACTTTTTCTATTTTTTATTTTCTATGTTATTCTATAATTGTAAAAATAAATGTCTCTTTATTGATTGTAGGAATAAATGTCCATACTTATTTTTGGAAATAAATGCCTCTGTTGTTACTTACTAGAAACTTTTCCTATTCCATATTGTGTATACGCTTAAAATTTTCAACTTTAAATTACTCCCTCCGGATAAAAAAAAGTATTCACTTAGCTTTTTTTTGTGTCAAAAAAAGTGTTCACTTATTAAGTCAGTAAACAATTAACTTTATCTTTCCAGATTTGCCTCTATTAAGTGTTATGTGATGAAAATCCCAATGCTTATTTAATTAGGGGTAGTTTAGTCAATTTACATATTTTTTTCTTGGAGTGAGTAGTTTCTTAAGGAGTGTGCAAATGGCTAAGTGGACTCTTTTTTTGATCCAGAAGGATTACTGTTCTACCTTCTATTCTTCCCATAATTATTTCTAGAAAAAAAAAAAAAAAAACTCCTCGGAACCACCCACCAACCAATTTCAAAAGCCATTTGTTCTTTGCACCACTAAATCTATTTGGGCTTAACTGCTGTTATGAATTTGACTTACTGTTGTTATTTTGTTTTGTGTTGCTCTGATTTGTCATGAAATTGGTGAATATTGCATAAATTTTTATATTTTACTCTCTTATATCCGTGTTTCCTGGAATTGATCAATTCTTTATTTTCCTTTTAATTTTTTTTTGCGACTTGGTTGATTCAGCTGTAAACTTGCAGTCATCATGTAGTGTAACACTTCTGTTGATATCATGATATGCATGCCCTTTTCTCATGCTTTATACAGGGAGAATTTTTGTATTCAGTTTTTGGAACATCATTTTGCATATATGAATTTATATAATCTTTATATAATTATATGTGACACATCATTTTTAGCAGAGGATGGAGTGTTGGAAGAGTCTATTAGTGTCTGGATTTTTTTAATTTATTGGACTATGGATATATTGTAGGAAGGTATCGTCGTTTTTACCACTTTGATGAATTTGCTCTTTTCGGAATCTTTTTAAATAATTTTAGTGATCAATTTTGATTCTCCCAATTATAATTTCAGTGATCAATTTTGATTCTCCTAATTATACTTTCTTTCCCTATAGACGTGAGAAACATTTTTTTGCTCATCCTTTTTGTTCAAGAAAAAAGTTAATTACCGTATGTCCATATCCATATGATATATTTTTTTTTTTCGTTCTCTCATTTCTTCTATAAATTTTACAGCAATAATATTCAATATGTTTTTCAAGGTTGTGCAAAAAAGACAAGTACACAAGAAGTAAATCGGAGGGTTTTTTTCCGAAAAAATTGGAGACACTTTTGATTAAACTGGAGGTAATTGGTTCAACGACACGATTATATTAGATACATTTTTCTATCACTGGTTTTTATTTTTAATAAAATATATAGAATGTATGCAAGTGTGGTATCACCAAAACAATTACTAATAAAAAAAGATAAAGATCATGTTCCCGTAAGAACAATTTTGAGTTGATGGCGTAATTGATTCGAAGATGTAAACATATGCACTGTTTTCTCTGTCTCATGAATTTAGTTGCATGATCCATTACATTTCTAAACTCTAAATCAAATTAAAGACATATATATGCGATTAATATATTTATCATATTAATGTTTTAAAATATAGATATATAATATAACAGACACTATTATACTGAAGAATTTTATCTTGATATTTTAAAAAAATATTTTAATGACGTTTTTCAAAAGCCGTGCGAAGCGCGAACAGATTCAATAGTACTACCTATATGCTTGTACTACCTTTTGCATGGTACATATGAATCGCTTTAATGTCAGGTTATAATCCTGTGAGTAAGTGTAACTTTTACTGAATGTATATATGAGAAACATAAATAGAAATATATTAAAGACAAGCTCCAGTATTTCTATTTGCTGAAACGTTTTGGAAAAAAAATTGATCTCCTTCTAACTTGTTTTCCTCGAACAAACCTAATCAGAAACTTTTTTGTATTAATTATTTTAGAGCAACTTTCATGCCTTAATTGAGCGTTATTTTTTGTATGTGAATAAATACATGTAATAATACAACCCCAGCAATTGATCCAGAACTATCGCACCTTTTAAAGTAGGTAAAATGCCATTAGAAGAGACATAACTTGTGCCGTGAGTAATAATTATGATTTAATTAATCAGCATAAATGTTTGCTTTTTATGATCCCGTAATTCCATATACCTACCTAAAACCATTCTTTTATGAGCACGCTTGGGTATTATCTGAAATAAACAGACAAACTATCCACTGTTAAACAATAATATAATTTACCTAATAAAGTATCAAAATCAACTGTCATCAACGTGACGTTTCTCCGAAGACTCACCAAAAATACCAAAAAAAAAAAAAAAAAAAAAAAAGCCATGTCCACATCAACGTATTCAAGTGTACTTTACTCCCTTTTTACTTTAAAAATAGTCGATACCTAATGTTGGAACGAAAATAATTAGAGTATCAATAATCAGAAAAAAAATAGATATAAAATTATAAATTATCTCTTACGTAATTTTTTAAACTAAATGAATAAAAACGAACACCTATTTTTAATATAACAATAAGCAAAAAGTGGACGGGGAGTAACATTCAGCAATCTCCAAATTCAGGGTACAACTATCAAGGGTAATAGCACAAGTATTTCACTGCATTGGCCTTTTTTATCACTTCAAAAACGCGGTACGACAATTATGCTCGCAAATATTTCCTTCAGGCCCCACTTTCTCTCTCTCCTCCGCGTAAGTATATTTTCGCCGGCCGTTCGTAACGGTCATATTTGCCGGTATCTTTCTCTCTCTAAAAACTACTAAGCAATAATCTCTACTCATTAATACACCCATTATTAATTCAGTTGTAGTAGTAATCTTCGTATTTTGCACTCATAATTACTCTATAAAATTCAGCCGAATTTTTTGAGAATTAGGGTTTTGAAAGAGAGTGATAATAATTATGTGAAGAGAATTGTGAGAGAGTAGCAATGGTGACAAAGCTGAATTACCAGAATAATCCTAAAAGACCACCATTGTTGCCTTCAGAAGCTGAGAATAATGGACCACAACCTTCTAGAAGATTACCGAAATCTAGAGAAATTACTTCACGTTACCTTTCAACTTCTTCTTCATCTTCTATCTCAACGACGTCGTCTTCAAACACTTCAACTAGTACTACTTACTCTTCGTCTTCCAATCGTAGTTCATCACCGATGCTGACTAGGATTCCGGTTCGAACACCGGTTCGGGATTCCGGTTCGGTTAAAAGGTCACAATCGGTTGACCGGCGACGACCGATGACGCCGGTTCAGAATTCCGGTTCAGTTAAGCAGGTATTAATGAATTCGAGTAGTAGGAGTTTATCTGTATCGTTTCAAGGTGAGTCTATTTCTATACCTGTGAATAAGGCAAAGCCCGCTCCGGCGACTGGTAGTGTAAGGAAAGGTACGCCGGAGAGGAAGAAAATGACGTCGGATTTTGTTACACCGGAGAGGAGTAAAGTTCCGGTGGATTTGAGAACTCCGGTGAGAGATCGGAGTGATCAACATAGGTGGCCAGGTAGGTCAAAGTCATTGAATTCGAGTTTTTTGACACGAAGTATGGATTGTGGTACTATTGATAAACCTAAATTTGACAAGCCCAAATTTGGATCCGGAAGTGTTACTAATTCATCAGTGAAGAAATCGGTGATTGATGTATATCATAGAGCTAGAATTGAATCTAAATTGAAACCTCAAACTGATAATGATGAGCTAGCATTGGCTTCAGATAGTGAAAGTGTCTCTTCAGGGAGTATTTCAGGTATGTATGTTCTCGGGAACTTGGTAACTTTTGCTCATACTCTGTATATGTATAAAAAAAATTCATTCAAAATTTACGGATATTTGATTGTGAAATCAATTGTCATTGTAAATTAATTTGGAATTACTGTAGGAACTCATAAACTTCAAATCCTGGATTCGGCTCTGGGTGCGAATGTGCCTCAAGGACGAGCAGGTCCCCGTGGTATAGTTGTGCCTGCTAGGTTTTGGCAAGAGACGAATAATAGGATTAGACGAGGGCCAGAACGTTGTTCGTCTGTGGAGAAAAATGGTAATATGAAAGCAGTGGGAAATAAGAAGTTTCTGATTGATAGCAGCCCTAGAACATCACCGCGGGGGGTCCCACCTTCTAGAGGTTTAGTATCTCCTCATCGAGGGGGTCTAAGACCAGCATCGCCAAATAAGGCATTGGCGGCGCCATCTGTTAATTCTCCTTTAAGAGGGATGCCAAGTCCTGCAAGAACAAGAAATGGTGCTGTGGGTTCGATAGCTAATAGGGATAATTCATGTATCATGCCCTCAATTTTGAGTTTTGCTGCTGATGCAAGAAGAGGGAGGGTGGGGGAAAACCGGATAGTTGATGCACATGAATTAAGGCTTCTATATAATCGGCACCAGCAATGGCGATTTGTCAATGCGCGAGCAGAAGCTGCTCTAAGGGCACAGACAACAACAGCAGAGGTAAAACTTTTTAAAATGCTACTAATTCTCTTAAGTGTTGTTGATGACGTAGTTCATATACAATTTTCTTTTTGTTCAACAAGACACTAAAATGGAAACATCATTTCGGATTTTAATATCTGTTGTGAATCTTTGAAGTGAATGTTATTTGTGGAAATGAAATAAATCAATCAACTATGGCTGAATCCAAAATTAGTTGGAATCAGATGGTCTACATCCATTCCACCTTATTAAGGCTCATTTCATTCCAATACTGCTACAGTAAAGAGTAATTAGAGAGATGAAAAGTTTCCATTAATAGAAACGGATTATATATTTGGACATCTGGGATCAAAATGAATGAGGAGGCCGGAGGGTATGGAGGAATTTATTTTATAGATGAAGTGCATTAAGAACTGGAGTAGCAATAGACTAAAACTTTGGGAGGCTCGGGTTTCTGGTTCACTCCTCAAGCAGATATAGAAATCCCCAACCCGCGGTGGTGGGATTGTACTGTTCAAAATGTGATTGAACAGGATAATATATATATGACGCCTTTTCTACTTTTTTACTTGAAAATCATTTTTTTTTATTTTTTAAATAAGATAAGATTTTATAATTAAGTTCAAACCTAGATTATTACCTTTCTTAAACTAAACCATTAAGTTTAAGCCAACTGTAACTGGCTAAGACATGTTCAATATACGTGCTTGAACAGGATAATAAATATATCTGTCTTTCTTATCTAATATTCTATACTTGAGTGTTAGTTCCTATTCAGGGTTTTGTTTGATCTGATGAATAATCGACCGGTAGTTACAGATACTTGGTATAAACTCATCGCCATTTCAAAAAATAAATACATGACTCGTGGTGTTCTTTTGTACTTCCGTGCTTTCGAGCGATTCTTCCCGCAAAAGGCAGTTTTTATGGTTAATTCGACATGTTTTACATATATTAACAGAAATCTAAGACATAAAAGCTTTTAAAACTTGTTCCTTACGTTCATACTCCGTGCAAATGTAATAACATCCTTATCAAAATGTAAATGTAATAACATTACTTATCGTTCTTAGAAGTTTGAAAAAACCAAACTTCAAATCTTAGAACAATACTGTAAAAGGTGTAGCAATAATTTTATCATCAATTAAAATTGAATATATAGACCAACCCGCCTTAGTTTTTCCTAATGCTCCTCTTACATTTATATTCACTAAAATTGGTGCATACACGTGGTGCAAGTAAGTTTCTTCTACCCATGATTTATAATGTAAACAAAAACTCAGCTGTGGTATGGATTAGAATTCTGTGAAAATTTGGTGCCACTATTTTGAAATTTTCTTTTACCAGAGGAACCTGTACAATGCTTGGTTAACTACTTTGAAATTGCGGCATTCTGTGAAGTCCAAAAGAGTTCAGCTGCAGCTGCTGCGGCAAAATGTGAAGCTGCATTCCGTCCTCAAAGGACAAGTAAGCCCTCTTTTCAGTTCTTCTGCCTCAAACCAAATTATTTCGCAGATGTTTAGATACACATCACAAGAGATGCTTTTAAATACACATGCATCAATGAGATAACCATTTCTTGCATATGGATACTTGCTAAACAAATTCAGGTATGAATTTGAAAAGGAAAAACAAGAAAGTAGAGAATACACAAGGTTAAAAGTCTCTACGATGTGTAGGAAGAAAACTGAAGGCCTGAGGGTTGAGGGCCCAATGACACAGAAATTATGAGAGTTAATGCATGAGCTAATGCATTCTATTTGGCTATTTGGTCTATTTGCTGTAAGCAGAGGACACTATATTGTTAAATGAAATAACTCGGCTGATTACTTTTATAATGAACCCTGTCATATGACTTATATCTCACATTTGTCTTCATCATACAACTGTGGTGTGCCTGCTGCTTAAGATGGTTGATATCTTTTTATATGCTGTGAAATGAAAAGTAAATATTCTGTCTGACATCATATGTTAATATTTGTACCGTGTGCTTGATTTGTCTTACTGTCCCTTTCTCTTTTTATGGACAAATTCAGGGACCAGGTTTGGAAATTTGGAGTATGATTGATGGAGAGCATTGCAATTCATTATCAGGGGCCATATGTGCTTTGGAAGCCAGCACTATCCGTCTCCCTGTTGTTGAAGGAGCTAGGGTACTGTTTCCCTTACATTCTAATTGGAATGATCATATGCAAAATGTGATTGCATTTATTTACCATTTGGTATTAGGCTTCAGGAATAATATTTTCTGGTTCTATCATCTGCAGGCAGAAGTTCAAAATGTGAAAGATGCTATTTCTTCAGCCGTTGATGTGATGCAGGCGATGGGTTCCTCAATGTGTTCTTTGCTGCCGAAGGTAATTTTTCTTTCTGGTTATGTTTAGTAGACTTCTATCTGTTTTCCAGTGGAGGGGAAGGAAGTAGGCCGTGACCTCGCTCAATTTGCATAGCCACCTATTTTGACTAGGGTGTTTCTTATCTGCAATGACAAAGTGGTACTCTAATACATAGAGAGTATATAAATGGTCAACTGCATGCTTTCTTGTGTTCTAACTTGCTTAGCGAGCATTTCGAACCAGTAAAAGATGATAGAACTGAGGTGCATGTAATAATAGGTCCAGTTGCCAGAATAATTTCAAATTACTTTAAAGTTTTGTTTTGTTTTGTTTGGGGCTTCTCTTCCTTCTTTTTCCTTTTTATCTGTTTTTCCCCTTGAAATTAATCTATATTCTTTTGACGAAGACTTAGAAGCCAGGGGGAGAAAGTCATAGAGAGAGATGCTTCCTTCAATTCCTTTTTTACTTTTAAGTTTGTGCAATGTTCGTAAAAGTCGTGGCACCTAAAGGTGTGGTCTAGCATGAAGTTTATTAGCTAGGTGATCCACCTGTACAAGTCTTGGTGGGTAAAGTTATCCGACTTCTGTACGAGGTGTGTGCAAGTTGGTTCGAACACCGCCACATTTAAAAGGATATTACTATAATCCTGCAAATATTCCCTGACCAAAGGAAAAAATGTGTTGCCTCAGCCTTGGAGGATCTATTTCAACATGGGAAAGTGTTCTGTAACATCACAAGAGCTTTACTGTAACATCACACCTTGAAAACGCTTTAAACACCGAGGACCAACAGTTCAAAATCTGAAAATTTAACTTTCAGTGCCAGATGGGATGAAATCTGAGTGAAAGATAAGGGGTTGATGGTGATGATAACGAAGAAGGGAAGAGGTTCAAGTGAAGTGATGAGAGGAAGAAATAGAAGCAAAACTGAAGAAAAGAGGTACTCATCAGAGGGACCTTGGTTGTGTATATTGACTAGCTACGGATAAGAAAATTAAAACTATGAAGCGATTGGAGATGGAAACACATACTTACCTTCTGGCCTTTGAGAGACTTTTTTTCTAGTTTAACATTCTGACTTCTGAGAGAGCCAATAAGGGCTGTCTGAGTGTAGGCTGGTAGCTTTATTGGAAAGGTAATTTAATGAGGAAGTGCTATGGATAAAAGAATACCATATTGACTCGCTATGGAGAAAGGCAACCAAAACTGACTCTGAAGCGATTGGACGCGGCAACAACAAACTTTCTTTCAGGCGTTTGAGAAACTTTTATTTGACTTTCTGAGAGAGTCAATAAGAAGGGCCGTTTAGTGTAGGCTAGTAACTTCATTGGGAAGGTAATTTTATCAGGAAGCGCTATAGATAAAGTGAAGATAGCATTCTATTGAGTTGAATTAATTGGACTTAAATTTGGAACGAAATACTTTCTTGAAAAGTCTCACTTGCAATTTGTGCTTGGTGGATGACGATGGACTATTTTGCTTATTATGGCCCTAAATTGGTCTTATAATTGACTTTTTGGTCAAATAATCTAAAGAATTTTTCTTGAGAAAAGAAGAATCTAACAAAACTTCAAAGAAATAAAATTAGTATTTTGATAAGAAAGATTTACTGTTTGTGATACTATTTTGCTAAAGACACTAGCATTTTCCCTCAAATTTTTGTCTGCTTTCTATCTATGTACATCAATTTATTCTACAAGATGTTATGATTTTAAAAAATATCTACAATTTGTTGGAGGCCTTTTGTAATTTATGAACTATTTATAAGCAATATTCATGGGGCTTATGTCCCTTGTCTCAGGCATATTAGATAAAACTCCAGTCTCTCGCCACTGCCTTTTAAACCATTGGCTTTCTCGTACCCATTCTTATTTAGATTTCGGTCTCTAGTGATTCTCTGTGCCATCTTGCTGCTTTTTTTTTTTTTTTGAAACTGGTAAAGTTGTATTCTTCAGCATTAAGGGTATGCTGGCCACCAAAAAGTGAGTAACCAGGAGAAAGGAAAAAAGACTTACAGAAAACCTAGTAAATCTACAATCTGATCTGTTTCCTCTATACAAATTTGTTTACACCAGAAAAGTAAAGATACAATACAATTCCATTTAACTTTCTGAATAGAATTGGATCCATCTTCAAAACATCTCTCATTTCTTTCTCTCCACACAGCCCACCATATGCAGGCTGGTATTAACTATCATCCTCCACCACCTTTTCTGACTTTTGCTCCCTCCCCTTCTAATCCAGCAACTGAACAGATCTGAAGTGTGCTCTGGCATGATCCATCTTGTATTAGAATGTTTGAGAAAGATTTCCCAAAGATGGGCAGTGAACTCACAATGAAGAAACAGATGTTTGTTAGTTTCCCTTGTTTTGTTGCAGAGAAAACAACATCTGGGTACTACCTGCATCCCTTTCTTTTGTAAAACTTCTTGAGTAAGACAAGCTGCTCTCTTTACCACTAACCATGTGAAACATTTCACCTTGGTAGGTTCCAAGGTTTTCCATTGCTACTTCTTCTTAATGCTATTGTTTTAGGTTTATTTAGATTACTGTCACTAACCTAGTCCTTTACTAGCGTTGATGCGGCAGTTAAGCCCAACTACCCACTTTCGTAGATGCTAAGTTTAACCTCTCAATTGTCTTGCCTTTGCATCCCAAGTGTTGTTTGGCCTAGCCTTTTAAACCATTGGCACTTGCAAAGTTCTTTCTCATATCCATTCTCATTTAGATTTCGGCCTCCAGTGATTCTCTATGCTATCTTGCTACTTCTTAATGCTATTGTTTTATGTTTATTTAGAATACTGTCACCGACATAGTCCTTTGCTAGCGTTGATGAGGCAGTTATTCCAACTACCCACCTTCACAGATGCTAAGTTTAACCTCTCAATTGTCTTGCCTTTGCATCCCAAGTGTTGTTTGGCCTAGCCAAACAACATAACCTTTCTGCTAATGCTTGCTTCATCACTTGAGGCATACTTTGCCTAGGTCTTGTGCTTGCGTAAGTGAAGCCACCCTTTGAGAGGCTGATCATAGCATCTAACAAATGGGGTTGGGAAGGGGGATGTAGTTGGGCTAAGTTCCTCATCGATGTTAATAAAGGACTCGGTTGGTGACATTATGCTGTAATGAATGAAGAATTCACAAAAGAGAGGTGATTGACCAGCATTGATCTGTGATTTACATTTGGGAATTCAACTTAAGGTGAACAGCTTACCTCCAAGTGTTTGTGATAGACTTGCTGTGAGCTGTAGAAAAAATCAAGAACAATCAATCAACCAACCAACCAAGGCTCACTCCACAAGGTGGAGTCTGTAAACAAACCACAACATTCTGCCAAACAATAATTAAATAGTCAAAGGGTTAATATGATCATGGTTGATTTTAGATGTGTATCATGTTAATATGGTCATATTCTTGATTATGATGACAAAAGCATTTTCTATTCTCAAGGATTCTCTGGTTTCTGTAGATTGATGTAAACACACACATAACAACAACATACCCAGTGTAATCCTACGGGTGGTGTCTGGGGAGGGTAGAGTGTACACAAACCTTATCCCTACCTCGTGGCAAACACACAGAGAAAACAAATAAATAAATAAACAAACTAGATAAAACAAAAAAGAGAAAATTTTAACTTTTGTACAGTTTTTCCTAGTGAATGTTAAAGTAAACCTCATATGTGACTTTTTTGAGTCATTGTTCCACTCAGCTGCAGCAACTCTATCACTAAAAAGCTATGCATCAATTTTCCTCTCTTTGCTGGAATTCTTTTGCATAACTCCCTGGTGCATGCTACTATTGCTTTCTGTTCATGGTTGATGATTTGAGCAGAGACTAATTCCAGTATTAAGCTTTCTTCATAACTATCTTAGACCCCCCCCCCCCCCCCCCCCCCGGGCCTTTTTTGAAGCTGTATTTTCTCAGATAGAGAACATCTTTGCTGAGTTTAGGAGATCTGCATGTTTTTTACCACTTACTGATGTTTTTGTTTGTTGAAATTTGTTTATATGATTTATGAAATGTTGATATAGCTGAGTCTAACTAGAATGATGCTATAGAAATAGACTGGCTTCACTCTATCAAAAAAAAACATTTTACCCATTCACAAACTGCAAAAAAGCTTCTCCCAGTCTCAACAGATTGTCTTGCTGTGACATTATTACTAACTGGTTGTGGATGACTACTTGTCCTTTTACTTTGACATATGAGGTATCTGTTGTAACTTTGTGTCATCTTGTTGACATCTGGTATCAAACTAGTTCGTGATTATTCTTAATTTTCATCCTCAGTGCTTGCAGTTCCTTTTTCTCTTTTGCTAGATCAGTAAAGCGAAAAGCTTAGTGCTTGAATTTCAAACCTACTTTTCTTAGTCTGTTTATTTCTCAAGGTTTCTGATCAAAGTATGCCAATTACTCAACACATGTTTTCAGATAATATTCCAGACTTCCTTCTAGTTTGTCGGTGCACTTCCCCTTGGATTGCTAACAGGGTTTATTATATACGTGCACAGGTAGAGCGGGTGGATTCGATGGTATATGAGCTTGCAGATGTAGAGGCTAACGAGCGTGCTTTACTTGACCAATGTAAAGATCTCTTGTCATCAATGACGGTTCTACAGGTACCCAGAATTTCCCTCTATACTTAAAAGTTTTGAAAGAAACCATTCGAGTAATGATGATTCCTATGTTGCCATTGAGTTGAATGTGCTTTACTAGAGTCATACCTCATATCAAAAGTTATGTCGTCAACTGACAAAAGTTTGTAAAACAGGTGAAGGAATGTAGCCTGAGGACACATTTATTACAATTAAAAGACCCGGTTTCTTGCTCAACAACATAAGTGTAAAGCTGATCGTTTTTTGACTGCTTAACGGAAATGCTAACATCAAAGGAGCTCTTCTTAACCAAACAAAGTGATGGTGATATGACAAATTGGTTTCTTTTGTAGCTAGAGTTACCTGATTCAGGCTTGTGTAATGCTGCTGCAATTGCATTTTGTATGCATCATGAGTAGGAAATTGCTGCTTTTATGTTTCATAGCAGCTTATATCTTTTGGTTTATAGCTGAAACATTTACATATGTATATATGCATATATGTGTCCATCGTTACAAAGTATCCCATCTTTTATAAGTTCTGGATGAAGTAGTAAATGGTAATTCTTTGCAGACAGGCTGGAAACTTTTGAACTTGTCATTCAAGGAATTGTAGAACCAGCGTTTAATAGAAGTAATAAAATAAGGTAATTTTATTGTTAAAAAGAAAACTAATTAAGGGGTGAGGCTTATTATCATGGAGTTCCAAATTTTCCAAGTGCAATAGCCACTGTCATAAAGTTAAATTCTAAACGTCAAGCTTTAGAACATTATCACGAAGTTTTACCTGGAGAATTTGTAACTTCATGATAGTGACTATATTTTAAAGGCAATGTTGAAAAGGAGGCAGTAGGTGCTATTTTAACGTTCTGTAGTGCAAACATAATTGATAATGTTCGTTTATAGCCTTGCGAAATTGGTAGAATCATTCGTTTGTGCTTTTATGTTCTCCATAGCTCATCTTCGGACCACCCCATAGGTATTCCTTGTAAGACATCACTAGAAACTGATTAGATATTTTTTTGTGGGTAAACCGGTAAACACTTAAAACGTGTATGGTTACTTTAAGTTGTGGCATTATCATTAAGTTGTCATAAGTAGACTCCACTTTTCCTGGGCCAGCTTGTTTACTGCTCCAAGACTGAAGTTGACCTAGAAATAAGCATTTGGATTAGGAGCTTTCGGATGGAAAACTAGGCAATGATACTGTAGTGGTTAAGTTCTCTTAAACATTTTTAAACTACAAGCTTGTCTATTTTATATTGCTAGATTAGGTGTAAATCCAAGTAATTGACCCTAAACTTTTACCCACTTCGTTACCATTTTATGTGACAATACCATTTTGCAAGATATTGAACTTATATTTAGTTAGAGAAATTGTTGAGCAATGTCAAAAGTTTATTTGGACAAAGAAACCATCACATCAAAATAACGAAACGTGATTTGTTTGTCATGCCCCGAACTATGGCCTGGGCGAAACACGACACTCGGTGCCATACTGCATGTGACCGAGCGAACCACATGGCTTGCTGAATCATCATGAGGCATACA
The DNA here is from genome assembly GCF_019175385.1 of Lycium barbarum. Taxonomy (NCBI): domain Eukaryota; kingdom Viridiplantae; phylum Streptophyta; class Magnoliopsida; order Solanales; family Solanaceae; genus Lycium; species Lycium barbarum. Next base: position 144,161,985 of record NC_083338.1, on the reverse strand, counting down.
TGAGCGGAAATATAGCATGAATGTGATGAGCTTTTATAAAACATGAGATGTCCTAATAATTTAATGAAATACTTGTTTAAATCATAAATGCGGAAATAACATAAGTTGGCTAAACACCTTGCATGTCTAACATAACTAAACTGACTAGTCTATAAAACCTCTAATCGTGAGTCTTGACTGGAAAACGTACTTGCTGGGACAAGGCCCCCGGCATACCTTTAAATGCAGAACTAGTAAAATAAAGATAACTGACTAAAACCCCGAATGAGATGGGGCTCGCCAATAAGCTAATACGAGTGAATCCCACTGAGCAGATGTGGCGTTCTGTAAACCTGTACCTGCATCGTGAAATGCAGGCCACCGGGCAATAAAAGGGTACATCAGCACATTGAATGTACTGGTACGTAAAGCAACCGAATGAAATAACACGGGACATGGAAATAACATAACAGAGACTGAACTGAAACATGATCATGAACATGAGTACATATACATATATAACATGTGTAAAGTATCGTGAGTAGGGAGAGCAGTAAATATAACCGACAACATGGTCTGGTACTTGCGTCCTACCAGCAGAACACTCATACCTTGCCAGGGGCATGAGATTTAATAATATTATGAAAGGATCTAATCATTATGAGAGATCGTCCTAAGCATGGGTGGAGCGATCCTCATCCTACGGTGGCTATGTAGCTTTAGGCTGCTTGAAGCCTTCTCGGTAATTAAAGCAACTCCCAAAAATATGAACATGTAAAAATTAGTGGCACTTGCTGCCCATGGTTTCATGAATCAGAACTTGTTTGTACATGAATATCATGAATTATAACTTGCTTGCATGAACTTGTAAAACATAGTATTTTCTTGAAAAATATCATAGCATATCATAACTTGCATGTAAGAACCCATGGAATGAGATATATGGGTTTTCATGGATTACGGACTGATTCTCAGTAATCATATGGAATTATTAAGAACACAATGATAGAATAATAATAATTCATACATAATATAATCATGGACATAGACCTAGGGTTGTTATACGCATGATATAGAAACTCTAGTTTTCATAAAGATTCATACTTTATGGATTAAGAGGCGTGGGGAAGAACAATGATGTTTCCACACGTAGATAGTAACTCCACATACCTTAATCGCTCCAAAACTTGAATTAAAGACTTGAACTTTGAAAAAGAACTCCAAAAGCTAGAATCTTGATCTTTATGTGGGTTTTCTTGAAAACCCTAAGTTAGGAATGATAAATTCTTGATTAGTAATCATGGGTACGTACATGTTAGAATTAACTTGGAATGATTAGAATAGGCTTACCTTGGTGTTCTTAATGATGGAAGAGGGTAGCAGGTCGTTCTAAGGCTTGAAGGAATGAAAAATAATGATTTGGACTGATATGGACAAATATATACTGTTCTGGAATAGTAAATTTTACGCACAACAAAATACTGGCCGTATTTTGAAAGACGTGCCGTATTTTGAAATACGGACACGTATTTTGTTTGGACTACACTGCGACTCTTCAGTAAAATGGCCATAAATCTTTGCAAAGATGTCCGTTTTACCCCCATAATATACTGTTGGAAAGGTATTTCAAAGCTCTACAACTTTCATCAAGGAAGTTTTTCCAAATTCCAAATACTTTTGAAATACGGGCCGTATTTCAAAATACGGTCCGTATTTAACAATGAAATCTCCCAATGCCAAATTCCAGAATGCTCAGTGATCTTTGGTGCCAACTTACAACTTGAAATACGGGCCGTATACTGACATACGGTCACTGTTCGTGGGCGTAAACCCCCATCTTACAACTGAAGAGGAAATTTCAATTCGCACATTCTTTATCTGGTTATCTAAGTCTAGAATCATGGTCAAAGCTTAGGTTAAAGATACAAGGAGTTACATTGTTATTCTTAAGTTTTTATACGGTAAAAACCAGTCTCAAGAATTGGGCGAGTTAGGAAGCGACACGTGGCAAGGACGGCCAGTCAGTGGTGAAACAACCATAATGACACCGGATACAAATCTGTGGCCGGATAAGAAGCAATTCAAGATTTGACCGTTATAGAAACATTATAGAAGACCCCAAGATTCCTCCAGCCTTTATTAGCTTTTATTAGGCTTTATTACCCTTTGCTATCCTTTATCATCTTTTAATTACCTTTTATTGAAGCATTAATATTGGTAATTAAGAGGGCAAGATTTGTGGATCATGCACCCCATAGCTCTAGTATAAGTAGAGGTTCTCACTCTATTGTAAATCATCTGAAATCATATAGCAATACAACATGCTTACTTTATTCTCTAAATTCTTTTGTTCTGGATTCGAAGTGTTCTTAAAGGCTGAATGTTCAACTGAAGTCATCCTCATTAAGAAATTCCTCCAAGTTCCTACGGCCCAAGCTTATTTTATTATATTATTGCTTTACATTTACTTGATTTCATTGCTAATTGTTATTCTTTTTACGCTTTTCTGTAACAAATCAATTCACGTATCCTTTAGACCACTTAATAAATTTAACTGTTGTCACGCCCCGAACCATGGCCTGGGCGAAACACGGCACTCGGTGTCTTACTACTGCATGTGACCGAACGAACCACATGGCTTGCTGAATCATCATGAGGCAAAATATGAGCGGAATTTAACGTGAATGCATGATGAGCCTTTATAAAATGCAATAAGTCATAATACTTAATCAAAATACCTGTTTAAACATGAGTGTGGAAATAACATGAATGAGCCCAAATGGCTATACGACTCCGAAAGTGTGACATGACATAACTGACTTGTCTAGTCTATGAAACCTCTAACATAAGTCTGAACATGGAAAACATACTCGCTGGGACAAGGCTCCCAGCATATCGTAGATGCATAGTTAATCATAAAATAAAGAGTTGACTAAACCCCGAATAAGATGGGGCTCACCAATAAGCTGATACGAATGCTGTCTTACTGAGCAGATGCATCATCCTGTAAATTAGTACCTGCATCGTGAAATGCAGGCCCCCGGGCAATAAAAGGGGACGTCAGCACATTGAATGTACTGGTATGTAAAGCAACTGAAAGAAATAACATGGGACATGGAATAACATGATAAGAACTGAAACTGAAAACCTGGACATGAACATGAGCATGAGCATGAGCATGGGTATATATATATATATATATATATATATATATATATAGATAGATATTTATAACATAAGTAAAACATGATAAGTAGGGAGAGCATTTCATAAACCGACCATGTGATATCACCACGTCGGTACGTGGAGTCTGGTACCTCGCCGGACCAGCAGAGCCCTCATACCTTGCCAGGGTATAAGGTGGTAATGTGCCTGATGGATCCATTCAGTGTAAAATTAAGGTATCGTCCTAACTGGGCGGAGCGATCCTTGTCCTACGGTGGCTACGTAGTTTCAGGCTATCTGAGCCTTCTCAGTAATTCGTGCAACTCCCAAAAACATGAACATAATATAGTTGGCTAAGAAGCCCATGATTTTCGTGAAATAACTTGTAAATAACTTGTTATCATGATTTCACGAAGTAACTTGTAACATAGCTTGTATCATGGTTTCATGAGATAACTTGTAGCATGGTTTCATGAAATAACTTGTATTTAGCATGCATATTTCTTGTATCATGGCATGAAAGTAATTATATGATTTAATTGCATGAAAACTTGTAGACATATAGGATATTCATGAAATAATCATTCTTAGTCAAAAACATGCATGCAAGAACCCATGGAATACAAAATATGGGTTTTCATGGATTACGGACAGATTCTCAATAATCATAATGAGTATCAAGAACACTGATAGAATAATAGCAATTCAAACATAATATAGTCATAAACATGGACCTAGGGTTATCATAAGCATAGTATAGAATAGAAACCCTAGTTTTGTAAAGTTTCACACTTTATGGATTAGGAGGCGTGGGGAAGAACAATGATGTTCCCACACGTAGATAGTAACTCTACATACCTGGTAATGCTCCAAACTTGAATTAAAGATTTTAACTTTGAAGAAGATTTCCAAAATCTTGAATCTTGAACTTTGAGATGGGTTTTCTTGAAAACCCTAGTTTAGGAATGATGATTTCTTGTTTAGATTACAAGGATATGTATTAGAATTGACTTGGAATAATTAGAGCAGGCTTACCTTGATGTTTTAGATTGTTTCTAGGGCTTGGAATTGTGAATAATGAAATAAAAGAACTCAAGGCTTGAATTTATACAAAAGTAAGGCGGAAGTTATATGGACATATTATACGGTCCGTATAAAGTTATACGGTCCGTATAATAAGACCATATTTTATCATGGCTGAACATAACGTCGATTTGAAGTGTCATGAAGTACGGACGAGTTATACGGTCCGCATAAAATTATATGGGTCGTATAACAAGTTCGTATAACATGACCAGTGAACGGACTGCTCTGTAATCCTTCAGTAAAATGGCCATAACGTTTTGTACAGATGTCCCCTTGACCCCCATAATATACCGTTGGAAAGGTATTTCAAAGGGCTACAACTTTCAAGAATGAAGTTTTCACAAATTCCTAACGCAAATACCCGAAAACAGGACATAAGTACAGACTATCCTAGGCTTAGACGAATTTAGAAGGCCTTAAAAACTTCACTTTTTGGTTTGACTTCAAAATGACTGTTTATCACCCGAGTTCATCCCAAATAGATTCGTATAGCTAAAATATCACCTTTATACTAGATTCATACATTTATACCTATTTCAGATTTACGGGATGTTACAACTGTACCTTTTTTGGGGTAGACAAAGCTCCCTCGTTTTAATTAATCGGACTAGTTTAATATTTGTAACACCGATTATTGAGGAACTTGAATAGTTTCATATAATGTGATGATTTGGAAGAGAGGAAACTTAGGGTAGAAGGGTAGCAGGCGGTAGCTGGCAGTCAGACTTTTTCAATGGAGGTATTTCTTTTTCATTTTCGGAGCACTGGCATTATTCTTGTATTTTCTTATTTTTGAATTTCTATACTACCTGTTGTTTCTTTAATCTTGATTATCTTATTATCTTGATGTTGTTTCTATTTGTTGTTATTGACTCTCTTTCATCTTTCTTTGACAGGGCGTCTATTTTTTTGCCTTTTTAAATCAATTTCTTCCATCTCGATTTGTAGAGGTTGGAATCATTTATATATATATATATATATATAATAGGAGTACTATCTCCTTGTATCTACTGAGAATGGAACAAACTCCATTCTATAGAAAAGTAGGATATTTGATAAGCTCACAAAAATTATGCTAGCTTGAAAGAATCACGTCTATTGAAAATAATCTTTCTACCTTTTTAACATAACGGTAAAGTCTGCATATACATTAATCTCCCCAGACCTCACTTATGACATTGCACTGGATTTATTGTTGTTGTTTTGTTGGACGAGAGAAAAAAATCCAGAGTTAACCACATATCTCAACCATGGTCAAGTGTTTTTTGTGGAGAATAGAAAACAAATACTGGTGGGGACCTACGAGGCGGATGCGGCGAGAGGCAAGAGCTAAGCGAATCTGCTTTTGTCCAGAAGAGTGACGTGGTTCCCACGGCTGAAGGTGGGAAGCTAAATTATGGGCCCCATGCTGATGTGTACCGCATGCCTTTTGAGTAGGCCTCTCCTTTCTCTCTTCCAACCCTTTTTCTTCACTTCCCAAAAGGCACATACTATATCTTCCCATTTTAATTTGCTTTGCTCAACACAATTTTCACATAATCACTTGAGTACTATATAGATTGTTGTCACGTTACCGAATGAAGAAAGAAAAACGATGGAAAAAATTACTCTTTATCTTTCAATTTCTGTATCTTAGCTTGACTGGTTTAAAAAAAAAAAAATTGTTGTCTTTTAAACAATATGCGGTGAGATTTTTGTGGCTATAAAAGAATATCATTAAAGGTTAAATGAAAATTTTAAAGTGAAATTGTTACCAAATATAGAAAGATGTTAGTTTGTTCAGAACGAATTAATATAGTAAGAAACTAGTGCCACATGAGATGGAATGGGAGGAGTATAAACTATTTTTATGTGTGTATTGATATCTGATATGTTAACAATTGCTTCATTCATTTTAATTTATGTGGCATAGGTTGAATTAGAATGGAGTTTAAGAAAGAACATAATTTTTTTTTAAATTTATCGCCTAAAACATGTCATAACATTTGCGTGACTATAAAACTTTTGTAACGTGTCGCCTCAAACACGTCATGATATTTGTGTTGGGAATAAAATAGACCCGCAAAAATAATATTCACGGTATTAGTGATAAACGCGGAACACTAAGTTATGGTTAAATCAGCAAGAATAAAATGCAGCAATAATGACACCAAGATTTTACGTGGAAACCCTTCTGAATAAGGGAAAAACCACGGCCAAGAGGAGCAGCTGATATCACTATAGTAAGGAATTTTACACTGTGTAGTCACGAATATAAATACTCCAAAGACCACTACACACTCAAAAAGAAAAACACTCTTTTGATTTTTCCCACCTCACTACAATATCACTCACACTCTATTTTTCTTCACAGACTATTTTCTTACAGTCTATGGAATACCTCACTTTGCTCTCACTCAGATGTATTGTCTGAGATTTTGGTGTGTATAGCAAATGATCTTGGTGATCTAACCATAACTTAGTGTTCCGCGTTTATCACTAATACCGTGAATATTATTTTTGCGGGTCTATTTTATTCCCAACAATTTGTGTGGTTTTAAAGGATTCTAACTAAGAATAATATGAAAAGTGTAAAATTAATTGTTTTCAAAATTTGGAAGTGTTTTTGGAATGGATAGAAAAGAAGTACTGTATCACGGGGGTTATTATTTTGAAGTTCTTATCGACTTGATTCAAGTCACTTGAACATCGGATCAGTGTGACTCCTAAATATTGTGAGGATAAAAATCTTGGAGAAGAATATAACAAAAGGAGCAAAAGCAGATTAGAATACAATAGTTTGTTTTTCTCTTGGATTTCAGGCTGTTTCTATAAATGAACCTTACGGATACATTTGCATGTTGACTAACTATTGGTTGTGATAAGAGATGGTCCCTTCATGGAGCTTTAACAGAAATTTAATGTTCTCCACTCATGAATTCTTTCCTTCTTCAATGTATAACCCTTAGCTCTTTTTATGTAAGTTGAGTGATAAGATTTGTATAGTTCTCCAGATATTGTGCTTGCCTCTTTATTGTGACAACTCATGCTTAAGCTTTCAGTAAGTCCATGATTGCGATATGTACGTGTCTAATACTCAATTGGAGTATACTCTTATTCAACTTGGGAGACTTGTTGTATATTTTTTCTTTTTTAAAATTGAAATTTCTTCTATTACATCGGCGTAGAGGAGGGAAATAACTACGCTAGTGATGTGATTTGTATTGCTCGTCTTAATTGTAGAAGGCACAAAATCACCAAGTGAGACGGTAAAACCTAATCCTCTTATCTAAACAATACACTTCAATTTGAGAATAAACCTAATAGTTCTAGCAATGCAGTTGTTGACTCAATTCCTTCAAAGTGATACTGCAATAATGACAATGCACTTTTTAAAGTAGGAAAACAGTATTGTATAATGATTCAATTGAAAACTAAATACTGTACTTAATAAGCGATTTTTATAGTCAATCTCAATATCATTAGTTTGATCACAACTTTATGCCCAAAAGGAAACATATAATAATTAATAAATCCTCTTGAATGCCTTAACTTCTTTTCTTCCACATGAAGCCTTCCCTTCTCTAGTCTCTACAAGAATAAACCGACACACACTGCTTAGAATATGTACGATTTATTAGAAAACACGCAGTAATATTTAGCCAGCTTGAACGCACCTCGATTATTAATTCAATTGGATACCTGCTATCTTCTACAACTACGCATACTGCTTAGAATTTAGTTTGCTTCCACTTCATTATACACCACTAGGCTGGATATATGAATGATATACGTAATATATATAGTGACAATCATAAGGAGAGAAATGTAAACTTGAAATTGTATACGGACTTGATTGTGTAAAAATCGAAGTAATATGAGGACTAAAACTACATCTATAACAACAATATTTACGTTCCAATCCTAACTAAATTAAGATGAAATAAAGAGCATATATGAATATGAAAGTATAAGTCATGTTTATTTCATTAATATATTTATTCAGCCAAAAAAGACAGTCAGTGACATTCCAAGTTAGGCAATTGACACACGTCTCATGTTTAGATCATTACAGTTTCCGATTTTCCAATTGAGTTCGAACTCAAAACACCAAACTCAACTGGATAAAACTACTAATACAGTATTAGTATTAATTATTTCTATTTCAAACAAAGAGATTCAAAAGTTTTGGTTCTCCTTTCACACCATCGTATCCATTACCACTATCCAAACCCAACGACACATCCGATAACTCAGTCTCCGAAACTAACTCCGAACCGATCCACTCCGTTGTATCCATGTGATCCGATCCATGGATCAACGATCCGGATTTATTCTTTAACTGGTTTGGAATATCCCACGCGCCGCCGCAACGGAAGGATTCGGAGGCTTCGTTAGTTAGAATTCCGGCAAAAACTGGCTGTAGATTGCCGCCAGCGAGAACAATTTGCACAGCCTTTTGACACACGTGCCAGTTACCCGTCGATAAAAGACCTACCGCACCGGTCACCGGATTCACAGTCCGTCCACACGCTTCGAACAACAACGATTTAAACAAAGCTGTGAGAGGAAAAGTACATTAGTCAGTTATCAACCAGCTAAATTTCATAAATGATCACATGGAGTACTACTTTTTTTTAAAAAATCACAAAACTTTTACCATACTAACAGAAATGTCACGCAACTATATTCTACATAACTATATTCTATTAGAAAAATCAGAAAATTTTCAGTCTACTAACATAAAGTCACGTAATTATATTGTACCAGATCTCACTCTGTCTCAATTTATTTGATATAATTTTTAAATTTTATTTTTGTAAATAATTTATAGAAACTACATAAAAGTATGTAAATCGTAATAATTAACAATTTAAAATATTTAAAGTACATACCATAAAAAATTTAGTTATTTAACTCTCGAAATTTGAACTAGATCACATAAATTGAGATAAAGACGAATACTATTTTCCTTTATTCAGAAAATAGAACTCAATCAAATTAAAAAAAAAAAAAATAGTAGTAAGGCGTGTTTGGTAACAGTACCAGGTCTTCGATTTTCAGGGACAGCGGAGATGAAGGCCATGAGATCGCTACGGCCAAAAAACTTGGAGACGAAGAGAGTAGCGTTACCCTGTGAGCGAGGATCATCAATCCCATCCAAACACGCCCTTAAGGTACAATTTTCACTGCATCTTCTTCGTAATACTCTGCAGCCGTTGCAGCTCATTTTTTGAACTCCTTTTTTCTTCTAGAGTCCACTTTTTTCCTGCCTGAGGGTCTATGATGAGTAGAGAGAAATGAAGAAGCGATATAATATAGACAAGTGAAAGAGAAAGAGAGTAACTATGGTTAAGCAAGTGTGGTTATTGTAGTAGAATACAGTGGGTGTGTTGGCTGTAGTCAAAAGCTGATTTAGAATTTTGTGTTAGTATGTAAAGTACCACTAGATTTATTACGTACTACTTTAATTTCTTCTAAGTACAAATTGAATAATCCTTCAATTTGCGTGTCCTACCTTTTTTAGTAAGTCTTTCATTTTAGTTTTAATAGGATGATTTATATCAATTACCACTTTACAAATTGGGACGGAGGGCATAAATTTATTTTATAACTATATAAAAAGTGAACGTATCAATTGTTGCCAATACATATGTGGCTCGTGTGTCACCTGATTGTTTTGCTTATGTTACAATTTGAATCGTTATATTTTAAGTGATTGTTTGGTAGGAGAGATTAAGTGGTTTATCCCAATATATAATTTGAAATTAAAATCTATATATGTTTGGTTGAGGATATTAGTTAAAATTAAAATAAATTTTATACCACAATAATGAGATTATTCTATCTCATATAAAAAATGGAATAACTAATCTGATCATTATAATAATCATCCCAAAATAACCTGATTTTGAACAACACGACTTCTACATGTGCAAAACTATGTGATATTTATAGTAGTAGGAAACCAAGTGTAATAGCGAAGGTACAGGTAAGTTATTATAGTACCAAAAAAATAAAATTAAAATATATGTGGCTCGTGGGGAAAAGAAGAAGGAATATGAAGCGTCTACGTTTTGTGTCGTGTTCCAAAGTTTGGGTTCGAACGGCTCCGTGTTTCCGCAACTTTACACCTCAAATTACAACCTCTACCATTGAATATTTGGATTAATGGATTCTTTCTTTCTTTTCTTACTTTATCACGAGGTGACATTGACTCCTATTGTCCTTTTGTTTGTACTACACTACTGGTGCTACTTTCTATTACACCCAATAGATCAACTTGGATGTGTTTTCTGTAATCTCATTCTGCTTCGTTCTTCCACCATTCCTTTATTTCTTCTATTTGCTTGCTATGAACTTAGAATAACTCCTTTTTTGTCATACTTTAACTATCAACAGCTACTGATAATGCTTACGTACATTTTTTAGAAGGGACATCGTATGCCATTTTGGGTAAACTATTTACCCGAAATGGTCATACTTTTTTTTTTTTTTTTTTACATTTTGCAGCCTCCATCTCATATTGAAAAACTTTTATTTACCCAAGATAGCCCCCCCCCCCCCCCCCCCTCCCTCCCATATCAAACTCCAAGATGCTATTTTTCCCTTCCAGATCTCTTTCTAATGTTGGTTTTTTTTTTTAGGGTATAGTGTGTATAAAACACATACATTATGTTATATTTTTAACACTTGTATAAACACTGTATACAATGTATAAACACTGTATAACACTGTATAAACCCCTTTAATGTATAAACATCTCCTGTAGCAGTGTAGAAGTGTGTATAACACGTTCTTTATACATTATTATACATGTTTATACAAGGTTTATACATTATGTACAGTAGGTGTATAAAGTTGTATATTGTTGTATAATGTTGTATATACAAGTTGGGGCCATAATTTGTTGGGTCATGGGTTTGTAATTTAAAAATATGGCTATGCAAATGTAATTTTATGTGCTAAATTGTACATTACTGAAATTTTTCCAATATTAGTGTTAGGTTGGATATAATATAAAAAGTAGACAACAAACTCTTCTTTTTTTTTCAAATCGATATATTCATAAATTACTTTAAGCTAAATTTTGTACGATTGAACTGCATCACGATTATAGTAGAGAATGTCCAATATGACCTCATAACATAAAATAAAAAAAAAAAAAATAAAAAAAAAGGACTATCCCCCTAACATTTAAGGATTGGGAAACGATGCCCCCTTAACATATTGAATGAGAACGATAACCCCCTTATCAAATAGAGTATTTTTTAGAGAGAATTTTCTTTTTTTGAGTAAAGATCTTTTTTTTCTTTCTAAAATTAAAATACAAAATAATATAAGTAACTCTTATTATTATCCCATTCATCAATTCCGTTGAAAATAATATACTTCTTTTAGGGTATTAACAAATTTCAAGCTACGTGGCATTTGTTTTATCTGCATGTGCATTAAACTTTTGGAATTTAATTGCACATCAACAGTCTACCTAATTTCCCCCTCTAACAGTACCTTCATCTACGAATTCTCTCATGTGCACCAACCGCAACTTAGGTCTAAATGCTCTAACCCTTCTGAGGTCCTTCCCAGGAACTAAAACACTTTGAGACATCGCTACTGTTTTCCTATTCCTGTAGTCATTTATCAGCCAAGAAAAGCTATTCAATTGTTGCAAAATTGAAAAAGCTTTATTTTAATGGCATTTGGTTAAAAGAAAAAAGCATCACAAAAGCTTTTCCTATTTATGCAAACGAACGCATAATCCTAGTTTTGAGTTTTTGAAAAACTGACTTGGAAGCTCTTGAAAAAAAAAAAAAAATCAATAATTTTACAAAATTCAGTTCATACAAGCCTTTTTCAAAAACTCTAAAACCTCAAACACCAATCATATCCAACCAATTAAAGTTAGGGAAGAAAAATTGATACAAATTCGTTATTAATTATGCAAACAAATGCAAAAATCCTAGTTTTGAGTTTTTGAAAATTTTAAAAAACTGACTTTGAAGCTCTTGAAAAAAAAAATCAATAATTTTTCAAAATTTAGGTCATACAATCCTTTTTCAAAAACTCTAAAACCTCAAACACCAATCATATCCAACCAATTAAAGTTAGGGAAGAAAAATTGATACAAATTTGTTATTAACATATGGTATGAAAAATTATTGATAAAATAAAGTCACATAGCTTGAAATTTATTAATATCCTAAAAGAAGCACATTATTTTCAACGGAATAGGTGAATGAGACAATAATAGGAGTTATATATTTTTGTATTTTAATTTTAGAAAGGGAAAAAAAGAGATCTTTACTCAAAAACTGAAAATTCTCACCGGAAAATATTTGATAAGGGGGTTATGGACTTATGGTTCACATTCAATATATGAAAGGGGTATCATTTACCAACCCTTAAATGTTACGGGGTTAAAGTGGGATTGACTCTAAATTATATTAGAGTCCCTTCTCCCTCTATATTACAATTTTGAGCTGATTAATTTGACTTATATTATACACGTAAGTAACAATGAAGAAATATTTTTAAAAGATAGTTATGATTGATAAGAAAACATCACATCAAAGATTAGAAGCTGTGAAAGTTGTGGATGAAAATTATAATGACGTTAGTATTTTAAGATGGCTAAAATTGAAACGATGTCAAATTAATTAGGACAAATTGAGTAAATTTTAAATGATGAATGTCCCTTATAGGTACAAGTTACTAGAAAATAAGCGAAAAGAGAGAATGCACAAGGTACTTTCTTTTTAAGTGTTTTGTCAACTCTTTCTAAGTTGTAGTAACTTTCTTGTAGTGTTTTGTCACAACTTATTGTGATTTCTTATCTTAGCTAATTTATATTAAAATAAAGCTCAACAAGAATTTTTGAATTTTTTTCAACTCTTAACCTTTTGATCTGAAAATCGTTCATACGCTCAACTAGCGCAACCTGATAATCTGTTATTATCATGCTAAGAATATTCATTTGTTGTATTCATAAAGAATCGTTTGAAATGAATAATAAGAAATAATTAGGTTCTTTGTGAAGAAGAGCAAGCAAATGGGGTAAGATCCACAAATAGCCACTTTTCTATCTAAAAATTGTCACTGTCATGGAGCTTCGAATTTAACAGGTGAAACTCCAAGATATTGAGATGAAGTTTTACCAGCAAAATTTGAATCTTTTTGACAATAGTTATTTCTCAGAGACATTATCCAAAAATAGTCGGTAGAAGCTATTTCTTCCAAGATAAATGCCCAACGTTTTCAGTAGTTATTGGGTTGGGTTGTGTATATAGTATCATGTGAGTCAATAATTCAACATCGGGCTCGAGTCTAGAAGAGTACTTTGATAGACCAACTCATGTTCTTGTTTGCAAGAATAATAGCCGGACCTATTTTGTCTACAATTGACCTGGCCTTGCCCAAACTATTAAGCCCAACTACAACAGAATGATGTAGAAGCGACATATTTTAACTGATGAACTCTAAGCCCAATAATTTATAATCTCACAATCGGACCATCTTGGGATTAATTACACCCTTAGCAAGTTATCACCTGGCCATTTAAGCTAATATTTAGAGCGCTCAAATTATTAAACTGATAGTCAAGATTGACAAACTTCAGAAAAAAGAGTCAAGATTGACAAACTTCAGAAAAAAGCATATTCGTGCTACTCCAATCGAATAGCTAATGCTATCAGAAACGGTGTATGGGATTTTATTATAAAACCCTTTATGGAGTAACAATGATGTGTTGTAGCTCATTATATTAAGGAACTAGGCATTGAGTGAGAAATCCAAAAAGAATTACCACTGAAGGTTTTTCAGAAAGCTTGAAGATGACAAAAAGTTTATCATATTTGTTTTATTTTGACGAATTGGCAATTAGACTTGTTCTTTATGATGTTTGAAAGTTATATTTCAAATAACTTATTTGAAGTAGATTGGACATTAAATATGGTGAAATGTTGAAATTTGAAGAACAAGTTGTTGATTGAGGCAGAAATATGTTTTCACTTGAACTTCATGCATAAGCATCCGAAGTTCAGTAATGTATGTGATCTTTCTAACTTCAGATAAAATTTGTAACTTCTGTCGCAAATTTCTACAGTAAATCTAAACTTACAAAAATTTATAAATTTAGACCGCGACTTAAAAAGGGGTCCCAAAATTGGCTATTTGTGAACTTCGGCCAACCATCTTGTAGACAGAGAAGCGCATCACTATTTTAGTGATGGCTGTGCCTAGGGGTGTTCATGGTTCGGTTTGGGTCGGTTATTGATTAAAACCATAACCAAACCAATTTAGTCAGTTTTTAAATGTCTAAAACCATAATCAAACCAAATAAAATAATAACCACCAGTTTGGTTATTGTCGGTTTGGTTGGATTTTTTGGTTTATGACTAGCAGCCATGAGACTATCAGTAAAACATTAAAAAGTTGAAAAAGACATGTCTTTTTTTTTATTCAAACGATAACTTTTATTTATCGTTTATGGTGGAACATACATCATAGAAATATTTTCACTATTAGTGATAGTGTCATACTCAAGTTACCCAAAGTTGCTAAACTATTACATATAGAGCTAAAAACTAACTAAGTAGTGACTGCACCATTTTTGTCATCTTAATACACATGCCTGGAAATAAAGTAGAGCATAGGAGCTTTTAGTTGTTGTTACAAACATACATATTAATTAAACATAAAGACTACCTAAAATTAAAATGAAAATATATGAAATAAAAAAACTTTGGGGCAATACTTGCATTTTGTCCTCAATTCTCCCATTTTATTAAAAACACTTTGTGTAATGATCCCAAACTTCAGATGTTTTTCTATCATTATCCCCAGGGCTAGGGTCTCGACTACAAAGAGTTGTTTTTTTCTTCCTTTTAGGAGGATTACCCACGGAAGAAGTATTAGGACATTACCATGTGCTTGAGTTGCAGCAAATGCTGATGTTACTGAAGTATCTTCTATAGAAACCTCCAAATCTACGACCTCTGTCCTTTTCATATGAAAAATATTAGAAGTTTAGGACTCATTCAGACAAGAAAAAAGAAAGGTATAAATTCGGGAAAAAAAAGAAGAAACAACCTAAAATCAAATGGCTGACAAAGAAAAGCTAAAAATTTAAATTAAAGACATTAGATTCTAACATGAGTTTCTGTTAGTAGGTTTACACTTAACACTTAAAGAGTTAAAAAACTTAAAGACATGAGCTTGGACATATTCTTAAAAACATGGGCCTTAAACATTCATGTCAAATAAGTAGACCAAAAATCAAATTAATGATTAAAAGGTATAAAATATTTATAATTATTTATGAAAAACTAATATTATACATATAAATAATTATAAAATTTATGTATATAATTTATCGGTTTGGTTCGGTTATTTATTCGGTTATTTTTTAATATAATCATAACCATAACCAAACCAAATATTATCGATTTTTAAAATTTAAAACCAAATCAAACCAAACCAAACCAAATGTCAATTTTTTTATTCGGTTTGGTTAAATTTTTGATTTGATTTTGGTTTTAACCAAAACCGTGAACAGCCCCGCCTGTGCCGACCTAACCATATTCAAAAAGGCAATTAAAGTTTGTCAAATTAAACCAAAAGGTTTTGTTCCCTTGCCACTTGCCAGTTTCAAGTGGCAACCTATCCAACATGTTCACTCTTTAGGCACTGGACTAGATTTGAGGGTAGCCACGAATCGGTCAATGGTAGGGCCTGTTAGACCTGGTTTTTTTTTTTTTTTTTTTTTTTACCAACTCTATGTAAAAATATACTTTGCGGTATCATGACTTTCTTCCTTAAATTTCACATATAGGCACCATGTAGAAGAAAGAAATTAAACGCGCTGCATCTATAAAATAGGTATAAAATTTCAATTAAAACAGTAATAGATGTATTATCATTTTGTTCAAGGTTTTAAAGTAATTTTACAATTTGTGAAACCGTATAATAACTTGAAAATAAAAAAGATCAAGAAGATACATAAAAAAGCTCACCACATAATGAGCACCAATACCAAGCTCTTAAGATGCACCATCACTAAAATTATGACCAGCCAAGTGGCAACTAATCCAATTGGCATAGAAGATATGGCATTTTTTCTTACTAACGACTGTGCCGACTGCACTACCTACCTAACAATCTCTTAAATGGAAACCAAATTAAGTTTGTTGCACACCTAATTTTCATTTTCTTTGCAGTCTTAGTTGTCCAAAACTCTTTATATCTTTATTCTTTATGCACTAGAATCTTCTTTTTCATGCTGATCTAATTAGATTTAGCCACAAATCTTTCTCGGTGGGGCTTGCTAAACATAATCGTCATTTATGACATAATTCAATCAAAATCAATAACGCCCTCGTTCAAATTATTTAAGGTATTCTATCATCATATTATAACTATTTTTCTTGTGATCTTACGTCTCCTTATTATATGGATACACACATAAATAGAGTTGTGCATTTCACCAGTTCATTCGAACCTTAATATAATTAAATATGTGAAATTTTTCATGTGTTAATTTATTTAAAACAAGGAACAGTTTTCGATATAAGATATCATAGTAACCGCACCACCCCTTATTAGTCACAGAAGTAGAAGTAGTAAATCTGAACTCCTCAAAATATTATTAATAAAAAAAAAAATCCTCTAGATTCTTGGTCAACACATATATAGTGATACCCTTAAATTCCGTTGTGGGTTTCACATTCTAATATCCTGACAATCAACTCATAAATATAACTTGTTCAATTTTTAATACATTAGATTATCGTCACATAGTTATTACTCAAGCAACACTAATTATTAATATCTCCGAGCCAGTAGGGCAACTTGTTCACACTCTAATGATCCTTAATTACTATTATTGTACCGACTGATCAAACATTGTGAGCTTGAATTTTAAGCTTGTATAGTATAATATGCCTAATTAGAAAACTTCTCACAGATTTAAATATTAATAGACCAGTAATTAACTAATTATAGGTTGTACTGTTAAATCTCCATATAATCTCCATCTTCATTTTGCACATGCGATGATTTGCATTTCTCGAAATGCAGACTTGTATAGTAATTATCATTCCAAACTAATTATGGGTTGCATTGTATAGCAGTATGTTAATTGTTACATACCACAGAGGCACGAACCCATTGTCATTAACGTGAGATACTAACTACTACTCCCTTAATTCGAACAATTTATTGTTAGGTTTTGAAGTATATATATGAGGGTTGACACGAATCTGCAGAATATTGATTTGTTAATTTTCTTTGGGTTATAACTTAATTACCACAAACTCACTGTCATGGACGCAAAGTTTTATGGTTACTTTAAATTTAATAGCTCAGATTCGAAAAAATCTAGTACTCTTTATTCCGTTAAGTTGGACATATCGCTTGGGTTGCTTGTCTCAAGCTTAATTCATACTTATGTTAATTGTTGTTATTGTTGTTAATTTGTAAACTGAGATTAAGCATGTGAGTTGGAACAATATCTGCATAAGAAGATTAAAATGCAAGGTGGATCTGAGGCATACTTTCTTAGAAATTCATGCATCACGCTGACAATTTTAAACGTGCAAAAAATATATATATGTAAGAAACAATGTGTGAGAGATTATATACAGTATTAAATAATTTGTATTATTACATCGAGAAGATGCTCTAGACAATTCCTTTTTTTTTTTTTTAGAATAAAGAATTAGGGTTCTTTGTTTTAATCTGAAAGCAACGTCTATATCTAGCCTCATCACGCAAGTACTAATATTCCACGTTGTTAAAATGCATTCTACTGGAAAAAATTGATTAATTACCTTGTTGTCTTTTGGTACAGTTGGCATATATATCTACACCCCGCTTTTCTTTTTTCAATTGAAGATATATTCTCCGTTGCAGTTTATATGATATAGCATTTGATGCAAAATTTAAGAAGGAAAGAAATACTTCTGAAATCGTGGTTTTAAAAAACACACAATATTTTTGTGTTTAAAAGATTTTTGAAATGTGTGATTTTAAACAAGCCACAACATTCGTTTGACTATAGAAATTTCTTATTAAAGATAGATGAAAATTTTAAAATTAAATACTATAATAATAGAATAAGTCTACAAATTTAATGTTGTGGACGATGAAATTTTCGAATTTTATCATCTACAAATGTTATGACATAAACAAGATGAATAAAAAATTGTTTACACTGGACAATGTATAAAAGTTAAACTTATATATTTAGCGCTCAACGCACCAGGAGGAAATTTGAAAGCGATAAATATGGAAATATAACTTTATTAAAAAACAAAATTGTCTATTTCATGTTGAAATCGTTCAAAGCATTTCGTTGCCTGTGCCACTGGTAGGCAAAGGCGGATGCAGCACTATAACTTGGGTTCAATTGAACCCCAAACTTTTGATGCGAGATATAAATTTATGTGTAAAAATTTACTAAAATTATAATAAATAGTAGATATGAACCTATAACTTTAGAAATATAATAGTTTAATGTTAAAAAATTTAAAAGATTTAACACGTAGAGATTAAATCGCAGATCCGCCTCTGATGGTAGGGCCGCAGGGATGACGAGATTGTTTCCATAAAGATGGTGGCAGTTGTAAAATAAAGTCTACTAAAACCAATCAAAGAGTTTAGTGTATTTATTGAGCAAGGTGTGAGTACAAAAGGAAAAAGAAAAAGAAATCTTACAAAACCTATTCGAACAAGAGAAAAGAATCCACTAGCTGCCGTTCTAAACCAGTGGTTTATTCAGTTATAACTAGTGATTTGCAATATAATCCCTCATGTTCACAATACTTAACTGATTTTTAAGTTTTTTCACACAATTATAAAGAAAATCACTTAATGGCTCCCAATTAAAAGAATTATTTGATAAATTTGACCTATAACTTTCCTCGACATTAATTAAGAAGTATCCAAAAACTCTTTATAACTAAGTATATCGGGGGGTCATTTCGTCTTTAATCAGAGGTCTCATATTCGAGTTCTGAAAATAAAAATTAAAAATCTTTCGAGAGAGCAATTTCTCTTTTAACGAGTCTTACATGATAAGTATCCATTAGCCGAGATGTCAAAAAGATTAAAATCAGTGTACGGATGAGGTACTAAACTATATGTACAAGCTGGTTTTTCACCAACCATTAATTCAAATGGAAAATGGTTAATTGAGTACGGTTGAAAAAAAGAAAGGTCGGCAGCCATTTGTCATCCTAGTCATATATACACCACATACAACGTGCTTGTGCTCATCCACACCCCTATTATTCTTCTCATTAATAATTCATTCTCTCTCTCTCAACACCCGTCACCTGTCGCTAACAACAATTTAGAAGCTAATCAATAATCAAAATACTTAAATAACAGAAGTACATTAGTGTACCCTTTTCCTTTTCAGTTATCCTGATTTTAGTGGGTATGATTTGTATGAACCACATAATTCAAGATAACATATTCGAAAAATCAAATGGCTAAAGTAATATCCTAATTGATTGTACTTGTTACTCCGTAAAAGATATATTCTATAATGTTGCAAAACAAATCATTTTACTAGTACTTTCACTTTTTTTAATAAGTAAAGTCACTACATATCTTTTGTTAAAAAATTCCATTATTCCAATTTTGGAAAAGAAAATTCGTAAGTAGTTTCTAAATGTGAGCAAAGACACAGTCTTGTTCTCCCGATTTTGAGGGTGGTAAACTAGTCCAAACAAAGCACATGAACCGAAACGCGTGAACAGTGAACTACATGGACTGCCAGCCTTTTGTACACAATTGTAAGTTTGAAACGTTCTCACCGTTATCAAAAATATCTGGCAAAGTGATAAATATCATTCCATTATTAATTAAAGATTTTGAGCTTGAATTTTGAAAATTAAAATAGTTAGATATTCACACTTGTTATTGTAAAGCAAGCGCGTAACTTTTCCAAAGGTCACAACATGTACAGTCATACAGATATGCATTGACATCAAAACTTCAGTCTTTAAATCTTTGTAATGTGAAAAGTTCACGTTTTCTCACCTTTCGTCTTTAGCCTAATCTTTTCCTACTTGACAAGTTTCTCAAATGGAAATGGACTCTATCATGAAAAATAATTACAGTCAAAATAAGAACTTTAACAGGATAAGAGAAAGAGATCATCCAAAAACACACTCTTTTTTTTCTTCCAGCATAGTTAAGAGTAGTAGAAAATTCAATTGAACAGCAGTTATTTTGTCAGTAATTAAATTCTAACTTGCGATTCTATAATTTGAATTGTAATCTTCTGATTACCGCCCATCGTTTTATAAATACGAAAACAGAATCCACAACGAGGTTGCATGCTGCATACTTATTGTAGTTTGATTAGCTAAAATATACGTATATATTAGAGAAACCAAAGTGCAAAGGAAAATTAGCCTGACCAAGGTAATTCCACAAAAAATAATTCAATCAATTGAATTTTCGCTACAACATCAACTAGCTAGGTCTATAATCTATATACAGACAAAAATTTAAAAATATTCGCCCACCCACAATGAAAAGAAAAAATTACATATAACCTGTCTACAATATTCATAAATCCTAGCAATCAATAAAGTCCAATTACTGTTGGAATAATTCAAATTTTGGTGGCAGAGATAGACGTGATTTCTTCGCTGGATGTGGACTTTCCACCTCATCCTCACCCGAACCAAATCCATTCCAGTATTCCGGTATCGCCGGAATATTCAAGTCAAAATCACGGTGATGACTAACAGTGGACCCCACACCCTCTGATGACGTCACCCCCACGCTAGCACTGACACTACTGTTAGTATTTCCGTTACCGTTACCGCCGTCATAGTGACACCTTTTGTGTCCGCCCAAAGCTTGTCCAGTAGGAAAACACTTGTGACAAATTGAACACTCATGTGTCCTCCCACTCCCGTTACCGGTAACGGTAACGGAGCTAGTAGTTCCTGTTGCGTTAGTGGTGGTGGATGTAGTTGAATGATCATCTCCGTTACCGTTACCGTTGATGAGTTTACGGTGACTAGCTTTGTGTCCACCTAAAGCTTGGTAAGAACCAAAACTCTTACCACAAACTGAACACTTATACAACGTCTCCTCTGAAGGAGGCGCGTGGGTTTTCATCACTGGAGCTGGCGGCGCGTGGGTTTTCTTCGCTGGTTCTTGATTAGCAGAACCATCGCTACGTGCAAGCATGATTAAGCAAAGAGCTAAGTATTCTTCTTCAGTAGGTTGTCGTTCCATGCTACGTGACCTTTTTGATCTTTTTCCCTTAGTCCAGCTTTCGAGGTAACGCAACTGGTTGTTGCTCTCGAATTGAAACGATGGTGTGTTTGATGTGCCAGTTGGAGAGTTCAAAGCTTCAAGGGCCATTTCAATATGCGTATAAATAGTTTTGATGTTTTGGAGTAATGTGTGTAAGTGTATATGTAGGTTGAGAGAACTTTTTTTTTTTTTTTTATTTGATTTTGAGTAGTGAATTATGAGAGTGAAGGAGAAGGTATGTGGGATATATATAGGGGTGGAATTAGGAAGTTGCGTGAGAAAGAGTAAGAAGTAGTAGTAAGATGGTTACTCAAGTAATTGAATTGAAAAATAGTACTATTAATTAAATAAATAAAAATAAAGAATGGGAGTGGAGCACGTTGGAAAAAAACTAAAAAGTGCCAAGTGGTAGATGCTATGTACAAGTGGAAGTGAAGTCTAAATTTTGTGTTGGTTGTGGGCCTTGTTGAGGAAGCAACCTAAGAAGAGTATTTTAGTGAGGAGAGAGTGAACAAAGACTGAAGACTAGTAAGATTATAGACTGTGTCCAAAGTCAAAGCTCAACCGTATTCCAGAAAGACATAAAACGCGCCCCACGCGGTGTTATTATTTGTCGTAAGCTTGTTTATTTTATCTATAGCTTTTTAATCGATATTTATCAAACAGTTATTTCTTTTATTCAATTTTCGAACGTCGGTTCTTTGAATGTTTTATACTTATATATTTGAAAATTATATAAAAAGTATTATAAGTCTGAATAATTAATAATTCACAATATATGAAAAAAATTGGAGAAAATTGCATTCAAAGAAAAATATGTTTTACTCCCCAAATAGGCCACCCTCGTATAAATTGGGATAGAGAGAGTGTATGTTTGGATAATGTGAAAATTACATCATATATGTGTATAAATTTAATTTTTTTTACTAATAGCTTTTCTATTGATTATGAATTCAAAATCCATATTTGGTGGAGGTATTAATTTTTCTATATAGTTTAACGTATTATAACAGATACTTACTTTTGTTTTATTAGTTTATTTATTTATGTTTACTACATTGCTCAATAAATAAACATGATTTTAACACTTTGCAAGTTTAAAAATAGAATGCTGGAATAATTGAATTTTGATTATTGAGTTTGAATGTTCAAAACATGAATAGTATGAAGAGGTCATAATTTTTAAGATATGCTTCAAAAATGGAAGGAAAAAGAAGGGAAAATGCAAAAGTTTTTGTCTCCTTTATTAGTTGACAAAACTATATAGAGGGGGGGGGGGGGGGGGGGGAATGAGTTTCTCTTAAGACTAACTAATCTGTCTATCCTTTAATTTAATTCCTCACCTATCTCCAACCCAATTATCAAGCATATATTTGATTTTGTAAGTTTAGAAGTGTATTAAGTTGGTCCAATTGGCAATGACTTTTGGGAAAAATAACAAAATAGGCTTTTGGAGCAGCCGCGTGTGTGGAAAGGTAGTTAAAGAAAAGTTGCCAAGGGTGACTGTGATTGAATTGGGACGCCGACTTTTACTGTGTTTCAGGAGTCGGCTACTGCTATTCACCCAAATATAAGTGCATGTATCTTTGCCAAGTCGCACATTATAATAATGGTAAATGGACTTGTACAAAAGGATATTTCTCCAATTGGACTTACCTAATTAATAACCACTATGTTTTGTTGAGTCTCAGACACTCATTATGAACAATTCTCACCTCATGAGTTAATTTTTAAATTTTAAATTTATCATGATATTAAAATTAGACCTACTTCAATTCATTGTTTATCTAATATTGAATTTCATCTTATACTACTCACACTTAGATGTTCAGTCTCGTGCGTTTTGGGTGTATTTGAGTCTCATATAGGTGGTGTGTGAATTCCTTTAACTTTGCACTGACCATTTTCATGGTCATCACTCTTATCTAATATTGTTACTTTGTTAGACTGTTTACAGTTGAAGCATTGCAAGGGGGATGTACGTGTGAGGTGTGATTATTTAATGGCTTAATGCATATGCAGCCTTCTGAATTTGTTTTTTTTTTTTCATTTTAGCATTTCAGCTAAGTGTTGTTTCTATTGAACCCCTAAACTCGTCTTCAAGTGTGTCTATCAAACACAATCTGACTTATATAATATTCTATCTTCAATGTAGCAACATGTTAATATATATTCTAATTTAATTATGTCATTTTTTAGCTAAGATTAGCAGCAATTGAGAGGGGGGAAAAAAGAGTAAGCTGGCAGTGAAAGAGCAGAACCAGCAGAAACCGACACATCCATGACCTAAAGAATAGCTTACCACACGTCTAAAATATTGCTTTACCTTCATTACCACAATTTATTTTTTGCTTCTATTAAAAATCAGATTTAGAAGGTTTGATAGACACACTTAAGAACAAGTTCAAGGGTTCAATAGGAACAACACTTAGTTGAGGTGTCAAATGTAAAAAAAAAAAAAAAAAAAAAAAAAAAAAAGGGACAAATTTAGGGAGTTGCATATGCATTAAGCCTTAATTAATTATTTGGTTAACAGGAACATTACATTGTTAGGACCATTTCTTACTTCTAAAGGCGGCTTTGAGGGAAGAGACATGGTATTTTCCAACAAATTAACAAATGACATTAATTGCAAAAACACATATTATGGTACGTACTGCAGTAAAATTATGAATCACTTTCTGCAAAGTTACCCAATTTGAATGGCATTCAAACTCTTTGAAGTTTTTTTATTACCAAAATAACATCCGATACAATGAATAGTGAATGTAGTGATCTAGTCAAAGGACGAATAAAAGGTGGTCATTCTCCACTTGACATGCCAGTTCAATTTTAGTGATGCATCCTATGATGTTACTATTACTTGTTATTTGTTAGCATAGTGCTCAACGAACTTCTTCGCTTACTTTTTCATGCAAGCATCATCAATGCCGTGTATCAATTTTAGGCCGTATCTGGATACTTTGTTGAATTGGTCCAGACTGACTGAAGCTATTATATCTTCTTCATTCTTACATTAGTTTTTTTTTTTCAAAAAAAAAACCAAGTTTGTAATCTGTGTTTTAAATGAAATGTTACATTTTGCTTATGCTACTGTAGATTCAGTTAGGTTGTTGACATAGCATATGGTTATATGCACCTTTTGTTATGCAGTCCACCTAATCTCATATGTATATGGTCGTGGTATTTAATGCAAGAGGCTTAACTCTAATTCTAATTGTGCTTTGGGAAAAAAGAAGACATTTAATTCTAGTTCTCATGAACTTTTTAATTACCTTAGGCGAGAGTAGTACTAGGATGGGTGACCCCCTGGGAAGTCCTCGTGTTGCATCCCTTTCCCCACATTGTGGGATTCAACTAGGTACGTTGTTGTTGTAATATTTTGAATTAAGACATACTGAAAACTAAATTATACAACATAGTGATTGATTCATAATGGTTTTTTCCTCGTAAAAAGAATTAGAAAGGGCTGTGGATTGTGTGTAATCTTACTATGTATACGAGTTTAAGTTATATACAGTATTAGTATACAAAAATTTATCCTATCAAGTCACTCAAAGAATATCTACAGGTAAGGCTTTTTTTACAATGTGGAACTTGTAATCTTGAATCCGGTAGGTCAGTTTTACCGGATAGTATAAAAACTTATATCACGAAGTTAAATTCTTACGTATACACTACAAATTTCTTTGTATATATGCAAGAAGTTCGATTCAGATGCAGTGTATGCAGTTGAACTTCCAGAATTTGTCAAAGTCCAGCCTTTGTAGTTTGTTCTCAAGATCCATAGAAAATCATTAATTCATGCATCTATTAGGTAAAACAAAAAATTGTAAACTAACTATAGATCGATTACCCTTCAACATAAACGACAATATTAGGGTAGTTGACCGGTAACAGTACGGTTCAATAGTTGAATTTCCTAAAGAGGATTCAAATTTGACCCGAGTGTGGTGGATGATATAGTATAATGTGTATATCTGAGTCTGAATGTGAATATTTTAAGGTACCAAGAAGGACACCTGGAAACATCCAAAATTCCATACCATTGCGATGCAACTTGCCAGACGTCTGACTGTTGACAATTATCTAAACACATATATTAACAGAGTCTTTTAGAGTGCCTTATCATTGATTAGTTATTGGTAAGTCAGCTAATCATCTACTATAGCCAATAACAAAAGCACAATGAAATATTGCTAGTCAGTCAGTCACCTACGAACAATTGTGTACATTTGATAATTTTCTGTTGAATAGAAATTTTATTTCCTCGTCTAATTTTTTTCTACTAATAAAGCTCCACTGTGTCCCCACTAATGAGATTACACTAGATTTGTAGTTGTTGTTGAAAGTTCCAGTATGTCCATGCGCATAAGCAAACATTAAAAAGTCAACCGAGCTCGGCTTGAGCTCATCTTAACTCGGCATTATAGTAAGGTCTTTTAGTCTCAATTCAAATTCAGCTCGCTCGAATATACAAGCTTGCTGAAGTTTTGAAAAATTGGTTTGATTCTTTTTATTTTGGCCAAACCCATCAACAAACACATGTAGTCGTCGACTTTTTTCACTTGAGCACCTAAACTTAGAGTTGTTTCAATTGAACACTCAACCTATTCAAAAAATGTCATATTAGACACCTTTTTGACAATCAGCAAAAAATTAAGGAGAGTGTAATACACTCGCCAACGACGTGGCAAAGCAGCCAATTAATTGATTACACGTGGCATTTTGGCTCACAAAAGTATTAAAAAATTATTTAAACCTATTTATTTAACTAATAATAAAAGAAAATAGAAAAACCATTTTCTAGAAAACCCATGCCCATCCACCGGAACCCCTCCCCACCGAGAAAAATGGAGTTTCGCCGGAAAAAGTTGTGAGACCCAGATTTGATTCCTTTTTCGAATGAACTTTTTTTTTTTTTTTTTTTATATATGAAAATTTTAATTGTGAATAAGATGTGTTTTGGTAGAAGAGAGGTAGCCAGAGAGAAAGAGAGTGGCGGCAGTGGTGGGTGTCTCTTTTCTCCGGCGAAACATGGTGGTGATAGTGTTCTCCAGATCCGAAAAATATAAAGAAAACGGTGGTTGAAAAGATGGATATTAAACGTTAAAGATGAAACTTCAATGGTGGTTGGTAGAATAGAGTTGAAGATGAAACTTCAAATTAAGACCAGTAGATGGAGAAAATCACAATGACAGTGAGAGACATGACATAGATGAGAGCACAAACTCAGATAATAGTTCACAACACAATAGGGAGGAAGTGCAAGGAACAATTGGGAAGAACAAAACGAAAAAAAAAAAAAAAACAGTAGCCAGAGTGTTGGAGAAGACGGCTACAGTATTCTAAACTTTTTTTTTTTTGCTTTTTTATTTATTTAATTTAAGTTATATTTCAATGAAATAGAAAAGATGAAATTTTTGTCAAAAAAGAAAAAAGAAAATTATTATTGAGATCCACTAATGCGCCTGATGAAAGTGAGCAACACCTTTTTTGTCATGTCAGCATTTTGTGTCTAATATGACAGTTTTTGAAAAGGTTGAGTGTTCAATTGAAACAACTCTAAGTTTAGGTGCTCAAGTGAAAGAAGTGGACAACCACAGGTGTCTGTCGGTGGGTTTGGCCTTTTATTTTTTTTGGGTATATAGGTTTGAAATTAATAATACTAATAACAGCTTATTTCCTTGATTTGGGTTTCCAAAATTGAACTAGTACGGCTGGCTGTACTACTTGGAAATATTTAATTTTTTGTTTGTTTTCGTTTGTTATTTTTCTTTGTGAAGTGTATAATAATCGACCAATATATGTGAAGTGTAAACACACGTCCGCGCGCACAGGACTGTGGCCCCGTTTGAACATGGTTTGATATGCAATTTGAATATTTTAAGGAGTATTTTCTCTTATAGACATAAAAATTTCATAAGTTGTGAATGCTATCAAAACATTCTCAATTCTTATACAATCTTATCTAATGAGCAAGTTATAGTTCATAACAAAATTAATACGCTAATTCATAACAACCGGCTCAAAATTAATACTAGAAGACCTTTCTAAAAATACAACATCAATTGATCAAATTTTAGTTCAATAAATAAAATTAAACTATGGGACTTTTTTTATAAAATTAAAAGATTGGTAGACATAAATAAAATTTGGTGGAAGTTAATGAGATTGGTAAATGATTGATGGGGGTAATTTTTAAAATATTTACCAATTTATGAGTTTTTTTTACAAAATATAAACTTATGAGTTAAATTTTATATTTTAAAAAGTTGAAACGCCTACAAAGAATGTTCGAATAGCATGCTTTACTCGGGAAAATAATAGTAAGGGAAACATGAAGAAATTGTGCACACAGAGGGAAAGTACTAGAGTAGAAGAATTAAAACTCAGATTTTAATTAAAGTTAATGATTATTTTTATTGTAAAAATTTAACTTGTTTAGCGACTTTATAGCTTTGCTTTTACACTTATAAATCCCGCTGTATATAGTAGTATATTATTCTTAAGAAATGTGACACTATACCAGTAGTAGAGTGCTTGAAGTTAGTAATTTATTTTGAAATAGTAATAGCAATGGTCGAATTAACCTTTTAAATAAAAAGTCAAGATGCTAAGAGGATAAGTGTATGCATGGGGTGAAAAGGGCACCCGGGGTTGATTTGCAAGACCGGATACTCTACTAATTCGGGGGGTCCGTTCAACTGGCCTACACTCTCACCAACTTGCGGCACGTCAACAGGTCTCGATCAATGTGTCGCGGCTTGAGTGCACGTTGGTACTACAGTAACATCACATCAATTGTACAATTGGGTTTGAAAAGTTAGGGATTGGCTTGTTATAATCTTAGCTTAGGGTAGAAAGAAGGCATTTGTCACGACCCAACCCCGTAGGCCGCGACTAGTGTCCGTGCTGGACACCCGTACGTACCCAATAACCCAAACCAGTATGTAAGCAGAATATACACATACAAAAGTCGAATGACGTTACTAATTGTCGTAGTAAAACAGATATAGCGCGTGGAAGCCGATAAGGCTATCATAAAACATAGCAGCCCAAAACATATACACAACCCGCATGTATGTCTACAGACCTCTACGAACAACAAACAAATCATAAGACGGGACAAGGCCCCGTCATACCCCTGATTAACATACATATGTGCAACAGAAGAGTTTGTACCCAAAATATAGGCTCCGGGCAAGGGAGCACTCCAAGACAGCAGAATGGGATCCTAAGCGGGCGGATCAGCAAATCGATCGTCTGTACCTGCGTGGCATGAAACGCAGCCCCCGAAGAAAGGGGGTCAGTACGGAAAATGTACTGAATATGTAAAGCACGGAACGTAGTAAACAAAGTCATAACCAAAGCGGAAGGTACAGAAAATGAACGGAATATCCAGAATAGCAAAATGTTGATCATAAAGCATAAATAGTGCATGCAGAAAGCATATGTCATATCTAGTCCCATTACGGGACTGGGTAAACAGAACGTGGTCGCCACCCCGACACTGGCGCCACAACACAGCATAACTCCAGAGTAGGGAATAACTCTGTAACATATCATATCATATCATATCAGAATGTGCACATGTCAAACATATCAGATGGCCATATCATATCATATCATCATATATCAGAATATGTGTACATGGCACAGCATAATCCACAACCCATGTACATGTATACCTGCCCCCTCACATTGAGGCGCGGCAAACAATGCAGTGGAATACGCGTGATAACACATCCTGACCCGGGCTCAGTGAAGGAAACATTGAGGCATCCACGAATGGAGTAGTGAGAAACTAATGCAATATAAATTATGACACATTTACGGAGATGCAATAGCATAATTCAGATGAAAAACCATATAAAGAAAATAAACGGTAATCATAACGTATGCCTTACGGATGTCATAATGGTTTATGTCCAAATAAGCTTTCTGAAATCGTTTTCATGTTTCAAAATACGTTGTGGGACTTACGAAATACTTCAAAACAACTGTCGTATAGTAGTTAGAAAAGTAGTCAAGAGCTTCCTTTGAATTCCACTTCAAAATAAGCCAAACGGAACAAATCAGAAAAATCCGATAGTGGGCCCACCTGGGATCAAATGAGGTGGCATACATAATTTACGTATGTTACACTTCATAACATCACTTATGAGAGTTTTAAAGTAGTCGGGTCCTATTTGTGCAATTTCTAGATGTTTAGGCAATTTTTTCAACTATTCATAACATATTCAATTCAATTCTACTGAATGAAAAAGGGGCACATTTAGGTGCGGATTTCTAAGAGTAGAGTCGTCCCCAAGGCTCTTATCCAAGCCTATCATACCTAGGACATGCCAAGAGAAGAATAGGTAAAGCTTTACATACCTTATTCGCTCCTTACGCTTCTCCAAATTCAAGTCCCGTTTCGTCCAAAATCTACAATTGGTCATATTTACCAAATATTAATCATAAGGCTTTAAGAATTCAATCTTAACCAATTCTTGTCTACAGAAATTTGGGCAGCATCTCCCCTATATATACAACATCCCTGAGATTTAACTCGGCTCAAATATCAACAACCATACCAACAACAATACCAATAATCATCAACAATCTATTAGAAACGCAACAACTTCCAATTCAACTTTGCACTTTCAAATCAATATCAACATTTCCACATTCATACACTAATTTAAGATCATTCAAACATAAGCCAAGAATATTCCAAGCCATATATCCAATATTCAACAATTTCATATTCCACCCAAAGTTCCTACATATGCAACAAAACCATCACAACACATTTTCTACTTACAAATTCATAACCAACAACAATAATCCACACTTTAACAACTTCATTTCCATAATATCATAAGATCATACTAAAATGACATAATCTTCTACAATCAACTTCAATGTCAAATTAAACCATTTAGCCTTCATTTACATTATAAGGATCACAACAACGCAACTAACATATTAAACAACATTAGTTCATTTCCATTTTTCTCTTCCATACCACATGGCTCCATACCCAATTTACAACTTCAACCAAATTCATTCAACTTTCATTTCCAATATGAATTCCACCATACCCACAACTAGAATACAACATAAAATTCAACTCATCTTATCTATACAACATTACACACACACGGCTACATATATATATATACACACCCACTTTGCAAACTTTCATATTTTCATAAATTCTACTCATTTCTACATACTACAACATAAACAAACCTTCATAACATAATAAAAAGGAATTAATTCTTACCTTTTTCTCCCAACTTCTTCACTTGACTAAGTTGTTAAATCGGTGAAACAAGCTCCCTATCTTCCAAAATAACTACACCAAGTTGTAGAGGACCCTTGAATTAGTAGGAATACCACAAGAAAATAATTTTTGGGAGAAGATTTCAAAGGGTCAAAAATTCCATGGCATGGCCGAATGGCCTTCTTTTTTTTGCTCTTCTTTCTTTTGTTTTTCTCTTACCAAGTTTTCTTGAATGTTCTAAGTGTTGGATGACTACTAAATGGTCCCTTTTATTTATTTAGCACATGGAAATTAATTAATTTTGTGGGCTTGGGCCATGTATGGCCGGCCACCCCTCTCTATTGGGCCTAAATTTTCTCTTCTTTTTTTGGGCCTAACCTGGTTGGTCCCGAGTTGGGCCTAGCCCACTGACATTTCGACCTTAAAACGTCCATATCTTCTTGTACCGACGTCACCTTGGAACCCACGACCTATGATTGGAAAGCTAATTCAATTATCTACAACTTCTATTTCTTGGTATTTTTCCAAATTCCAAACTTATAATATCGTTTTTGCCCCTCAAAGTCAGGTCCCCCGAAAACGTTTTCTTAAAAATATTCGTTTGGAGGGTTTTCACTTTGATTTGGCCCAAGGGTCCTTCATGAGTTGTGTTTAACTTTACATATGTGATTCATATAGCTTGTCACATGTTCCAAAAAAAAATCTTGACGTGTGGGCCCCACCTCAGCTTACAAATAATCCGACGTTCAAAAATACGGGATATAACAGCATCTTGCTCTCCTGTTTGAAATCCTTGTAATCATTTTTCTCAAAACAAGCAATATATCCAAAATCGTTACATTCTTATCTTTTAACTTCTAGAATCAGTTTACATTATCTTTATCACTTATCCTTGCATCTACCACGACCACCATCACTCCGGACCGGGCTCATAAAAAGAGTCCTCGGAATTGAATACATCCCACTTGTCTTTAAACCCTATGTAACAAATCTCTAACTGATTTTCTGACTGAAACCCGATTTCACCGAAAAACAATAAGAAAAGATTTAGACAAGTAAATAGTCTAAATTGTGTTGCAAAAATGATCTTGATATATCAAGAAGAAATACTTTTTATTGATATCTAAATTTATTCCTTACTATTATGAGTAATTAAAATGTTAATTATCTTAACATATTTTTATCGGTGTGATGGTTGTCATAACAGACCATTAATGAGTCAATATCTTCATATCATTACAGACCCATTTTAAGGCTCCTATTGTCTGGGCAGTTACATAATTAGACCTTCACCTTCCTGACGTAATCCTTTGCTTCATGATGGGATATTATTGGCCTTTATTTGCACGCATTAATCTCTTTACCCTTGTAAATGTTTTACAGCCATCACTCAAGTTATTCTACTCTATAAATTCTACTCTTTTCCTTTTGCAAGGTGATAGATACAACGAAGAGAAATTCCTTCTCCTATATTCTATTAGTGTGCTGGGTTTTATTTTTTAATCTTTATTAGATTATGGCTTTTAGTTTTGTACTTGAAGAGCTTGTTGAATCCTGGAGGATACACTCATATCGGGTGACATATTCTTACGGGCAGTGTCTTAATTGACATGCCTCAAGCTATGAGATTGTTTAAGAATTTCTCAAAATGTTCGTGATCAAGTATTTTTCGTAAGATTTCCAACAAATTTTTGTATTCCCAATTCTAGAAGGTTAATTATGTTCACTTTAGCGGTCTTTATAGTTGTGTGTTGTGACTTTTTTTTTTAATTGTTTTTATTACATAGGGGGTAGGGAAAGGTAAAATGGGGAAGAAGATTACGATGTGGGGATTCGAACTCTCACCAACAATGCGAAAGTTCAGATAGTCAAATCAACTGAGCTATTAGATCCTCCTGTTGTGAGCTGTGACTCGTGGCGCAACTTTCGTTCATTTTTCGACAATTAGACGTTAGTTCAATCTGATCCTCGTGAATACTAAAGAAATCAAATGCTGAATATGAAACACGTGTATTCTATTCAATGAAACTTGGATGTTGCACGAATTGACCTAGGAAGCGATTATTTTCGCAAACTTTGTCCAGTGCCATTGAACTTAAAAATGCATCTTACAATTGATTAGAGAGAAGACAAATTTCATATCTGAACCTGCGAAAACACGTGTTCTAATTAAAATAAGGATTCTACTATACTCAGTTCCTCAAGAAAAGAAAAGGGTTTTCACGTGGTGATGAAAAAAGAAAAGATAAAAAAAAAAAAAAAAAAAACTAATTACGTGGTAGTTGAACATGTAATCTTTCACCAGACAAGAATCTCATCTTTGTGAGGGGATATAGCACTAGTTATTTTGCAAAACTGGGGGAAGTGCGCAAGTAATTTTTCTTGGAACACCTACTTAATGAATAGTCAAAATGTATAATGTTTTTAAAATTTAGTCGTCTCATAATTAATTACAGACCGTGAGTATAGAATTCAATTTCTGAGTCTGAAGTTTGAATGCAGTTCGATTTGAAGTTGGCCCGAAGTCGGAAATAAGAAGAAAGCATATGTGATTTGAAGTTCGCAAAAACGAATTAAAAAAGTAATGTTTTTTAAAATTTAAATATGCTTTTAAAATGATCATCTGGTATCATTTCTCCCCGCAAAGTTCAGGATGTGGGCCTTCTGAGCCGGAGCAGGCTAGTTTTAGGCAATAGCCACATTTTAGGGTCATTTGCACTTTTGTTCCTTTTTTGTGCTGGTCTTTAATTTTTCTCCCAGGAGACAAACAAGATTTTCGCGGGGCATAAGTTTATATTTTCGCATAATAATATTTCACAAGTTATGTCTCGCGTTTCCCGCTAAGGATAAGTTCGATTTTGAAGGACAAAATGTAAAGACCAGCTCATTTGAAGGGAAATCGTACAATTTCTTCGCATGTTTAGTTGGGTATGTTGTTCTAGTTGGGAGATTGACCTCTAAATACGGAATAAGAAAAGTATTTACAAAATATAACGAAAATTTTCAGTTTAAAAAACATAGCAATAGATTTCTTACAAAATATACACGAAATTTCGCTCTAAGTTTTTTTTTAAAAAAAAATCTTTTTAAAAAAAAAAAACTGCTCAAGGCTTATAAAAATCGTTCAAAATTTTGAGTATAAAAAATGTATATCTCGCTCAAATCTTAAAAAGTTTGCTCAAAATTTTGTGTATGAAAACAGTACGAAAAATGTATGAAACGTGTATATGTAGTTCAAGGCTTAAAACTTTCTGTCATTTTGTGTATAAAAACAGTATAATTATGTATATCTCGCTCAAGGCTTAGAATTTCGCTTACATGTTTTGTGTATTCACTTACATGTATTATGTATAAAATTCATGTTAGGTTCCTGAAAAAATTAATACAATTACAACAACATTGTTTACAACTTTAATTTCATACAATATCTATTTTAAAAAAAATCACACAAAATTTTGTATATGAAATGTGTATATCTCACTCAAGGCTTAAAAAGTTCACTCAAAAATTGTGTATGAAAACTGTATTAAAAATTTCTCACACATATACATATCTCATACATTTTTCATACACAAAAAATTGACTGAATTTTTTAGCACTGAACGACTTTTTTTTTTAAATAAAAAAATATTTTTAAAAAGAAATTAATTATTATAGTATTTAAAAAAAAGTATGAAAATGAAGATCCATGATATTTTGTAAATAAGAAAAAATATAGTTATGTTTTGTAATAAATAATATTAAGCAGGTAGCCTATTCATTGTCAAATAAGGAGTGACCCAAATCTATCGTTGCAGAAGGCCTTTAGAGTCCAACTCTTCCAAGAAAGAAAAAGATAAAAAGGACGTGTCATTTGCACGATTACCCTTGAAAGGCACTGGTCTTAATTTTTTGCCCTCAAATTGGTGGTTTTTAATTTTTTACCTTCGCTTAATACCATGAGGTTTGGGGTTTCTAATCTCGGCTCAATCAAAAAAAAAAAATTCGCAAGGCAGAATTATATAACAAAGTTAGCCTATTCGAGCCAAAGTTAAGCCTCAGGCAGGATTTTGCATGTGAGGCAGAGTTTTGCATGGAAAATTCTACCTGCAGGTGGAGTTTTGCATTCAAACCTCTGCCTTGAGAATCCAAACCTCTATCTTGCAAAATTCTTTTTTTTTTTACTGAGCTGGGGTTCGAACCCAGAACCTTGAGGTATTAGGCGAATGTCAAAAACTAAAGACCACCAACTCGAGGGGCAAAAATTAAAGGCCAGTGCTTTTGAAGGGCAATCCGCACAAAAAAAATGGAAGAGGACGGCCTAGGAGACAAGGCGCTAGGGCCGATTATTACAAATACCTATGATATCATTGGTTTCAAAAGTATTTCTTTCTTTCTTAAACGTTATGTCAAATCAAAGTGAATCACATAAATTGAAATAGAGGAACAATATTTTATAAAGGACAATACACATGATTTAATGTCCACAACTTTTCGAACACCTACATCAAGTGATAATCTAAGTATGTCATAGGTTGCGTCTCAAATACTGTAGAAGGTCTTTTTTTTTTTTTTTGGGGGGGGGGGGGGGGTAGTTAAAAGTATATTATTAACACAAGTGTATTTACAAAGCACAGCAGATTATCACAATCCGCTTGATCTCTGATTCTATTCTCTCATTCCTTCTTTGTCCTGCCAACACAAACTCTCATTTGTACAACTCCCTCTTTTGTGATTACTAGCAAATAACAACAACAACAAACAAACAAACAACAACAACAACAACAAAGAGAAAAAATATATGATCATCAAAATTCGCGACTATTCAGTAGCACTTGAGTGTTACCCTTCAGCAGGGCAGGGCGGATGGAGCATTATAATTTGGAGTTCAATTGAACCCCAAACTTTCGATGCGGTGTATAAATTTATATGTAAAAATTTACTAAATTTATATAAATAGTAGATATGAATCCATAACTTTAAAAATATAATAGTTCAATGCTAAAAAATTTAAAAGGTTGAACCCCAAAAATTTAAATCTCAGATCCGCTTCTGCCCTCCAGCCCTGATATTGCATACAACATGTACTTCCCCGTATGTTGCTTTGTGCTCGAAGATCCTAGCATTTCTTTCCAACTAGATTTACAGTATGAACTCTGCATAAACCTGTTGTGATATTTTAAAGATTTGGCCTCATAGACAACAAGTGTCATGCCAATAATTTTGACACATAGAAAACAAATGTCATGCCAATAATGTATGGTGGCGATGAGTGTCAAAGACATTAGTCATTTTCTCAACACTTGAAAATCACTATAAATAGCTCCTCTAATAGCTTCAACCGCATACACCCCAACATTTTCTCTTCTTCAAGTATTTGTCACCAATATTACTCTACTTTCTCATATTTCTTTGTTCAAATTTTTTAAGAAATATTTTTGTCTTTTGTCTAACTAGCTAGTATTTATTTAATTTTGTTGATTTCTGTATCCTCTAATAAAATTAGAGAAGGGCATGTTTAATCCCGAGGAAATATTTCACATTGCTGAAATAGTTTCTTAGGACAGTGCCTAGCACGACTCAAGTCATATTTACTAAATATATTATCATAGTAATATTTATTTTCAAGTGTTGTTATTTACTTTGCTAAATAAATAATATTTATTATTATTATATTGGTTTTGTTTTGTGTTTTCCCCAATAATCTAAGAAACTATGGCAAATAATGTCACCCGTGAAATTAATGATAATACCGATATGAGTGTTGTCATGGCTTCTCCCATTCCCATCATCTTGTCAGATGTTTATGGTGATGCAGATGCATTAATATGTCCACAATTTAGCCAAAGGATGATGCCAACATTCAGGTATGTAATAAGACATGGTTACAAGCCCAAAGCCAACAATAAAACCTTCATGAAAAATACAACTCGATGCAAGAGAATATTTGCGAGAAATGACAATCCGTAAAGTCAAAAATAAATTTGGCTAAAGCGAATGGTATAATTATTGCGGTCATTTCAAAAATAAATATTGAGGTCAATGTGAGAAACTGGGTGATAGACTCTAGTGCTACTAAGCACATTTGTGTAAATAAAAATAATTTTGTGTCATACACCTAAGTTGAGGAAGGAGAAGAATTTGTTTATCTTAGTGACTCAAGGACAACTCAAGTTCTTGGGAAAAGAAAATTTTTTCTCAAACTCACATCTGGTAAAATTCTAGCATTGAGTGATGTATTGCATGTTCCTAATATCTGAACTAATTTGATTTATGTGGGATTATTAGAAAAAGTTGGGGTGAAGGTATCTTTTGAAGAAAATGAAGTTGTGTTGACTAAAAATAAAACTTTGTTTGGCAAAGGATCTTGTAACCATGGCCTATTTGTGCTTAATATTTCTAATGGTATCAGTGAAAATGTATCTACTTCTGCTTATGTGGTTGAGTCTATTTCTTTGTGGCATGCTAGATTAGGACATGTTAATACCGCATATATAAAGAAGATGCAGTCACTGGGTTTAATAGCTGGTTTAGACTCAAATAATTTTGACAAGTGTGAAATATGTATTGAAGCCAAAATTACTAAAAAGTCTTGTTTTTAAGTAAATAGAGAAACTAAATTATTATTTTTTATTCACACTGATTTAGGTGATTTAAAGCAGACTATGACTAGAGGTGGTAAAAGATATTATGTGACTTTCATTGATGATTTCTCTAGATTTATTAAGTAGTACTTGCTTAGAAATAAAGATGATGCTTTTAATGCCTTTATTCCTTATAAAATGGAGGTTGAAAATCAGCTTAGTAGAAAAATCAAGAGAATTAGATCTAATAAAGGTGAAGAATATTTGTCCTTAAATGCTTTTTGTGAAAAAGAAGGTATTATTCATGAAATAACTCCGCCTTATTCACTTGAGTCTAATGGAGTAGCTGAAAGGAAAAATAGAACATTGAAGGAAATGATGAACTCCATGTTAGTTAGTTTTAATGCACCTGATAATTTATGGGGTGAAGCTATTTTATCTGCGTGTCATTTACAAAATAGAATTCTTCATAAAAGAACTGACAAAACTCCTTATGAATTGTGGAAAGGTTATAGACCTAATTTGAGTGTCTTGGTAAAGTTCTGCTTGAACCTAAAAAGAGAAAAATAGGTTCTAAAACTACTGACTGTATGCTTATTGCATATGCTGAACATAATGCTGGATACAGATTTCTTGTGTTGAAAAGTGATGTGCTTGATTGCAATACTATCATTAAGACAAAAAATGCTGAATTTTTTTAACCTATTTTTCCACTGTCTTATAAAATTTCTCATGCACTTGTTGAAAGAAATAATGAGATTACCTCTAATGAGGAACTGAGAAGGAGCAAAAGGCCTAGGAAAGAATATTTTTCAGATGGAAATGATTTTCAAACTTTTCTTGTCGATAATGAACCATCAAATTATTTTGAAGTTATATCTTCTTCTGAAGCTAAATTTTGGAAAGAGGCAATAAAAATGGAATGGATTCTATCATGAAAAATAATACATGGGTTTTGAATTATCTCCTGGTGCAAAACCTATTGGTAATAAATGAATTTTCAAAAAGACGCTTAATCCTGATGGCTCTATAGATAAATATAAATCTCGATTAGTAGGAA
Organism: Lycium barbarum; assembly: GCF_019175385.1. Taxonomy (NCBI): domain Eukaryota; kingdom Viridiplantae; phylum Streptophyta; class Magnoliopsida; order Solanales; family Solanaceae; genus Lycium; species Lycium barbarum. Next base: position 144,123,596 of record NC_083338.1, on the reverse strand, counting down.
AAGGATTTTCTCAGAAACAAAATGTTGATTATGTTGATACATTTGTACCAGTAGCTAGAATTTCTTCTATTCGAGTTTTAATTGCCTTAGCATCAATTCATAAGCTTTTTATCCATTAAATGGATGTAAAAACAGCCTTTTTAAACGGTGATTTAGAAGAAGAGATTTATATGGTTCAACCTGAGGGATGTGAAGTTTCCGGACAAGAAAATAAAGTTTGTAAATTAATGAAATTACTTTATAGCTTTAAGCAAGCTCCTAAACAGTGGTACAATAAATTTGATCAAGTCTCATTCAGAGACGGTTTTTCTTCTGTTAAAGTGATAAATGTGTTTATACTAAAGTGGTCGAAAAAGATTATGTGATAATATGCTTATATGTTGATGACATGCTCATATTTGGTACAAATTTAAATATTGTAGAAAGTATCAAATTATTTTTGTCTACTAATTTTGATATGAAAGATCTGAGTGAAGTAAATATGATATTGGGAGTTAAAGTTGTAAGGAGTGATGATAATATATTGCTGTCACAAGAACATTATGTGGAGAGACTTCTTAAGAAGTTTGATTATTTTGAGGTGACACCTGTAGCTACTCCTTATGATGCTAACTCTCAATTGAAAAAGAATAACGGTGACCCAGTTGCTCAGATTATTGGGAGTCTGATTCATTTAATGAATTTTACAAAGGCTGATATAGCCTATGCTGTGTGTAGACCAAGTAAATATACTTATAATCCTAATCATGAGCATTGGTCTGCATTAATTAGACTGATGAAATAGTTGAGAGGAACCATGAATTATGATATCCTGTATAGTGAATTTCCTTCTACTTTAGAAAGGTATTGTGATGCATCCTGAATCTCTGATTCAGATGAGACAAAATCCACTAGTGGTTATGTGTTCACTTTTGATTTTTTTTTTGGGGGGGGGGGGGGGGGGGGGGGGTTGCAATATTGTGAAAATCAGCTCAGCAGACGATCATTGCTAGATCGATTATGGAGTCAGAGTTTGTAGCTATGGAGTTAGCTGGTTCTGAGGCTGAATGGCTAAGAAATTTCTTAGTGAATATCCCTTCAACGAAGGATGAGTTGCCTCATGTGTTTATGCATTATGATTGTCAAACGACAATACTATTGCAAAGAATAAATCTTATAATTGTAAGAGCAGACACATGAAATTGAGACATGATGCCGTTAAGCAGTTGCTGAGATATGGAATAATTTCCATTGATTATGTGAAGTCAGAAATGAATTTGGCCGATTCACTGCTAAACCTGTGGGAAGAAAATTAATTCTTCAAACCTCAAGAGAGATGGGGTTAAGGCCATATGATTGTCAATAGAGATGGTAATCTAGCCTATGTGATTGGAGATCCCATGAAGTAGGTTCATATGGGTAATAACAAGTCGATATGGGCTCTGCACACTTAAAGAGAGTGCTTAAACTGCTATTAATTGTGAGGATCAGTTATTAACTCTTAATGAATTCATAGTCCTTATGGATGGTGTATTTAAAGCATTGTACACTTGATAAATTCACCTATATGAAAGTGGAGTGGGGCCGCTCCTATGAGATGTTGGCCTAGTCTCTAGAGCTCTCATGAAAAACCAGGCACGCACATGGCCTAGGGTGCAAAACCGCTTTGAGCAGCAAAATTACGGAGTCGAAATGTGATTAATAAAGTCTCTGGCTTACAATAAGAATTATTGGTTCATAGAAATTTTATATTTCACCAGTAATTCTGTAAGTTAAATTTTATCGGTCTAAGTTTGATTCATAGCCCAAAAGACACCAAACCTACTGCATTTTAGACATGAAAATCCAGCAAGTTATACATTTTTTTCTTACAAATCTTTAAAATAGTGGGGGAATTGTTGTGATATTTTAAAGATTTGGCCTCATAGACAACAAGTGTCATGTCAATAATTTTGACACATAGACAACAAGTGTCATGCCAATAATGTATGGTGGCATTTCCATTGACGAGTGTCAAAGACACTAGTCATTTTCTCAACACTTGAAATTCACTATAAATAGCCCCTCCAATAGCTTCAACCGTATACACCCCAGCATTTTCTCTTCAAGTATTTGTAACCAATATTAATCTACTTTCTCATATTTCTTTGTTCAAATTTTTTAAGAAATATTTTTCTCTGTTGTCTAACTTGTTGGTATTTATTTATTTTTGCTGATTCATATATCTTTTAATAAAATTAGAGAAGGACTTGTTTATTTTTGGAGAAGTATTTCACATTGTTGAAATAATTTTTTAGGGCAGTGTCTAGCACGATTCAAGTCATATTTATTAAATATATTATCGTAGTACTATTTATTTTCAAGTGTTGTTATTTTACTTTGCTACAATAATACTATTTATTAATATTATACTGATTTTATTTTGTGATTTTCCCACCAAAACCAACTTGATCAGCTTTGCCAGGTGAGGTCTACCTTTTGTTATGTATGGTAGGAGGGATAGAATGAGATGGGATTATTAGTTTCATCGATAGAAATTATCCCATGTTTAATTAGTGAGATAACTCTTTTGGTGTCTCATCCAATATCGTTTATGGGGATAAAAGGCGGGATAAGTTATCCCATACGAAGGGTGTGATAAGTTATCCCCCAATTCCATTTATGTGGAATAATTTATCCCGCTTACTCAGGAGTGGATCTAGAGCTCGATGAGGGCGTTCAACGCCCTCGATAAAAAATTATACTATATGTATAATGTATTTTTGTGTTTTTTTATGTATATATATAAATTTTGAATATTCTAAACAAGAGTAAAGGTTGATTTATTGATTCAGAGGGTTCAAAATTTATCTTAACGTTTCAAGTTCAAATCTCAGACATTCGGATCCCTCAGTGAAAATTCTATATTCGTCATTGAATGTGTAGCCATTCCATCAACCTCAACCAAATCGTCCAGTGTGCGTACACTCTGCAAATAAATGATCTCTGGCACTCTGTTTATAGATAGCTTATTTCAATAATTAAGTCGACCTTAATTTATCCATACAACACTAGGTATCGTTCATCATCTTTTATTTCCAATTTTAGCGAAACCGCTATTTTTCAGCTTATAATCAATTAACAAAGGATGTAAATATTAATACTTGCGCTACTGTACACCATAGAAAACTCATAATTTTTGTGAGTTTTTAAAAAGACAAATTGTATAATTATTTTACTCCATAAATAATCACTGTACAGCGGAAGCGAGTAAGAACCTGTTTGGATGGGATTAAAAAAAGCAGCTCATAAGCTGAAAACAGATTATACATAAAAAATAAAAAAATTGGTGTAGTTCAATTTTTTTTTTTTTTGGCTTATAAGCTATTTTCAGCTTATAAGCTGCTTTAGATAAGTTAAGCCAAACAAACCTAATTAATTTTTTGAGCTTATTTTAAGCACAAAATGACTTTAAGCTGATCAACCAAACACTCAAAAAAACTGAAAACAGCTTATAGGCAACTTATAAGCCAATCCAAACGGGCACTAAGATTTAAAACAATAGTTTTCATTTGAAAAGTGTACTCCCCTTTCCACCAAACACATGTCGTTCCACCAAACACTAAAGGTAGCTTTTCTATTAGTATTGACTTTTATTTTTGAGTCGCTTTTACTAGCATTTAAGTTTCTTAGATTATGTGATCTAAATTCAAGGCGTGAAACGTACTGCGTACAGTAACTTCAACAGGAAAAAGAATTAAAGAAAGTGTTTTATTCACATGACAATTTTGGAAAAAGAATTATTCCGTAATAACCAATTACTAACACATCTTAGATTTTGATTCTTTCCCACCAAATCTTAAATCTCAAATCTCAAAAGCTTGCTTTCTTAGCTGTGAAAAATCTGTAATTTTATAGTTTATGATTTTAAATATCACTTCATACAAAAGTTGTTATTGTTATTACTTAACAAGTTCAAATAACTCTCACAAAAAAGACAATATATTGGTAAAGATATTACAATTTTAAAAGATGTTGTCTTTGGTTAGAAAAATATACCTCAGCGGTCAAGGCTATTTAGTTAAACTGCTAAATCATGTTATCCATTTAAAAAGAAATAAATATTTGAAATTATATCAAGCATTAAATTATGATTCTAATATAATGGTTTCATCTTTTATCTCAAGATTTAAGTAATACTTATATTGATAGCGTAATTCTTTTTATATTATCAATATAGTTTAATTTGCTATAATGACTTAGTTAATATTTATAACTTTATCGGTTAATTTATTATTAAAATTTACATATAATATTTCATAAATAATCTAATTATATAATATTGAACTTAAATTCTTTTAGTCAACGATGTCATCATTTTTACCCTTTATCAGCACCATCCCATCGCAAATGACGAAGTTACCCTTCATTTATCAGATCCCACCAACCAGTCCGTACTTAAAACATCGTCCCCTTTAGCCCTTTGCAAAATAGGTGAAAATCATTTCCAACCCTTAAACTTTACTTTAAAAATCAAACTTTCCTTTAACTATAAATAATAAAGATTCTTCTCCTCTTTATTATATGTAATGTCTATTTTACCCTTGACATTTTTAATCCCCCATCTATATAATATCTTTTTATATTATATAAAATTTATTTTCTTAAACTAGATATTTATAGATTTTTATTAAATTCATATTATAAGTAGAATATTTTATGAATTTATCACAAAATCTAAATGTTACTTTTTATTAGAATCTTCTAAATTTCATTATAATCTTGCATATTCTTCATGATTTATCTTTATGGGTTTTATTAACTTTATTCCTCTATTTCCCATTACTTCTACTACATCATCTACGTTTATTTTGAATTTAGTATTACTATCATTTGCCATATATATATATATATATATATATATATATATATATATATATATATAAAAGTTTCACTTCTCTCTTATTCTCTATTGTCAATATATAAAAGAGTTTTGGAAGTCATTAATGGAATATTTTAAAATTCATATATAATATAAATAGATAATCTTTTAGGATAATTTTATAGAATATACCTCTATTTTTATTAATTATTTTGTATTACCTACATTAAAATATATTTATAAAGTTATTATCACCTGTTATATTTACGTATATAAATAAATATTAGAGTTTTGATTATTATTAATAATAAAAATTATTCTTCTCATATATGTCATTATAGATCAGTATTAAGTTATATACTCAACTAGCATTTCTCACTTTTCTTTGTCCGTCTCGAAAATGATATTATTTTTTATAGAAATTTTGTTACAAGGATTAAAGAGATAAAGAATCACCATTTTAAAGAAGTAAAAGAAAAAAAGACAAATTGATAATGTAAGGGTATAATAGGAATCTAAAAAAAAAGTCAATTAAGATAGGGGCGGGAGGGCGGGGGAGGGATGATTAGTGTTCAAAGTTGAGAAGGAGTTTGATTTTTAAAGTAAGTTGGGATTTTCACCTTTGTAAAACCCTACATACTATGGAGTCACTGACCCAAAACATTGCTCTCAAATTCACCAGGGCCAATTTTGTCACAGAAAAAATCACAAACGGATATTATCAGAATTTGTATAAGTTATTTGATTATATAGATAAGTTTATACTTTTATAAGTATGTATTTAATTTACACTCTTTTAGCCAACGATGTCATCATTTCCCCCTTTTATGTGCACCACTTGTGAGGATAAGGGAAACATTAGTAATTGCCCCCAAAATACAAAATATTTATCCGTTCATGTTTCCTCTCAAACTATTTTCGTTTCTACCATCACCAGCTGAAAGTATTTGTTCGGCATACCCCTCGGCCAAATCTCTTTCTCTTCGTGATAATATCACAGTATATTTAGATATCGCAATGGTATTATGGAGGACTAAAAGGAGGACTGAAACAGTCATCCATGATACCATTTCATTATATTTATATACCACGATGGTATCATGATCCTGAGGAGCATCTCATTGAAGGACTGAAGCAGTCCTTCATGATATCATCACAATTTATGTATATAAGACGATGGTATCATAGAGGAGTGTTTCATTGAAGGACTGAAGCAGTTCTTCATGATAATATCGTCTCAGTATTTATGTACCATGATGGTATCATAGAGGACTAAGAGAAGAACTGAAGCATCTTTTATGATACTATCTCAGTATATTTATATACCATTTTAATATCATAACTGGGCGTAAATGTTTTTAATTTTTTCTTGGGGGAAAAAAATAATGGGGCTATCAGCGGGTAATTATTTTGTTTGAGAGGCATCCGTGATCCCCCAGATAACCCGTGCTGCGCACGAGCCCAATAATACTATGCTAATTGATAAGTATTGATTATAGAATGGCTTTGAACTCTTGTTTTATATATTGAAATTTATCGGTCAGCTACAGTAAGATTCCATTTAGCCCAATCACATTACTCCGTTTTAGTCAAATTTACCAAAATAGCCTCGAAAATAACAGGCACCCATGTTGACCTGCTGGCTGCTTATCCCCATTTATTAGATAGTAGAATTCCATCACAAAATGATGAAATTACCCAGTACTTTAAATATACCATGAGGGTATCATGGAGGATTAAGAGCAGGATTAAAGCATCTTTCATGATACCATCTCAATATATTTATATATTATTTTGGTATCATAATTGGGGGTAAATGTTTTTAATTTTTTCTTGGGATACAAAAATAATGAGAGTATGAACGGGTAATTTTTTTTATTTGAGAGGGCATCCATGACCTTTTCCTGAGGATAATCCGTGCTGCGCAGGGGCCCAATAATACTATACTAATTGCTAAGTATTGATTACAGTAAAACTTTGAACTATTATTTTATATATTGGTAATCTACAGTAAGATTCCATGTTAGCCCAATCACATTACTTCATTTTAGTCAAATTTACCAAAATAGCCTCGGAAATAACAGGCAGCCATGTTGACCTGGTGGCTCACAAAATGACGAAATTGCCGTTTACTTATCACTTCCCACCAACCATGTGATACGTTAATTTAAACATTCCTGTCCCCTTTGCAAAACCCTACACACTATGGAGTCACTAACTCAAAACGTTGCTCTCAAATTACCCAGGGCCAATTTTGTCCCAGAAAAATTTACAAACAGATATTATTATCATAGGGACAATTTAGTCCAAATAAAATCACCTACCACCACCACTATGACCACCCTAACCACTAGAAATACTCGTGTTTTTTTACCTATCTCTGTATCAAATAGAGTTGACGCAACCGGACCCGGTAAAGAACCCGATTCGAAAACGACCCGGATCCGAGATCCAGTTAGCAAAACAGATATGGCGTCTCATGATGATGAACGTATTGCTCGGATTTCTTCTGCAATTCGGGTCATACCCGATTTTCCTAAACCCGGTACCCATTTATTCTTTCAATGTTTTTTAGTTGTAAAAAATGTTTTTGTTAAAGAAGTGGTGATTTTTGTTTGCAGGAATTATGTTTCAGGATATAACAACTTTGCTACTTGATACTAAGGCGTTTAAGGATACTATTGATTTGTTTGTTGAGAGATACAAGGACAAAAACATCAGTGTCGTTGCAGGTTATTTCTTGTTTTTTTTTTTTTGCCCTTTAATGTTTTGTGCTTTTATTTAAGAAATGAAGTATATCTGTTAAGAATTTAAAATATGGGTTTGAAGTTTGTAGGATAAAAGATTTCAAGATTTAGAAGCTGAGACCTGCTGAGATTTTAGGTTGCCAGGTTCTCTATTATCAGCTTTTTTGTAGCTAATAAAAAAAAAAAAAAAGGTTCAAACTTTGTTTTAAAATTTAGGCTAGCTTTTTTATAAAAGGAAAATGTTGCTTTCTATAGTTAGATTTATGATAAGTGGAGCATCTAACCCAACTAAACTATAAGCCCTTTTGGAAGCACTTAACACAATGTAGGTCAATATACTGCAAGCTTTAGATCTGTAATTTTTTTTCTTTTTAAAAAAGAGCTTCAGTTGTGACCGATACTTTGTCCTTTTTGTTCTTTATCAAACTATCATACCTAGTTTTGCGAGTTATAGTAGCACGAAGGTTTTGTTTGCTTATAATATTTTGGGGTTTGGGAGCACTATCTCTGCAAGACGCAAGTAACACTGACCAAGAGTAACCAACCTTTTCAACTCTCCAATATTTTCATGTGCAATTATTAAATGAAAAATGCAAATGTAATATGATGGATATGGGATGAACCTTAACCGTTGTTATGTGGTCAAGTGTGGATGCTCAAGAACTTGTTCTCCAATGTTATAGATGAACATGTTAATATGTTTTAAGTATCTTCATGAAACAACATGCACTAAAGAATGGTAGCCTTTAATGGAATAGGGATTATGATACATAGTAAATCTAAAATGTGCATAGATGTGTGGAAATGTCATTTCTATCTGCCAAAAAGGATCAAGGTAGACCATGTTGGCAAATATAGATGAGTTGATTTTTACTAGAAATTCTCACATTCCTCCTATAGAGAATACTCTTTTACTTCACATGCCTAGAAGAAGTTAAAATAAAATATCTTCCATTACAAATTTGGGTAAAAAATACCCCTCCTGTCATTAAAGTTTTCAAATATACCCCTATCTTAATTGAAATCTCCAACATAACCCGATTTTATTTCATTTTTAAACCCGCTCCATTTAAACCCGACCCAACTAAATAAAAAACGCATATGGGTTACCCGCTCCTGTGCCTAGTGGTTCCAGATGTAGGACTTGGAACAAGTTGGTCGCATATGGGTTTTCTATATAGTTGGGTAGGGATTAAATGAGCGGGTTTAAAAATTAAATCGGATTATTTTGGGGGATTTGGAGATTTCTGTTAAGACAAGGGTATATTTGGAAACTTTAATGATGGGAGGGGTATTTTTGACCAAAATTTGTAATGGAGGATATTTTTAGCTCTTTTCCTAAAGTAGAGGGGCATTTTTGACCCTTTTCCCTAAAATATAATAACATGTGCTTCCAACTGTGGGTCCATGCTTCATCAATGTAGAATTTTTGAGTTCATATGTATCTATCAGTGAAGAAATTATACTCCCTCTGTCCCAAAATAAGGGTCACCTTAGGAATTTAAGACAAAAATTGGCAAGTCTTTCCAACTATGCCCTTAGTACTAAAGAAGTACTCCTCTTTAATATTGCCCAACTCTAAAAAGATATCTAATAAAAAGGGGTAGTTTAGTAAACTCCACATTGTATTTATTGATTTCTTAATGGGCATGTGTTTTGCTAAGGTGACACTTATTTTGGGATGGGGGGAGTAGAATTTTTGAGTTCAGATATATTCATCGGTGAAGAGATTACAGAAGTTTTTGAGTTCATACATATAGATGTAAAAAGTACGAGAGAAGGAAATATAGAGCTCAAATTTTCATTATAGTTAGGTTCAAGAAAATATAACAGAAAACGAACTCATCTTCCCTCTTAGTTGTTGCTTTCTTGTTGTGAAGGAGATACACTTCTAAGTTCTAGACCCCAAATTCATTGGAAGTCCAGAGAGTTTATATTGTGCATCAATGTCGTACACACCCAGCAGAATGTTAGTGCTTATTTATTTATTTGTTTAAAAATTGTGCCATTTCTTGTTCTGATGCTCCTTTTTAGCCTGTTTGACTCTAAATATTGGTCTCATAGATGTAATCATGACATTTGTTCTGGAGATATTAACTTTGAGCATATGGCAATGGTTTACTTCAGGTATTGAAGCAAGAGGTTTTATCTTTGGTCCTCCTATTGCATTGGCTATTGGAGCAAAATTTGTCCCAATGAGGAAACCCAAGAAGTTGCCTGGTAAGCTTTATCGCTATTTTTCTGCCTTTCCATCTCATTGGAAAGTTGTATTTTTCTCAGAAATGAATTAGAATCTGACAGGTCAATAGGAAGACAACCTTGCTAGCACAACTATTTTTCTTGCATGTGCTGGCAAGTGGGAGCGGGGAAGGAAGAGAATGTAATCACAGGGAGAAACATTGATACAAGCTTATCTGGTATCAAAAGAAAAAGAAGCGAGGGACATTTCGAGCAAAACTTGAAACAGGGTCTAATGCAATGTAGCTGAGTTCCATGGGAAATTCAAAAATATTAAAGCCTAAGATAAATATAAAAGGAACAAGTATGTCCAGTATCCCTTTCAAAGTAAATCATTGTGTGCTAGGTGCATTTGTTGCATGTTTAAAGCGTATATACTCATTGTCAGTTTCCAACCTGGGAAATTCTTAGTTTACATCTTTCTTTTCCTGTCAAGCGTTCAGTTTCTTTAGGAAGTTATATTATCATGTGTTAATTTAGTAATGTAAGTTTTCTTTTGTTGTATACAGAAAACTCCTTATTATATAGATGATTAGGTGGAGTTTGTAGAGAATCATATTGTGTAGATTCTTTACTTTTTGGTATGCACCTTCCATACCGCCAGTTTGGCCATGTTTATGAATGAAAGTACATTTATTTGATCCAAAAAACTTAGTAATGTTAGTGGTACTGGTGACTAGTGACGAACCCAAAAATCACAAGATAAGCTTTGAACTGGCAATGTGGGATGCAACTTAATAATGGTGAATGCGCTGTCAATTTCAAACTTTCAAGAATCAGGTCGGGACTCTTGATTAGATAAATTGATTAGAACCATTTCCTAAACAATTGGGCCTTATATGCCCATGTGCTGGTATGATGGTCAAAACCGAAAACTGATAAGTCCCATTGTTTATTGCCTCACCTCCATGATTCATGAGGAAACTTGATGATAATTTATGAATGTTAGTAGTTCTTTTGGCATTCACCATCACAAGCTTTTCATTCTGCTGCTTTTCCCATTTTATCAGGGGAGGTTATCTCCGAAGAGTACTCCTTGGAGTATGGAACAGACAAGATGGAGATGCATGTTGGTGCCGTGCAAGCCGGTGAACGTGCACTTGTGGTAGATGATCTTATTGCTACTGGAGGCACCCTAAGTGCTGCGATTAGGCTTCTAGGTACTTTACCTATAGTCAGTTCTATTCTTCTGAAATAGAAATTACTAGTGGGTTGAAAAGACCATTCACTGTTATCCAGTTCTTTATATTCTCCTTAACTTGACTTTCCTGACATCAGACACACGGTGAGTAAGATCAGAAGCTAGTTACCGAGAGAGAGAGCAACCATTTCTTTATTTGAGATATTTGACCACGTCTTTCTCTTCGAGCTATTTGAAAAGACAACACAATCTTTTGGAACTTCCTGAACATTGTGTGAGTTGCGACATTGAAGTTTCAATTTTATTAAATTTGTTTATCTTGCTTTTTCTTCACAGAGCGTGTTGGAGTTGAGGTGTTCGAGTGTGCATGTCTTATTGAGTTGCCAGAATTGAAGGTATGCCAGCATTTCTATTGTTGATGATATAATCAGCTAATATTTCTTGAGTTTCACACCCCACTGCTGTGAGCACATATTGTAAACAGTCTGTTGGGCTTGTGAGTGTATATCTTCTATTTATCTTTGACTAAAGCTAAATCTTCTCTTTCAAATTATTTTCATTCCTGTTCATTATTTTAAAAAAAATAAAAAAATCCTGTAGCAAGATGACTGAGCTACTAGTGGTCGATATAATTTTCTGCCCCAACTTATGTTATTCCTGTTCCAATATGTTATGCTAGTGCCTTCTGCCCCACCCCACACTCATTAACACTTTTCTGTTTACATCTTTTCAAATTCAGGGCCGTGACCGTATAGGAGATAAGCCATTGTTTGTTCTTGTGAGCTCAGCCTGATCTTCAATTAGGAAAAGATCTGGACAGAGATCTTAATACCTTTCTCGGCCTTTTGGCTAAGATCAAGTGTGAGCTTCATTAAAGTGGAATTGTATCGGAGTGACGTTTTGAATTTGGAGAGAAATCTCATTTTTATGACAGCCATTGCCAATTCTGGCGTTAATGTGTGGATTGAAATAAGGCCCTTGTTAGGTACCTTGAATTAGCGATTCTAAGAGATTTGCTCTCGATGAATTAAAGTCCAATTTCTATTGTTATAATATTTGCTCCTCTTTTATTCTCTTTCTGCTACTTCTCTCTTTATCAAAACCAAACACAGTATTGTTGTGCCCGCCATCCATTTGCCATGGTCCGTGTTGTGATTAACACGTGATCTTCAGCATTTGGGAGCTGATTTTTTTTTTTGTTTGTTTGTTTGTTTTTTTTTTTTTTTTTTTTTTTAATGTGTTCTGTTCTACTGAATGCTATTCGACCAAAGGCTCTTTAGCAAGGTTGGTGTATCCTGGCTTTAATATTCTATCCGTACTTATTTCTTTAGTTGGTTTCATATGTACCCTTCTTCGGAAGCTTGTCGGTTTAGAAGCTTGATAATCCTACCCTTTGCCCCACTTTCATAAGCCCGCCTTCTGTCAAGAGCATCACATAATGACTGCTTTGGTAGTAATGGCAACTCAACTTGCATTGCCTAGATTGGCATGAAAGAGAGTGCGCTCAATATGGACGTGAGAGGTCTAACACCAGATGAATGCACGTTCATTCAATTCTTGAAGATTTCAGTTGCCATCTGAAATGGTAGTCCACTGCCAATATACTATCCGGAAACCAAATCCAAACTCGACTACGACAAAGGTAACTAGATACAGCTGTAATAATGCAACTTACAGCAGATTTGTATCCTATTTTTTTCTGTTATTCTGTTCCAGAGAAAAATGCAACATGCATCCAGGTTGGTGTATACCTGTTGGAATCTTTTAATGGTTGAATATCCGATTTTGGGATCACTATTAAAGCCATACCGGCATTGTGAAATAAATTGGAAATCTATTCACTTTGGAACAACTTCAGACATGCGATGGCTGAAGTTTAAGCACATATGTTTGAATTCGGCTACCTTTTACTGAACTTCAGTCTCATGTAAGTTTAGACCCTGCTTGTTTAAAATTGTTCCGAGGTAGGTAGACGTGCAAAATTTTAAAAAGTGGTAACAGGTTAAATATGAGTGTCCAAATAGGATACCTCGTGAAGTTTTTACTCTTTTAATTCTACATGGGCCGTGATCTTTTAATGACATAAGCCCAGAGAAAATAAGATGGACTGAGAAGCTGAGTCCAGACACGTTTCCATTTGGACATAAGCCCAGAAAAAATTCCGTTACTTCGTCGATCTTCAAGGCAAAACATTATAGACTAGTTCAATCAAAAACCTCCGTAGTAGGGGTATTCATGGATCGGATTGGTTCGGATTTTTTAAATATCAAATCAAATTAATTGCATCGAGTTCTTAAAGGGTCATTCGCACAAATGGCCTTATTTGGGGGTGGTCTTTAATTTTCTCCCCTCAAATTGTTGGTCTTTAATTTTTGAACTTCGACATTTTAAGTGGTCGAAAATACCCCTGAGATTCTGGGTACGAACTCCAGCAGAGTATAACGCAAGGCAGAATTTAGTAGTAAATTAGGCCTATTGGGACAAAAGTTAGGCTTTAAGGCCTAATTTCTATAGAATTCTAGTAGAGTGAAAAAAAATAAAATCGTAAGGCAAGTTATGTCTTAAGGTGTAGTTTCTATGAGACATAACTTTACCCCTTGTCCGGCATAACTTTTGCCTTAGGCATAATTTAGAACTATAGAAGTTAGGCCTTAGGCCTAACTTTCGGGAAACCTTGCCTTGCGATTTTTTTTTTTTTAATTGAATCGAGTTCGAATCCAGAACCTCGGGGTATTTTCGGTCACTTTTTAGGTGAAGAGAAAAAATTAAAGATCAGCAATTTGAGGGGAAAAAGTTAAAGACCAGCGCGCTTGAAGGGCAATATACGCAAAAAATGGTTTTTGAATCTATAAGCCAAACCCAACCAATAAAAGTCGGGTTTTCTCGAAAAAGTCTTCACACAAAACATATAACTTTTACTTCAAATATTTCTTTACTCCTGGTAAGATACAGCTATATAATTAAGGTGTTTTTTAAGAAAATAACACAAAATATGAAATGAGTGATGACATTGTATTAAAATATTCAACAAGAAAAATAATAAAAGTCGGTGACAATAAATATTGCTAATTAATAAGCCATAAAGACCATAATATGACAATACTGAGTCATGCTAAAATAAATGCGGCTAATAAGTATTAATTATATGACAAAAAAAAATAGTTAAGTAGTTTCACTTTCTAAGCCAATTATGCAAAATTAAAGACTAGATATCCGACATTATTGTCATTCCTAGTGTTAGAATTAATAGATAACAGGCATATATGTGCGGCGGAAGCAAACAACCAAGATCAAATTCTTGCATATAAACTACACAAACATAATCAAACATGATATTGGAATACTAACCTTTTGAAGCTATTACACAAATTCAACTGCAGCAGCGCTCTTCAGGTCTGCGATCTTTTGCTGTGTATCCTGAATTTCTATGATTGAAATACTTGAGTGGCAAGTATTGCGGCTGGAATAATGAATAACCTTTAGGGTTGAACGACCTTGTTTATATACATACATTTTTAGGGTAAAACCCTGGCAAAAAACGTGTGACCCTTTCTTAATCCACCAAGAATTTTTTCCCCTTGGTCTAGAATATTCAGACAGAGCAGGGACCACAGATTTAATAACGAGACTTCCTATTGCGGTATTAATTCAGAATATGAGTGAATTAATCCTACCACAATAAATTACAATTTATTCCACTAAAAACTGTAATTGCACTCCTCAGTTTAATTTTGAAATCTTTCATTAAAACTTATTTAATTCCCCATGTTAAGATTACAGATACCAATCAAATAACTTAAATTACTGACAATTTAATTCATCGACTAATTTAATCCTTTATACTTCCGCTTAACTTATTTCATGTGACGGATACAAAATCCATCTGCAGGGTTTTCACATGAAAATTTATAAGCATTTATAAAGGGGTATCATTAATCTCAAGGTCAAGACATGAATTCTATCAACTAATTGTTATTTCACAAATGCACTTTGCTATTCTCCAATTTACCAGGAATACATTGACTCGCAATTGAGTCGTACTTTTTAATAAATCAAAATAATGAACAAAGCACATTGATCATAACAATCATATTAAGATTAAGAGTATAAGTACATTTAATGAGTTAGAGAAGTTGTTTTATATATTCAGTACAAAAACACTTATCTCTACTTGGTCCATTCAATACATACAAAATGTACTAGCATAAAAAGTTGGAATAGAACCATTCCCATAGTCAAGATAGATTATATTTTAATCTTATGCTACAATCATCAAGATACTTTGTCCAGTTTCATCTTTGATTGTGAACATTAACTTTATAACTTATAAGAACCGACAATTTAATCTTCTGTGCATGAGCTGAAACTCCATACACCCAATCGTTTACTATATAAGTAAAGGGCACACATATGAACAAATGATCTATTTAAAATAAAATTTTATTGAATTGAATTGAATAAATAAACAATGGTTCCATAAAGAATAAAACATAATACCATAATCAAACCGCATGGTTAATAGTATATCCTAACAAGAATTTGTTAGCATTAGTGGTGAGTTGGTTTTGATTTAGACTTTATTTGAGTTACTAACATATATGGGTTATAAAACTTATTGACATTCAAAATTTTAAGTCCAAACTTGAAATTATATGTTAAATGACAAAAACTATGAAAAATGTAAGAAATATTTATAAATTACATTACAAATAAATATTTTTATATAACAAATATTCTGAAAATTTGAATACATGTAATATCGGGTTGGTTCGGTTTGATTTGATTTGATTTTTTTAAGCTAAAACTAAATCAAACCAAACCAATTATGGTCGGTTTTTTTCAATACCAAACCAAATCACTAGTTGGATTCTTTTCTCGATTTGACTCAGATTATCGATTTGGTGCGGTTTATCGGTTTTCCTTGTACACTCCTTCTCAGTAGTATAATATGTGAAGTAGCTGCTTGATCTTCATAGCAAAACCTTTAACCGGTTATTTGGTTTATTGTGGACGCTTCTCTTTAATTTTATCACAAATGGTGTTATGTTTCTAAAATAGATAATTTCCCTATTTATCATGCTGCTAGTGGTTTCAAATATCGATGACTCTGCTTTGCTGTGCGCTCACTATTCAAACATGTTTTGGCCGCAGTGAGTGGAGATTTCCCTGCAGAGAGCCGGATGAGGGCAGACCCTCACGTCCGGTTCGGAGTGATCTCTATGATGGCATTGTTAGTCCTCCCTAATTTAATTGAGGATATCATTCTAGCAATAAAGCAAGTGATTAGCTGGGTTTATCAGTGCGCACCCAAAGAATTACGGATTTTCATGTCATAAAAAAAAAAAAAAAAAAAAAAACCAAGTGACTAGCTGATAACATCTACCTTGACTAAGGGCTGATTCCACTGCTTAAAATTATCGGACCTAATCTACCTTTTATGATCTAACATTTGGTATTTAAACGATTTACCTCAATTAGAGGAAAAAATCCAATTACGTCGATTGTTGAACTTGATTTCAACTAAGTATGTTTATATTTCATATGCTTATGTAGGGGTAACTTAAACCGCGTCTTCAGCTTTCCTTCTGACCTACAAGGAAAATAAAACCGTAACTATAGTGACAACCCCTTTGACTAGCTAACTTTTTTAAAAAAGTAAACGTTGACAAAGAAAAAGTAAACCACAATAATTTTAAAATAAACTAATTGCCGACATAGCTAGTCCAGTTATTTAGTTTAATTTACTGAATAAGAATCTGCACTGTGCGTCTGTGCCCTAATTAAAACAGCCTTTCATTGTCAAAATATGCATAGCTAGCCAAAGCATTGGACCAACTCATATTTAATTAAAGATGATACACAGTAGTCAACTTAAAGACTTCTCCCTCAAGACAAGATTAATGGGTCTGACTGATATTGTATATGTGGGTTTAATTAAAAGAGTTCGGAGCCAAAATGACTTATTTTTGCAGCCATTAGACCAAAATAGGGTGTCTTTTTTTTTTTTTATACCATAATGGGCATTTCGTTGATTATTCAACGAAATGCCCAGCATTTACTGTTCATAGCCGCAACAATTTTTTTTTTTGTTTGCAGTTCGTGAACTGCTTAACGAAATAGCAGTTTTTTTTTTTTTTTTTTTTTTTTTTTTTTTTTGCATTTCGTGACACAATCAACGAAATAGATGTTTTTTTTTTTTTAATTTCGTGAATAAAAACGAAAACTGATTTGTTTTGTTTTGTTTTTTTTTCGCATTTCGTGACACAATCAACGAAATAGGTGTTTTTTTTTTTTTTTTTGTATTTCGTGAATAAAAAAAGAAATAGGAAATTATAATTTTTTTTTGGGTGGTGAAGTTATATATATATATGAATGAAATAAAAAATATATATATAATTTCCTATTTATATATAAATATATATATATATATATATATATATATATATATATATATATATATATATATATAGATATATATAATTTCCTATTTATATATAGATATATATAATTTCCTATTTATATATATATATATATATATATATATATATATATATATATATATATATATATATGAATGAAATATATATATATATATGAATGAAATATATATGTATGAAATATTTTCCTATTTCGTTGGTATATAAACGAAAAAAAAACATATATATATTCATCTTATTTCATTGGCATATGAACGAAATAATAAATATATATATGAATGAAATAAATAATAATAATAATAAAAAAAAAAAATATATATATATATATTCATCTTATTTCATTGGTATATGAATGAAATAAAATATATATATATATATATATATATATATATATATATATATGAATGAAATAAAAATATATATTTTTATTAATTCATATATATATATTTTTATTTCATTCATATATATATATATATATATATATATATGAATGAAATATTTTCCTATTTCATTGGTATATGAATGAAATTAAAAAAAAAAAAAAATATATATATATATATATATATATATATATATATTTTCGTTTATATACCAACGAAATAGGAAAATATTTCATACATATATATTTCATTCATATATATATATACTAGTTATGTGAGGCCTGTGCTAAGCCCGGGCCCAAACTCAAGATATAAAAGTAGATATTTTAACTAAAAAAATATAATTTGTGTTAGTACAAGTGTACAACAACAACAACCATATACCCATTGTAGTCCCACAAGTGGGTAATTATATAAAAGCAAAATTTTCATTCCACTGCTTTAATATTTTAACTTCCATTTTGATAAAATTATTTACTTCAAATCAAATGCGGAGCCAGAATTTGACATTTATAACTTATGGATCCTAATTTTCTGAAGTTATTTAGTTCTAAATAAATAATCTATACATAGTTAATGAACTTTTAAGACAAATACATAATTTAACTTGTGCAGCGGATGGAGCTGCTCCTCTCTTAATTAGGGATTAGGGGTTCGAACATGGATATGGAAAAAATCTTTGGAGGAAGCGTTCCCTCCGAATAGGCACGATACAGTGCTAATTATCTAGATTAATTGGGCTTAAATGCGGATATCGAGCACGAACCAGAAAATCAAAGAACATGAAAAATGAGGTAGAAGGTTCGATAGCTTTTGAAAAGTAGACCTTAAAAATAAAAAATAAAAAAATTGACTTAAATAAATAAGATTAGGACCTAAAAGTAATTAATTAATTTTTTTTAAAAGAATTAGAAATTATTGTGAGGACTACAAAAGTCCCCAGGTTCGATAGCTTTTGAAAAGTAGACCTTAAAAATAAAAAATAAAAAAAAATTACTTAAATAAATAAAATTAGGACATAAAAGTAATTAATTAAAAAGTTTTTAAAATTTTGGGAAACTCTTGTGAGGACTACAAAAGTCCTCACATTCCCTCTTATATTATATAGTAATATTTCATTCATATATATATATATATATATATATATATATATATATATATATATATATATATATATATATATATTTTATATATAAATAGGAAATTATATATTTTTTTTATATATAAATAGGAAATTATATATATATATTTTTTTATTTCATTCATATATATATATAACTTCACCACCCCAAAAAAAAATTATAATTTCCTATTTCTTTTTTTATTTACGAAATACAAAAAAAAAAAAAAAAAAAACACCTATTTCGTTGATTGTGTCACGAAATGCGAAAAAAACAAAACAAAACAAATCAGTTTTCGTTTTTATTCACGAAATTAAAAAAAAAAACATCTATTTCGTTGATTGTGTCATGAAATGCAAAAAAAAAAAAAAAAAAAAAAAACTGCTATTTCGTTAAGCAGTTCACGAACTGCAAACAAAAAAATAAAAAAATAAAAAATTGTTGCGGCTATGAACAGTAAATGCTGGGCATTTCGTTGAATAATCAACGAAATGTCCATTATGGTATAAAAAAAAAAAGACACCCTATTTTGGTCTAATGGCTACAAAAATAAGCCATTTTGGCTCCGGACTCTTAATTAAAATGTTTCTCCTAATGAAAATGTAATGGTATTTTCATAATTTGGTCAATAAGGTATTAAAATGCAAGTTTTAAATTTATCTCATACTCAAGTCTAACTTCGATCATCGTCTCCACAATATGCACGAGATGGATTTGACTTTAGTGATTAGACAACGTAAAACAATGTCAACACACACATAATACCTTAAAATTTCGTTGTGTTCCCAGCCAACAAAAAAAAAAAAAGTTGTTATATTGACTTAATCTTGTGCATTAAGAAAAGTATGAATGGGGATATCAATTAACAAATTATATTGTCGCAATTAGTTTGAAGTTTCGAAAGTCTCTTCAGTATCATCAGTTGCACCTCTTGTTTTATTTCAATTTCCATTTGAGTTTTTCCTAGAAGACACAAACTGGAGGACAACATTTTAATGTCTCATACAGACCATACCTATGTGCAATATATTGCTTTCCTGTTATGAAATAATACTATGAAGTAAATACACAGAAGAAATATGTAGAGAGAATATGTAGAGAGATATCAGATTATCTTACTTCTGCTCTTTCAACATTGCATCTGTGCATCCTATTTATAGGAGCAACATACAAAGGAGATATTTTGGGATATTTTGGGATATTTTGGGATATTTGGAATATTTCCAATTTAATGGATATCCACCAAGTTGGGATATTTACAACACTCCCCCTTAGATGTCCATTAATAGATGATGTACCTCGTTAAAACCTTATTAAAAAAAAAAAAACCCTGTGGGAAAAAGTCCTAATGAAGGAAAAAGAGTGTACATATCTAGAAATACGCTTTGAGAGCTGTCTCATTAAAAACCTTACCAAGAAAACCCAATGGGACAAAACTTGGTTAAGGAAAAAAGAGTACAACGCGTATTTCACTCCCCCTGACGAAGACCAAGATTCAGATGTCGGAGTCTTCGCATTCCAATCTTGAATATCATCTTCTCAAGAGTTGAAGTTGGCAAAGATTTAGTGAACAAATCTGCAGGATTGTCACTTGAACGGATTTGTTGCACATCAATATCACCATTCTTCTGGAGATCATGTGTGAAAAATAACTTTGGTGAAATGTGCTTTGTTCAATCTCCTTTTATGAAACCTCCTTTTAATTGAGCTATGCATGCATCATTATCTTCATATAATACTGTGGGTATTTTTGTATCACACTTCAAGCCACATCTTTCTCTGATGAAATGTATCACTGATCTCAACCACACACATTCTCTACTTGCTTCATGAATAGCGATTATCTCAGCATGATTTGAAGAAGTAGCAACAATGGACTGCTTGGTCGATCGCCATGATATAGCAGTACCTCCGCATGTAAATAGATAGCCCGTTTGAGATCGAGCTTTATGTGGATCAGATAAATAACCTGCATCTGCATAACCAACAAGATCTGTACTACCTTTGTTAGTATAAAACAGACCCATATCGCTAGTTCCCTTCAGATATCGCAATATATGCTTAATCCCGTTCCAATGCCTCCGTGTAGGAGAAGAGCTATATCTTGCTAGTAAATTAACAGAAAATGCTATGTCAAGTCTTGTAGCATTAGCAAGATACATAAGTGCACCTATTGCACTAAGATATGGTACTTCAGGACCAAGTAGCTCTTCGTTTTCTTCCTGAGGTCGGAACGGATCTTTGCTCACTTCAAGTGAGCGAACAACCATAGGAGTACTTAAAGGATGCGAATTGTCCATGTAAAACCGATTTAAAATTTTCTCAGTATAGGCAGATTGATGGATAAAGATCCCTTTTGCGAAATGTTCAATTTGCAGACCAAGACAGAGTTTTGTCTTTCCGAGATCTTTCATCTCAAATTCTTTCTTCAAATATTCAATCGCCTTTTGGAGCTCTTCTGGAGTTCCAATGAGGTTTATGTCATCAACATAAACAGCAAGTATTATGAACCCTGATTTTGTTTTCTTAATAAAAACACATGGACAAATGGCATCATTTATATATCCTTCATTTATCAAGTACTCACTTAGGCGATTATACCACATACGCCCTGATTGTTTTAAACCATATAATGATCTTTGTAATCTGATTGAATACATTTCCCGAGACTTTAAACCAAATGCTTCAGGCATTTTATATCCTTCAGGAATTTTCATATAAATTTCATTATCAAGTGAACCATAAAGATAAGCTGTAACCACATCCATAAGATGTATTTCAAGGGTTTCATAGACAGCTAAACCCATGAGGTATCGAAATGTTATAGCATCCATAACTGGTGAATATGTTTCTTCATAGTCGACGCCGGGTCTTTGAGAGAATCCTTGTGCAACAAGGCGTGCTTTGTATCGCACAATTTCATTTCTCTCGTTTCTTTTCCGTACAAAGACCCATTTGTGACCAACTGGTTTTACACCATTAGGCGTTTGGACTACAGGTCCAAAAACCTCACGTTTAGCAAGTGAATTCAATTCTGATTGAATTGCTTCTTGCCATTTTGGCCAATCATATCTTCGTCGACATTCTCCGACAGATTGAGGCTCCTGATCCTCACTGCCTTTTATAATATTTAGTGCAACATTATATGCAAAAACACTATTCACCACAATTTTCGAACGATCTAGTTCTTCACTCACTGAAGTCTCGGGTTTGCTGATTTCTTCAGGAATATCAGAATTAATCAGATCTTGAATCTCTTCATGAGATCCTTTCATAGTGTCATTCTGATCATTGTTTGTATTTCTTTTTCTTGGATTTTTATCCTTGGAGCCCAATGGCCTACCACGCTTCAGGCGTGGATGAGATTCAGAGGCTATGACACTAGTAGATTGTCCCTTTGGAACATCAATTCGAATAGGCACATTCTCTGCAGGGATATGCGACTTAGTTATTCTTTTCAAATCAGTAAATCCGTCTGGCATTTGATTTGCTATTTTCTGTAAGTGGATGATCTTCTGGATCTCCTGCTCACATATAGGGGTACGTGGATCAAAATGAGATAGTGATGGAACTCTCCACGCAATTTCTCTTTTGATTTCTTTTCTCTCTCCCCCTAATTGTGGAAAATTTGTTTCATCAAATCGACAATCTGCAAATCGGGCAGTGAATAAATCTCCCGTCAATGGCTCAAGATAGCGAATAATGGAGGGTGATTCAAACCCAATATATATTCCTAACCTTCTTTGGGGGCCCATCTTAGTGCGCTGTGGTGGTGCTACAGGCACATATACAGCACAGCCAAAGATTCGGAGATGAGCAATATTTGGTTCATGACCAAATATTAATTGTGACGGGGAGTATTTATTATAATGTGTCGGTCTAAGACGAACAAGAGATGCTGCATGTAAAATAGCATGACCCCAGACGGTTGTAGGCAACCGTGTTTTCATAAGTAATGGTCTTGCTATCAATTGCACACGCTTAATAAATGATTCAGCAAGACCATTTTGGGTATGAACACGTGCTACAGGATGTTCAACCTTTATCCCAACTGATAAACAATAATCATCAAAAGCTTGGGATGTAAATTCTCCAGCATTATCAAGACGTATAGCCTTTATAGGATAATCTGGGAAGTGTGCCCTTAAGCGTATTATTTGTGCCAATAATTTCGCAAACGCCAGGTTGCGAGACGATATGAGGCACACATGAGACCATCTCGAAGACGCATCTATTAGAACCATAAAATATCTAAATGACCCACAAGATGGGTGAATAGGTCCACATATATCCCCATGTATACGATCTAGAAAAGCAGGGGATTCAATGTCAACTTTCATTGGTGATGGCCTAGTTATCAATTTGCCCTGATGACAAGCGACACATGAAAATTCACTACTTTCAAGAATCTTCAGGTTCTTAAGTGGATGCCCTTTTGAATTTTCAATAATTCGTCTCATCATTATTGATCCAGGATGACCCATTCGGTCATGCCAAAGCACAAAAGTTCCTGAATCGTTAAACTTCTGGTTTACGATTGAGTGTGCTTCCATTGTACTAATTTCTGCATAGTACAGGCCAGAAGACAAAGTTGGTAATTTCTCCAAAACATATTTCTGGCCGGAGACATTCTTTGTAATGATAAGATATTCATCATTTGTTTCATTTAATGTCTCAACGTGATACCCATTACGGCGGATATCTTTGAAACTCAATAACTTTCTTGGGGATCTAGA
The DNA here is from genome assembly GCF_019175385.1 of Lycium barbarum. NCBI lineage: Eukaryota > Viridiplantae > Streptophyta > Magnoliopsida > Solanales > Solanaceae > Lycium > Lycium barbarum. The sequence continues at coordinate 144,099,956 of NC_083338.1, read as the reverse complement.
AGAGAATAGTGCATCTTCTATAACAAGTTTCGTCCCCTTAGGTAGAAATATAGTAGCTCTTCCGGAGCCTTCAATTAATTTCGAATTGCCAGAAATTGTATTAATATTTCCCCTTTTTCTACGCAAGTGAGAAAAGTATTTATCATCTTTGAATATAGCATGCGTTGTTCCACTATCAATCACACAAATATCTTCATGATTGGTCATTGATCCAAATAATATTTGAGGATTTTCCATATATTCTTCAAAACAAAAGAATAGGCAAAGTAAACATCGAAGTAGATATTTTGATTAGACAAAGTATTACACACACTTTATTACATATATATGGAAACATAACCACAATAGCTAATACAAACGACATATATGAAATATCTAAGTTAATACAGATCCATCACCGATTAGATGATCTATTTTTCCTTCAGGGAGTTCAAAGAAATCTGTCACATCTAGATGCATGGGCTCAACATTATCTTCACAAATAAAATTTGCTTTTCTGCCTTTTTGAGGGAGGCTTGATATAGCTCAACAAGGTGCTTTGGCGTACGACAGGTACGTGACCAGTGCCCTTTTCCTCCACATCGGAAGCAATTATTTTCTGAATTTTTCTTTTGCACAACTCCAGGTTTTTCATCCTTCCTTTTACACTGCTGGTGGTGAAGGGTATTATATGGTGCAAAACGAGAATCATGATTAAAATTCCTTCCTCGACCACGACCATGACCACGACTGGGGCCACGACCTCTTCCACGCCTAGAATGGCGAAAATTTGCCTCATTCACTTCAGGGAATGGGGCAGTACTAGTGGGTCGGCTTTCGTGATTTTTCATCAGTAATTCATTATGTTGTTCAGCCACTAGAAGATGTGAGATTAGATCAGAATATTTTTTGAACTTCATCTCTCGGTATTGCTGCTGCAGGAGCATACTCGAGGCAGGAAAAGTGGAGAATGTTTTCTCCAGCATATCAAGATCAGTAATATTTTCACCACATAATTTCAATTGAGAAATAATTTTAAACATAGTAGAATTGTATGCCTTAACAGATTTAAAATCCTGGAACCTTAAATGGAGCCAATCAAAACGTGCTTGTGGAAGTATGACCATCTTCAGGTGATCATATCTATCTTTCAGATCATTCCACAGTGTAAGAGGATCTTTAACCGTGAGATATTCCATTTTTAAATTCTCATCAAGATGATGGCGGAGGAATATCATTGCCTTAGCACGGTTTTGATTTGATGCCTCGTTTTTATCTTTGATGGTGTCTTCTAGACCCATCGCATTAAGGTGAATCTCGGCATCAAGAATCCAAGACATATAGCTATTGCCGGATATATCTAAGGCTACAAATTCACGTCTAGAAAGATTTGCCATTAGTAATGGAAAACAAAGAAATCAATACCTTCGAGGCTTGTAAAGTATTTGCTCGAGATGACAGAGTCTCGTGCTGATAACGTGTTATGAACAGCTTGTACATATTGTCCACTTTGGCGCACCTCACGGCTTTAAAACGCGTATACGAAGGAGGAGTGTTATAAACTGCTTGTACATATTGTCCGCTTTGGCGCACCTCACGCCTTTAAAACGCGTATACGAAGGGAGGAGGGCCACCAGGCACCATAGCTCTACTTGTATAAACTGTCCGCTTTGAAGACTTCAGGCTCCGCACGGTTTTCAAACGCGTATACGAAGGAGGAGGGCCACCAGGCACCATTAGCTCACTTGTATAAACTGTCCGCTTTGGGAACTTCTGGCCCCTCACGGTTTTCAAACGCGTATACGAAGGAGGAGGGCCACCAGGCACCATAGCTCACTTGTATAAACTGTCCGCTTTGGGAACTTCTGGCCCCTCACGGTTTTCAAACGCGTATACAAGTAAAGGCTTCAGGCCCATGCTTATAAGCACGCACACAATCCCGTGTGCGAGCGATGTGGGAACTTCAAGTTCACAACACACCCCCTCACCGCGAGCATCGTGCTGATAACGTGTTATGAAATAAAACTATGAAGTAAATACACAGAAGAAATATGTAGAGAGAATATGTAGAGAGATATCAGATTATCTTACTTCTGCTCTTTCAACATTGCATCTGTGCATCCTATTTATAGGAGCAACATACAAAGGAGATATTTTGAGATATTTTGGGATATTTTGGGATATTTGGGATATTTGGAATATTTCCAATTTAATGGATATCCACAAAGTTGGGATATTTACAACATGGTGGCCCATGCAGGTCCCTACCTGCTAGACGCGTATAAAACCGTGAGGAGCCTGAAGTCTCCAAAGCGGACAGTTTATACAAGTGAGCTATGGTGCCTGGTGGCCCTCCTCCTTCGTATACGCGTTTGAAAACCGTGAGGGGCCAGAAGTTCCCAAAGCGGACAGTTTATACAAGTGAGCTATGGTGCCTGGTGGCCCTCCTCCTTCGTATACGCGTTTTAAAGCCGTGAGGTGCGCCAAAGCGGACAATATGTACAAGCTGTTCATAACACTTCCATAATTCTTATCAAAATGCAAACATATATAAGTTCTTTTTTATTCTTTCCATCGAAAGGCAAACTCACGAACTAATTTATATTTTTTTATCCAACCCCTCCTGAGCGGCTGCCATGACAAGTTGAAACACCCCCCTCCCCCCCCCCCCCCCCAACAAAGACACACACACACAAAAATCAAGGAAAAAAAGAAAAAATAAACTGATCCAAAACCTTAAGGAATTGGAGAATAGGATGGGCTAAGAAGTCTATAGTCCTAATTTTAAAGTATATTACATTAGGTAGTGGAGTATTTTATTAATTATGGTAGAGAAGAAATATTCCTCCATGGTCTGAATTCCAAAATAGAGAAATTTTGATCAATAAATCCTACATATGAGGTCATAGAACAGGGATCATCACAGTATGAAGTAAAATTTGTGATTAAATTTGTCCAGTATTTGGTTGTGGTCGGTATTAGCCAACACTAGGTTAAAATTTATACCAAAATCATGAGAATTATCTTTACCATATAGAAGGTGAAATTGTATGACAAAAAATCATCACATTGAAGGAACAACGAGCTTTACTAACCAAAGTCGATCCAGAGATGCACCTGTTCAATGGCCCGCAAAGTCAAGGCCAAAATAATTTAGCTTGTAATATCATGATTATAAATTTGGGATAACCTGATTTTGAATCACACAACCCAAATTAGTTGTTATAACTTTGCATGCACTATCACTCACTGTTTTCCCATTTCATTTCAGTTATTAGCCATCATGCTATAACCACTTGCTTTCAATAAATGTAAATTAATATACCTTAATTAAAACGAAAAATAAAGAAAAAAAGGGTTCACAAACTTCTCTTCGTCGTTAAATTAATCCCTACTAATACCAAGAGAATAAAAATTCTTATGCGTGTAATGTATAAGTCAAATTTAAACTGTCTTAGCTAACTCCTAATCCATCAATAAAAGTTTAATTTATGTTAGTCTTCTAGTATAGCAGCTATAAAAGTACGTATGTACCAAATGGAGCTGTACTTCTTATTAACTCTATTTTATAACAAATTGATTTATTTTTTTTAGATAAGTTTGTCCAATAAGCATTCTGGGGAGTTAAAAGTATTTTATTAGGGTAAAGTATAATAATGTAATTTATTAGGAACTCTAAGATGGAAGCTTTGACCTCTGAGTTCAGTAAGTCAGCCAGCAGAAATTCTAAATTAAAATTTGTACCATCCATGACCGACGAGGAATTTAAAATGTGTTTCCACTACCAACCGTTATTTTATTTTATCTATCTAATTAATCATAGAACACTAATATTCCATAATTTCTATATATGGGTTTAGTCTATTATGAAGGCGTAGTTTAATTTACTACGATAATCCTATCTTTACATCACAAATAAGGTGATTAAGAATTTTTTTCTAATTGCCTTATTATGCTCTTAGGGACCACAAGGATATGCGTCTCTTTTATTAATTAAAATTAGAGAAGCGTGACTAACGCCGCCAACCCCCACCCAAAAAAAATTATATTTGAATTATACTTTTTATGCTCACCATTAGACACATATACGAAAAAGTTCTATCTTTATATATTTATATATATACTCTAAGCATCTTTTATTTTAAAAATACAATATTAAACATACTTAATTAATAACTTAGTACTATTTGATAGTCAATTTCTAAGTATAGCTCTTATTAAGCACGCGTAATTAATATTAGTAACTTATATTCGATACATAGTCAAACTCTCTATGTATAGCTCTTACTTGAGAAGAGATGCCAGTTAAAGATGATAAATGTCATTATCCAATTAATCATTGATGATCATTACTTCATTAGTCGTATATATCATTTGTTAAAAAGACGAAAACCCAATTAATAACTTAAGCGCAAGAAGCATGGCTCTTCTTATTTTGTCTTTTGCGTCCCTCATGAACTCTATATTAATAACGTAATTGTTATTTTGTTGAATGAATTCTTTAAGAGATTTTTGTATAGACTTTTGTTCTAAGAGATAGTTGGCAGACTAAAATTTTAAAGTATATTTTCTTATCCTTTCTGTTAATTATGATTTGTGGGCTATAAAAAATGTACACGTGTATTTTGTTAATTTGCAAGTGTGTTTTATCATAAGTCATTAGTGGAACTTCTACTTTTGGTTTTCAGTCATGTACACATCATAATAGAAACTTTGCGTGACAAAAAGGTAAAAATTGTGAAAATTAATATACGGAAAACTTTGTCTATAAGAACATAATTTTGGATCATTATATTTTTCAGTATTTAGTTGAGTTTAAGGTCACATATTGTAATAGCTAATTCCTGATAGGGCACGAAAATAATGTTTCTGCCATATTTTTGGCTTTTGGGTAGTAAAGGTTGACAATGTCCACAGGTGTACTGAAATAAGTACTCCATACGTACCATTGAACAAAAGTTGGGATATTTATATGTCACATTATTATCTCTCCCTTAAGTGAGGTGTCCCTTTTTCACTTTCTTTGTGAAAACAATTTCCTTTATTAAAAGTATTTTCTAGATATTAAGATAACCAAACACTGAATAAGATTACTCCAAGTATGTTAAAAGGCTGAAGAGTCGATTTACAGAGAGAATTAGTTCAATGGGTTACTTAAGGAGGGTGCAACTGGGCATAGAGCTAACGTTTGATGGGATTATTAATGAGATTTCAAAAAAAAATACCATAATAGTAGATCAACGAACAAGTTAAGAAAAAGAAGTTCAAAATGATTGAGACAAGGCTGTTGTGATAACAGACTAATCAATTTATGGCATTAGTAAAATGTGTGAAAATTATCTGATCATTAAACGCAAAATCTTAAGATAATGGGTAATCATGTAATCCTAGAATACTACAAATCAACTCGTACATTGCAAAATTTAATTTCATAAAATCTCACACTCGATGTATGTCCTATAACATAATGTACTAATTTACTGAATGTCCCCAAGGGCCGTGGTGGAAGAGGTGAAGTGACAACCTTGAATATCAAGAATAAATATAGAACTTCAGTAGAGGCGAAACTATAGTTAGGTGAATTTTTTTATCCATCTTTGTTGGCAGAGTTATGTGTATCTGTGATTCACTCATGCGAATAGTGGATACCACATGAATTGGTGGATGCATGCGAATGGTCTGAGTTGCGGAAGAATGTGTGAAGATAGTCCTTTACAATTTAAATATAAGAAAACGACCATGCAAATCTTATTGTAAAAATAACGATTATATCTCTGGTAAAAAAGACATAAAATGAAAAACAAATTTGTAGGATTATAAAACCAATTGACCTCCAAATTTCTGAATATTGTCTTATGCATTAAATATATACCGCCTAATTTATGAATTAGTAGTATATAGGAATTGTATTTAATAAAGAGATATCACAAGAGATTTACAAATTGGCTATGAAGGCATCGATGGCTTTTAATAATTTCTCTCAACCACGTACCAAACATTTCTGCTATTATATACAATTTGTTGTAGCGGAAATACCTCTTGGGGATTATGCAAAGCATTTAATCCTCTTTTGAAATAGAAAGAAACAGGAGATAGACGCCCATTGTCTTTTCTCCCACTTGATATTCAACATTTTATAGAATGGGTTTTATTATTTCTACAACTGAAATACATGGTCAGTTCAACGGGACACGTGGCTCGACATAAAAGGACGACGAGACCTTAAAATTGTTAAAAAGGGTAAAAAGAAATGTATTGCGGGTAGTTCTCACCTTCTTTCACGTATAATGTTAATTAATTAGCATATGTTTAGTTTTACATAATTAATACTCCCTCTTTTCCATATTAGATATCATGTTTTCCTTTTGCACGCCTTAAGGAACCAATACATAAGAAGCGATTTTACTAATTTACCTTTATGGGCTTTATCTCTCTTCAGTAAATATACGCTCTAGTTAATTAAGAACAAGCCTAAACTAATTTTGTTGGTCTTTGAACAAATATAATACCAAATCACTTGTTGGAGATCTTTAAATTTACAATTTCCATTCTATGTAGTCAATATTGGTTACTTTCAAGAACAACTTAATCTTAAGTGAAAAATGAGACAAGAATAATTAAATTCATTTTGATTTTGTAAGGTGACAAGTATATACTTTGAAACAAATATTTTTAATAATCTTGACAACTATGGAACGGAACAAGTAGGATTGAGTTCATTTTTCAAATACAATACTTTAAATAATTGCTCCTTAGTAATTACCTATGACTCCGCCAATGATTAAGCTAAGTTAGTAGGTTTACATTGAGGGATAGTGAAATGGATGTGATTCATCCACTTTTAATTAATCAAAGGACAAATTTGAGCTATTAGTGGGGCATGCGGAGCATACATTTCCCGCTTAATTATTCTTACCAAAGCGAATTTAAATTAGTTGAGACAGTAAATTTCAGATATGTGTCCAAGACCACCTTTCAACTTCACCTCTTGTTAGAGGAATTAGGAAGGAAATAGTTTAGTGAAAAATACATCGTGCACAGCCGGCCATTTGCTCAATGGGAAAATGGAATTTCCACGAGAACAAAATCTTAGTTTTTTTGGAGTTGTTCGAATCTCTTCACTCTCCAACAAAAAGTGGATTTTATTCCTCCATTTGTGGTTGATTTTCGTCCTTTTTTCATTTTCATTTTAAATATTATGGTTGTTCCGTTTGTTATATCTGTATTTCTACAGCTTTTTCATCCCTTGAGATCGTGCAATGGCCGGCGTGGCCTTCAAACTACCTTGAAAAGTTATAAGCAGAAGCTTCCGAGAACACATATATTTAATGAATTATAGTTTTATGTTATTTAGGTTAACATTAATATATACTATGAAATGAGTCTTTATGTGACGCGTATATGATGAAGAGCGAAAGGAACGGCGGAATCAAAGGTATGAATTGGCAAAGGGTAAGGAATGGCTAAGTTCAGGTAATCCGAAAATTCTAAATCGTTTACCTCTATGATCTCATTCCTGTATCTGAGTGTTTTTCAGAGTCCTTTTTTTCTTATCTTAAAACCAAGATATCACAGCTAATTTTTAGTTATATGATAGATACCGTGCTTCCCTATCCCAATCATTTTTTTTTTAATAACAGTAACGTTCACACAGATAGAAAGCAATCACCTAGTATGCTGAAATTTGAACCTGATACTTAATGATTTCAAACCTATATCATTGACCACTAGACCACACCCTTGGGTGAAATTTAACCATACATGTTTTTGGGGTTTTATTTAATTTTTAAATATACAGATTTTATTTTTAAAAAAACTAAGAAATTGATGTAAGAATTCATATCAAAGTTATATTGATATGCGTTGACCCTAGTATTTTAAACCTTGTCACAACCAAAAGAAGAAGAAAAAAAAAAGAATATGTATACATTGGTGGATCAAGGAAGAGGGCAATAAGAACTAATAAACTCCTATCTAGAACTAGAATTTAAACTTTATGAGTTGTAAAGTCTAACACTGATATATATATATATATAACATTAATAATTGAATTCTGAATTTAATTTTTATTCATTTTAATGAATGTCTTAATAAAAATGCAGGGGTTGAACTAAATCTATTAAATTGAGCCGAACTCATAAGTAACCTTCTAGTTCCGTCCTTACTTATGTGTGGGAAACTCCCACTAGACCATTAGACTTTAGGTTTGTCATGATCCTTTGTATTTGAAACCTTGTCATATTTTGGGACAAATGGACGTACTTTTCTTTTTGAAACAAGAAAAAATAGGGGAAATCCACTAACTGATATCCTTATGTGAAGATACTGTATTTCAAGTACAACTAGGGTAACAATGGTTAGGTTTGAGAACAAAAAAATCCAAAAAAGAAAGACAAGAAACGAACTCTGCGGTTACAGTGTCGGATTTCGTTAGTAGTTCAAAGATTTTCAATACTCATCCCCCACGTCCTCTTCATTCCTTTTCTTTAATTAATTAACTAATCTCTCAACAGAACTCATATTATATTCAAGAAAAGCTTACCACGTTCTCTCTTGTTTTTCCCATCTAATTCTCTTAATTAACCCGTCAGATTAATTTTCATCAATAAATGCGGTTAGGAATAGTAGTCATGAATAAGTGCGGTTAGTAGAATAGTAGTCATACCCCCAATGATTAGATTAAGACAGTTAGTTAGCCTTCTAAGAGTTTTATTAATGACATTATAATCCAAGTCCAAGATTGCATTAACCCATTGAAAGGTTAGTATATTTTATTTCATTATTGCATGAACTTGGTCCCTCTGCTTAGTTGTACTTTGCCTGTTGGTTGGACCCACACTGGAGATCAACCTTTGTAAATTAATCATTTGGAATTATGGAATTCAATAAAGAAATCAATTTAATCCTTTTCTAAACATTCTTCCAATTCCTTTGTAACCTTTTCTCGTATAAATGTCCCCAACTTTTAGCTCATTCCAAGTGTGAGACCACCCTCAAAAACTTATTTTGTCAGTATAACAACTGAATAATATTTAGTAAAGTCATTCTCTCTTGGCCTAACACCCATTAGGCCATCAATATTAGAAACATACACACACTTAACCAAAAAAGAAATGGAGCATGTGGGAGCTTTTTTTGATGAAGAATGGGAGTCATTGAGCAAATTATTCTCAAGTACTGAAACTGCAGATTTCATGCTTCAATTGCATGGTGATCATGGCATGTTCTCAACGAATGCTAGCGATAATGCTGGCTCAAGCTATGGGACTGATCATCCACAATTAGCTGATGATCATCAAGAAGCTAACAATAACTTTCACTATTTCTCTCAAGAAAGTAGCATTACTAGCTGTGTAAGTGATGGCGTGTTCTTTACTAACCACCCGAGCCACGAGCATCTGCAGCATTCTAACAACATTGATGATGTCAATAACCAGCTCCTTCAAGTAGCAATTAACAACCACCATGATGACCAGTTCACTGATTTCTTTGTTGACAATAAAAATCTTGAAAATATGTCTATTAATCCAGCTTTTCCAAATGACATGGCCTACAAAGAAGAGATGGTATGTGATCAATTGGACAATGCTGAAATTTCCCCTGTTTCAGACAATGAAATGCAGCTGAAGAGGAAATTTGAGAAAACAGCACCTGAAAACCCCAAGAAGAAATCGCGAGGCTCACAAGAGGTGAGTTTAATTAGAACTTTAACAAGAGCAATTGATTGATTAACATCATTTTTATACACGAATTTCTAATGGGGTCCTACAATTTACTCAATGCAGGCACAGAAAAGTACTAAGAAAAAGGCACAGCCAAAAAAAGGGAAAAAGAATCAGAAGATAACTGAAATTAACAATGAAGAAGGAGAAGAAGAGACTAACGCAGATACCCAAATTGCACAGAGCACAAGTTGCTGCAGCTCTGAGAATGATTCAAATGCTTCTCAAGAATTAAATGGAGATACAATATCTTCAAACCCCAAAGGGAAATCAAGAGCCAGCAGAGGGGCTGCAACAGATCCACAAAGCCTTTATGCAAGGGTAATTATAAAACTACAGCTTCATTCATTTATTGCTCACATACTTGTTAGATTCATAGATTTGACTAGCATTTGCATTTGCAAAATTGCAGAAGAGAAGAGAAAGAATCAACGAAAGATTGAGAATCTTGCAGAACCTTGTTCCTAATGGCACAAAGGTTGACATTAGCACAATGCTTGAAGAAGCAGTTACTTATGTGAAGTTTTTGCAGCTTCAAATTAAGGTATTTAAAGTTCGAAGCTTTCACATTTTTCAGTTTATCTTTTCTTAATTGACTTGGTTGAATTGGATGGAGAACAGCATTATTTACTAAATATTTCTTCCATTTTTGCAGTTACTGAGCTCAGATGAACTCTGGATGTATGCACCACTTGCTTACCATGGAATGGACATAGGCTTCTATCAAAATATGCTGCCAAGTTTGCAATGACTTTAGAAGCAGCATGAGTTGTTGCAATTTTTTATTAAGTGTTTACCTATAAATAACAGATCCAAACAGAAACCCCCCTCCCCACTCCCCCCTCCCCCCTCCCCCAAATATGCTGACTATGTACAAAAAGCATCTATCATTTCTTCTTGATCATGAGAAGTAATTCTCATGTTTTATAAAGTAACATTTTAAAGTTCTCTGCTCACATTGTCCAAGGAGGAATTTCGCCGTATTGGTTAACACTGTAGATATCCATGAATGGGAAAAAATTTATCCGTACTCGCCATTTACGCCAAATCACAGTAATTTACCAGTGTGGCCTAGTGACTAATACTGTATTCGATACTTGAAGTTAATGCAAGTCAATAGCTTCTTTAATCATTGAGTATACTACTGACTTTTCACCATCGTGAGCAACACAAAACCAATAAAGAGGAAAACAACTATTTATAACCCAAAAAATAAGAGTTCCATAAGCACCTAGTCCTTCAATTATCAAGTAGACTACCTGACTTCCAACACTTATCATGACAATATCACCGAGCTTTTGGTGCTTATGGGGATCTTATCATACACAATGCATCAACAGAGTCTTCATATGAATTCTAGGACGAGAGTCAAGCTAAGGTGAACCCCGATTAACTATGAGAAGAGGTCAAATCAAAACTATCTAAGTTTTTTCCTTGTTAAGTGCAATATAAAACTGGTAGATACTATGGAATGGATATCAGTATCCTCATGGTGAGAAATGCAGAACTAATAAAAGGAAATATAGCGTGTGTGTACGCATTTGTAACTCCTAAAGTTAAATTTCTTAGTTTGGTGCAGACATCATTTTAAGTGTTTCCCTCTTGAAATTGCTGCATTAACTCCACTTGAGTAATTTTCTTTATTGACTGAATATTAATCGTGTAGCCTAAGGAAAAGATTGTAGCTAGATACAAATAGGTGAGATGAGTAGGCAGGTACAACGAGGACCGTGGGGTGACACATGGTTGTACTGGTCAACTTTGAGTTGTAGATTAATGATTGACTAAACGTGCTTTGACAGCTTGTAGTGGCAAATATTTCTAACATGACCATCAAACAAGTAAATTAAAGTTAATTAAATACACAAATCATGTACAGTGCAGACAATGCTACTCAAAATTTTCTCAAGTGGATAGCAAATCTAAAAAACTTCATTATTGCATATTAACAACCAAGACTTTTTTTTTAACGTATAGTAACAGAATTGCTCAGAAAAACTAAAAAGAAAGATTAAAAGAGTTAAAATGAATCATGGCTTGTTGTCTCTATAAAATTACAGAAAGACTAAAACTTTCCAGTACTTACAGTATGACAGTATGAACTTCTCAATGAAGACTTGGAATCCTTGAGGATAAATTGTCTCTATACGACTTGCAGTTGTGTAGCGAATTCTCACAAAAAAAACTTTGTCTTCACCTTTCTTTCTTTCTTCCATTGAAGTTTTTGTTCTTTTAAACCTATATAGTAACAACAACCAAGAACAAATTAGCTATTATAGTATAATTATGCAATTGATTCTATCAATTCGGTAGTCTAATGATAATTAAGAGAGATTAGCAAAACAATATTATCCTAAAGAAGACTAACCCAATCCCAAATTTTGCCTCAAATCATCTTTTCACGCATAGCCCAGCATTCTATGGCGTCAACTAATGCTATGACCCTGACGTTCATTTACGCACATATTGCAGGACTTGTTTGGTTCGATGCGTTGATAAAATTTGATGTTGGTTTATGTATAACTAGTTCTCCTATTATTTAATATAAAATAATAAATATATGGATTAAATATCAATTGATAAAATTAAACTTTATTTTTTATAACACCATTTTAATTTTATTAAATTTAAATATAAATTCATATTTTATGCTGAGAATATATTTGTTAGTGCAGTAAATTAAATGCCCCTAAGTGAGTCAAGCACCATAGTTTAAGGAGTCATTTAGCTTAGAGACAAGCCTTACATTAATTAATAGTTCATAAATTATAGTGTAACGATTAATATAATGTATAATCTAAAATATATATTTATTTTTAAGAGAATATTTTTATTACGAGGGTTATAGCAAACTTTTTTTGGCTTATTTTAGAGAATTGGTACTTGGCTAGTTTTTTCTTTTCTAAAATAAGTATTTTGAGTTGTCGCAAAAGCTGTTTTTCAGCTTCTAAAAAATAGTTTTTTTCCCAATAACACTTTGGGATCTCGACCAAGCACAACTTACCTCCTAATATTGGCAAAAGTATTTTTCAAATTGATTAGTCTAACACAAATGCTAATCTATCAAAATACTTTTTTAGAGAGCAATTTTAATTTTTAAAAAAAAAACACTTTCACAAAAAGGTCTCATAAGGCCTTCCAAATCTCCATGGTCATGCCCAACTTTTATGTTAATAAACATGCTGAACAGAAATGAGGAGTTCCTAGATTAGTTATAAATTATAAACCTCTTAATAGAGTTTTGAAATGGATTAGGTACCCTATTCCAAACAAATAAGATTTGTTGGATAGACTGTCGAACATAATAGTATTGACACAAGGTCAAGATTGACCAGATCAAGTTTTTCATATCATTCTTATATTTCGCCTGTTGATTATATTGTCCAATCTCCATCTAGAGCTTCTACTTCTCAGATCAGAGAAACTAATAGTCGAACATAATAGTATCGACACAAGGTCAAGATTGACCAGATCAAGTTCTTTATATCATTCTTATATTTCACCTGTTGATTATATTGTTCAATCTCCATCAGATGAAATATAAGAATGATATAAAGAACTTGATCTGTCAATCTTGACCTTGTGTCGATACTATTATGTTCGACTTTGTCTATCAAAGATTTTGGTTTGATTTGGATATAACCAATCCAGTTTGAATAGTAATTTTCTTGAATATATCAAGATGTTTAAAATGCATTTCTATAGTATTTGAAAATACTAAAATATCATCAATATATACAATAATAAAATTGCTATAAGGCATAAAAATATCATTCATAATATTTTGAAATTCTAAAGGGGCATTTTTCAATCCAAATGGCATGACATTCCATTCGAATTGCCCTACAGGGACATTAAAAGCAGTTTTTATATTTGTCTGCTTCAGCAAATTGCCCTACAGGGACATTAAAAGCAGTTTTATATTTGTCTGCTTCAGCAATTTGAATTTGCCAATATCCTGATTTTAAATCAAACTTTGAAAATATGATAGTGCAATGAAGTTTATCCAACAAATCTGGTCACAATATTGATAAAGGAAAAATTATTCCTATTCATAGAAGTATTGAATTTGCTTCTAAGTTTCCTGATATTACTGATAAAATCCAGCTCCAAAGATTTCTTGGAAGTTTAAATTATAGTTCGCCATTTTATAAAGATTTGGCAAAAGATACATCTATTTTATATGATAAATTGAAAAAGATTCCTAAAGTGTGGACTGAGAGTCACAATTTCAATAATATCAGTATTCAAATTATTTTGGGAGGAGCAGCTCCCTCTATGACTCACTCTTTGGGAAAATCTATTTCATCCCATTTAGTAGGTCTGCGAGTAGTAACTTTGAATTTGCCAAAATTAGTCTCTACTAAAATAGTTTCATTTTTTAAATCCATAATTTTGCTCATAGGATTCATAGTATATAATGGTTTAAAATATATCCTATAGCAAATACATATTACTTCAGTACCAGGCATATAATTATAGCCATGTAACTTAACACTTAATATTAAAGTGTTTAGAGAATTTTCATCCTGCAAAGATACCTGCAAGTTAGGATAAATATTAAAATATACAGGAAAATAAGCTAAAATGGTTTGGACGGTCCCTATTAGAATTTTTTCCAGTTTTGATTCCTGCCATCTCTTAAAGCTGCTATAAAGTTTTCAGGTAAGCCTCTTAATGTAAGTGGTTTGAATGCAACCTGTACTAACCAATATACATAAATGTATGGGTTTCCCTATAAGGGGCTAAATCACTTTCAGATAATAATCTAAAAGTAGCGTGATCACTATCAACAATAATGATTTCTTCAGTGTTTTTTACCACCTGTTTAAGACCTCATTTCTCAAAAGTACCCATTTGATATATTTATCTAGACTTAATTTTAGGGATAGTCCACTTATTAAGCAGATCTAATCGCCGAGGCATATCATATTCCTCCTTTTTACTATTTTTAACAGTATTTTTACTTCTAATGATATTCATTTTGAAAAGTGTGTTGAACTTATATCACCTATTACTGTTTCTGTACAATGACTCTGATACCATAAGTATTTTTACAAAGATAGAGAGAAGGTGATTTCTAAAATCTGTCATTTACATAATTTAATGATCCTTTATGTAGAGGATCAATACAACAAACTGCTAAAATAAAAAACAGTAAAGTGGCCAACAATTTTACATAATTGGCCGACAAGATAAAAAAGAAAGGCAATGCAATGCCTTTTAAAAAAACGTGGCTGAGAAACTAAAAGTAAGAATTACAATAATTCTAATACAAACAAAAAACTATTAAAGTAAGATGCCTTCACTATTGAAGGTCGTGTATTATTAGCATTATTGCTGAGCCCTGCTATCATTTCTCTTTTCTTATCACTTGCTTACGCGGTAAATTCTTCCAGCTGGCTTTTGAATTTTTTCAAATATTCTTCAATGTTTTCAGTATTATCGAGCAGTGGGACTCTACTACTAAAAAGTTACTGTCCTCGCCATCATTAGCCGCAGCATTGACTGATGCCATTGATATATCTGAAGGCATCTCTATGTCAAGATTTTGTATTAAATCTTTTTTAACTTCTTCCATATAAGAAGCTATCATCTCTGATCTGGATATGAATCCTTTCTTCATTTGAAGTCGTCTAGCAATTTGATCAAGCACGCTGTGTTTTGTATTTTACAAACCCATTTATTACTAATAGCCTATTCTTATTCCATATTATATCCTTCCTAAAATAATACACAAACTCCCACATGATTTATGAGGAAAATTAAAAAGGAACAATCAAACATTATATTAATCAACACTAACTTTTATTTGTTGTCCTCAAATTCCAACCAAAATGGGTCCAATCTTTTGATGGTTTCAATATGGGCATCAGCTTTTCCAAAACCTAACTAAAAACCAAACGACCCCTAAAATTTTTTGGACTCAAGTATAGTCATATGCCTTTTTTTTTTTTAACACCAAGTCACTTTCAAACTCACTAGAAGCGCATGCGTATGGAACTGCTCGTATAGACCGTAATTACTGATTCCCCATTCTTTTTTCCCTTGGGAATATTTATAAAGAAAAAAGATCCGACTTCTTCTTAATAATAAATATAAAGCACATCCCAAAACCGTGAACTGAGCGCGTGTTCCCACTCTCCGCCATGTCTACGACGGAGCAACCACGAAAGAAACGTAAACTATACGAACCGCCGCCGCCGCCTCAGTCACCGCCTCCTCCTCCGCCGCCGCAACCACCGCCGCAGAGTAGCGTTGCTCCGGCGGCTCTATCTCAGGATGAAATTTCAAGACGAAGAAGGAACCAAGAAGAGATTCGTAATGTTTATGAGTGTTATAAAAGGATTAAATTCTGCATCTCACAGAATAATGATCGTTTTTCGTCTGAACTTGAACAAGCATATCTCTCTCTCATTACTGCCTCAAGAGGTACAGCAGTAACGACTCGTTTTTCTCTCTAATTTATATTTTGTAAAGTTGAGTATTTTTATTGAGAGATTTGAAAATGCTATCTTTTGTTCAGCTGCTTTGTATCTGTTTGTTGTTATTCGAAGGTCAATCAATAGCTAGTAATTTTGTGAGATTGTTTAATTATGTGAATTTAAAGTGTTTTTAGGCCTTTTTGTGTTTCCCCTTCCCTGTATGATTCATGAACCCTAGGTTCTACTCCCACGTGTGCTAGTTTGACTGGGCACGAAATTTAAGAAATAAAGGGAGAATTTTGAATTTTGTGGTCTTAAATTAAAGATGCATATAGTCCTTTAAATCTTGTGGTCTTAAACTTGCGATGTAGAATGTTGGAATTGGAAAACTTACTAAATATAGAGAGAGACACTCTTTTTGGGACACTTAAACTGGGACGGAGGTCCATATAAAGGAATGGATTTTCAATGCTATTTTTGTTCAGTTGCTTGCTGGAGAGTCAATATAGGAATGAAGTTTATACGGCTTCTTTAATTTGTTTGTTGTTATTCGAAGGATAAGAGCTACTAGTGATTTTGTGAGATTTATCAATTACATGAATTTATAAGTGTTTTTAGGCGTTTCTGGGATTTTCCCCTTCCTTGTATGATTGCGAAGTTAGAGCGTTTTAATTGAGATATTTGAAAAGAGTGAATTTTCAATGCTATTTGTGTTCAGTTGCAATAGGAATGAAGTTTATACAGCTCCTTTTATCTGTTTGTTGTTATTCGAAGGATAAGAGCTACTAATAATTTTGTGAGATTGTTTAATTACATTAATTTATAAGTGTTTTTAGGCGTTTCTGTGTTTTTTTCTGTTCCTTGTCTGATTCATGAACCCTGGGTTCTAGAAATTCCAAAGTCAAACAAGCCTATCTTTCTCTCATTAGTGTCTCGAGATGTCAGTATAAAACACGTTTTTTCCCTCTAATATTCTGTGGCTCTTTTCCTTCTAGATTGTCAGTTTTTTTTTCTTTTTCATCAACTACTAATACTTATTACCCAATACTTGCAAAGGTAAATAGATGGAACCACAATTGAACCTAAACTAATACACAAAGAACTGAAAGCTAAATCTTGATAAGCTCTGGTTCTTTGTAGTTGGCTCTTCTAGAGGCTCGGTTGTTGACTATGCTCATTTGATAGAGTGATTTGAAAGGAGTGGATTTTATTAACAAAACTATTGCTTTGTTTGGTAAAAGATGTTTCATCGCTATAAATGGTAAATAATAGTGTATTATAGCATGCCCATGTAAAAAGCACTTTCTTATATGCCTTTTTAACACCAAGTCACTTTCAAACTCACTAGAGAGGCGCATGCGAATGGAACTGCTTGTATAGACGGTAATTACTAATTACACAATTTTTTTCTTCGGAATATAAAGAAAGATCCGACTTCTTAATATACATCCAAACACCATGACTGAGCGCGTGTTCCAACTCTCCGCCATGGCTACGACGGAGCTACCATTTAAGAAACGTAAGCTTTACGAACCATCACAACCACAGCCGCCACCTCAGTCACCACCTCCTCTTCCTCCGCCGCAACCACCACCGCAGCAGAGTAGCGATGCTCCGGCGGAGCTATCTCAGGATGAAATTCTAAGAAGGCGAAGGAACCAAGAAGAGATTCGTAATGTTTATGAGTGCTCTAAACGTATTAAATACTGCATCTCACAGAATAATGATCGTTTTTCGTCTATACTCGAACAAGCATATCTTTCTCTGATTACTGCCTCAAGAGGTATATTTTATGTTTATTTTCCTTTGAGATTGTTAATTTGAGTATTTTCATTAAGAGATTTGAAAGGAGTGGATTTTCAATGCTATTTGTGTTCAGTTGCAATAGGAGTGAAGTTTATACTGCTCCTTTTATCTGTTTGTTGTTATTCGAATGATAAGAGCTACTAGTAATTTTGTGAGATTGATCAATTACATGGATTTAAAGTGTTTTTAGGCGTTTATGATTCATGAACCCTAGGTTCTAGAAATTCTGAACTTGAAAGCCTATCTTTCTCTCATTACTGCCTCAAGAGGTACAGTATTAAGCACGTCCTTTTCTCTAATATCCCGTATTTATTTTCCTTCTAGATTGTGAATTTGAGTATTTTCATCAGGAGTGGATTTTCAATGCTATTTTTGTTCAGTTACTTCCTGGAAAGTCAAAATAGGAATGAAGTTTATTAGAAGGATAAGAGCTACTAATTTTGTGAGATTGATCAATTACATGAATTTAAAGTGTTTTAGGCGTTTCTGTGTTTTTCCCCTTCGTTGTATGATTCATGAACCCTAGGTTTTCTTAAATTAACGCTTTGTCTGGTTGGAGTGAAAAGAGAGAGGTTAAAACAGTGAAAGTAGATGTAGAGGGTTTGTCAGTATTAAGCCCGTTTTTCTCTAATATCTTGTGGTTCTTTTTTCTTCTAGATTGTGAAGTTGAGTATTTTCATTGAGAGATTTGAAAGTAGTGGATTTTCAATGATCTTTTTGTTCAAGAGGAGTGGGAGTTGTTACAGCTCCTTTTATCTGTTTGTTGTTATTTGGATAAGAGCTACTAGTAAGTTTTTGAGATTGATCCAACTACATGAATTTAAAGGAATTTAAGGCGTTTCTGGGATTTCCCCTTTACTTGTATGATTTATGAGCCCTAGGTTCTAGAAATTAACGCTTTGTCTGGTTGGACTGAAAAGAGGAGAGGTTGAAAGAGTGGAAGTAGATGTGTTGGGTTTGTTTCTTTTCCATGTCAGACTGGAAGGAAGAATTATATCTCAACTATAGTAAATTACCTTATATCATGTGGGCTCTGGCCGCGCAGGTTCGAATCCTGTCGACCACACAATTGACCTATTTCCTTCTTTAAAAGTAAATTACCTTATTGTAAACATTTTAACAAACCGACAAGAGTGATGCAAGCAAGGGAATAGCTTCTCATAGTTGAAGTGATGTGATGTGTAGAAGAGTGTGCTTTAAGTAACCAACTCTCATGGTTGAAGTGATGCTAAGCAATGTTGTTCAGATCCTCCAAAAAATGCATAATATTTAGAGGACCTGATGCAGGTGTTATTCAAGTGAGAAGGATTGCTTCTTCAACTATGATTTTAGATTATGGATGCCGTTTACTCATTGAGTAGCAACAGACCTCTTTGCTGTCATCTTCTGTTTTGTAGCCTGCAAGAATCTCCTCCTCCACCTCCTTTGAGCATGGAATTTTTTTATAAACAAAGCTCAAAGATTCTCAAAAGCACTTGTGCCAAAAAGTACATGCGCCTCAGTTCCTTGCATTATTACAGTATACTAAGAAATCTAACATATCCACTGTATTAACATCTTCTAGTCTACACCCTACACCAAAAAGCCAAAAAAGAAATACATCTACGTTTCAATATAAGAATGTTCTCGTATTTGCTTTCAAAAATCTTTGGTTCCTTCTGTTGGAGTGGGTTAGAGTCCCACATTGGTTAGAGAATGAGTTGTTGGTTTCTTCTATGACTTGAGCAATCCTCCCCCATGAGCTAGCTTTTGAGGTTGAGTTAGGCATAAGGGTCATATCTTCACATAACCAGTAGATTTTATGTTCTCTTAAATCTTCTCACGAACAAAAATGACTTTCAACTTCAATATGATTCGCCCATTCATGGTACACTAGATTTGAGGCAATATGTATAGCAACCTGATTATCACACCAAAGTTTTGCTGGATACAAAGACTTCAAACCAGTCTCAGCTAATAGGTGGTATCTATAGCATTTCGCATGCGGATTGAGCCATAGCTCTATACTCGGATTCTGTGCTTGATTGAGATGCAATATTTTATTAATTACTCCAAGATACCAAATTTCCACCAACAAAGACGCAATATCCAACTGTAGATCTTCTATCAATTCTTGATCCAACCCAATCAACATCTGCAATACACTCAATACGAGTATGTCTGTGATCGCTGTACAATATGTTATGGCCAAGAGCTCCTTTCAAATAGCATAGGATCTGTTCCAAGGCTTCTTAATGTTTGACTGTCGGTGCAGACATGAATTGAATGACAACTAAAATTTCGTATCTTTTTGGATCATCAAAGGGTCACTATCATCTTAAGTAAGATGTACGTTAGAAACCATTGAGATGCTAGCTTAGCTCCCAACGTTTCAGTTTTTGCAAGCAGGTCAACGACATACTTTCTTTGGGAGATGAAAATCCCTTTCTTGCTTCTTGCTACTTCTACGCTCAAGAAGTATTTCAGCTGTTATATGAGATCTACTCCCCTGCTGTTCTTGCTCAAGTGATGTTAGTGTGCCAGTTGTTCAATGAAATCCGCTGCAGTTCCATTCTTTCTGAAGTGTCACCAATTGTTCTGCGGAACCCACTTGTATTGACCGATTGACTTGTACAGTAGTTGCTGTCCTTATGCTTCTATTTCTATTTTTTGTTCAGTTATCTAGCAGTAATTCGTTTTCGTGCTTTCATGATCTTATTAAATAACTGCATTATAATGAATTGCCATAAACATTCCTGGTAGAACCTATTTGTTGAAAGTATCCCTTTATAGTGCTGAAATATATTGAGTGTTCTATAAAGTTCTAAACTTTATTTTTCATTTATGATTCTGGGATTTCAGGCTGCACAAGTGTACAACGCCTAGTGGCTGATTTTATTCCTCGATTTGCTTCGTATTGCCCCACTGCCCTTGAAGCTGCAGTAAAAGTTGTTATTAATATGCATAATTGGAAGTTAGCTCTGATTGGTAAAGGAGAAGATACAGACGGTGTTGCATTTGACACTGCTAAGGCATGCATTTTTGGTCTAGCTGATATCTGTCAAAGTGCTGCTGCTGAGGCACCAACATCATCAGTTATTCGAGGAATTTGCACCACCGTCTTTCGTGATGCACTCACCTTCTTAATATCCTGTTTTGAAGGGAGGGATGTTTTCGAGATTGCTGACAAGGAAATTTTTGGTATTCAGGATGCTCATTTGTTCTCTGAGTACCAACAAAAAATTTTAAACAAGGAACAATCGGTACTTCTCAAGCTATCTGAGTTCCGCGTACTTTGTTTCCTCAGAATTTTCTTTACTTGCCCCAAAAATTCAATTGCAACTTGTTTTGAGCTCATCGGCTCTACTGGATCGGAGGAATCTAAGCGGGAAGGATATTACTTACTTCATCAGTTAACTAACAGGCTTGATGATGCTGTTGGTCATCCTAGAAATGCTGGAAATAGTGCAGTGACATCATCAGCGAAGTCCAAAGAAACAAGTAGCAAAAGTAAGGATGTGGATGATGGCCTTGCGACATGTGGCAAACAAGTCTCGGACAATCGCTCTCTTGTTTTGAAGAACTGCTTATTAGGACTGGTATGCTTCTGTATTTAACAATTTCCTTTGTACAGATTAACTAGTTAGTTATTGTTCCTTTTTCCCCCTTATCCAAAAGCGATTTTCTGAGCTTCTGATTGCTGCAGCTTTATAACACAAGTTGTTTCATGAGCAAGACAGTGACATAATGTTTGCTGCTTTGATCCATATTGAGATGTTATCTGGGCTTAAATATTATTGTTCTATTTCCATCAATTGCAGCAGCACAAATAAACGTTATTTACTTTAGGAATAAGTCTACCGTATGTTGCTGTATGAGTTGATTGTGGAAACAAGAATACAATTAAGCACCCCTTCCATTCCTAAACATTATCAGTTCCCCAACATACCCTTTGTTCATAATTGAAAGTTTGCTTTTCCTTCCTCTCTTCCTATTTAAATTTGAATAGACTGAACTCATTATATGCCTATTTACCTCTCTTCTCATTCATTTTCATCTTTTCTCCCATATCCTCAAGCCTTAAACTATTATGATACCTGGTTTTACCCATTTTATCTTTTATGTTAATTTGTAAACAATTATATTTTTCTCATCTATGATGAGCTTAACCTTTTTCTCCTTTATCCGATACTTCTAAGCTGCCTTGGAATTACAGTGACCAGCATAGTGGTCTGCTGAGTTTGTGGTTTTAAAATCTTCAATTTTCCATTCAACTTAACCTGAAAAGAACCTTAACTCCTTAGATTGTGCTTGTCTGATTCAGTTGAGGCGAATCCTTTTCTTATGCATAAGTTGAAACATGGCACTACTTGTTCTGTTTCTGTTATTATTTCAGTACATCTGCTTACCTGTTTCATGTTATTTTCTTTTCTTTTCATCTTAGAAGAATTTTCGTTTCATGTTATCTGGTTATTAGCAAGTGGTTTACTTGTGGAAATCATAGCAAGCAGATTCAGTATATTGTGCATTTTCTTTTGTTGCAATTGGCCAATTACCTTGTTTCCTAGTTGGGCAGAGCACATGATAGAAACCTAAACTCATGGTTTAGGTCTGGGACTTGCCATATAACCTCGTAAATCATGGTTACCTCCCTAAGTAATTTGTGTTCCTAATGAGGTGGTTCAATTTGAATTCAGTATACGCTCCTCCTTTCCTTAGCTTAAGTCCATAACAAATTTAGTTTAATTATACAGTTCATACATATTATCTGAATATTTTTTTTCTATTCTCTAAAAGATTTATATATGGCTTTACCTAAATACAGTTCAACCACCACTTAGAGATCATTGCTTCATTTTCATCAGGTGCTAAGTATTATTTTTAAATAAGTTTTTTCCTTGTTAATTTTGCCTAAATCATAACAAAGGAGCATTCTTTTTAGGTGAAAGAACTTTTATAATATGAATACATCACTTAATAAAAGAGTGAATTGAGCTCTACATGTAATGTTTCTCATGAATGTTGAAAACTTTGTTAATAGTTCAACAGAAATGAGGGAGGAATATACATACTTAAGCCTTGAGGGCAGTTTTTGTAATTTAATTGGTTAACTAGTGGCGTAGCTTCTCGTTTAAGCTATCCAGAAGTGAAAAATTATATATGATGATCATATGTAGATATTCGATCCTTCACTTTTGATGTCATCTTGGGGAAAATGTTTCTTTTTATGTTTGAACTGTCCTTGAAAATCAATTTCCGTATGGCGATAACTCTGGAGTTTTCCAGAGAGTTAAAACACTTAGTTTCGATATAGTATTTTCCTCTTTCCCGTGTGGAAAGTGATATTCAGTATGATTGATTTATTTGGTTTTTCAAGGCGTTTGGTCAAGATGCGCCGTCCTATTATGATTCATATCTTTGTTCTCTAAAGCTTCTGCTCAAGATGCACTGTCTTTGGATCTCTTTATACAGGCTGTAGAGAAAGATCATTCTCTGAAAAGTTGGATCTGCTCAAGGTTTAAGAAATTAAGTAAATCAGCTTCCTCTCAAGTTGTTTCAGATATTTCCTCAGTTCTTGAAGGAATATTGCAGTCTTTTTTAGATGAAGTGAAGGCAGAAAAACCTCATGATGACGGTGATGAGGATTGTCTGGATACTGCAAAGTATGCTAGTGAGTACTTGGGTCACGAGCTATCTTCTCAAAAAGTAACTCATGAAGCTTCTCGAAGCCCAGCAGCTCCTCTGGGAGCAACTCACCGTTCCAGTATGAATTCGAATACTAATAGTGGTGAGCTTAGGTCTTTAGTTTTTGATTCTAAAGAGCCTGGAGATTCACCGAATACCAGGCCTTCTGTGCCTATGGAGGTCTATAACCAGCAGATTCTTTCACCTATTGCTAGAACACCATCAAACTTGAGGAATAGTTCATCTGATGGAGGACACCATGTCATGATGGAGAACCACCAAATTCTTAATGTGGACCGTTCTTTACCAGCCTCAAGATCATCAACTGGAGGCATGAGTTGTTCCATGGAGTCACCTATGCAGCATTTACCTCTGTCTCATTCTTCCACAAATCAAGTGATTTGGTACACTGATGGAGACCCAGCTGCTGCAGACATCTTTCCCGCTTCCAAGCAGCTATGGTTGGGGTCTTTAGGCCCTGATGCATCTGAAGTTCTTGTCAGACATAAGTTTGAGATGTTTGGTCCACTAAATCATTTTGCATTCTTTGCATTCAAAGGTTTTGCTTTGGTTGAGTACCACAACATTATGGATGCGGTGAGAGCCAGGGAAATCATGCAGGGAAATTCGCTTTGGGGTGCTGGTCTTCGAATAAAATTCTTGGATAGAGGATTAGGTACTAAGGGGGCTATAAATGGTGTTGCTGTTGGTTCTAGTTGCTATATTTATGTTGGAAGTGTTCAGAGCCACTGGATGAAGGATGATGTAGTGCATGAGCTGAGAAAAGCACTTCAAAGAGGTCCTCGGATGGTTACTGATCTAGGCAGCGAAGGAGCATTGCTGATGGAGTTCAACACACCTGAGGAGGCCACAATTGCCATGAATCATCTGAGGCACCGGCGTAAGGTAAGGAGTGACTGCATTCAGCCCCTAAACTTAGGTCCAGCTAATAGTTCCATGCATACTGAAGGTATTAGACCTAGCTCTGCCTCTGTTTATGTTGGTACCGGAAGCAATTTTTGTGCCAATAGTACTGTTGGGCCATCTCACTTCCAGAACGTGCTTGAGAACCATTCTGACAGTCATGTTCCAAGAATGTCACGTCTATCTTCTTTGCTTTCACAGTTAAGCATCAAATATAGTGTCAAATATGATCCTGGCTATAAGAGTCATCATGTGACAGGGAATTGTGAAACTGGATTCCTGGGAGGAGATACAATGCAGACAAATATCCTACGTATTAGCATTCCAAATGGTAGCTCCTTGTTTATCACAGAAGATGAGCTTTTGGCTATTTGTAATCTTGCCATTGACAACAAAGGTTCCATCATCAGGCTAATGAGAGAAAGTATGCCTATGGGTTCTTGTTGGCTAGTTGAATGCAGCAGCATGGATTCTGCTAATACTCTCCTGAAGACCCTTCGTGATTGTCCTGGGTTATTCTTCCAGATAGAATTCAGGTATGTAATAATCCCACCTTACCAACCAACCCCCTCCTCTCTCCACACACACACACACAAGAATTTTTTTTTTTTTAAAAAAAAGAAGAGAGGAGAGTGTCAGGTTCTAATTCACCCAGCACTAATATATTTAGATTACTTCTTTGTTCTAGTCAGATATGCTATTTGATAGTTAGTTTACTGTAGTTTAAAGCTACAATATTTCTGTACTTCTCAGGTCTGTCTCACTCAGATAGGGAACAAGTCCTCTTGTTTCTGGATGATCTTGTTCTGTTAAGTATTTTTTTTTTTCATATTTTTGGTGCAAACAGAATTTACTGGGGGGTGTGGGAGATTTGATAGATTTTATAGGCAAATTGTAACGATATATCTGACTAGTTTTAGACTAGCTTTTGATAGCTTCCTTATGGCTCTTTTTATGAGCCTGTAATTACCCCTTCAGCACTCTTCGGTTGCTGCTTTTGGATATGTATACAAGTTGTCACCTTTATCCAAAAAAGAAAAAAAAAGTATTTTTATAGTCATCAAAAACTTCGTTTTGAATTTCCTTATATTTAAGATATGATTCACCACATAACTAGAGTGTTGGAGTATGATGACATATATTATGTAACATACTTTTTTGGATAGCAACCAAAATTTATTGAATACCTCCAACTCTGCCCGTGAGGGGACGTATTGAAGTCTTAAAAAAGTAAATAAAAGTGGGCTCTCTCTAACTGTATAAGCTTTTAGATGAGATGATGTGTATTTAAAAGTAAATGGAGCAAACAACAACAAATAGCATCTTATGCAACACCTGAAGTGTTATTAAGATAAACCAAGGGCACTGATTTTTCGACTCACTCCAACAATAGAACTCCTCTTTTGGCCTTTGCAGCAACCCTCCATTTAATTTAGCTGAAGGAGCATTTACTGGCCAAAACTACTACTTACATACTTCTTCCATTCCTTGTGACAGTGCTTCTCGCTTCTTTCCTTAGCTGCATTCTCCAAATCTTTTTACCTATCACTTGAATGTGATCATCTCTATTCATAGCTCTTTCCACACATTTCTTCCTTCCCCTTCTACTTCTGTTACATGTTCAATTTTCCCCCCTTACCCGTTCACACTCTACCCTTCACAATCTTTCACTTTACTATGAATTGGGGATGGCTGGTGGAATGGCACTTTTATGGAGTAAATGGGAGATGCCCATGACAGGAGAGGAGGGGTTGGATATTAGGGGATGATGTAAGAGATGAAGGCAATATATTAAGTATCGCATTTCGATTGAGGTCCATGTACTAGGAGATGTCAGCAGCAATTTCACATGTTGAATATTGCATGAATAAAATGATGGAAATAGCTTAAAAATGTGAATAGAGTGCAACACCACTTTTCAAAAACCCTTTTCAATATTCGAGGTTCGATTCATAAGTTTAATATAGACTTTAGCCTTACCTATTAAAACAAATTACTTTAACTGTTCAATTTGTAACACTCACTTATTCTCTTTTGGTCCTGTATACCTAAAAAGCTTCACATTATATTTAAAGCTTTTGAATGTCTTACACCATGATCTGAGCTTAACTATTGAGCTTCTCCTTCCCTTGTTCTAACAGTCACCTTGGGCAGCATCATATTCCTGTTCCTGTGAAAAAAGAAGGGAGTATTCTGGAGCTGACATCACCCAGACTGAATCCAGAACAAGGTAGCATGGCTCATGCTGGATATGCACTTCAGTCAAACTGGACACATATAGCAAGCAGAGGTATGGCTGAAGTTGGTTCTGGAAAAACTGATATGATGGTTCTAGTTCCATCACCGAGAGGTACTTCTTCATTACTCATAGTTGTGTTCTTTCCAATAGTAGTTTGATGCTCATTGTCATATTGTTCTCCTGATGATATCTGCAGGTAATCATAAATTCACTGGTGCTGTTAATGACATGTGGATGCACAGGAAATCTGAAGCAGAGATACATCCTAGACCGGGATTTGTTGCCTGCAATGCTGCACCTCCTCAAGCACCTCCTAGACCACTACAGCCTATTCAAGGACCTCCTAGTGTGCCACCGCCTGTTCTAGCACTTCCTCCTGCAGCAGCAAAGCCAATTCAAGGACCTCCTATTGCACCACCACAGCAAGCACAACCCCCGCCCTTTGTGCGCCCAATGTACTTCCCTCTAAGTGGGTGGGATTCACGTGGTTTGAACCATAACTTGCCCCTAAATCCAATTCCATCTGGTGCACTGCCTACTAATCTTCATCATTGTTCAGTTGCACCACCATTTGTACCTGCTTCTGTGACTCCAATGTCACAGATACAAGGCACCTCCGTGCCGCCATTTGATCATATGTATCCTGTGCCTGTTGCTAGACCACCAGTGACGTCTTTACCGCCACAACCACCACCCCAGCTTGACTCATTACCCCTGTTACCTCCACCTGTGTTGCAGCCTCCATTACCTTCATCCCCACCCCCACTACCTTACCTTGATCCACCTAATAATCCTCCTCCACCTAGTTCCCCGCCTCCTCCCCCACCTCCATTATCTGAATCTTCAAATTCAGAAAGTTCTAAACAATATTTGCAGTGTCAGTGGCAGGGATCCTTAAGTAAAAGTGGGGTTCATTACTGCACGATTTATGCACAAAGAGTAGAGTCAGATTCTTGCCGGTATCCAAATGCCAGCGCTGAGCCTACGGAGTAAGGACTTCTTTCATCCTTTGATGTTTTAACACTTGATTTTTAAATATTCTGTTTTTAAAATTGGAAACCTATGCAGATGGCCTGCGAAGTTGGATATGACCAAACGCACTGATTTTCGGCATGTCAAATCAACATTTTGTAGTACACCACCCCATAAAGTGAGTCCTTGGAACATTACAAGGAAAATTATGCATGGCACCTTTTGATAATTGCTGCTGTCATCTCTATCATATAATGTTAGGCTTGTTCATGTATCTGTGCCATTTCTTGCTCATTTCTTTAAGAGATTGAAATGATCCTTTACCTATTATAACATTCTACATTGTTTTTCAATTTAATGTGATACAGAAAGAGATATGCTGGCTGCTACCTTCTTCTCCAGTGGACCATAAGGGCGTAAGTTAATCATGCTCTCCTTTCAGTTTCCATTACAATTGAATAGAGTCATGATGTATGCTATAGATAGTAGATGGAAAGATGCCTGTGTATCTTCCAGATTTACTTGGTATATACCTTATTTTGTCTGTGTATCATCACCTAAAATAGGAACTAGATAGAGTTGCCAATGAAAATCATTTCAGAGAGGATTCAGATATAGGAATTTGCGTTCTTTTTTTTTTTTTTTCCTCCAGCTGTTTGCTAAAATAATTAGTTCAGTATCTTAACTTTCCCACTAGGTCTATCCATGACTTGCAATATGTGTTCAGATATGGACCTTAAGGAGATCTTTTCTCCATTTACTTCATCCTTTTCAGTGTACTATTTTTTGCATCGACTACTTACATATTATAACTGGAGCTGGTTTAGAGGACTAAAATGTCATAAATTGCTTTGCAGTTTCAAGATTTTATATCATACTTGAAGCAAAGGGAATGTGCTGGTGTAATTAAAATCCCAGCGGTAAAATCAATGTGGGCAAGGCTTCTCTTCATCCTTCCACAGTCATCTGATACCTGCTCTATGCTCTCAGTTGCGCCTAATCCTTCTCTTTGTCTACTTGGTTTGGTGGTGCCTAAAGAGACAAACTTAGAATGGGTATGATGTTAGCCTATGTCGGCAATATGGCATTTGGGAAAAAAGGTTGGGCATGCTGCTAATTGCCTAATGCTGCTGCTCGCCAGGTTTTCTTCCGTTTTTTTGACTATGATGTATCATAAAGGCATCTGCCAAGAGCTTTGGTGAATGTTGCATGGATCGTAAAGATATTCATGACGCACAGCCAGTGCTGATTGGCAGTTGCAGCAAGGTGTGATGAACTGGCGGTAATTTGCTCACAAGCATCAAATTCGATTATATTATTGGGCAATAGATCATCTTCTCATTCTGCTGCATTGCTGTCACCTGTTGTGATGTCATCTAGTGTGAGATAGTTACTGGGAAGTTAACGCTATTTTATTCAACTTTGTAGTAGCTCAGAAGATCATATTATTGATATTGCAACAAGATGGAGTTGTCAACTCGATGTTAAGTTATATTGTAGAAGTCTTCTGTACTTAGAATCCGCTAAGCCTTTTCGTTTTGTTTCTTTCTTTTCTCCATTGGTAGTGGAGGGATATCTTGTGATGTCCATCTAAGGGGTGTAGAATATGGTTGTATGTGAGGTTTGAAAAAAAAAAAAATTAGCTGCACAGTCGTTAACTATTTGGTGCAGACTTCGGTAGGGATGGACTGCTGGTATGCAACTCTTGCTTATAAGACTTCTTATATCTTTCGTAAATGTGAGTACTGTTAATGGGGGACCAAGATTTTTTCTAGTTCCATAAGACGTATGTTCCGTTATCGCTCTTTGAGTTCAGACTAGATAAAATCAAAGTGTGTAACTATAATTTGATGAAGAAAACGAAAATCAGATCAAAAGGAAATTCGACTCTGTCAAACAGTTCTCTCACTTTGTGTTAAAATTTTGATCGAGTTGGCTCTTTCCCGACACTCTCTTCCACTCCTGTATGCATTGCTTCAATTCAACTCTATGCTCGTTCCGCTTTACTAGTGAAGATAAAGAGAAACCTTATAAAAACTATAAATTGAATAAGCATTTCTTTTATCATCACAATCATCAATATATAAAATGCTACAATATTATCATCAAATTTTAGTTATTTAAATCATAAAACGCATAGGTAGGTTATCAGATTAATGTAAGGGAAGCCAAACAAAAAGCAAGGATAGACTTGAAACAAAATATGGTATCCTTAATAAGCGTTAGAACATAAATAATGTGATATTTGACAAAAAAAAAAGTATTTGAAAATTGAAGCCGTGTTTGGACATGTGAAAAGATTCACTTGAAAAATTAGTTAGAATTCATTTGTGTGATTATAAAGTATCTCATTAAAAAATAAAAGTTTAAAGTTAAATTACTAATTTCTTTTTTAATTTATGTGGTACAGTTCGAATTTTGAGAATGCAATAATTTAATTTTGACCGTGAATTCTTGCATGAAATCTTTAAGTTTTTTTTTTTCAAATATAATTTATATAGTTAAAAACTATATATAAAATACTATAAATCACAATAATTAAATATTTAAAATGTTTTAAAAAAATAAGGTCACTGTCAACGAAAAATTTATTTGAATCCCCAAATCCTAAAAAGCCAAGAGCGTGGAGTAGTTACTAGTAAGGCTAATTTCTTGAAGTAGGGGGCAGGCAGCCAAGCAATTCCTTTCAATATTTTGTCGCTCCAATCCACTTCGCCACTGAAATTTAAAAAAAAAAAAAAACCTCTGATCGCCTCTGTAATAGGAGTATATCCCTTCACTTTCCTCAATACACTTTTGAATATCTAAAATCACAGCTGAGTAAACATGTCAAATCGCTATAGTAACCAAAACAGAAACGAAAAACCTCAAAAGAAATTCATTCCAAAGAATCAAACACACAGTTCTCAAACCCTAGCAAATTCCTATAGACAAACACTTCCTAACAAGCCCAATACAAGTTCCAGCAACGCCGGTAGGGTTAGGATGGGAACCACTGGCGCGTGGGTTTCCGCGCGTGGGAATTTCGTGAATTATTTGCCCCAGGATGAAGCTGTAGCAGCTGGACTTGGAGCAGATGAGGGTGCATTGGATCCCGTGGAGTCGCAGCGCGTGGTTGATGTTTTAAACAGGGAGTTGTGTAAGTTACTTAAGATGAATGCAAGAGATTTCTGGAAAGAAGGTAATAATATTTTTTTAGGAAATTTACGGTCTATGTCTATTTTTTTGAAAATATTTACGCCACGTAGCCTATTGTTACTTGATTTAGCCCATATTTGTGTATAAACATCTTTTATACACTTTATTATAAGATATATTATGTGTAATGCTTTCCCCTCAGGTATAATGTTGTACAATATTGTATATTGGGCTATGTGGCGTAATATTTTATGTTGGGCTGTATAGTTTTGAAAATTTTCCAATTTTGCTTCTTGTGGTTTGTTTTTATGATTTTCAGTTGAATTATAGTTATGATTTGTATTATTTGATTAGTGTGTAATGATTGGATTTGAATAAATTTGCATCAAGTTTAAGGAATGAAGGTTGCTAATGCTAGACTTGTTATTTTTTCTGTATTGAAGAAAAATGAATGATTAATGATGTTTGAAAATTTATGCATATCGGCATTTGGAAAAGAGATTCAATAAGAAATCTAATTTTTCTTTATATACAATAAATTTGTACTACTTATGGTTTTGTTTGATGATTTTCACTTGAATTCTTAATTATGATATGTACAACAACAACAACATGCCCGGTATAATCCCACCTGGTGGGGTCTGGGGAGGGTAGAGTGTACGCAGACCTTACCTCAACCTCGGACCTTAATTATGATATGTATGATTTGATTAATGTGTAGCGATCGGAGTTGAATAAATTTGCATTAAGTTTAAGGAATGAAGGTCGCTAATGTCAGCCTTCTTATTTTTGTGTGTTGAAGAATAAATGATTGATGATATTTGAAGCTTTATGCTCGTCTGCATTTGGAAAAGAGATGCAATAAGCAATATGTAGTGAAGCAAACTTCTTATACAGCATCAGGAGCAACCAGTAAAAGCATGCCGAGTAAAATACAAAAGGTCAATTATAAGATGATTACAATTAAACAGGATGTTTATGCTGTTCATTATTCCACTTTAGCTGCAGAAGACATGAAAGCCATATCCCACAATTAACGTGTAGAGACCAAAATGCCAGGCCAGGATGCAAGAGAATCTTCAATCGGTGCTTATAGAAAAAAATAAAAGAAAATAAGAATCTTCAACCATTGTGCATAATCCTTGAATCAGCGGCGAGGAGAAATATTCATTTGTCTTGCATCAGGATACGTTTTTTTTTTTTTTGCTGGGGGTAACTAAGTGATACGTTTGATATGCTTAAAACCGACACCCAAAGAAGGTAATAAGTTTGGACTTTTGGTGCTTATGTATTACTTAACAACTTGGTCAGTGACGCAATGCGTAGGAAAGCGTCCAAGTTTATGTGAGCTTTAAGCAAATTAAAGCACCTGCTTTAGTAAATTAATGTTTGGAGGGTTTTAGAAAATAGACAATATAACTATAAGCACAAACAAAAATATATAACAAAGAGTTAAAAAACAGCAATTGTGTATCTTCCTTCACTCTTTTCTTGAAACCCTTTTACGGAAGATGCTTAGATTTTCCAAATTACGGAGCCAGGGTTATAGTTAGGCATGCTACCTTGCTGGCCATGTCAGTGCCATATGATTTTTACCTGATATACTATAAAGCATAAATTAGTATGTTCATCGTTTTTAATTTAGAGTATTTGCCTAGTGCCCTTTTTGGGTATACTTTTGATCGTGTAATCATTGCCCAATGCTCCTTATAAGATTAGGAAGTCTCGATCAAATTCATTCATGTTAAAGCAGTTGATATCTTTTTGTCTTTTCTTTATTGTGTGTTGGGGGATTGGGTTGGGGGGGGGGGGGGTGATAGGTTTGAATTGGTTGTTGGTTTTTATATTGTGTTACCGTACATTTTTACCCACCTATCCTCATTTCTGTGTCTACCAGTGGCCAGCGACAGTTCCCTTCATTCTTTTCTTGAAAGCTTTCTGAAGTTCAGGAGTAGGTGGTTTGATTTTCCCTATCGAGGAGCCAGGGGTATAGTTGCTGGGGTCGTTGTTGGGGAGTTCGAGCTCTGCCGGCGTATCTTTATGGTCTTATATCGCATGTGAGTCACTTCATTTCCAAAGCATTTGATGCATCAAGTTGTATCCGCCATGCTGTGCCTTCTGATCTAAACAACTCTTATATGTAAATTAAATTTTAGATCGTCAAATCGGGACCCTGGAGCTAAGACTGCTGATAGTCTTAGTCAGAAAGATCACGAAGGTGTGTGCCCCTGACTCATTGCAAATATTATTTCTGACCCTTGTAGACTTCAAATTTGATAATTGATTGGAATTGTATTGAGGAGGTCAAATTTCAAAAGTTCTATTCAGTTGCAGCACAGGCGTGTATTTTTGTAATGAACTTTGTACAAGTAAGATGTTTTATGCACTGCCTTCCCTTATAGTATGCCTAGTCTCATCACAATCATGAGCAGGAAGATCATGAAGTCAGAACATGGCAATACTACCTTTGAAGTCTCAGGAACATGTATGATGTATCTGATTCTAGCTCCCTCTAAAGCAACATTCCAGACCCATTTTTATGGTTTAATTGGAACATTATCATTTCTAGGATATCAATGTCCAATTCTAATCATATAGCGCTAGAGGATTACATTTTGCAACTCCAATGTCTTGGCTTTTCTGATTTGTTGTCAACCATTTCTGTATTTTAGAAATCAAAGTTAATCAAAACTTGCCATTTTCACTAGCAGTGGTTGTTGTTCCTGCAAGGCCATCAAATCAATATGCAATGTAAAGGCCTGAAGATATATATCTTTTTCTAATTGCCCTTGGAAATTATATTCGAGTGCACAATGTTCACTAATTGCACTTGTAGCCCTTTTGCAGGAAAAGAAGTTGCTTGATTTACCAAAGTTGTTAGACATATGTGCCATATATGGTCATGAAAACGAAGATCTGACAAGAATATTGGTATTATTAACTGAACTGGCTTGTCCATGAACTATTGATGATGTGGTTTATTGTTATTTTGTTTCAGTTTCATCTTGTTTCATGAGACACAAATCTGACCTATTATTCTGCTTCTTGTGGAAGGGGAGAAATAGTGTTTCACTTCTGAACCCTTCCCTTTCTTTGGATCCTTCTGCTTCCTCCCTATCATCACTAAAATTTAGAACTAAAAAGGATAAGAAATATAGATGATATCACATGCAAATTGATCGCAAGGACTAAAGTTCAACTTCAGAAGTTTCATCAGCAAATTATCCTGACTTCCAATTTCAACATTTCAGGCACGCTCTGTAATATATAAACATCTGAGGAAATAACTTTCATAGTTTTTTTCTTGTCTTCTATAGTGGTTCGTAAAATTGAAGGGGATTTGGGGAAACTAACACAGTATCAAACCTCTTCACCAAGAAGTCAAGAACTGGTAATATATGAAGAGAAAATCTAGAAACTTTCCATGTAATTATGTAAAACTCTCTGCTTAGATGCTTTTACAAGTAAAACTCCTATCTGTGAGTTTGTTTACCCTGACGTATTCAAATATTAAGAACTTTTGGTACTTTTTATTCTTATTATTGTTTTTATTTTATATACTATTGGTCAGAGATGAAGTTTTGGTTAGTGAGGATTCATATAGCCGACTCCAGCTTGTTTAGGATTAAGGTGTAGTTGTTGTTGGATGTGTTTACCAGTGTTAGGTATGGAATCACATATCAGTGGTGCACATGCTTTGCATGACTATCTATTGAAGGGTGGATTAAAAATACCTGGATGGAGTTTAAACTTTGATAGTTAGATAGACATTATTTGCTGATCTTCTGCATACCTCTGATGAAATCTTTCCTAGTGGATTAGGTGTCAAGACCATTTTAATTAAAATTGCGGACACATTGGGGTTCATGACTTAGCCTCCTGACCCAAGAAGAGTTGTAGTAGAGAGTTTAAAGCACCGCCCACTAGAAAATTCATTTTTTTTTCTTCGGTTAAATATCAAGCGCACAGCCCATTGCATCATGGTGCCTATTCATTTAGGCCTCAAATCTGACAATTGCTCTGTAGTCGTGCTGCAAATAGGATCTCTTTGGTCTCTTGTCACCAAATTTTACTACAAGAAACAAGTGTGCTAAAAGAAACTGTATTCAGAAGATCAAAAAGGATAGTTTACTTTTGTTATATCTTTTATGTAAAAAGGATTTGAATGGTGAATCTGAATAAGTCATAGATTTGATAGGACCCCTCTAAGATTAGAAGGGAGTGAATCTGAATAAGTCATAGATTTGACAGAATCCCTCTAAGATTAGAAGGGATATATTTTTGCTTTTGATTTGTAAATACTTCGACAGCACCTCGTTGGTGCTATGTTAATAATATAGTTACCCTTTCTCAAACAAGAACAAAAAAAAAAAAAACTGTGTGGGAAACAGTATTTCTTTGCCTTCTACATACAGTTTGATAAGCCAGTGCTTCCTAATTCTGTGTTGTGTTTCCTTCTCCTGCTTCATCCAATTTGTGTGTTTTTCTTCTTTTCATCAAACAGTATTCAGTCCCTGCTGCTGACTCCTGGCTGTATCTATGTGTTCAGGTCGTTAATGCCATAAAGTCACAGCCATGGATCCATGATGATCTTTCATCTGTTATTACGCACTTTCTTAGCATCGTGCAGACTATGTATCAGAGGTGTAGCTCATCGTTGGAGGTATTCTTTCTTCAATGGACAGTACTCTTAATTTGGTCCTGCTTTGCATGTTCCTGTACTTCCATTGCAAGAGCGATTTCTAATTGTACATATCTCACATGCTTTTTTATAGAGTACCAACTAAATTTGTTAACTAGAAAACTTGCATCTCACTATTTGTCTCGAAGGCATGAGTATATAAGTTCAAGGTTTTCCTTGTTGTTTCAAGCTACATCTCACATCTCAGTGACAGATTGAAAGATTGCAGTACCCACATACTTGGCATTTAAATCTCAGCAACTTGCCATCTTCATTAGTTTTATAGCGCCAAAATAATGTCTCTACCAATTTTGTAACTAATAAATATATCGACAGATTGCTTATGTGTTGTCTTTGGATGTTTAAGTGGTGTACTTCTGTAGAGAAATGATAAATGCAGTTGTTTTGCTTTGTATATGTGTTCCATTTATGACCACGGTTCTAGTTTTATGAACATCTTGAGCCAATCTAGATGTAAGTTGATACACATACTGTTAAATGTGGGTTTTCCATAAGGATGCTTGTGATAGCAAAAAAGATCTTGCAAAGGGTTATCCCAAGTTATACAGGACTAACTATTGCATGGCTGCAGGTTTTATTTTCCTCCGGTCACTTGCAAGATCATGGGCATAGTCGGCTTCAAACAGACTATCTAGAGGTGAGTTTATTTCCTGATGAGCAGTAAGATAGTTCACGTATATGTGTATTTATCTATGTGTGGTTTCTTTTGTTTGGGGTACTCTGGAGAGAATAATATTTTAACTTTTGTACAAATGAGAATATTCCTTCACACCGGAGACCACCGAATTTTGAGATTGCACCATGCTTTTTTGGGGGGATATCCACCAAAAACTTTTGTTTCATATAATGATAAGCTTCACTATGTGGCTGCCTATAATTAATTTGAGGTCTCCATTGTCTGGCGTTTTCCTTCAACTTTCTTGTTAGTTGTGTGCCTGGAATTTGTTATTTTTTATTGCACGAGGTGTCATACTTACACCTGCAGGTGATGGACTTTTTAAATGATGCTGTGGTATCTATGGATGCGTTTGTCAATGCGTATAAGCAAGCATCCATCTACTTCTGCTGTCCTGTTGAAATGAGGTACTGACTTTTTGGTTGACTTCTGCTGTATCAGTATTGTATAATGTGTATATACTATCAATGAATGGCTAATTTGATGGGCCTAGAATCTCAATGTCTTGCTCCAGAATGCAGAACTCCTTACATAGCAGAGTATCGTTAACTTCTCTTCTTGTATCTTGTCTCTGATGATTTGCAATTTATTTGTTATCTTTCATGCTTTACATGCTTAAACCTTGTGAGTTTGCTCTTTCATTTTTGTCAATTGGGGAATTTTATTCTCATTATAAAGAGCTTGTCCTAATTTGAGGAAGGCACAACAAAGTTCATATTCATTAGCTTCTTTTGTCTATGCAGTCATGGGAATGAGGAGGTGCTTACTACCCTTGCAAGACTACATGATTCATTGCTGCCTTCTTTGCGGCGGGGTTTCCACATTATTTTAACGTCCGGATATAAAGGTTTGACGGAATCTTCGAATGAAATGCGCTCGCATGTTTTTGTCAGTCTCAAAATGTTATCCACAAGGATAGTAAATTTTGGTTGGAAGCTGCTGAACTTGTGCTATCTAAGTGATGAGGCTTTTGTTGAAAGTTCTCCACTTCCTGCTACCATGAAGATGTTCCCTACCAATGTGGAGGATCCTGCTATAAGAGCAGATATATTAATGCAGTCGGTGAGGGATATAAGTGGAGATTACTCACAGGCTCTAGAGGGACATAGCAAAGGCACATTTCTCCAAATCATTGACAAAAATCACAACCTAATGAGCAGAATTGAGTTACTACGTAATACAGGTAATTAGCTGAAAATGATGCTTAGACTTGTTGCTCAAATTTAAGGTGGTTCCTAGATCTTGGTATTTTATTAACTCCGATTTAAAGCATGCATAGAAGAAAGAAAATGGAACATATGACTCTTTTTGGAGTGAATAACTTTTTCTGTGATTGAAGCTTTAGCAGAAGTTTGCTACATTTGTTTTCTCTCTTTATGTGGCTTGTAAATATTTTAGTTAAGAAACTTGAGTTTCTCTTCTTTCTTTAATCTTTTTGAGAAACTTGAATCCATCTTCTTTCTTCCTCGGCTTAAGAATTAGTCCATCATACACAATGAGCAAGTATATATTACTTCTGTCTGATGTCTCATGTCTCTGCTTATTCTTCATTGTACTCATGCATGTTCGTGGTTTTAAGATGGCATCCGAACTGATTTTGTCTCATGCAGGGTGGATATCAATGGATGATGATCAATTCAAGTTTCTGTCGGGGATCACAATACACCCAGTAGAAGATAATATTGGAAGGGCAGCCCATCTGGCAACCTCCCAAAAAGACAACCTACCACAGGTTGATGAAGACACTGCTATTATGGAGTCGAAAATAAGTCAGATAAGGGACCTCTTCCCTGATTATGGGAAAGGCTTCTTAGGTGCTTGTCTCGAAGTATATAACCAGAATCCTGAAGAGGTCATTCAGAGGATTCTTGAGGGTACTCTTCATGAGGACTTGCAGTCTTTGGACATCTCCTTGGAGAAAATACCACAACCCAAGTCTGTTGTTCCATCCATGACCAGAAATGACAAGGGTAAAGGGAAACTAGTGGAATCTGCGGCAATACCCCCGAGAAACATCGCTCCTGCAGCATCACCTTACAAAGCTGTAGGCTCTTCTAATTCATCTACAGCTTCAGCTGGAAGGTTTATCAGGAAAACAACCACTGAAGATCCTGCTTCCTTGACACTTGACTCTAGAGATGCGAAGGATTTGGCAAAAACCCTTGCACTTTCATCACAGCTTGAGTACGAAGATGAGTATGACGACTCATTTGATGACCTAGGTCTAAGTATTGGTGATTCAGCATTTGAGGAAACTGAGAACCTCCAAGACAAGTCAAACTTCAGCCGTGGGAGAAATTCTGAAGCTGATAACAGTAGCTCAGCGTCCAACGCTTCTAAGTGGGGATCACGGAAGAAGCCACAGTTTTATGTCAAAGACGGAAAGAACTACAGTTACAAAGTTGAGGGTTCTGTTGCAGTGGCTAATTACAATGAAGCTTCTTTAGTAAATCAAGTTCAGAAGGAGTCGATACACGGGTTGGGACGGGGTGGTAATCTTCCTTTGGGTGCAGTTAAACGGTGGACCGAGTCAAATGAGGAGAAAGACAACGAGCCGGAAGCCAATGAGATGGGTGGAAGGGGGGGAGGTCGAGGGTTCTTCAGAGGAGGGAGAGGTGGGAGAAAAGGAGGGGGTAGATCAAATAATTACAGAAAGGACCAAGCCATGAAAAAACACTTCTCAGGTTTGACAGGCCATTGATATCGAAGCTTTCTTTACCTTTAGTATGTATACAAATGTTGATAAGCCTCCAGCAAAAATATATTGCCTCTTAGCTACCTTACAGAGTTTTCAGCTGACTGTATAGGCGATTCCC
Organism: Lycium barbarum; assembly: GCF_019175385.1. NCBI lineage: Eukaryota > Viridiplantae > Streptophyta > Magnoliopsida > Solanales > Solanaceae > Lycium > Lycium barbarum. Next base: position 144,060,893 of record NC_083338.1, on the reverse strand, counting down.
TGTGGGAAGAAATTTCAGTTGGATTTTGTTTTCATTGACTATACTATATATATACCATGGCTCGTAGTTTCTTTGGATTCCCGATTTAATAAAAATGCTTATCAAATGTTAACCACCACAGATTTTTATGAAATGAGGATTTAATATGAATGATTATGTAAACTATGGTAAATTAAGGACTGAAATGAAAAATAAGTAAATCCGGTCAAGAAGACACCAAATTTTTATGATTGCATTGACCTTTACTTCAAAGAGAACTCTTGGAAGAACAAGATCTCAACTTCAGAGAATTCCCACCAAAATCATGTAATGGAAGAAAGGCTCGAAAGGAGAGGACCAAAAAGAGATTGACTTTGCCTTGTGACAATGCAGCAAAGTCAACTTCCATGTAGCCAGGAAGGATGTTAAGATAGGCCAGCTCAGGTTGACCGCATATTTTTACTTTTACTTGTACCTTTTGTGATTGAATTGTCTGTTATAACATTGACGTAATGCGAGAAGAAACTACCGTTGCACTCCACTTTTAAGCATATTATTTATCTATTGTTTATAACAGAGAACTCGCTTGGTAACGAGTTTGTTTTCTTTTACCTTCTCCGCTCAAATGTCAAGTTAATACGGGCTAGACCCACCTATCATGCATTGCACTCTTACCGGTTACCACTAAAGTCATGAATGATCCTTGGAAAATGTCATCTTGGTCTCTTATTACAGTAGTGGACTGTGCAGGACATCCCCAGATGAGGCATCAAATCCTTCAAAAGTACACGCACAAGACTTTGCTATACGGACGCCTAAAACATTGTTATGACTTTGTAAGGGTTATACAGACAGTTGTACTAGACTTCACTAGCTTATGCAAAATAATTGTTGAGTAGTTAACGAAGACAAGATCAAACAAACAAAAGCTCAACGCTACAGCCGAATTTACTTCAAAAATTCAACAGTGGGAATAATACCACACACTGACTGAATCATCTATTAATACTATATTCCAATAGAAACATAAAATGCACAGAGAGGAGTGGCTGGCTTTACTTATGCACTACTGATGAACACCATCAGAGGCACCAAATCAAATATAATTATTACTTGATGAAAAAGAAGAATAAGTACTACTACCAAGTAGCAACCAACATGATCAAATAACTACCCTTTTTGTTTATCATTTGGTTCATTAAATCTGCGACTATGAATGAATAATTATGACACGAACGACAATTGTCCTTCAATGTTTAGGCTGACAACTGTGCGGCAGCAACTGCTGTTATTCAGAATTCATCACCACCTGTATAGTAGCCGACATTCTTGTCCTGAAAATAACACTCAGATTTAGTTGAAGAAACCTACAGCCCACAACTTCGATACAAGATCGACTAAGTGTGAGCTCTGATAAATAATTCTAAATGCTCAGGAAATTTAAAAAGTGGGGGATAAAAAGAGAGAGACGGGAATGTGACGGTGCGTGTTCACAAAGGAAAATAACTTGCCTGGGACAACATTCTTTGCTTGTTGATAAACTGAGTCCTGGCCTTGTTAAGGGCTGAATTTGGTGACTTGTACATTCTCTGCAATACAGAACATTATCCTAAATTAAATGCTTCCTCAAATTCGAACAGTAGGTTGTCTCTCAATAAACAAGGAAGAACGCTTCTTTTTTCCAAACTAAATCTGGAAGAAATACAGTTCTAGAGCAAAGTCGTATGCAATAGAATTTAAAATGAGCATTTCTTCCAGCATTAATAGTTAAAAGCTAAAAATGCTTTGTAGAAGCTGAGGAGCCAACCTTTTCAGTTCCAGATACACGTTGCTCAGAACCTGGGAGTTTCTTCTTTGGTGTGAAATCAAATACATCATGAAGAAACTCATTTTCCTGCATAATTTGGAGAGGAAACAGCTAAGTTACCACAGACTATATGATTCCAACAGCCCAAAAGCTTGATCTTTTGATTAGAAAACAAACCTGCATATGCTTCACGAATCCTCCTCCAAGGAAGTGCTTTAGGAAGTTTAACTGTTAAAAAATAATGATTTCAGCAAATATGCAGCCAGTTGGATTATAAAATTAAAAAGAAACAAGAGGTACCTGTATCAGTTGAGCCCAAGTAGTTGTGCTAAATGGTTCACCACCAATCTTGGTTGAGGACCCAGGACTATACCCATCCTGATGTAATAGTAAGAAAATTAAAAAATACAGCCAAAAGAAAAATGGAAGAGAATCTACTTGAGTCTTTGATTATACCGAATTACCTCAAGAAATTCCAGTATATCTCGAAATGTGTTTCTTTGGTTGTTGAGATCCTTCTTGGCTGATCCTTTACCTCCAGCCTCTGCCGAAAGGATTCTTACCTGGTTCAGGACTTTTGCCCTTAATCCCTGTATATGTAATAATTCCCTAGATTTGTTAGCTTCATCTGTGGTGGAGCTGTCACTAGATCCTTTAGATTCACCAGAAAACTTTTCCAAACTCCCGACTTCAAAAACTAAAGCAAGTGATTCGCCTGCTGCAATGCGCACAGATCGGTCTTCCTTGTCTAGAAGAGTTGAGAAGTAGGAGATTGACCTGCATCATGAGTAAATGGTTCAGCATCTCACACCAGTTCATAATTCTCACACATCTATGATTTACCTTGATCCTTTACTCTCTTATTTAATAGTTTTGTTTTGGGGGAGGAGGGGGTTTCGGGGTTTTTTTTTTTTTTTTTGGGTGGGGGGGGGGGGGGGGGTGAAGGAGGGAGTTTGGGGGGTTTTGTGGGGGGTGGGGGGAGGAGACGTTCAAAATGGGGATTTTTGGAGAGTTACTCACCCTTGCCAACTTTTTGGGTTAAGTGTCCATCCATCCATGGTAGTAAGGAGGAAAGACCAAGAAGATACAACTGCTGTTATCATTGCTGGTGAAGGTTTAGCAGTAGCCACCTGATCCATCAACCAAACACAATTTTGAACAAGTTATTAATCGTCTAAGCAAATACTAACTGATTTCATTGATAGGAATCAAGCGTTTTGGAATTAACTCGTTAGAGAACATCCATAGACAGTAATAAGATACTAAATAATAGATTCCAGAAAATGAAAAGATGATCATGAATAACATACATTAGGACCCAGTTTTGGATTAATGACTTGCCACATCAATTGCATCGACTTTTCTGTTTCCTCCGGTTCTTCGCCACCAACAAAGGTAATAATGGCCAAACACTCAAGTAGCTAAAACCACAAAAACCAAACAGCAGTCAGCTCCAAGCCTAACTAACGCTAATATTAAAAAGAACTTTTCGCCATCTTTGAACATACCGAGGATATTTTAGAATTATCAGACCGAGATTTAAGAGCGTCTGAGATAGGTGATACTGATTCTTCCAGGATCTCATGTGCTTTGTCCCCAGGGCCAGCAGTTAAAGCAAGAAGCCCTATCACCCAACAAAAAAAAAATACTAAATTTCTAAAACATTTGATCGAAGGACCGCGTTAAATGGATGGCAATTAAACAATAGCACAGAGGACTAACCAATAACATGAGATGCCAAAGCTATCTCCTTGGAGGAACCACGTTTAATGGAACTCAAACATTGTTGCAATAATGTAGCAAACCTGAAGGATAGAACATAAATGTGAGAAGCGCTCAACAAAATATGCACTTTCTAAGCCATAATTGAGTGAGCTACAAAAATCTAACTAAGCAATGGGAGGAGGATCTCCAAGTAGGTTTTTATAGCATTGCACAGATGATTATACAGAATTGTTGATTCTAAAAAAGTACTTTATTCTTGAAATAGCTAGCTGCCAATTCTACAAACTATACACCTATAACGTCTGGATAAACATGGTAGCCGGGAATGACTTTAATGCAATATATAAATGTTGTCACCGTGGCAGAAAGTTCTTGAAGATGTTTATCATTACCAGCTAAACCACTCAGACTATACACCTTTGACATCAGGACAACCATGGTAGCTGAACTGACTATAATGCAACCCATAATGGCAGAAATTTTTTACCAGTGAACAAAAGAAAAGTCAAAACTACGATATAAAATAGCACAAATTGATGAGCCGTAGAAGCATAACGAATTTACAATGCATTCACGATTCAGCATAATATAACTTCATCCAAGTAGGAAAATTGCTTACTTCTTTTCGACAAATTCATGCTGTATGTTGCTATTGAATGCTTCTATAATAGATGTCAAAGCCTTCTCTCTTGTTGAGCCCCTACAGCCAACAAACAAGTAGAAATATTAGTCACATTCTTCATCAGAAACAAAACCTCAAGCGGATGGAAACTTCAAAATTGAGTAATCATGTCTAGTCAAAACTCATGATTAAAGTATAATCAAACCTTTTCTCGTAAAGGGCGTCCACGCATTGATCAAGGACAGTCTCTTTATCAAACTGAACCTCCTCCAAACCAGACAACATCATATCCGACCGAGTAGTTGACGATGAACTCACGCTATCCGTGTCATCACTATCCAGCATAGCAGCATTCCTACGTTGTGAACTTCCTAAAAAACAAATCCATCGGCAAACACCTTAATTCCTAATTCCAGTTCCAATACAACTACAGAAATTCCCAAAATTGCCCACAAGCAACACACTTTACCCAGCCCCACCAAAATGTAGGGTTTCCTTAACCCATCAATATCCTATTGTTAGCAAAAAGATAACTATATACTAATATTTAAGTAACGAGTAGCAAAATGAACCCAAAGATCAATATTCATTTCAAACACAGAAACCCAATTCAATAAAGTTGATGTTTTTCCGGATAAACAAGCTTACTAACAGAAACCCAATTCGAAAAACTTTCCTTTTTTCACAATAAACAAGTTAAAGAACAAAAACCCAATTGAATAAAGTCTCCCTATTTTTACAATAAACAAACTAAAGAACATAAAACCCAATTCAATCTCATATAAACAAGTTAAAGAACAAAAACCCAATTCAATCTCACGATAAACACGTTAAAGAACAAAAACCCAATTCATTAAACTCTCTATTTTTCCACAATTATCAAGTAAAAGAACAAAAACCCAATTCAATTTCACAATAAACAAGTTAAAAAAAACAGCAACCCAATTCAAGAAAATTGATATATTTTCAGAATAAACAAGTAAAGAAACTTACTTCTACCCATGGTGACAGCTCCTCCAGGTAACAAAGGTTAGAAACAAATACAAGGTTGACTATGACGATCAAAAACAAAGATATCAAAAGGCAAAGCTGGCGTCCAACAAACACACAAATCAAACTTCTTTATTGAATCGACCAACAATGTATCCATAAAGTAGCTTTTGTAGAATTTTGGAAAGACAAAAAGGAGAAGATCTAGAGATATTCAACAAGATTACAAGGGCAACAAAAAACAGAAATATATGACGAGAAGAAGCCTCTTCTATTTATACAGATCTAATACTATGAGATATTCAGGGTGGGTGGCTGCGAATATTCGGGAATACGAGTATGACGTGGAGTAATCAGAGCCGTTTATTAGTCCAGTGGGTCCCATGAAATGGAAGCACGTGCTGAGTTTCGCTCCCTACGGAACTGACTGGCGTGTGTTTTTTGTTGGCGTGTTTCTCGAGTTGAGTGTGTTCTATTTTGTTACGAAATTACTTATTTTTGTGTGAACAAAATATTCTTTCCTTTTGCAAAAAAAATATTGGGCTAATTACAGCGCATCTAAAAGTAATTTTATTTAGCAAATATTATAAAATGAACTTTCCGTGTATTTGCCCTAATTTTCTTGTTAAATTTGTTTTTTTTTTTCTTCATCATGAGGGAGGTGCAAATATAATTGATTTTGCTTTTCTTAAAAAGTAAAATTTGAATCTCTTTCATACTTTGCTTTTTTTTTTTTTTGTTTTTTTTGAAGAAAATGATTTTAGACATCTATAATTTGAGGATCAATGCTTCTAACATCAACAATGTAGTTGTTAAAGGATCTTGTTTAGGGAGAAGAACTATTCTCTCGATAATTTTTTTGTTTGTTTTTCGTTCATGTTAGTAAATATGTAGGTCAATTGATCAAATTATACTAAATTATTATGGCTCATTTGCTTTATTGCACTTTAATATATACCTGGTTATTTCAATCACGACATTTTAAAGGTTCCTCATGGATTACATGATTTTTCCCGTCTTTTTGTGCCACAATTGACTATGTTTCTTTTTGAACTAAGGGTCTATCGAAAACAACATGTGTACCCTAAAAAAGTTGAGGTAAGGTCTGTGTAGACCCTACTCTCTCCAGACCCTACTTTGTGGTACACTGGGCTGTTGTTGTTGTTGTTTTTGTGCCAAAATTAATTAGGTGAAGTTCTAGCGGCAAAGCAAACATTGTTGCCTTAATGTGATTGTAAATACTTGATGACGATAACAAAAGTAGTGAAGGAAAAAATATAGGGCAGTATCAATATAAGAACAACGAATATTCGCTTTCCTTTTGCTAATATAGGTGAACCACAATTCACAAGGCACTTCTGATCAAGACTTTGTTCACTCTCTAGCTCTACTAATATTTCGAGCACTCATTATTTTTATTTGTTTTTATTGATTAAACTATCTAGAACCCTAATTAAATTGAGCCATAATTAGTTTTTAAGCCTAACCATGTTTATATCAGAGTGGATACTGACTAAAATAAGTTGGCGAACCAATTTATACCAAGTATTATCACCTAGTTTGCTTTATATCCAAGCCAAGCGTCCTACTAGAGTTTGAGGTCCATTCAAAAATGCAATTTATAACTCGTGATTGGAATACTTTTATAACTTGCAATAGGAAAAAGTACAAAATGTGACTTACGAGTTGCAATAATTGACATCTTTCGTATGTTCTTCTCATTGCTTTATCCTTAATTCGCCTTCTACAAATATGCTAGGCATATTTTCAGTGTTGCTTTAAGAATAACATCTTATTGAATTTGTCGAGCCAAAAGTACATATTTTGAGAAAATTTCTTGAAGGTTATTAATACTCTTTCTATCAATAAAACGTTTGTCATTTACTTTAACGAAACTCTTGCATAGAAAGATGAATTTCACATGTGCAAAATACTTTGGAGAAAAAGTTCAAGTTTACCAATATAATATTAGTTATGATTTAGAAAATTACCCTATATTATACTTCCGTCATAGTCAAAGGCAGTGATAAACTAGTGAATGGATAAAAAGAAAATGCTAGAATGCAACATTTACAACTTAGGGCAACAATTCATAGAAGTGCGCACACACATACAAAAATAAAACAAAACTATCTCACTAACACAATATTTTTTTTAACAACTGGGATTGACTTGACTCCCTTTTCATGAGTAGTTAGCTCTGTCATTGATCAAGGAAAAATATGAAACCTCATTGATCAAGGAAAAATATGAGACGAAATGCTAACGTCAAAGATATAAATGATCTTACGATATAACAAAAGATAAGTAAGAATATCTGTGAACAGAATGTTATTTAAAGTGATTTTTTTTAATGAACGTGCTAAAATCCTTAAAAATTGCTTAATGTAGACCTAAGATAATACTTAATAATTATAATAAAATTAACATAATTAAATTCATGAGAATTCAAATAATTCTTTTTGGATAATTTCTTCTCTTCTTCCATTTGTTTTTTCAAGCTTGTGAAGTTACACCTATTGCCAAATTCATATAAAGTTCCTGATAATGAAAGCAACATTCCTGGTGATGTTTGGATATATAATGAAAAAGCTTTTTTTAACTTAATGGTATAGCAAAACTCACCCCCCAATTTTTGTAAAAAAAAATAAAAAATACTCACCCCCTATTATACGAAGGCTAGAACAAACAATAACCACAAGAAACCCAGTATAATTTCACCTGTGGGGTCTGGGGAGGATAGTCTGTACGCAGACCTTCTTTACCTTGACAAAACCTATACTAGGCACCAATAAATAGATTTAAAAAAAAAAAAAAACAGAATTACACTGAAAGAACTGCACCAAACTCTAAAAGAGACAAAAAAGTAGCAGAAATTGCAAAAAAGTACCTCCAAATATGAATTCCTGCTAAATCCTTTTTTCCGTACAGTTCCTGTCAAATCTAACAGATAAAGTTGGTTAAAATTTTGATTGAGATCGAAAGTGTTTACTTTTGGGAAACTTAAAGGACTAAAACTGTTCAGAACATACTTTAAAGACTATTTTGAACTTACTCCTAACTAAGGGACCATTTTTGTCATTGTTTCCACTTTGTTATTGTATCTGTTGAATTCGCTCGAACTCTGCTTTTTTAAATCCCCTGCTATTGAAAATAAAACCTCCCCTCTCAAATATTAGAGAATAAATACTACACTACACAAAAGCTCCTACCCCTTAATTTCCTGCTTGTTACTTTCAAGATTTAGCAACTCATTTTTCTCTACTTAATTATCCCTCTTTACTGTTTTCCTTTGCTTATAAGAAAACACAAAATCGCAAGAAATAACTGATCAGACGAATTCAAAAAGATGGAAGAAGATTGGGGTGATATTTTTAATGGCCTTCAAGAAATTGACAGTGAACAAGAAATTCAAGAAACAGAAACAGATGTTGGAGAAGATACTGAATATTTCGTCGACCAAATGCTTAAAAAAGAAACAAAAATTACCATTGCTGGGCTCGACAACACTGTTTCTTCAAGAATTATCCGCCATGCCTGGCTTCTAGAAGCTCGCCATATTGCAATCGACAACATTGTTAGAGTAATTCATCAATCTTGAAGTTTTTTTCATTTTTATGGATTTAAATATGAAAGTATTAATTATTTTACATTCTTGATATATGCAGACAGGAGGAAAATTTGCGTTCAGAAAAATCACAGCATACACAGCAGTGATTTATGTTGACAGGTTTTTTTCAATAATGCCAGTACAAGTACGTATTGATTATTACTAATTTCTTAAATTTTGAGTACTATTTAGAAGCGGGGTTATAATATCTTTTTTTTTTTTTTAAATCTTGTTGTAGAGTGAAAGAATCTGGATAGCAAAGTTACTGTCAACGGCATGTTTACATTTGGCTGCTGATAAATGGGAGGATTTTGAAGTATACTTACCAGAATATGCGGAATTTACCAATTTGGATACGAGAACCATAATCAATATGAAGGAATTTGTTGTTAAAGAATTTGGAGGGACAAAGACTTGTGTTACTCCTATACGTTTTGTCAAATATTTCATATCAAAATTCTGCAAAGATGATTCAAGAATAGAGTACGCCAAAATCAAAACTGTGGAAGTCATCATGAGTACACTTGGAGGTAATTACTACTAATTTGTTTTTGTGATCATCAGTTAATAGGAATAAGTAAAATCCATGTCTTCACGTTTTGAATATTGTTAAAGAAATGGAGATTAAGCCTGATTCTATAAGCCGGAAACATGTATGTCAAAACGGCTAAAATCAATAAATGAACCATAACTCAATCGCCTAAAGTTTGATTTGATCAAAATGAATTGAGTTAAGTTGGTTCAAATAAGTGGCATGATACAACTTGTTCAACATGTTTTATTTTACTTTTTGAATCTTTCAAATTCACATAATTTTCAATTTCCAAATTTTATGTGTATGTTGTGTTTGTGTTGTATTTTAACCCTTGGGCTACACTATTTTGATATGATAATTTGATGGGTCATTTTGAGTTCAACTTGTTGGATCAAATAAATAAATGGGTCATGACCTAACCTGTTTAAACTTGGACGGGTTACTATAAATGAGTTGATTTAATATCCCATTTTCTAAACCAATATGCATGACACTCTAACCAACTATTTATTCATTGAAACAGATGTGAGATTAATGAGTCTGAAACCATTTATAGTAACAGCAGCAGCAACATTATTGGTGTCAAATCCAATTAGATTAACCGGGGGACAGATAGAGCTTGAGATTAATGCCTTGCCTCCAATTTGGATTATTCCACTTGTGAGTATCCTTTTTAATTCAATCTTTTCTTAAATGTTCTAATTAAGTCATATACTAATCTGTTGAATTGAATCTGCAGGATGAGATGTGTTCTTGCTATAATCGTTTGCTAGAGACCAACATGCACAGACTCGACATAAACTGATCTTCAGTATTTTTTAGCAAGAATTTTTTCAGGAAATGTTAGTGTGATATGCAGATTGTAATTAGCTGCCTTTTATTTTGCATACAAACAGAAATATTGTTGGAGAAGAATAGCGGCAGCTGTTATGAAATACTAAGTAGGAGTAGTTATCACTCTGCTCTTCCTCTAAAAGGTTCTAATTTTTCTATGCTTTGTTAGTATATGCATCTTCCTGAAATAAATATGTGTTTCACTTTCACCATCATTTAACTCATCATTGATATTAATTTTTTATGAGATAAAAAAATCAAAATTGGCAAGCAGAAGCTTCTTAGAGTAACCCAATGTGATTGGACATTTAGATTTGTTTGAAGTGTTTGTGGGCTTGTGGCATTGCCTTTTGCTTTAATGCATTGTTTTTTTTTTCTTGTAAAATACTTTGGGAAGTCTGGCCATGATTTCACTTGTACATGTGATATAATTTTTTGAAGGTTGAAGCCATGAAGTTTTAGGTGTAGAATTTGAATTTCAAGTTAAATACTTTTTTCGCTGAGATAGAGTGTGTGTGTATGTGTTTTTGTTTTGGAAATAGTGGTTTGAAAATGTATTCTAAGTGAAAATTTTCATGTTTTCAACCTGTAGACATCATTTTCCTTCCGAACTTGGCACGAAAACTCAGTTTAGCAATTAAACTTTATGAGCGTTTAAATACCCCCTAAAGAACTTTCATCTTAATTAAATACAACCTCAAATGCTGACGTGGCAAAAAAAAATTAAGAGAGTGAAGAATACAAAAAGGTGAACCCGCTGATATTATATATATCTATATATAATATACAATTAAAAAATAAAATAAAAATAACAACCCCCGCCCCAACCCAATCTTCCCCATTTTTTCAACCTCCTCCTTCACAATCCCCGATCCCCCTCTCTCGTTGCCACGCCCGACGCCGTCACCCCACCTGAAAACAACCACCACATCATTGATCCACCGTCTGACCACCCCCTAAAACCCAATCGTCACCGTGACCCACCACCACCTTCACCCACTGATCTCCATCACACCACCACTGCACCGCTACCATCGCCCATTAACCCCGACCAACAAACCACCATCTCCTTCACCCCAAAACCAACCCATCTCCACCCTTAAGCCACCTCGTCACCACCCATCTTCACAACACCATCATTACCATCAATTCGGCTTTAAAAAAAAACTCCCTCCCACCATCCTTGCCTCCCTCTACTGAGTTTCTAAACCCCAATTTCTCCAAGTTTTTATTCAATACCCGTACGGTTCCATCCTAATTCTCTTAATGCTTTTCCTTCTTTTTTTTTTCTGTTGAAAATGGATTATTATCTTTGACAATTGGAACTGTAAAATATTGATTATATAAGTTATTTGGTTGATGGGTTTTTCTTCAGTTGAGTAATGAAGAAATTGCAATGTTCAATAATGAAGAAATTGCACGAATTTCCCTTCAAATGACTGGTGTGTGGCGAAAAGGGGGGGGGGGGGGGTGGGGTGTTGAAGAAGAAAGGGTGGTGGGTGGGTGCAGGTGGGTGGAAGTTAATGTTGGAAAAAATGTGATTTATGAATTTTAATAATTGATTAGGAATTAATTAACGTGAAAATATGATTAATAAAGAATTTTTTTGACAAAGATGGAATTTTTCAGTTGGGTTGATTTAAGGAGGCGATGGTTATGGCTGCGGCGGCGGTGGTGGTTGCTATAAGTGTGGTGAGGATGAGGAGAAAGAAGAAGAAAGAGAAAAAATAATAAAAGAAAAATAAAAAATGAAGGGTTAGTAATTTTTTACATGGCAATTACATGGCAACGATATGGCAATGACGTGGCGCGAGTGTACTACACCTCACATTGTGAGAGTGGTCTTATTTTTTTTAGGGTGAAAAATAATTGAAACATATGTTCTTTAGGGGGTAAATAATTAGAAGTTAAGTTTAATTGTTAAACTGAGTTTTCGTGTCAAGTTCGGGGGGAAAATGATATCTTTTCTCTTTTACTTATACCAAGAGCATACACCAAATTAATAAATGAATGAACATATGTCTTTTAGGTAAGTTTTATCATTTAACAATAATTAATTGATATGTGATCTTATATCAAATATACTCTTATTTAATAAATAATTTGAACAAAATTTCTAAAAAGTGTTTCAATTTCTTTTATATTTTCCAATTAGTAGATTAGAGTACTTTAGTCTTTAAGTAATTTTCTTAATAATATGCCAAAACATCGTTACTTATTTTGGACCAAAGAGAATACTTAATAACTATAATAAATTGACATGATTAAATACAAGATAATTCATATAATTCTTTTTCGGGATCATTTCTCTCTTTTTCCTATGAAAGTACCTATTGCAAAAATCATACAAAGTTCTTGATAATGAAAGCATTATTGTATTTGGTGATGTTTGGAAATGAGATGAAAAAAATTTATATTTGATATATATATATCATTTAATCATAATTAACTAAGTTATAATAACAGTATAGCCAAACCCACCCCCTATTTTATTAAAAGCTCAACAAATTTAAATAAAGGAATGCTTTCCCAAACCGTTAAAGGAAAAGAGGGAGGTACGGTGGGGAAGGAAAACACTCCGCAAAACTCTTTTGTTGATACACACAACAACCTATTCCTCTTTATGACATGATTTATTGTATATCTAAAAAAAAAAAAAATTCCATCCTTGTGTACTTCACATCCTTTACTCCAAAAAATAGACCCTATCTTTTTTACACAAAGTTAGAGTTGGTCACTCGGAAGGTCGCTCAACTATCTTAAATTATCTAACAAAATCATTTTTCGTTTATTTGTAACAGAAAAGTCACTAAACTATGTTAATATCACTTAGAAGATTACTCAATTGGCCAAGTACTCATTTTACCCTCTAAATTATAATACTTTATTATCCTTTACCTTTTTAATATTATGATTCTTTTTCTCTTTGTTATCTATATTATGGACTCCAATTCTCTAGTCAAGTTTAGTCAACAAGTTTAACTCAACACCAATTCATCAGTTTCATTATAACCGCCGTCTTCCTCTACCACCTTCCAGCATTTCTCTATATTCACCCCTCATTTCAAGATTTGCCTATTTTTTTCTGTTATTTTCCAGTTATATAAACGGTAGTTCTTGGTAATAAAAACACACGAATTAAAATCAAAGAACTACTAATATAGAAATTAGGTAGAAGAATCAAAATGAGCGCAAAGAAAAAGCAGAAGATGGAAAATTCAGGTTCTAATTCACAAGTTTCGTCTCTCCTCTGTGAAGAAACTTTGATTGAAGAAAAACAAGTAACTGAACAAGAAAATGAACGTGGCGAAGATGATGACGATGATGGTTATGGTGATGATAATAATGAGATGAATTACGTACAGTTATTAATTGGCAATGAAATCGCTAGTGGTGGACTAAATGATCAAGAAGCTTCAGAAATTATTAATGACAATTGGATTCAAGAAGCTCGCTATCATGCAATCCACTATATTAACAGAGTTAGTAATCAAGAACCAATTTCTTAATTTTCATAATTATACATAGAGCATGAGATGAAAATACTGATTTCTTTTTCTTTCTTTTTTTTTCAATTTTGTTGCAGACAAGGCAAGGATTTCGATTTGGAATGCAAACAATGTACACATCAGTGATATATCTTGACAGATTTCTTGCCACACGTACAATTAATGTAAGCAAAGATTGATTCCTATGGAAATGGTACTACTATATTTTTATTTGATAGGGTTAATTCTTTTTAATTGCTACAATTAATCTTCTTGTAGATTGGAGAATACTGGGCAGTGAGGTTATTATCAATGGCCTGTTTATCATTGGCTGCAAAAATGGATGAAACTAAAGGAAATTTGCCATCATTATCACAATATCCCGTGAATAATTACGACATTAATCCGATTGACATAACACAAATGGAGCTTTTGGTTCTTGATGTACTCAATTGGGATATGAGTTTTGTCACTCCTTTTTCTTTCACAAAATATTTTGTATCAAGATTCTGCAGACAAAATTCAAGAAACCACTCTACTAGAATGAAAACTGTGGAAATTATCATGAGTGTACTTAGAGGTAATTAATTAGTACTTAACTAATTCTGAGGTTCTTTTTCGTAGTTTTCTATATTATCATTTGTTAATAGGATTAATTAATTGAACTTATGGCTTGTTTGTTGTAAACTTATTTAAGCAGATGTGAGGTTAATGAATCACAGATCATCTGTAATAGCAGCAGCTGCAACATTATTATCATTGAACAAAAACTTGACCAGAGAAGAAATGGAGATTGAGATATATGCCTTGCGTTTAAATGGATTTCTTCAAATTGTAAGTCTTTCATTTACATTCACTTTTTTGCATGTTATTCTTATGGAGTAATAATCTAATGGAATTTTTGTTTAATTCAGGATAATGTGTGTTACTGCTACTACAAATTACTAGAGTTGAACTAGCACATTTGAGGATGATGACAAGCAACCCCAGCAGTAGAAACATTAGTACTAAAGAGTTTTTGGCAAGAATTTAATCAATTAATCAGATTGTAATTAGATTCTTTCTGTTAAAAATATTGGATATGAGCAAATAGATTTTTTGGAGAGATTTAGAGGAAATAAAACTAGAAATTTTGCTTAAAACATGTGTGCATATGTATGAATATTACGAAATTCATTTAAATATCTGTAATATTATTGTAGTATTAATTCAAGGTTGATGTAGGAACTCACAAACTTGAAATTTTATATTTGTCGCCATTAATATATCATGTGTCTTTTTTGTATATTTTTAGTCCCTCCGTTTCAATTTGTTTTGTCTTACTTTCTTTTTTAGTCAAGAATATCTCTTTCTTTTTTCGGCAAATCTTCAATTTCAACTTTCTGCATAACATGTTTAAGACCACAAGATTAAAGGATATTTTGGTACATTCAATATATCTTTAGTTTAAAATCACAAAATTCAAAAGTCTTCTTTATTCTCTTAAGTCACGCGCCAAGTCAAACTAGACAAACAAATTAAAATCGAGGGAATAAAAACTATTACATTAATATTACAGTATAGTTTTTCAACTATTACGATTTAGTTATGCAATATGTCTAGTAGATGATTTATTATAATATCTAATAGTATGATTAATCTTTTTCATCATTATGTACTTCACGTTGATCTTTACTACAAAAAGTAGACATGTCCTCTCAGACCCCATCTTTCTTACAGAAATTGACGACGACGACGACGACGAAAAAAAAAAAAAACAACAACAACAACCCACCCCCCCCCCCCCCCAACCAACCGAATTCTCTAGTCAAAGCTTAGTCAACAAGTTTGACTCAAAACCAACTCATCAAGTTTCCCTCCCACCTCCGCCACCACCTTCCGGTATTTCCCATTTTTTCTGTTATTTTTTCAGTTACATAAACTGTAGTTCTTGATAGTAAAACACACAAAACACACATATTATACCCCCTCCACATCTCTCTATAAATGCTAATGCAAATATAGAAATTGGGAGAATAATCACAGAAAGAGAACAAAAAAAAAATGAAGATGGAAAAATCCGGTTATAATTTTCAAGTTTCATTTTCCTATTCACCTCTCCTCTGTCACGAAATTTTGAGTGAAGAAGAAGAAGTGCAACAATACACATTTTATGTAGCTGAACAAGAAAACGACGACGATGATGATGATGATAGTGATGACGATGATGATGATGGTAATAATGATAGTGATGATGACGATGACGATGATGATAGCGATGATGATGATAATGATGATGATGATAGCGATGATGATGATAATGATGATGATGATAGTGACGATGATGAGATGAATTACGTACAGTTATTAATTGACAAAGAAATCGCCAGTGCTGGACTAAATGATCAAGAAGCTTTAGAAATTATAAATGACAATTGGATTCAAGAAGCTCGTTCTCATGCAATCCTCTACATTCTCAGAGTTAGTAAATAAAAGCCAATTTCTTTATCGTCATATATTTACAGAGCATGAAGAAAAAATACTGATTT
This sequence comes from Lycium barbarum, assembly GCF_019175385.1. Lineage (NCBI taxonomy): Eukaryota > Viridiplantae > Streptophyta > Magnoliopsida > Solanales > Solanaceae > Lycium > Lycium barbarum. The sequence goes on along the minus strand of NC_083338.1, from coordinate 144,044,775 downwards.
TTTTTTCTTCAATTTTGATACAGACAGGGCAAGAATTTCGATTTAGTATACAAACAGTTTACACATCAGTGATATATCTGAACAGATTTCTCACCACCCGAACAATAACTGTAAGAAAAGATTGACTCCTCTGAAAATGGTGGTACTATATTTTTAAATGATTGGTTTTAATTTTTTTTTTTAATTGCTACAATTAATCTTCTTGTAGAATGGATTGTACTGGGCAATGAGGTTATTATCAGTAGCCTGTTTATCATTGGCTTCAAAAATGGATGAAAACAGAGAAACGGTGCCCGCATTATCAGAATATCCAGTGATAAATTACAACTTTAATACGAGTTTTATACAGAGAATGGAGATTTTACTTCTTAATGTACTTGGTTGGAATATGAGTTGTGTCACTCCTTTTGCTTTCATAAAATACTTTGTATCAAGATTCTGCAGAGAAAATTCAAGAAAACACTCTACTAGAATCAAAACTGTTCAAATCATCATGAGTGTACTTGGAGGTAATTAATCAATTGTGAGGTTATTTAATTTCCTGTTTTTCCTGATCATCAGTTATTAAGAGTAATTAATTAAACTTTTGCTTTGTAGATGTGAGGTTAATGAGTCACAGGCCGTCTGTAATAGCAGCAGCTGCAGCATTATTAGCAGTAAACGAAGACTTGACTAGAGAAGAAGTGGAGAATGAGATATATGTCTTGCATTTAAATGGATTTCTTGAAATTGTAAGTCTTTCATGGACCTTTTTAAAAAAAAAATTAAGTTCACTTTTTTCATGTTAGTTTATAATCTAATGGAATATCTGTGGTTATTCAGGATAATGTGTGGTACTGCTATTATAAATTGCTAGAGCTGAACTAGCACATTTGAGGATGATGACAAACAGCCCCAGCTGAAGAAACACTAGTGCTATAGAATTTTTGGCAAGAATTTTCTTCAGTATTAAGATTGTAATTAGCTTCTTCATGTTAAATATTGGATATGAACAAATAGATTTTTGGAGAGATTTAGAGGAAATATATAGTTAGAAGGTGAAATATCATCAGTGGGGTAAATGGGTGCCACAGCAATTAAATGAAGAGTTAATTGGGATTCTTTGATATTGTTGTATGTTGAACTGATTAGATAGTTGGTACTACTAATATTTTAGGACATGTGTGCTGAGAATTCTCCATCTGTTCATATTATCTCAAGAAAACTCTTGAAGTTTAAGTGATTGAATTTGTTTGATTGTTTTGGTGCATTGCCTTCTCCTTTGGACGGTGGGGGTACTTTTTCTCTCAATTTTTTTATTTTTTTTGGGCACATGGCGCTTTTGTCTCGCCATTTTTTTTAAAGTCTTTTCTCTTACCTTCATATATGATAGTACTTACCATATAATGAAATCTATATAAAAAAATAACTGATTGTCAGTGGCGGAGCCAGCATTTTAGCGAAGGGTGTTCAAACTTTGAAGAGGTAAAAAAAAATCGATCATTTGGTACGAAAAAAATGAAGTCAAGTTACATAATATTTAGCTAAGTCATGAAAGCACTTATTATTAGTACTAAAAATTGTATAAATTTAAACTAAACATAAAAGACGGGGAAAAAAAATTCTTCTAGTGAAAGCATAATCCAAATATATTATTGAATCGTGCTCGAGAAGATGTATATCTTGAAATATTTTTATAATAGCCTCATTAAAAATTATACTAAATATCTCTTTTATACATCAGGCACTACAAAATCGCCTAAAATTTCATCATTTATTATAGAGCATTTTAATTTGTATAAGATGAATCTTTTGGTATTTAGATATTTTTTCTATTCTAATTGGAAAAATAACTACAAGACACAATATAATAATCCAAGATTCTTTATTCTAATTGGCATTTTAATTTTATTCTTTATTCTTTATTCTAATTGTGTCTTGTAGTTATTTTTCCAATTAGAATATAAAAAAAATCTAAATACCAAAAGATTCATCTTATACAAATTAAAATGCTCTACAATAAATGATGAAATTTTAGGCGATTTTGTCGTGCTTGATGTATAAAAGAGATGTTTAGTATAGTTTTTAATGAGGCTATTATAAAAATATTTCAAGATATAAATCTTCTCGAGTACGATTCAATAATATATTTGGATTATGCTTTCACTAGAAGAATTTTTTTTCCCCGTCTTTTCTGTTTAGTTTAAATTTATACAATTTTTAGTACTATAATAAGTGCTCTCATGACTTAGCTAAATATTATGTAGCTTGACTTCATTTTTTCGCACCAAATGATCGATTTTTTTTTTTACCTCTTCAAAGTTTGAACACCCTTCGCTAAAATGCTGGCTCTGCCACTGTCTGGAATAATTGATAAGAAAATTTCTAGAGTGGGTTGGATCGTCATCTACCCACTCTTCTAATATAGTTAATTAAAATTTTAAAAAAATAAGGTGGGGCCCACTCTTCTACAATAGTAGAAAATAAAAAAATTAAGGTGGGGTCCACGTGAACAATTTGGAGACAATTACAAAAAAAAAATGATAATAAGTTCAGAAAATGGTAAAGGTACGCTTACCAAATAATTGTAAGCGTAGACAGCCTTTTTCATTATTATTAAATATTTTGGTGACAATTACTTAGTGTCTTTGCATTTTTTTTGATTTGGATTTTTTTTTTTTTTTTTTTATATTGGTTTGGATTATTATATTGTATCTTGTAGTTATTTTTCCAATTAGAATAGAAAAAATATCTAAATACAAAAAGATTCATCTTATACAAATTAAAATGCTCTACAATAAATGATGAAATTTTAGGCGATTTTGTAGTGTCTGATGTATAAAAGAGATATTTAGTATAGTTTTTAATGAGGCTATTATAAAAATAGTTCAAGATATAAATCTTCTCGAGTAGGATTCAATAATATATTTGGACTATGCTTTCACTTAGAAGAATTTTTTTCCCCGTCTTTTATGTTTAGTTTAAATGTATACAATTTTTAGTACTATAATAAGTGCTTTCATGACTTAGCTAAATATTATGTAGATTGACTTCATTTTTTTCGCACCAAATGATTGATTTTTTTTTTACCTCTTCGAAGTTTGAATACCATTCGCTAAAATGCTGGCTTCCGCCACTATCTGGAATAATTGATAAGAAAATTTATAGAGTGGGTTGGATCGTCGCCCACCCACTCTTCTAATATAGTTAATTAAAATTTTAAAAAAAAATAAGGTGGGGCTCACTCTTCTACAATAGTAGAAAATAAAAAAATTAAGGTGGGATCCACGTGAACAATTAGGAGACAATTACAAAAAAAAAAAAAAAAAGGACATTTAAATAATGATAATAAGTTCAGAAAATGGTAAAGGTATGCTTAGAGAAAATTTAAAGAAGAGAAATTCATGAAAAAAAAATTCGATTTAAATTGAACACAAAAATCACTAAAAAAGTCATAAAACCAAAAGATTTAAAAATTATACCTTTGGGTATAAGTTTAGACACAAACGTCTCACACAAATAATGATGAATAATATCAAGAAGACGAAATATAAAAGGTCAAGAAACGTATACACATATTTTCTTAAAATGATGAAGTTAGTCTATACTTCAAAATTTTAGAAAGAGATGATGGCATGAAACTCGATAGGAGAAGGTGTATTTCAAATCTTTCAATGGAAGAACCAAACCAGGAAGGTCATATATGGGAGAAGCGAACTAAGTAAAATAATTTATTGATATTTCAATTAATTGAATTATAATACTTTCTATAATAAAAATTTCATAATTATATTTCTAAAAGATACTCTCTGTCCTAATTTATGTGGCATAATTTGACTAGACACGAAATTTAAAAAAGAAAGGAAAGATCTTTGAAACTTGTAGTCTAAAACAAGTCATAAATATTTATGTGATTTAAATCATTTCATTAAAGGTAAAAGGAAAAATTTCTAAATTAAATGATATCTAAACATAAACATATATCATTTTCTTAAGACAGACTAAAAAAAAAGTGTTGTACAATTTTTTGTGTTGGGCCCTTGCTGGCACGGGCTTTCATCATCTAGTGTCACATATACAATAGGGTTTCAGCTCGACCACCAAAATACCAGTAGTTGAAAGGTTAAGCTTTTACTGCAAAAGTAGTGGGCCATATGATGCTTGTTATAGCCACCATTCAGACTTCAGACTTAGATGTATACAGAGGTCCTCAATCATTGTAGATGAAAACGTCATGATAATGACAAGGTAGTAACTTCAGTTACCGCAAAGCAATGACAGAAAGATCTATTAATGGTCAAAAAAAGTTAATGGAGAACAAAAAGGGAAAATGGAATATGATTGTTTCCAAAATATTGATATGATGATGCAATGAAACAAAACCATCCAGATGCGTACCATATGAATGTGTCATTACAACCATGGCATGTTCAGAAGAAATTATACTTCACAAGTCATGGATATAGAATTTCAATTTCCCTTAAGGTGTTTTAAGGAGCACCAAACAGTTCAGTATCTTCAGAACCATCTTTCCAAACGTTATAAGAAGCTGTTGGAAATTGATCGAATTGGCCAATTCTTGCTGCAATTTTATGTTAACTCTCCAACCTTCAGGTCTCTGAGCTTTGACATTTTGATTGATAGATTGCAAACATTTGAGTCAGACGCCCTTGGGTGAAGTTCAAGCAAGTTGTAACTTACTAGTTCCTCCAACTTGAATTCAGCTTGATCCTACTGGGATCATCTTGATGGCAGCAGCAATCGGCATTCCCAGGAATCCAATTGCAACACTTATAAACCACTGGTGCCATGTAAGAGGACAAGTGCTTGCAAAGGTGCCAAGGAATTCAACAATAATGATTTGGAAAAGAGCTGTACAGCTGAGAACGGCAACAAAAACATAGTTGTCCAATATACCATTGAAGACATTTATCTTTTCCATATCTCTTGAGCTAATCTCATTGAAAACCTGTAAGATAACGCAAAGATTAAACTTATGTATTACTAGTGCATTTAGTGAAGTCCTAATAAATAGCAGAAGTTCTACCAGACGTTTTTAGCCTCCTCGGGTGATTTAAATGTGGCTGTTGAGATGACATGCTTTGTTTCCACTGTGGAAACAAAATGACAATACCGAGAAAGCTTTCATGTAAACTTGCAGTAATCTATCTGTGTTTTTATTCTGTTGTGTGTTTTGAACTCTTAATATATCAATTAACAGCAACAAGATGAGAATCTACTCAAGAATCATAAAATTATTCTATAATGCATTGGGAAGTCATGAAAGATCATATGTTGAAATGGAATTGGTAAAATTACCTGACAGAACACAAAAGAGTTGAAAATAACTGTGTTCAGAATCAACTCAGCATCTGAGCCATCAAGATGAAAGAGAGCTTTGCCAGCAGTTTGAAGATACCATATGACTACAAATTGGTAAAAAGATTGCCCCAAAATATTCCTCCACATGACATTGCTAATGAAGTTCCCCTTCCTTCCTACAGGCGTACGCTTCATCAAGTCACCATTAGGAGGTTCAGTAGCTAGCGCAAGAGCTCCCAGTGTGTCCATGATCATGTTGACCCATAGAAGCTGAACAGCAGTAAGCGGAGCACTCCCTAAAAATGCATAGAAGATACAACTCAAAATTATCTTTCAGGGAAAATGTTATAAAAGTAGTAAAAAATTATTCTTGGGTCAAGATACGCTACCTGTCAAACACGCTGAAGAAAAGTTGACAATCAAGGCAACCACATTTACGGTCAGCTGAAACTGAACGAACTTTTGAATATTCACATAAACTGAGCGGCCCCATTTGGCCACAGTCACAATTGTTGAGAAATTATCATCTAAAATTATGACGTCAGCACTCTCTTTAGCTACCTGGAACAGAAAGCAAGACAGCATGATGACTCCAGGTCCAGGAATATAAATAAACATCAAGTAGCCACATAGAATCTCGAGTATGTCCTACTACACCAAGCAAGATAATATGACAAATCACTTTCATTTCAGAGCCCAAACTATAGAGGGAATATACTAGCCATGTGCACTACAAATCTTGGAGATAAAAATGGGAGGTTCAAACAAGTTGCTGAATGAAATTTTTTGCACCTTCTCTACTTCATCAATTTTTATCTTTTTGCAGCTTCTCTAAGTGCTGACAGATAGTAGCTCTCTTTAGTTTTATTAAGCTGGAAATAGTAGAAGGAAACAGTAGGATTCTAAAATATGGAATTCATGGTTTAACAGTACAACTGCCAAATCTAATTACAAAGTTTAAATAGTTAAAAGGAAGATGAACTAATACACATCAGGAGAGTAGTCATTCAGGAAAAACCCAGTAACAGCACTTGCGAGGTTATACATATTCAACACCAATAATTAACAAAGTTATAATCATATCTATTCTCATTCCACCACTGTATAACTGAATTTATATGATTTACGATCTTTTGGCCATTCTACAAAAGATCAAATGAAATGCCTAAATTGTATAGAGAAAAGCTTTAATGAGAGATTGCTTATGGTATTACAGAAAGAAGATTTTAAAAGCGAGAAGAAGTCCAATAGCCCTCAGAAATAAGAGAAAGTGGAGTCATGCCGAAACTTTCTTATTTTGTGGTAGAGTAAATTCTTGTGAAGGATCACTAGGTTGTTGAAGAAAAGGGTCACGATTTCCATAGTAATAAAGAGAGAAGAAATCCATAAGCATGAGGCAGAAAAAAAGAAAGTAGAACTTCTTATTCTGTGTACAGTAAATTCTTTGCGAAGGAACATTAGGTTGGTGAACAGAAAAGGGTCACGATTCCTTCACTGTGCAGGACCAAATTAGGCATTTGTCTTGCCCAAAATACACAAGTAATCTTTTTAATAAGAGAGTAAAAGCAAATCACATAAACAAACTTCCTTCGAAAAATTTACAGTTCCATAATTTGGGACAACAGGCCAGGGATAGCAATGTAAGCACAAATTGTTTATTTACTTTCCCATTTTCATTATCTACTTTGACCTAGCGCTAGCACAGGTTTAAGTACAATTATTTTAGATGCAAGTAAATACTTTCTGTCAAACACTCTAATGTTGCCCTCAACACGGTTAATTAATGAGTCAATTTACTAGTAGTTTTTTCTAGAGTGAAGATACTACGTCGAACTTTTGTACAAAACAGCTTAAGTTTTTTATGGGAAAACCTTCACATAAAATCAATCAAGGGAAAGTGCTATTTTAAATGGAGTGGAAAATAACAAATTATGCAAGCACTTTGACAGCAAATCAGAAAGAACTCACCCTCATTAATAGACAACTATCCTTTCAAAGAAAATGAATGGTTAAGTATCTGATATTACTAATTGCTACAGTTCCGTAGCTAAGAAACATTGCTTTCAGAATCTCCCTTCTAATGTTTTATTCAATTAACATATACTAGATACCAGTGCTTTTCACATTAAATTATGTGCAGCTGAAATAGCGGGCAGTGCTCTCAACTCTCAAGATTGCAATTGCTTGAAAAATCAACAAGTACCCAGTCAAACCACACTTGAAAAGATAATTCATACTACAACAGTAATAAAGTATCACCTCAGTTCCAGCAATACCCATAGCAAGACCTATATCTGCTTCATGAAGGGCAGGAGCATCATTAGTACCGTCTCCAGTCACTGCAACAACTTCTTGGAAGGTAGTACGTAAAAGTTTCACTAGCGTATGTTTATCCATTGGAGAAGAACGTGCCATCACCTAAGAAGTAGATGAAAAAGATATTAATCTCTCTCTGTCACCAATCAGCAGCAGCAAGCAAGCAAATGAGATAAGATAATCCAATAGGAAAGCTAGGACAATCCACACAAACGTGCTCAGATTAAGATGATAAGATTGCTGTGCATGAATAATGACAACAAGAACTAAACCTCTGTCCCAAACAAGTGGGGATCATCTATACAAATCCTCACCAGCTATGTTTCTCCATCCAACCTCACATCTCAGGCCAATACTATATCAAATAATAATAGTGACAAAAATAAAAAATAAAAGTAAAAAGCACTAGAAGTTTGCTGCGCATGAACATAAAACAAAACTTCTTTATTTGATAGATGAAAAGTGAAAATGCAATCCAAGAACAACACGAAAATGCAAAAGAGGAAAGAATATATGCATACAGCCAAGTGAAATAATTATTTCTGAAGGCACCTGTAACTTTGGAATAATTTCCTGCAGCTCAGCCTCAGTCTTCATCCTAAATACTGGACCTTCGATTGCAATACCATCATCAGTCAGAATTCCACATTCTCTAGCAATTGCCTTAGCAGTATTTATGTTGTCACCAGTGACCATTCTCACAGTGATTCCAGCTGACCTACAAATTGCGACAGACTCCTTGACACCAGGACGAACGGGATCTTTAATGCCTACAATTCCTATGCAGGTATATCCCTCAAAGGGGATAGGATCTTGAGCAGGGTACTCATCACTGATGTCCTTGTAGGCAAGACACAAAGTTCGAAGAGCTTCATTAGCAAATAGGTCAATCGTATCTTTCAGATGGTTAATTGAAGCTTCATCTAGGGGAACAATCTCGCCACTAGAGTTTAGGACGCTGTCACATGAAGCTAAAATTATTTCAGATGCTCCTTTACAGTGTGCACGGAGACCTTTTCCAGGAAGTTCTATAACTACACCCATTCTCTTCTTCGTTGAATTGAACGGCTCAACCTTAACAAGTTTAGATGATTGACACACTTCCTGGAAATTCCCTCCAAGCAAAAGACCAAACTCCAAAAGAGCAGTTTCAGTCGGTGTTCCCAGGATTTCAATTTTTCCATCTTCATTCTTAACTATTTCTCCCCCAGTATTATTGAATATAGACTGGATTAGTATTCTCAATACAGAATTAGAAACTTCAGAGTAGAAACAAGAACCATCCTTAGAGCTTTCAGTTTCTATGATTTTACTGCCGATGCATGCTTTTACAACTGTCATATGATTAGTCGTTAGTGTCCCAGTCTTGTCACTACAGATGGTAGTTGCAGAACCCATAGTCTCACAAGCAGCCAAATGGCGTACAAGTGCCTTATCATTCATCATTTTCTTCATTGCAAATGCCAGACTCAATGTCACAGCCAAAGGAAGTCCCTCAGGAACAGCAACCACAACAATTGTAACTGCGATAGCAAAGTATTCCAGCATTCCTTGGGCATCATCCATAGACCAGCTCCAGTGGGACCCTTCCCCTAGTTTGCGGCTATATAAGCCTTGCACCAAGACAGCAAATGTGATGACAGCAAAAAACAGACCTATTTTACCAATAATAGTTGCCACTCCATTCAGTTTAACCTGCAATGGGGTCTCATCATCTCCTCCTTCACTAAGAGTAGCCATAAGTTTACCCCACTGCGTTCTCATCCCCACAGTAGTGATAAGCATTTTACACGAGCCATCACGAACTTTGGTTCCAGAGAGGAGAAAGGGATTTTCAGCAGTCACGTTAACGGGTTCACTCTCTCCTGTTAAACTTGATTCATCTATCAACAAAGAAAATCCAGAAAGGAAGAGTCCATCAGCTGGTACCTGATCCCCAATAGCAAGATGAACAATATCACCAGGAAGTAAATCATATATTGATAATTTTTGCCTGTAGCCATTTCTAGTGACCTGAACTGCAATCTTTTTCTTCTCTTTATCTAAATCCTTAAACTGTAAAGACTGTCTATAGTCACTTGTAGCAGTAACAAATACAACCAGCAGGATACTTGCAACAATACCAAGTCCATCATGTGCACCCTTTGGCCATCCTTCGGTCATTATGCCAACAACCAAAGATACAAAAGCACAAACAGCAAGTATCATGAGGGTTGTATCTTGAAGAGCTTCCCATACAAAAATCCAAAATCCCCTTGGTGGGTTCTCAATAAACTTATTGATTCCATAAATTTCTTTCCGTCGACTAAGCAAATCAGCAGAAGTACGAATACCATTGGTGGTACATGTTGATAGCTCTTTTGCAATACCCTCAACCCCACCATGAACTTTCAGCTTCCTCAAATTGTGGCCCTCGACTATTGAACCCAGTTCATCACCACATATTTGAAACCCGGCATCTTTCACTTCCTTTGGGACAGTGTAACTTACTCCTGATGATATTCAGTTAAACTTTCATCAGTTAAAGAGGAAAATTTAGATACTGGAAGCTGGTTTCACTAAAATGCACAATTACGTACCTTGAATAAAGCTAAGTGCAGCTTGTGAAACCAGAACAGCGACTCTTAGTTTTTCCTACATTATGAAAATGCAGATTAAACCCATTTTCAGAAATAAGAACAAAGATACAAGCTCTCTGAAGTCAGAAAGATCCTGTGCAGTTTACTTCTTTCCTTACTTTAGATAGAGTACAACAGAGCAATACTGCTTGAAATACTAATAATTTCCAGACCATAAAATTGCAGGAAATCAAAGGACACCAATTGTTTTCCACCATGAGTGAGTTTAACAAATTATGTTTGAACTAAACTGCTATTTGGAACAGCATGCACCTTAGAAATGCTCTAAAACAACAACAACAACCTAGTGAATCCCACAATATGGGGAAATGCTCTAAAACAATTGATGAATATTTCAAAGAATGACCCTCAAGATAACCAATATCAATGATTCTATATAAAAAATCTGATGCTAACTCGTTAAGGAGAATTTGGAAGAAAGGATGCCGACAAGAAACTAGAACCAACACATTCTTCGAGAGACATAGGAGAACTTCTATCCTAAACTAAGTTTTTATTTTCAGGATTTTGCTCTCCATTAAAGCTTTTCATTTTAGCTAAGAGTTAATAGTCAAAAACACACCTACACTATCACCTTTTCGCGAGTTTCATACCTCAACTATCCATTGTGCCATTTACCTACCTAAACTAATGTGGGGTTGGCCTCCACACGCGCCTGTTGTCAATCGATTTCAAATATTTGGCCAACTCAGCATCATTTCTAATACAAATGGAACGATAGACTGGTACTTTACGTAGGTAAAGAGAAAAATGGATAGTTGAGGTACAAAACTCGTGAAAAAGAGATAGTTTAAGTGTGTTTTGACCATTAACTCTTTTAGCTAAATATATACTACTATCAACTATGAATCCTCTATATTCATTTTGCTCTATTTTTCTTTCTAAGGAAACTTTATTAAATAAAAAATCATATATGAAATGTTAACAGTCCTTTGCTGCTTCAATTGGTTGCAGCTATAGCTCGCTTGCTATGGAAACACCGAAACGAAGTATCAGTTCGAAAATAGCATTCCCACAGTAGATCCTAGAAGATACATGAGACACAGAGAAAATCTTCTCGCAAAACAAAGCTAGATATCCGAGCTGAATAAATATTTATTCATTTTATTTTTCAACAGTAATATAAACTTGCTTTTTCAGGACAAAATTGGAAAAGGAAGAGATGAAACAATAAAGTCAACTAAAGCAGAGAAGATATATATTTTGCAGTAACAACAACCAATAATTGCAACCTGATTGGATCGCTGTATAGCGCGAGCTTCAACTCGCTTGGATAAGTTCGCTGTAAATCTAAACCTACGCTTGCGATTTTTGACGAGCCAATTCAGTTTCCTCCATCTCTGAAGTGCTTCCTCAGATGAATTCTTCGGTTTCACTTCTCCATAATTCTCCTTAATGTACTCCTCCATTACAACTGCTTTTTCAAAATCCAAAGCTCATTTTAATTATAGATCCAGAAATTAAATCGCAAGTACAGACAAGTGTTACGCTCTAATGATCTAAAAAATACTTGGCATATATTCTGTTAGTAGCTAATACGACATTCATTATAACTTTAGAAAAAGCAGTTGATGATAGTGACTGCTTTTTGCTTGACTAATTTTGACTAGAGAACGTACTGTTCAAGTCAAATCTGAGTGTCTTTTTTTTTTTTTAAAGGACAAATGGAGCAGTTGATAATGTACTACAGCAGATCTGTCATACAAACCGGCGGTTTCCGAAAATGGTGGTGTAGTGTAAATGTGTAATGGAGGAGTGGAAGTGGACCAGTAAGGAGTAAAAGGGACCCTATACTTCAGAAATTGGTAAAAATATGCTCCAAACCAATTTTGGATCAAAAATATTCCTTCCACCATTACAGTTTTCAAATATATCTTGATTTCATTTTTAAATCCGCTACATTATTTAACCCGATTCAACTAAATAATAACTCATACTATCCCCTTATTCCCCTCCAATTCTCTCAAAGAAATGAAATCAGGTTATTATTAGTTGGATCGGTTTAAATAATAGAACGGGGTTAAAAAATAAAATTGTGTTATTTTGGGAAGTTTGAGAATTTTCATTAAGAGAGGGATATATTTGAAACTTTAATGGCGGGAGGGGTATTTTTTATCTAAAATTAGTTCAGAAAATATTTTTAGACATATTCTAAAGTAGAGGGGTATTTTTGACCCTTTTTAAAATGCCGCTAGATTCTATGCGTGAAGGTCTATGGTTATTGCGATGGGGTTGCTATAGGAAATTATTACATGTGGTAACGCTACACGGTAGATACATTGTTTGGAATCGGATATTTGTTTGGGTAAATCTATGGTGATTTTTTTATTAGATAAAGTACTCACTTCGTCAATTTTTACTTGTCCTTTTTACTAAAAATAATTATTCATTTTTATTTATTCAGTTTAAAAAAAATAAAAGATAATTTATCATTTTATATCTAATTTACCCTTATTATTAAGTATTATAATTATTTCTAATTCATTTCCCACATATAATAATTAGAGTGATATAATAAAATTATTATTTTATTTATTCCTTCTTAAGAGGTGTATCTTGTTTCTTGTCCTCTGATTTATACTACTATATGTTGTTTCTTGTATTTCAATTATCTTATTTATCTGTGATAGCTATTGCTCTTTTTTTAAGGCTGTTTTATCATGACTTTTTCGCTTTCGTTATTTTCATCTTCATACTGATTTAAATTATTTGTTCTTATCTGACCTTTTTTGTCATATTTTCTCTTGAGCCGAGGGCCTTTCAGAAAAAATCTCCCTACCTTTCAAGGTAGGGATAAGGTCTGCATACACTTTACCTTTTCCAGACTCGACATTGTGAGATTTCACTGGGTATATTGTTGTTGTTGTTCTTAAGAGGTGTATCAAGTCAAATAGGAATAAGTAACATTTTATAAATTCTGTTATTAGCGTTTGTGAACAATAGAGTTTGATTTAAAAAGTGCAATAAGTAAGGATGAGTCGATTTTTTTATTTATTTTGTGTTAATTTTATAATAATAAATCTTAATGCTTATGAGCAAGTCATGATAGTTTGATAGCCAAAATAAACAAGTTTGCTCGTCTGCATATAATGCTTATTCAAATACTAGCAATATCGCACGGGCCGAACATGTTTATTCGCATTAATTAACTAATTTTTAAGGTTTGTATTTTATAAATAACTTTTAAAAATTTGTCATTGTCATGACAAAGAAAATTGTTCATCGATGTGAAAAAGAAAATTAGTAAGAAGGTGAGGGAAAAAATTAATATTTTGATCCTAGATTTTTTTCTTTTAAATTCTTTAATATCTCATATGTATATCGACAAGTTAATATCCATCTCAATTAATTAACTGTTCAGATACAAATATAAGAATCATTGTGTTGCATATATTGGATTTTTTAAAAGCAAAACTAATAAAATATTTTTATAACATTAATTAAAAAATATTTTAATAAGGGGTAAATTAGTTACATTATAATATTTTATATTAACAATTATAGATAAAAAGAATTGTTACAGAGAAATCAAAGTTAGAAAGATATATGCTATATTGTAAATTACCAAATTAATTCTTAAATAACGTGAAAAGTCAAAAGTAATTGTCCACGTTAACATATCAAAAGAAATAAATTTTTCTTCTTTTTATTTTACCCTTTACATTAATTATTGATTTTCAAATCATTTTCTAAGGCTACTGAGACTATACTACACTAATAAATATGGATATTATGAGAAAAAATATATACTTCATTTATTAATTCTTACAAAACGTGAAAAGTCAAAAGTGAATAAGTAAAAGTGGACGGAGGAAATAAATATTTCAGAGAATTGTTAGTCCTCTCTTCACATTTAAAGTATTGAGAAATAAGGAAAACGGGATAGAAGTCGCTCCCTTTATTAGAGAGAGATAGGAGTACAATAGTAAAATATATCTTTTATTTATGATTTCTTAAGGGACATGTAAAACGGAAAGTGGACAACTAAGATGGGCCACAGAGAGTATATATTTTACCATAATATTCATATTTATTGGTGTATAGGGTCAATAGCCTTGGAAAATGATTTGAAAATGAGTAATTAATGTGAAGGGTAAAATTAACGTGGACAGTAAAAGAAGAAAAATCAACGTGGACAGTAAAAGTGCACCAGCGATGCATACATGAGAAGACAATAAATATTCAGTACTATGACATATATCCACATGAAATTAAAAAGTAGTTGGTTAAAGTGTCCAATTTATTGTCCACCTGGAATTAAAAGCTGTTGGTTGAAGTGTACAATTTATATAGCTCTTGGTACAAGTATTCATTGCGTGTACAATTTGTAAAGCTTGTGGTACAAGCATTTTATGCTGTGTTCGTCCACTCACTACACTTATATATAATAGAAATAAAGAAAAATATAGAATAGAAAAATAGACATATATTTTTAGTAATGTAACTAAGTAATATGAGACGAAGGGAGTACTCCATTTATTAATTCTTAAAGAATGTGAAATGTCGAGTCTATTAATTCTTAAAGAACGTGAAAAGTCAAGTAATTTGCCCAAGTAAAGAAGAGAATAAATATTCAGTACTATAATATATGTTTACGTGGGGTTTATTAATTTTTAAAGAACGTGAAAAGTCAAAAGTGAACAAGTAAAATTACACGGAGGAAAATAAATAAGTGCATACATGTATACATGAGAAGAGAATAAATATTAAGTACTATGACATATGTTCACATGAGATAAAAAGGTAGTTGGTTAAAGAGTACAAAGCCAAGTAATATGAGACGGAGGGAGTACTCCATTTATTAATTCTTAAAGAACGTGAAAAGTCAAGTAATATGGGACGGAAGGAATACTTCATTTATTAATTCTCAAAGAACGTGAAAAGTCAAAAGTGAATAAGTAAAAGTGCACGGAGGAAATAAATATGGGTCGAAGAATTAAAATTAAAGTGCATACATGAGAAGAGAATAAATATTCAGCAAGAACGTGAAAAGTCAAAAGTAAACAAATAAAAGTACACGGACTAAAAACATATGTGTCGGAGAATTAAAATTGAAGTGCATAAGTGTATACATGAGAAGAGAATAAATATTCAGTACTATAACATACGTTCCCGTGAGATTTATTAATTCTTAAAGAATGTGAAAAGTAAAAAATGAACAAATAAAAGTGCACGGAGAAAATAAATTTGTGTAGGAGAATTAAAATTGAACTGCATACGTCTATATATGAGAAGAGAATAAATATTCAGTAAGAACATGAAAAGTCAAAAGTGAACAAATAAAAGTATACGGAGAAAATAAATGTGTCGGAGAATTAAAATTAAAGTGCATATAGAATAGAAGAATAGACACATATTTTTAGTAATGTAGACAAGTACTATGAGACGAAGGGAGTATTCCATTTATTAATTATTAAAGAATGTGAAAAGTCGAGTATAATAATGTGGCCAAGTAATATGAGACGAAGGGAGTACTTTATTTATTAATTAATTCTTAAAGAACAAGTATAGTAATGTGACCAAGTAATACGAGACGAAGGGAGTACTTCATTTATTAATTTTTTAAAGAACGTGAAAAGTCAAGTAATTTGCCCAAGTAAAGAAGAGAATAAATATTCAGTACTATAACATATGTGTACGTGAGATTTATTAATTCTTAAAGAACGTGAAAAGTCAAAAGTGAATAAGTAAAAGTGTGCGGAGGAAATAAATAAGTGCATACGTATATACATGAGAAGAGAATAAATATTAAGTACTATGACGTATGTCCATGTGAGATAAAAAAGTAGTTGGTTAAAGAGTACAAATTATATAGCTTTTATTTTAGTATAAGCATTTATTGAGTGTACAATTTTTAAAGCTGTTGGTACAAGCATGAGAAGCTGTGTTAGTCCTCTTCCATGCTTATATATAATAGTCAAATAAATTTATGACTGGTAAAAAATCTACGGGTATGAGTATTATAAATATTTTTTCACAATAAAAAGGCAAAATGGAGATTGTATGTTCATCTGAATTACTACTTTTAATTTTGCGACAGATGGCATATATTATCGTATAATTATAAAGATATAATAAATCTAATTAAAAAATTTAAAACATGAACTCCTAAAAGTTAAATTCTAAATTACTCCCTCCGTTCCATAATAAGTGTTACCTTAGTAAAAAAAATTGTCCCATAATAAGTGTTACTTTAGAAAATCAAGACATAAATTGACTAATTTTTCCAACTCTACCCTTAGACAAAAACTACAAGTTAAAGTAACATCTAAATGATGATTGAAAAAGTCAAAAGATTTACTACTGATGCATATTCTAATCAAGAGGAAAAAATAGTTTATTTTTATTATATAGAAGTAATTTAGTAAACTTTACATTGTATCATTAGTTTTTTAATATGTGTTTTTATTTATTTATTAAAGTGAAATTTATTATGTGACTGAGGGAGTAGCAATTAGCGTATGGCCACTTGTGTTGCTTGCCATCACGGTGAAATTAGTGGTAACATGTGGGCACTAGCATCCAGAAAACAAAAACACAGGTACCAAAAGACAAGTATTGCTTGTCAGAATCCCACTGTAACTTGTGTATATAAAAATCGCTATCAGTCTGTACTTCCAAATAAATGATATTTATTTAGATTTCAATTGCAGTTGGCTATAATTATATCACAAAGCCGACTAGCTAAATTTGTAACCGTCTTTTTTTTTTTCGTTGTAAATAGTACGAAAATGTATTTTATTTTTCTAGTAGATCTGATTGGATGCCTGTTAAAAAAAAACAGATCTGATTGGATACTGGTTTTTCTAAGTTGAATACATAGGCCAACGACATGTTCATAGAGTGGACGAGATTTATGACCGACCATAAGTTTCTTTTTCTTTTTCATCAGTATATAAATAAACCTCGACTGATAGTCAATTTGTCATTGGTTAATTTTAGGGACGAGTTTTCTTGTACACGCTATCAAGTATTTGTATGGGCTACAAATTGGGCTTTCCCTGACTTTGGCTGAACAACGGGAAAAACTGGCGAATTGCCAACTTTTAGCCCTTTTAATTGGAAAAATAGTTAAATCCTTAAATTTCAAGATCATGTTCAGGATTTTCATTAGTGGAATTTAAAATTCTATAAAAGTAATTAATTTTTAAAGACGGCCGAAAAATGACCAGTAAACGCTGCTTTTATCGAACAATTGAGCTTAAACTTTTATGGTTCATGGATTGCAAATGCGTATGAGTCTGAATCATACGTGACATTGGTTTATGCAATGCGTACAAGATGCTAGGTCAGTAAACCAAGAATTAAATTTGTAAAAACTTAAAACTTTTGATGCTCCAAGAAAACCCTTGAAAAAAACTCTTCAAAGGTTTGCAAAGAGAAAATATTTGGGAAAAAAACATAAATGGGCAATATTTTAAAAATATTTTCAAAATTGTAAGAGTATTATTTGATTAGCATTCTGCGAGAGAATTCCGTGACAACTAGCTTAATCCTTTTTCAAAATATTAGGAAATGCTATGCTAATATTATGCTCAACTAAAGAAATGGGTTTCCTTATCTTTTATCTCTCTTCCAAAGAAGAAATTTGCCATAAATAATTTGCATATACATGCATAGTACATAATTGTTTTACCACGTATTCATAGAATAGTGATAATTTTTAGCAGAATTTTTTGTCGTAATATTGGTATATTTAATATATATTTCAGTTTATGCATCACATGTTCAGTATAATATGTATATTTTACTAAGTATATATTTTAAAAAAAAATCATGTATACAAACAATACACTTCTTATATATATAGACAATACATACTCAGAATATTATAAACTATACCATATATATACACACTAGTATAATTAGTAATTTACATCACATATTATAATCATACTCAGAATATTATTGGTATAATTATTTATACCTATTATTAATAATTGATTACTAGTATAATTAGTAATATACATCTCTTATTATAATTATATACTCATTATATTATTGGTATAATGAGTTATACTCATAATTAAATGTTAATAAAGAAGAGAGAGAAATAGAGTCTCACTGTCATAAATAACTCCCTGAAAACATTGAGGAAACGAATGTAAACTAAAGTGGGCCACAGTCCCTCGTTTAGTGGAATAATAAGGGAAAATTACATATATATATATATATATATATATATATATATATATATATATATATATATATATGTTAAGGAGAACTATTTACGAAACGTGACAATAGTTTTTCTTATTTACAAAATATAACAATATATTACGAAACATAACGGATTTTGATATATTTTTTATTTTTTATTTTTTTCCCGAATATATATTCTTTTTAAAAAAAATTAAAAAAATATAATTTTTATTTTTTTGATCAAAGGCTTAAAAAATTACCTCAATTTTTTGTGTATGAAATGTATATGTATGAGCGAAATTTTTAATATAATTTTCATACACAAAATTGTGAGCGAAAACTTTAAGCCTTGAATATTGTATGAAAGTTGTTACAATATTGTTGTAGTTGTATTAATTTTTCAGAAACCTAATATGAACATTATATACGAAAAATGTGAATGAAATTCTAAGTCTTGAGCGAGATATACACATTTTATACCATTCTCATGTATAAAATTTTGAGTGTAATGTTTAAGCTTTGATGAGATATACACACTTCATACATAAATTTTGAGCGATCTTTTTAAGCCTTGAGTAAGATATACACATTTCATACACAAAAATTTGAGCGATTATTTTAAGTATTGAATGTTGTATCAAAGTTGTATATAATATTGTTGTAGTTGTATTAATTTTACAGAAATCTAACATGAACTTTATACACAAAAATGTGAGTGAAATTTTAAGACTTGAGCGAGATACAAGTTTCATACTGTTTTCATACACATAATTTGAGGGGATTTTTAAAGCTTTGAATGAGATATACACATTTCATATATTTTTCATACGTTTCATACACTAAAATTTGAGCGAACTTTTTAAGCCTTGAACAAGGTATACACATTTCATACACCTTTCATACATAAAATTTTGAGCTATTTTTTTTTAAAAAAAGTAATTTTTTTATTTTTATTTTTAAAAAAAGTATGTTTTGTATAGGGTTTTTAATGTTATGTTTTGTAAATATAAAACTATCGTCACGTTTCGTAAATATTTCTCCTTAAGATGTATATATACATAGTTGTCCTTAATTTGAAATGTGAATCCTAAACTTAGGGAATAAATGACCAGATGTAAATGTTCCAAAAAGAAATAAAATCTGCTATTATTGAAGAAATCTAAGAACTATGCTAATTTTGTTCCTAAATTTTATATCGTGACTAACAGTGTAAATTTCTCAGAATATTTGGTTAGGGTGCCTATGATTGTTGGTCTCAGGCCTGTAAATCTCCATCATATACTTAAGTTTCATGGAGAGCTGCCTAAGGCCCAATATGTTACCAAATGCCCAGAATAGATGGCCCTTGCTTCTCTCAAACTCAACATAAAATCGGCCCATTCATTTGGAGGAACTTAAGATGTTTCGAAGAAGATAAAGGCTGATATCATCTTTTTGTTTATTTTTGGTACAAACTGTCCTTCACTGTGATTTTTAGTATTTCCTATTGTCGCATTAATAGTCCATTTATGAACCGTCTCATACATAGTACTATATTTTGCTTTCTTAATAAAAAGTATACAGAGAATTCTATATATTGACATGATAAAGCTATCTTAAATGACATTCTCTCATTTCATCTCATCCTCGGTCGCTGTCACTTGCGTCTTTGTCATGTGTGATCATCTTTAATGTTGCCCAATCTTGGAGTCCGGAGCCTGAATGGTATAAAAATACACGGTATAAATCAAAAGGGAATGACCAAAAATTTATATACCAAAACGGGTATAACGTGGAAATTTATATACCAAAACGGGTATAACGTGGATCAGTCCACGTTATACCCCAATTTTTTTTTTCATATGTCAGACAATCACCGAAAAATTTTAAAAAAAAATTAAAATATATAAAGTGGATCAGTCCACATTATACAATATCTAATACATTAGGTATATGTTAAAGTCACTTCAGTTTTAGACACGAGCACGAGATGTTCATTAATATCCAATATGTCAAGTCTAAAGAGTGTGCTTCATCTTTGAAGATCATGACTCTAGCTGTGAGTACTCGTACAAATATATTTTGTAAAACGTGGACTAATCCACGTTATACAAAATATATTGTATAACGTGGATCAGTCCACGTTATAACTTCATTAATTTTTTCCCCCGTTTTACAAATACTTGGTAAGACGTTGCCTCTATTTAAATCACATTCGGCTGTGTTTTTAATAAAAAAAATTTATTGATTTTTTTAATTTTTAAAGCATATAGTTAATTTCAGTGATTAACTCAAATAAATATTTTAACACATGCAATAATTAGATATGTTAAAATAAATAACACATATTTAATTATTGCATGTGTTAAAAAATCAATAACACATATTTAATTATTGCATGTGTTAAAATAAATATGTTAAAATAAATAACACATATTTAATTATTGTATGTGTTAAAAAAATCAATAACACATATTTAATTATTGCATGTGTTAAAATATTTATTTGAGCTAATCACTGAAATTAACTATATGCTTTAAAAATTAAAAAAATCAATAATTTTTTTTTATTAAAAACACAACCGAATATGATTTAAATAGAGGCAACATCTTACCAAGTATTTGTAAAACGGGGGAAAAAAATTAATGAAGTTATAACGTGGACTGATCCACGTTATACAATATATTTTATATAACGTGGATCAGTCCACGTTTTACAAAATATATTTGTACGAGTACTCACAGCTAGAGTCATGATCTTCAAAGATGAAGCACACTCTTTAGACTTGACATATTGGATATTAATGAACATCTCGTGCCCATGTCTAAAACTGACATGACTTTAACATATACCTAATGTATCAGATATTGTATAACGTGGACTGATCCACGTTATACAAATAATTTTGTATAACGTGGATCAGTCCACGTTATACATTTTAATTTTTTTTTAAATTTTTTTTTCGGTGATTGTCTGACAGATGAAAAAAAATTTGGGGGTATAACGTGGATCAGTCCACGTTATATCCATTTTGGTATATAAATTTTTGGCCATCGCCTTTTAATTTATACCGTGTATTTTTATACCTTTAGGCTCCGGACTCCCCAATCTTGTATGCCTATTTTAACGTCTACATTTCTATAACATTCATTTTGCTGATATGTTGGGCTTTAAAAGCCCAACCTTCACTCTAACGTAACACGGTTGGTCTCACAATGTTCAATGATACTTTGCTTTTCATTTTTAGGTATTATCCTATCCCATGACACTGCTGTAGTACTCGTATATTTTAAGTTTTTAACCATCTTATATCAGTTTAGTTGTTTATTTGATGAAAGAATTAATATAGGATGAATAAATTAGTCAGATTACTATATTAATTCAATGTATTACATCTTCATTTTCATGTGGGATCCTCCAAGAAAATGCCATCTCGTCATTTCAAATATTATGCTTTTTAAAGAATCCGACACACAGCTTAGTGTCGGCTCAACCATGAGAAGCAATAACGCTCTTCTTCACAGCACTACAACCATGAGAAGCAACTTGGATCACTCCATCAGCGTGGAACTTGCTAAAGTTGTTTAGATAATAATGTAAACGGAAAAGGGCCAAATATACCCTTGTACTATCGGAAAAGGGCCAAATATATCCCTTGTTATACTTTGGGTCCAAATATACCCCTACCGTTATACTATTGGTTCAAATATACCTCTCCACCGTTAAAGTTGTTCAAGGTGGAAATCTAATCCTATGTGTCACTAACATTTGATGAGGTGGATGCCACGTGGCATGCCACATCATCGCCACTAACCCATTTTACCCCTTCCTTATATATATTTGTTTTTCCAGCCCTAAAGTTTTCTTCCCTCCATCACCATTACCACCATTACTGCCACATAAGTTGGAGATGGTATGTTTGTGTACGGAAAATAGAAAGTATATATAGATAGGAGAATTAGTGTCAGCAAATTAGTTGCTGCCCTTTCAGCATTACAAATAGATGCTGCTAAAGTTCCCATCGACAGCAAAAACTTCTCTGCTATAAATAAGTAATTGACAGTCCAAGCTTCAGTAGCATCTAGGGCCAATTAAAAAGAAAATCGAATTAAGTTTCATATATAAATGATACAAAATAAACCACTAAAACCGAAAAGATAGGGGAACTTGATAAAGTCCATATACTGGGTTCCCTACAGACAATTTGTCGCTGCCCCAACTAAAAAACCTATTGGCTGTTATTGCAAACGACGTGCAACAACTTTTTGTTGTTGCCAAAAATACTTTTTTCAATAATAGTCAATATTATAGCAACAAAATTAAATTGTTTCGCAACAAAAAAAAAAAAAAGTTCATTAAAAGATTCATCAGATATGCCAACAATAAAACTAAGTTGTTGTCAAATATTGAATTTTGACAACTATATTATTTTTGTTGCCAAAAGAACTGTTGTCATTTCTATACTATCTTGTAGTGTAATATTGGACATATCTCTTGACTTCAACAGCAGCACAATCTATCAAATTGTGGAATATCTGAATCGGTTTCATATTACTGGGAACATCATGAATGAAGGCGAGCTAATGTTACTTGCAGTTGCTTTTCTATGTTCGTACTATATGTTTATATAGGGAAATATTCTTTCAAGTTAATAAAACGGTAGCCGTTTGTGTTAGGTGTGGAATTGGCCAAACAAGTCAATTCTTTTGTTCACATAGTCGTGATGTAAGCGCTTACCTCATAATAGTTGTGATGTAAGCGCTTACCTCATCATAGGAAATTCATTCCTATAAATAGGTAGCTTATGGTTCATTTGTAAGATATCATTAAGATCATTTGCTATACACATCCCAAGAGAGAAAAAATCTAAGAGAAATACTCTTAGCGAAAGACCTAAGTAAGAGAAGGTCTTTGAGAGAATTTTCTGTGGTAAAATTCTTGAGTGTAATTGGAATTGGGGTTGTGAGGTTGAGTGTTGTAAACACTTGTAATATTTCTTCTTTAATAAGATCTGCAGCAGCAACGTGTACGTAGCTCTCACATTGAGGGTGAACCACTATAAATCTGTGTGTGCTATTTATTCTTCGCTTACATCACAACGTAAGTAGGTTCTGTCTAAGGAGGTTGGTATTTAAGTGGTCCAGCTGTGACCCTCCAATCTTTCCTGGGAACCTGCTTACAAAGGTCGGATTTGGGATTCAAATCCTAACAACTGGTATCAGAGCAACAGGTTGTGTTGTGATTTAGAAACGATGGGAGGCGAAGATGGTACAACGCACGACATCGGTAAATTCGATGGTACAGATTTTGCGTTCTGGAGAATGCAAATTGAAGATTATTTATATGGCAGAAAGCTTCATGAACCTCTGAGTCCAAAACCAGAGGAGATGAAGCAAGCAGATTGGGATCTCCTCGACAGAAAAGTTCTGGGAGTCATTCGACTGACGCTGTCGAAGAACGTTGCTCACATGTGGCAAAGGAGAAGACCACCGCAGATATGATGAAGGTATTGTCTGACATGTATGAGAAACCTTCGGCAAATAATAAGGTATTTCTCATGAAGAAACTATTTCATCTAAAGATGATGGAAAATGCTCATGTTGCTGCACACGTAAATGAATTCAATACCATTGTAAATCAATTGTCATCGGTAAAAATTGACTTTGATGATGAAGTGCAAGCTCTAATTTTGTTGGCATCCCTACCAAATAGCTGGGAGCCAATGAGAGCAGCGGTTAGTAATTCTATCGGCAGTGGCAAACTAAAGTTCAACGATGTTAGGGATCGTATCCTTGCTGAGGAAGTGCGCAGGACAGATTCTGGAGAGGCATCGACAAGTTCTGCTTTTAATGTTGAAAACAGAAGCAGAAATTATGACAGAAACAACAACCGCAATAGGGGCAGATCGAAGTCAAGGAATGGCAGGGGTCAATCCAGACCAGGACGAACACATGAGTGTTGGAACTATGGAAAACCAGGTCACTTCAAGAAGAACTGCAGGGCGCCAAAGAAGGAGGACAACAAGGGGGCTGGAATCAACGCTGCTACGGAAGACATTGGCGATGTGTTGTTGCTATCGGTTGACAGCCCGATAGACTCTTGGGTGCTTGACTCAGGAGCGTCCTTTCATACCACCCCACATCATGATATAATGACAAACTACGTGGCTGGGAATCTCGGGAAAGTTTATTTAGCCGATGGAGAGCCGCTAGACGTTGTTGGCACGGGAGACATTAATTTGAAGATGTCAAATGGATCCTCGTGGAAGATTACAAAAGTTAGACATGTTCCAAAGCTGATGCGAAACCTGATTTCAGTAGGTCAGCTTGATGATGAGGGATATGATCTCAACTTTGGTAATGGGTCTTGGAAGGTGGCGAAAGGTGCTATGGTAGTTGGCCGAGGAAAGAAGATTGGCACTCTCTACATGACGGATAGCTGTCGTGATATTGTTGTTGTGGTTGACAACACAAAGAAGACAGATTTGTGGCATTGTCGGCTTGGGCATATCAGCCAGAAGGGGATGAAGCTGTTGGTGACAAATGGCTTAATTCCGGAGCTGAAGACGGTGGACCTTCATACGTGTGAGAGCTGTATTCTGGGAAAACAAAAGCGAGTAAGCTTCTCAAGTGCAGGCAGAGAGTTGAAGGTCGAAAAGCTGGAATTGGTGCACACAGACGTGTGGGGACCTACCACTGTACCCTCCCTTGGAGGATCACACTACTACGTGACCTTCATTGATGATTCAACCAGGAAGGTATGGGTTTATTTTATGAAAAATAAATCTGATGTGTTTAGTGTATTCAAAAGATGGAAAGCCATGGTCGAGAATGAAACAAACCTCAAGTTGAAGTGTTTGAGGTCCGACAACGGCGGAGAATACACTGATGGTGATTTCAAACGGTACTGTGCCGATAATGGGATCAAGATGATGAAGACTATTCCTGGAACGCCGCAACAGAATGGAGTAGCCGAAAGAATGAACCGAACGTTGAACGAGCGAGCTCGGAGTATGAGAATACACTCTGGACTGCCCGAGACATTCTGGGCAGATGCAGTCAATACCGCGGCCTTCTTAATTAACCGAGGACCGTCAGTTCCCTTGGATTTCAGAATTCCAGAAGAAGTCTGGAGTGGCAAGAAGGTAAATCTTTCATTTCTGAAAGTGTTCGGTTGCTTATCATATGTTCATAATGATGATACGGC
Organism: Lycium barbarum; assembly: GCF_019175385.1. Taxonomy (NCBI): domain Eukaryota; kingdom Viridiplantae; phylum Streptophyta; class Magnoliopsida; order Solanales; family Solanaceae; genus Lycium; species Lycium barbarum. Next base: position 144,019,192 of record NC_083338.1, on the reverse strand, counting down.
TAGAAGCAAGCTTGATCCAAAATCAAAGAAGTGTTACTTTATTGGCTATGGTGACACCGAGCTTGGGTACCGATTTTGGGATGAACAAAATCGGAAGATCATCCGAAGCAGGAATGTTGTCTTTAACGAAGAGGTACTGTACAAACACAAGCTGCAAAAGAATTCAGAATGTCAGGACAAGGAATCGGAAATAGTCGATTTGAGGGACTTTCCGGCACCTGAGCCGCAGCCAGGTACAACCGAGGCAGAGGAACAAAAAATCCGAGAAGGTGCTGATGAAAATGCTGATTCTGAAACAAATAAACAAACGCCAATCACAGAGCTGCGTAGATCATCCAGGATCAGGAAGCCGCTTCACAGGTACTCTCCATCCCTCAACTACATTCTACTCACTGATAGAGGGGAGCCGGAATGCTATGAAGAAGCAATGCAAGTCGATGAATCGACTAAGTGGGAGCTGGAAATGAAGGATGAAATGGATTCACTATCGGCAAATCATACATGGGAATTATCCGAGTTGCCAAAGGATAAAAAGGCATTGCAAAACAAATGGGTTTATCGGATAAAGGAAGAACCCAATGGAAGCAAGCGTTATAAAGCAAGGTTGGTTGCAAAGGGATTTCAACATAAAGAAGGCATTGACTATACGGAGATCTTCTCTCCCGTAGTCAAGATGGTGACTATCAGAACTGTTCTTGGGCTGGTAGCAAAGGAAAATCTACATCTGCAACAGATGGACGTGAAAACTGCATTTCTTCACGGTGATCTAGACGAGGAAATCTACATGCGACAGCCGGAGGGATTCAAAATCAAAGGAAAGGAGAATCTGGTGTGCAAACTTCAAAAGAGTCTGTACGGACTAAAACAGGCTCCAAGACAGTGGTATTTAAAGTTTGACAGCTTTATGAAGAAAGCTGATTTTTCAAGGTGCGAGGCAGATCACTGCTGTTACTTTAAAAAATTTGAAGACTCGTACATGATACTGCTACTCTATGTCGACGACATGCTAATCGTAGGAGCAAACCTACAGGAGATTGATCGGTTGAAAAAAGGGTTATCGGAAGAGTTTGCAATGAAGGATTTGGGAGCTGCAAAGCAAATCCTTGGGATGAGAATCGACCGAAGCAAGGAGGGCATCAAACTCCCACAAGAAGAATATGTGAGGAAAGTTATCAAAAGGTTTAACATGCATGATGCCAAGCCAGTTAGCACTCTCTTGGCTGGACACTTTCGGTTGTTAAAGGATCAGTCGCCGACAACCGAGGATGAGAAGAAGCAGATGGACAAGATACCTTATGCATCTGCAATCGGTAGTCTTATGTATGCAATGATATGTACAAGGCCAGACATTGCACATGCAGTGGGAGTTGTCAGCCGATTTATGAGCAATCCGGGAAAGCAACACTGGGAGGCTGTGAAGTGGATATTCAGATATCTGAAAGGCAGCTCGAGTTCAGCTCTGTATTTCCGAAAATCAAAAACAGGATTGCAAGGGTATGTTGATGCTGACAACGGTGGTGATATTGATAGCAGAAAGAGCATATCCGGGTATGTTTACACCTTCGGAGGTACTGCAATCTCTTGGGTTTCCAAGTTGCAAAAGATAGTAGCTCTCTCTAGTTGTGAGACTGAGTACGTTGCTGTGACGGAGGCCACAAAGGAAATGATGTGGCTACAATCTTTTCTGCGGGAATTGGATCAGGACCACGAGGGAAGTGTGCTATATTGTGATAGCCAAAGCGCCATTCATTTGGCAAAGAACCCGGTTTACCATGCTCGAACGAAGCACATACAACTCCGGTACCATTTCATTAGATCAGCTTTGGAAGATGGAGCGCTAGTGCTTGAGAAGATCGCAGGGAGTCAGAATCCAGCAGACATGCTGACAAAGGCAGTGACGATAGACAAACTGAAGCTATGCTCAACTTCAGTTGGCCTGCACGAAGTATGAAAGTAGGAAAGAGCTGCTGCATCGATCAAAGTGTGAAGACAAATTAAAATTAGTCTTCAAGTGGGAGATTTGTTAGGTGTGGAATTGGCCAAACAAGTCAATTCTTTTGTTCACATAGTCGTGATGTAAGCGCTTACCTCATAATAGTTGTGATGTAAGCGCTTACCTCATCATAGGAAATTCATTCCTATAAATAGGTAGCTTATGGTTCATTTGTAAGATATCATTAAGATCATTTGCTATACACATCCCAAGAGAGAAAAAATCTAAGAGAAATACTCTTAGCGAAAGGCCTAAGTAAGAGAAGGTCTTTGAGAGAATTTTCTGTGGTAAAATTCTTGAGTGTAATTGGAATTGGGGTTGTGAGGTTGAGTGTTGTAAACACTTGTAATATTTCTTCTTTAATAAGATCTGCAGCAGCAACGTGGACGTAGCTCTCACATTGAGGGTGAACCACTATAAATCTGTGTGTGCTATTTATTCTTCGCTTACATCACAGCGTAAGTAGGTTCTGTCTAAGGAGGTTGGTATTTAAGTGGTCCAGCTGTGACCCTCCAATCTTTCCTGGGAACCTGCTTACAAAGGTCGGATTTGGGATTCAAATCCTAACAGTTTGTTGCAATAAAAACGTTGGATTTTGCTGTCGAATATTTTATTAATAGATATGAAGATTTAAGTATTTTCATTCAAAGTTCTAAATTAGAGGCAAAGTTCTAGTGTCAAAAACCCAAAAATTTTAACTTAAAACCTAAAAATTTGAAAAGGAGGTTTACTACATTCCTTATTCCATGACTATACATGAAAAATTATAATGAACTTTTCTAAATATTGATTATAACTTTTTGACACAAAACGTAATTTTCTAGTGGTTATAATGAGGTTTTTGGTGAAGAATTAAAATTAATTATAACTTAAGATATTGAATCATATGTCAATATACAAGAGAAATATGATTTTTTATATTAAAAAGGCTTGAAAATGGTATTTAATGCGTTCCCACTCACATGCTACTTTTGCTAAATGTTTTAAAATTTTGGAAAATAAAAACTTGAAAACTCGAAAAGGAGATTTATTTTATTCCTAATATCATCATACAAGGAAATTAAAAAAAAATGTTAGTTAAAAATTTCAAATAATGAACAAAGTCAATAATGAAGGTTTTTAATCATTATTTGTAATTACAGTTTTTTCCGACATATAATACATTTGTGAAGGATAAAAAAGTTGATCCACATTAATTTGTGTTGGAGTTTTGTGCTTTTTATAATAGTATAGATAATATATAATTTTTCTAACTATCACAAATAAAAGGTTTCATTTTTTTTTTTGGTAGATTTAGTTGGGGTTATTCAAATGAGTGAGCAAATTAAGTGAGTTTTTATCTCTCATTGTTATGTATCCCATTATATATAATTAGTTCTGATTTATCCTTCTTCCCATACATTCGATCTCCTTTTTTGCCTGTTCATTACGATTTCATGTTTCTAAACTCGATTTTTCTTAACAACTATTTCAATTTATCCATTAACGAAATGTTTGACAGAATTAATTCTTAAAATGATAAATATTTAGTTTGCATTTAAAAGAATTAAAAGAGTGAACTTTAAATAAAAATGTACATGAATTTTACTAAGAATTATATGATATCTTATTAAGTTTTGACTTTGGGTTACTAATTGTAGTGAATCGCCCTTATGTATGTTTACACTTAGTTAATTATCTCAACTGATGAGTTACAAATATTTGTTTTATTTGTTACTCTATTCTAACATATGAACAATTTTAGGATTGTATGAAAAATTTAGTGATTTCTATCTTGATATTTGTTTGTACGTATGTTGTTTATATGAATATCACGGTGATATTGAATATAAGTGAATAAGTGATACTTTCATTGAGTTGTGTATGCAATTAATTCGACATTCACACACACATCCGAAGTCTAATGTATGTTTATACTTAGTTCTGATTATCTCAATTGATAAGTAACTAATATTCGATTTATTTTAGGGATGATCAGTCAACATAAATCATCGAATTTAATATCTATACAGATTATATAGAGAACCTCCTTGACATTGATTGATTTTTAACCTATTTCCTGCTTAATTTCAAGCTAGCATTAGTTGTTTAGGGGTGGCTAATCAACATTGATCATCGAATTTAGTATATATATTGAGTATATAAAATTGTTGATATTGATTAATTTTTAAAACTGTTACCTGCTTAATTTCAAGCCTAAATTAGTTTTTTAGGGATGACCAATGATCAATAGCCAGTAGCGTTGTGTCTTAGAATCATCAGAAGCAACTTGATACCTTTGTAATATTAAGCAACTTGATACCTTTGTAATATTAAAAATATATCATGTAACTTGTGTAATGTGCTACTACTTTTTTTTTTTTTAACACGTGTGATCACCAAGTTTGTGATATTTTCATTGGATGATTCAGCAGGAATTGGCAGTCTATTATGCCATAAAATAAAGGAGAAAGTGTCAAAAATACCCCTCCACTTTGGGAAAAAGGCCAAAATATCTTCCATTATAAATTTGGATCTAAAATATCCCCACCATCATTAAAGTTTTCAAATATACTCATGTCTTAACTGAAAAGTTCCAAGAAAATCCGATTTTATTTTTAAATCCGCTCCCTTTAAACCCGACCCAACTAAATAAAAAAACCATATGGGTTACCCACTCCTATGCCTAATGGCTCCAGATGTAGGACTCGGGAACAAGTTGGTCGCATATGGATTTTTTATGTAGTTTGGTCGGGTTTAAATGGAGCGGATTTGAAAATAAAATCGAGTTACTTTGGGGATTTCCGTTAAGATAGGGGTATATTTGAAAACTTTAATGACCGAAGGGGTATTTTTTATCCAAATTTATAACGGAGGTAATTTTTAACCCTATTCTCAAAATAGAGGGGCATTTTTGACCCTTTGCCCTAAAATAAAATATTGGATCATCTCATTTTTTTATAAAGAAATGAAAGTTTACTATGCCCGGAGAATCAATCATCAGAATTAGACCGAAATGGATGCCATGTAAGATATCTCTGGAAATAATATGCCAAATAATGGGAATGGACTGATGTAAATTATAAAGTCACGCGTGCGTTGACTAATCTGGTAAAAAACCATTGTCTTTTAGAAACAATTATTACCTTTATGATTATTTCTACCTTCTTGTCACTTTTATCGTAATAATTGAGCTTAAGCTTTTGACTTTTCAATTTAATCCATTCTCCACCACTTAACTTATCTTTGTCTGAATTGTCTCTCAAGCACTGGAATTCACTGTAATTCGGATTAGGCCTATAGGATTAGCAAACATTCTGAAAACTATTCTAAAGCATAAAAACGTACAGCTGCTCTGTCTGAAATTTATTTCTTGAATCAAACCAAGATATTTTTGTAAAATTAAAACAACCCAAATATATACGAGCTTTACTAAGATCGAGTATCTTGTATTGGCTATTTAAGATCGAGTACTACTTATTTGTAAGGACAAAAGAACAAATATTTAAACGACAACTGGTTGTTGAATAGAATTAATTTATGCATGAGCTATATTTCATTATTTCAAATTTCAATTATACCACATGTGAGAGGGTGGAACATCTTATGATTGAACCCTTTGACTTTGGCTCTCAAAGCTGAGAAATTTCTGTTGATAGATGTGATGATAAGCTTTGCGCATGGAGCATTTCCCTTGAGCAGTAAATCAACTATTCTTTTACGACAAATTCAGTATTAGGAGTGTCAAATGGGCCATTTGGACTAAAGTTGGGCGGGTCATGATGGGCTGAACCTATAGATGGGTCAAAGCCCATCCTTGCCCAAAACTTGTTTAGGCTAAGATGGACTGGGTCAAGATGGGCTAAATGATGGTCATAACCAGTGGCAGACCCAGGATTCAATGGTCCGCTAAATGAAGGTCATAACCAGTGGCATATCCAGGATTCAATGGTCCTCGGTGCTTACCTTAAAATCAACAAAAAATATTTGCGTTGTATGGAATTTGAACTTGCCTCCTCCATGGCTTACTTTAAAGCCTACAACCATTTAACCATAGCACCAACAACTTTTATTGTTTCTTGGGTGCTATTTATTATTTTATACTGAAATTTCAATATTTTAAATATGTCTACATAGAGTATCCTCCTCAGTTAATGGGTGCTCAAGCACCAAAAAGTAATGCATGGGTCCGCCCCTAGTAATAACCCAACCCGCCTAACTTAACCCACCTTTTCAACATTTGGAGAAACTAAAAATATCGATATTCTTTGGTTGCAAATATTCTCTCGCTCATGGTTTTCTAAATAAACCGTGTTTTGAAAATCAAATTTAAATATTTTTTTTGATAAAAAAAAAACTCAAACCTATGCTTTTACTCAAAATAATAAAGATATTCACCGTAAATATTTCCTCATAAGTTAAATAAGTTATCGAGTACATAAATTATATTCGAAGTTATTTCGAAAAATGTTAATTGACGAATAGTGATTTTGTCAGATTCCTCCCTTTTACCCCTTTGTCTTATTTATATATTTTTATGGTTGTCTTGTACCTAACTAAGAGCGGAAAACATGTGTCGGGTATAAGTGGGTCAAAATGGGTCAAGCAAAAATGGATAAGTATAGATCCTCAGAAAAAAAATTAAAACTTAGAAATAAAGCATTATTAGTAAAAGAAAATTACAATAAGGAAAATAAAAATTAAAAAAAAAAAGTTAAAAATAAAAATAAAAAAATTACAAAAATAAATATAAATAATAATTAAAAAAGAAGTTAATCTTGTTTGGTAGCTTTATGCTTACGAATGGAGGACAATTGACTGGTCAGTTTGGGCTCACTTGATGGGTAATTTTTGGTTGATGATTTGTGATTAGTCAACTTGGGCTAGTCCAAATCAGTCCATCTTCGAAAACGCTCTAGCCTAATCCCATTAGAGCTTGGGCGGGTTATGTAGGTCAAATGGGTTTGACCCAGTTTTGCAACCCCTATTCAGCATTTAGAGTTAATATATTCAAAAGAAGCATGATTTAATTTATTTTATACACATAGCAATCAATTTAATGCACTTGAATCTTAAATAAGTTGAATTCATTTATATCATTCATTAACACAGATATTTTGATTTTGATTTTCTTTACAGACAAGTGAGACACACGTATATTATTTGTATATATGTAGGGACAGAAATACAAGTCCAGATACTACACAGTAACTTTTGCTCAAGCAGTGTATTTGTGTTAAGAAATTTATTGTACATGTAGACATACACTTGAAATCGTCATTTTAAAATTCAAAATCCATAAAATTGAAATTATGGCTTCGCCTCTTATTCAAATTAAAAATAAGGAATGCAATCATATCCCGTGTTAAGTCAGCTTCCACATTATCCAGTTCATGTATCTCAATAAACGTATTATTAGCAAATTGTGATATTATAACAAATAGTAACAAAGTAAGAGGAGAACCCACTCAATGCACTAATGAATGAAGATAGCTCTCGCGCATGCCGCTAAAGAGTTTATTCAAGTTTTGGATAATGATATGATGTTTTAGCTATTTGTATCTATACTTCCCATACTAGGATAAAAAAGATAAGTGAAACTAAAGACTAAAAAGGAATATAAATAATTTAAAGAGAAAAATAGATCAATCAATGTAGGGGACGACGTGGCTGCAATCATTGAAAGCCGATAGCAATGATTAAGTTTCCAGCTAATGATATTAGTAGAACTCAAAATGTTTTAGCCGCTTTCAGGCGTGGTAAAAGGTTTTGAGAAATATCAACTATTCATTTTGATTTTTTTTTTTCATCATCAACTATCCATTTTGCTGCTAAACTTATTCTCAGCCAGCAAGGAAACAAAAACACAAGACAAAAGGAATTCTAATTTTTTTTTTTTGGACATCAAGGGTCTATTAACTCTAATTAAAAAGTTCCGATGAAAGTTCCCTAGAAACAGCTAAGTAGCTAACTACTAACCTTCACTTAATCCTTAATCCATAAAATTACACGAGTAACAACTTGAAAATAATTATTAAAACAAAAACGAACCTCAAGTACTTCATTAAGGAATTTTCTTTCATCTAGTTGAATAGTAAGTTTCCTTGTTTTTTATAACTATGAAATCGTTTCATTTTGTTAATCATAAAATAACCAAATTAGAACATATGGGAAAAGATTAACATATTAAACCCCTCCATTACATTAATCATTAGTCAAAAGAAGCGCGAGATATATGATAAATGATAGATTTTATAGTTTCATTTTTTTTATGACGAATTATGAATGGTGATGATATTAGCGTAGCTAACGGGAGCTGATGCAATTGCTTACGCTATAAGCTAACAACGAAAATGGTGAAAAAAATGTAAAGTGGATATTGCAACTTCGTGGAAGTAGATAAGGGACATGTGGCATCACAATTCACAACCAAACACAAGAAATAGATACACCACTCAACATGAAATGGTCCCTTGCCAACTACTCCCATTCAACACACTTATATGTACTAACTAACTACTAGCTTTAAGAAAAACACACTCTTATCTTCCCTTTTTTTAAACCCCTTAATAGTACTAACATAATAGCAGCAGAAATATAGGTAGATTAACTTTACTTTTCAATTGGTTTATCATTTTGTTTGGTTTCTCATTCGATATTCGGTATCTGTATTAAAATCTGATTAAATTTGAATTCGCATGGCAAGCTAACAAAAGTGAGTAGGCAACTTCATACCCAGGACTCAAATCCCAGACATCTGTTTAAGGATGAAAGAGTACTTACCATCAAGGGTTGATGAAGCTTCTCGGTATGGTGTTCATATGAACCTAGTATTTCGGCACGAAGTGTAAATGTATGTATAGAATTCACTAAAATATCAATAAAGAGCAGACATGACGAATTCATAACTTTAAAAATATAATAGGTTCTATGTAAAAAGTTAAAAGTTGAACCCATAAAGTTTAGAATCTGAATCTGTATCTTCTTCCCACTCCACCACAACTAATTAATATTGAATTAGTTGGAGCCTATTAATATAAATTATGTGCCAAATTCTTAACCATAATTTCTTTAAATAGATCTCACACTTATCCATGCACGATGCACAAGTCTTTAATTAAGATTAAAGGAGTAGGAGCTCCAGTCAAAAAAAGCTTCTTTTATTCGAAAAACGACAGTTAGATCAAATTGTGAGAAGTGACAATTATAGAAAGTTGAAAGAGGAAGAAGACGGATGTATGACTGATGAATATATCAATCTGGACATGAAGATTCTGATAAAGTAGATATGTATCACAAAATAAGTAAGCAATAGGTAAAGACAGAGAGCTGGAACTCATATAATTATAACAAGAATCTGATTCAACTTCAGTTATTTTCACTATATATATTGGAGGTTGCCTTCAAATTATACCCAAAAGAAAGAAATGAGAATATACTCCATGGTCCATTTTTTCTTGTTGCCGCATTCATCCTCCATTTCTTTCTGGACTTAACGTTAATTCTTTAATCCTCGATATATATTTGGAAATCGTTGCTCAATTACTGTGACATCCTTGACAAATCTTACATGCAAAACAGGGAATTATGCTACATATATATGGAAATAATTTTTAGACCCTAATAACACGTTTTAACGTCGTGCAGGTCAATGCCCAAAAAGGACAACATCATTAGTGGCCAGAAGATTACAAACAGTATCAAAGCCACTCCGCGCATAACTTTGGGCTATGGTGGGACAAATTAACTTAGCGTTCAATTCAGTTAGGTGAATCTCACATATTTTAGATGATGTTGCGGCGAACCTCAACAAGAATATTGAGTTCTTAAAAGAGTAATATGTGACACTCTAAGTAAATTCCACATAAGCAAAATTCGGGAATAATGTTAGGTATATGAAAAGAATAAGTTTTAGATCCTAGTAACGCATTTTAAAACCGTAAAGACCTATTATATATTCAGTTATGTGAGTCACAAAATAAAATTTTCAGGAAGCAAAAACAAGCACAGTACTTCAAAGTCATGAATGCGGTCTGACTTGTAAGGCCAAGTTTTGTGTTGGGCAAGTCTTTCAGTGACTAGCTTTCTTTGAGTGGTAGATTTCAATCAATATAAAGGATTTATGGAAGATACGAGATTGGAAATTTTTGTAGATAAGTATTCTCTTTGGACCCCTCCACCACTGTACTTTAGCCAACTATGGGCATATTCTGGAAAAGTAGTGACATGTATATATGTTTGGTGAGAGAAAGAGTGAATGCAGTGCTAAATTTATGAGGGCTGTTGGATGTAGACAATTTAAGTGGTTAATAATTAATGACAGTACACACCCTCGTGGTCTTTATGCATTTCCATCAATGAGTCACAAAGAGATTTAAGTATTTTGGCGTTATCTTTATTCCACATTAAATATTTATTTCTCGTATTTGTTGTTTACTTTCCTTCTATCATGAACTATCAGCGCCAAATGTAAATTCTGAATCTTAAGTATTTAAACGAATCTAGTAACGAAAGATAGTCCGGTTAGAAGCAAATTCAAAATTTAAATTTAATGACTTCAATTAATCTTTAATATTTTTAACTCTGAAGTCATAGTAATTTTAAAATTATGAGTTCAAATGCATAATGATCTAAGGTTGATAGTAAAGTTGGACATGAAGAGCTCGTATAGGAAAGGCTGGAGCATTGAAGAGCTAGATGAGTATCTATAGACCAACAACTTCATAGACTACAACAATTACTTAACCAACTTAGCATCCACTAGAAACGGTATAATCATCAAAACGTAACAGACTCAATTTTGCCTCTCTCTTTTTCACATGCTAAGGGCCCGCCCTTTTTCTTTTATGACTGAAGTCAATAGACAGACCCTTAAATTCGTCCGTAAAATTCATTCATTTAAACACAAAATAAAAAAAATTGTGTTACACGACTCTTAAGCGCGTGAAAGCATCTAATATCATATTTTCCTTTTCTTTTTCATTTTTGTAAAACTCGTTATCTCCTCTATATTCTTCAAGCACAAACTCTAGATGAATAAAACAGGAAGAGAACGTGCTGACGACGGCGATGAAGGGTTTGTGCCTCTGCCACCGGTGACTTACAACCATGAGATGAGCGTGCCAGCTGCGAGGTGGCGGCTGCTTGAAATGATTTGAATCTTGATTTCCATTTAATTTTAACTGACTTGAATCTTGATTGGCTGAACAATGAGTTTGAATGAAGAAGAAAACAGGAAGGTGACGGCAAATCATTTTTACAGTGAAACTTCATATTTTCCGACGAAAATCCTTGCTAATTGATGGGTTTTCCGGTGATTATATGTAATGGATTCCTTGTTAATTGATGGTTTCTTGTGAATTGTTTTTGGGTCAAGAACTGATGGTGTTGGTTTTTATGGATTGGAGGTTCAACGGTGACATGGGTTGTGGTCGCCGGTGAAAACTAATGCAGCTTTTTCCTGAAGAAAATGGTTGGCGTCCATGGAGGAGAGACGTGGTGGCGCAAGGAAGATGGAAGAGAGAGAAGAATGTTTTTTTTTTTTCATTATAAAATCATTTTTTACTTATTTGTTTAAGTTAAATTTCACGTGTCTCCATTTTCTTTGTCTTTCTTGCGGCGGAATTACACAGATCTTTTGTGTGATGTTGCATATTAATTTTATGTTTAAATGGCACATCAAAAATAATTTTGAAGGATTCAAATGGTATGAGTCTTAATTGGAAGATCTAAATAAATTTTAAGAACAAGTGTAAAATGAAATTTATAGGATATATTTTACTGAGAACCAAAGAAAGTAACAGTTGACCTACCATATTAGGAAAAAACAAAATTCTTGACTTATTCCTTGTCGACTTCTCGAAAATCTAATATCTAAGGTACACTGGATTAATTTGTAGCCAAGAGAAGTCTTTCACATCATACAACAACCCAAGGCAGAGAGCCAGACTTTATACGAAGTACAACCAATTATGGACGTCCACTTAAAATATGGCAGATGCTAGATTTAGCTTTTATCTTCTGAAACATAATGCCTTGTCACAACAAAATTAAAGAAACTGACAAAAATAGTTACTCCATTTGTTTCAATTTATGTGAACACATTTAAAAAAGAGTGAAGACTTTTAAAATTTATGGTTTAAAATAAATCTTGAATATTTATATGACCGTAAATCATTTCATAAAGTAAATTTATTTTCAAATTAAAAAAAAATTCATTCATTTTGACACGAATTAAAAAGAAAATAAATTTACATAAATTGAAATAAAGGGAGTATTTATTTTCGGACTATGTCAAATACGGAGTACTTCTTACATTATAACAGCTCAAGTCTTTTATTCTTATCAAAATTAAGTACTCCGTCAATTTCAATTTAGGTGAACCCATTTGCTTGGGCATGAAATTTAACAAAAAAAGAAGAAGATAAGACACGTATATATTGTGTGGCTATAAATCATTGCATAAAGTTAAATTATTTCTAAATATGAAAATAGATCATTCTTTTTGACACGAACTAAAAAGAAAATACATTCACATAAATTTAAATGGAGGGAGTAGTATCTTTTTATAATGTCTATTATAGTTAAACGACATGATGATAATTATATTTCATCAAATTAACTAGTTTAAAGCAAATAGACCGCTTAAATTAAAGAAATCATAGGAAGAACTTCCCTAATTCATTTCCCCAATTTTTTTGTCTGTTTTTGCGTTAGTTTTTCTAGTCCTGGTTTTCATTTTCTTCAAGATAGAAATTGGAAAAAGTGAATTGGAGGAAAATGCATTCCGATGGTTTGTTCAGTTTAAAACTATTCAAAGTGTTTTTCACGAGTTAATTTCAGTATATATAATTATTTCCGTGTATTTTATATAGAATGCACATATTAATAATCTATGATAATCCTAGATTTTAGTGAACAAGCGGTAGCATATTGAAAATGTCATTATTGTTACGTCCATCCCCCAAGTCATGAGGCTTTCCGGAGATATTTTTAATTTTATAATTCCTGTCTCTTAGAAAGAGTTGTTAAACAAGAGTGGTTAAACGATCAAATTGGACTCTACTCCTCTCCCAGAGACCACCCCACTCTAAATAATAGTGGAGACAAAAACTCCAAATTTTGATAAATATAAAACGGAAAAGGGCCAAATATACCCTTGTACTATCGCAAAAGGGCTAAATATACCCTTCGTTATACTTAAGGTCCAAATATACCCCAGTCGTTATATTTTGAGTTCAAATATATCCCTATCGTTATACTTTGGTTCAAATATAGCCCTCCTCCGTCAAAATTTTTTTTCAAGGTAGACATCAAGTCTGATGTGGCACTGACAATACGGTGAGTGGACACCACGTGGTATGGCACCTCACCACCCAATCCATTTAGCCCTCTCTTCCCATCACCTGTCTCCTCCGCTTGTGCGGCAGAGGTATCGACGATGATTGACAGTCACATGGTGAAATGGCTGATATCAATAGATTGTTTAGTAAATGGCACGACACGACATCGACCCATCAATCTGAGTTCCGAGGAGTGAAAGTAAGCCCTTTTTGGTGCCTGGGATACATTAAGGAATAGAAGAATCTGGAACTCTTTTCTTCTGGACTAAGATTCGTAACATAAATCCGAATTCATTCAAATACTCGGCGGCATTTCAAATTTCCGAGAAAAAATTACAAATTTCAATCAGTTCATTTGTTCCTATTAAAGGCTTGAGAGAAAACCACCGGCTACAGCAGGACTTATTGCGGCTAATACAATTATATATTTAACGCCCAAGCCCAATTTTCTTGATCCTATACTTCCGAGCATCAATGAAGTCTGGTTTAATCCCTATCTCATCCTTAAGGTGTGAACCCATTTCCACCTCTTGTTTTTTCGGCTGTGTTATAGGAACCACGCATTTGTTCCATGTACCGTATTGAAATGGTTGTGATGCAGGTATAGGTACTTAGAGTAAATTGTCTGAATATAAACTAAACAAATGGTAAAAGAACTGCCTTTACTTGTGTAGTTGCAAAAACAATGTCCAGAGATAAGATGACATCAGTAGATTTCTTACCTATGTCAGGAGAACAAATTGGTGAAATTTGAGTGCAAATGGGCTCGGTGGCATGTCACGTGGTGTCCATCTTACCAAGTTGTTAGTGCCACATCAAGACTTGTGTCCATCTTGGATAATTTTAACGAAAAAGAGATATATTTGAACTCAAAATATAACGGCAGGAATATATTTAACCTTTTTCCGCAAGTATGGGGATACATTTGGCCCTTTGCTGTAGTGACTATTTTTGTCAAATTCTTTTTTCCATAAAATACATCCAAAGTAGCTGTCTCTTGGCACCTTTATAAATACCACACCCTTCCAAAGACTTTTCCATCACACAACTCCTACCCAACAGAAATTAGCCCCATTAAACAAAAAAATAAAAAGAGAACAAAAATTTAGTACGTCTTGTATTTTCCAGTCCCCTAACATATTCTTCATTTTTTTTTACCTCCAATAAAAAGGGAAGCTAACTCAAAATGGGTCAGACACTTTTGGATGCTCTAAACGTACGAGTCGTAGGTTCAGGTGACAAATTTCTTGTGTTTGCCCATGGGTTTGGCACTGACCAATCTGCTTGGAATCGAATTTTACCTTTTTTTCTCAGAGATTACCGTGTTGTATTATATGATCTTGTCTGTGCTGGCAGTGTGAATCCTGATTTCTTTGATTTTCGACGTTATACGACACTTGACCCTTATGCTGATGATCTTCTGAATATCATTGATGCTCTTGGTATTGATCGTTGTGCTTATGTTGGACACTCTGTCTCTGCTATGATCGGGATTCTTGCTTCCATTCGTAGGCCTGAACTTTTCTCCAAACTCATCCTCATCGGTGCTTCTCCCAGGTAAAAAAAAAAAATAAAAAAAAAAATTGACTTTTCTCACTTTTACTACTTTAGCTTTTAGATTTGGTAAAAATTTACTCGCATCTACTGTTTACGTCAAGTTAATAAATGCATGCTACGTGGTTGGATATAGATTTATTTTATTTAACTATGATTCAATTTAACATGTATTTTACTTTATTAAATCACTTAACTATGGTTAGTTAGTATAATAGTTTTAGTGTATGCATTTTGCTTTGAGAGTCGAATCACATGAATTTTGACTAGTATTTCAAGTTTTTTTTTGTCATATTAGTATGGAAAATTGCAACTTATATCACTCTTTGTATAATTATGGAACGTCTAAATTTTAATTTTAAAATATTTAAATTAAACTAATACAATTTGGTTATGTAAATTAGTCAAATTGATTTTGAAAGGTGAAATGTGACAATTATTTTGAGATAGAAGAAGTACTATTTATAAAAATGGGGAATATGTATAAGAGAATGGGCAAATGGGTTCTGATAAATTCAGGCACATTGATATTTAAAATAGCTCATTTATGTATAATTTTGGCCAGTTGAAGTGTAAAATGCAAAAGTATGACTCGCAGATGAGAACGACCTTTGATAGTAAAGGCGTCTAATACGGAGTAATTTCAAGTAGACAGCTAATTTTACAAAACTTTCGTGGATATTTCTATGTATATGAATAGAAATATAAGAGCTAAGAATGAGTTTGGCGTACTATGAAATGGGAATCTTTAACGTAGTCTTTTTGTTTATTGTTTTCTTTTACTTTTCTCAATTCCCAATAAAGTTAAAGAGCACTCTTGTCAAACTAACTTATCTCATCCTAAGCTAGTTTGATAAAGTTCATGGATGTGCTTAGGAATGTCATGATCAATCAATTGACTTTTCATGTCTCAGAATCCTTATCTTTTTCTTATTATCTCCACCAAATCTTTAATTATATAATGTTACACCAATCAGGTTCTTGAATGATGAAGACTACCATGGTGGATTTGAACAAGGAGAAATAGAGAGAGTATTTTCAGCAATGGAGGCAAATTACGAGGCATGGGTTAATGGTTTTGCCCCTTTGGCTGTCGGAGCCGATGTTCCGGCAGCGGTACGAGAATTCAGTAGGACATTATTCAATATGCGACCAGACATAACGTTGTTCGTGTCGAGGACAGTGTTTAATAGTGACATGAGAGGGGTTTTAGGCCTTGTGAAAGTACCATGCCACATTTTTCAGACAGCAAGGGACCACTCTGTACCTGCTTCAGTCGCGACGTACCTAAGGTACCACCTTGGTGGGCGGAACACGGTACATTGGTTGAATATTGAGGGTCATTTGCCCCACCTCAGTGCCCCTCCCTTATTGGCTCAAGAGCTTAGGAGAGCTCTTGCTCATAGGTGAATGGTCGCGCTGAAAAAGGTACAGAGTGATTAAATTCATAAAACTTAAATCTTGAATTTACTCCTGTACAAAAAAAAAAAAAGAAAAAAAAAGAGCCATGGCTTGTTTAAATTTTGAACCTTCATACACTTTGAGGATTTGTGGAAAAGTTTGATATTTACCAAATAAGATGTTGAGAACATTCAAGAATAACAATCCTTCAAAAAAGATCTTCAATACACAAACTATGCACAAGTCTTGAGTGTTTTTTGTGCATTGGAAGTTACTTAACAAATGCTTAAAGATTTTGTTCCTCAAATTTGTTTTCTTGTTTTTGCTTTTGTGTAGATTTTCCAATAAAGTAAGAGAGGTTTTGCTTTTCTTGTTCCAAATTACTGTGAGGGAATAAGGTGATGGAGATGAAATTTTTTATTCACATTTGGAGAATTCTTTTTGTCATAAGTTAATGGACTCAAACTTTATGAACCCAAAAATTTAAGATTTGAGTCCACCAATTATGAGGCCAAAAAGAACCTTACACACTAATGTTAATTGTGTGAAGCACAAATATAATTTTTTGAAAGGAGGTGGTGACACCAGGCAGAATGGGAGGCAAGGGTCCATTATTACAGTAGGAGTATAAGATATGACTACCCAAAACAAGAAGAGGATAAGAATCTGCACCTGATCTTCACGTGATGGAAGTGTCTCCTCTGGACCATTTCCTCCTTCCTCTTTAATTTTGTTGTGTTTTTTCAACCCCACTTCTGTTTTTTCCTTTCAACTTCATTTGGTATTTTCGTAAGAGTTTGCATCTTTCATAAAAAAAAAAAAAAAACAAAAAAAAAAAAAACAAACAAAGTTATGTGGTCCAAAACAGAAGAGTGTGTCCTTTGTTAGTAGAATTTTGAAATAGTGCCAAATTATGGCTCTTTGGGTGCGGTTTATTTTGTTCTATATGAAGGACCTGGCTGATCAAGACTTGAACGGATAAAACTGTACTACTATTATGAGCTGCCAATTCAATTTCGTGTGGTATTGGAACATTTGATTTTTCTTTCCTTTTATGAGAAAAAAAAGCAAGTAGCATAGTAGTGGTACTTTTTTTATGTAATTCAAGAAACATTGTGGTTTGATTGGTATATAACAAAATTGGATTTGAGAGAATCTGTGCGGTGCCAACTATTCGTTTTGTTGTTTGTACTATCCAAAAGTCTGGATGACCCACCAGTTAATCCAATTCAATCACTTTTGAATAGTCTTGTAATGGATTTTTGTGACCCCAAAAGGCCAAAATGGCCGTCCTATTTATATTTCTTTCTTTCCTCCATGAAACAAAAAAGAAATTTCCGATTTTTTTTCCCACCAATAACATTCAAATTTCATTAACAAATATGCTGAAGTCTTCAAAGGACAGATTCAAAAATGAACTATATTTGTCATCCGTTTAAATTTGGCACAACTATACTATTGCTGTTAGAAATATGGGTCAAATATGCCCTTAAAACTTTTTATAATCGGAGTCGTTGGAATTAGAAGTAAGGAATTAGAGGATAAACTTTCCAACGCAACGATTGTTAAGATGAGAATATACACTACACCAAAATATACTTTTAGCGACAATTAGTTAACGGCAATAATCTAATTATCGCTAATTGTATTCTAGAATCGATTATTACCGGCAATATCAAACTTTAGTCCTAACAATAAATGCCGCTAAAGGCTTTAGCGACCTTGAATCTAATGACATTTAATCAATTGCTGATAAAATATTTTTGTGGCAATAACTATTGCCGCTAAAAGAAAAATATATTGCCACTAAAAGTCTCCTTTAGTGTAGTGATACACCGTATTTTAGATAACCGTAGCACTAGCAGCTATTTTGTAATTAGCTAAAGCCCTTAATTAGCAGTAGTATCTATATTTGGTTAATTAAGAAAAAGGCGATAACTAATTTCTGTAGTCATGATTAGAAGTTGTACATCTATTTTCTTCCCCATTCAAAATATCGGAAATTTTCTTGATCACATGATTGACCGTATTTGCCATAAACACACGAAGATCTTCACGAGGCAGGCAAAAATAAAAGATTAAGAACAGCTTGTCTCCCTATCTTACAACATAGTTTTGCGATTACGGAATTTTCTCCACAGAGCTAACTAGCAAATAAGAAAGGAATTTGCTACTATGGTTCTTCATAGCTTAAAATATTTGGGCTCAAATTCTCATTATGAATAGGGATGGCAATGGGGCGGTGGGGGTGCGGGGCGGGGTGGGTTTAGGCATGAGTGGGTACGCGCGGTTGCATACGGGGCGGGGGAGGGGGGGGGGGGGATCGATTTTTTTTTTTTAAATAATTTTGTGCAGGGCGGGTGTGAGTGCGGGTTAGGGCTTAAAATATTTACAAAATCATAACTACCGACTACGGCTTGTTTTTTCTTCCTCTCTAACAGAGTAATAACGGCTAATTCGTTTCTCTCTCTAAAGGTAAATGTATATTCCTTTGTACTTCTCTTTTATCATTGATTTCTTGTTTTTGTTCTCTTTATTTGATTTGAATTTATCATTGTCTGAGCCCAATTTTATTTTTCTTGATAACTTTTATGTATTTGTGACTTGGGTCTCTTTTATTTCATTTAAATTCTTCAAAAAATTATCCTTGTCTACAACTAAAAACACTATACAGCTCCCATTGAGGCTCACTAATAGAGATATTGAATATCCATGTATGTTTCCTTGTTGTAACTAATTTGTGTTAGCAATTTTTTTATATATTTGTACTTACTAGTATCTGGACACGTGTGTTGCACGTGTATCCCATGATAATAGTACAAACATTTTGAATTATACAAATAATATTGGAATATGTTTGTGATAAGTTACACTAAATTTGAAGGGAGAGATTTACAAGCTCAAATCGATGAATGGTGATTCTATTCGGCCGACTTAGTTGTTGAATGTAAAATGATTAGATAGATTAGATATGGGCATCCTGCTTTTAGTAATTTTTAGAAATCCTAAAGATATTATTAAAGAATATTAGTTATAAATAAAAAGATAAAGATTAAAAGTTAAGTTAATATTAATCAGCAATCACTGAGATCATACCTAATAGAGATCCTTGAAAATAAAAGCACTGAGCATAATTTTTTCCACGTCAAAAATGATAATAAGCTATAAAATGCTTGATACATCGATCACTTGTTATTTTATATGGTTACTACAAGAAAAAAAAAAAAAAAGACAATAACAAAGGCACTATTTCATGGTACTAAATTACAGTAGAAAATGTTTTCTAAGCCAAAATTCGCATATATAAAATATGCAGTTTCATGAATGCTCATAGAAAATGACCAAAAAGAAAATAAACTTACTTGAGATAACATTTGCAAAGCATTGAAGAAGGTGAACATAAAGGCCGAATTAAAATTTATTTTTATGGAACTGAGATATTCCAATTGATTTCAAAGCCCACTTAAATAAGTGATTATTTGATCAAAGTTTAATTGAGTGCCTAATGATTTTCTTCAACGGATAATCTCATTCAATAACAATTTAATTGTATACCTGTTGGTTTTCTTTTACAGATGATATAAATTCATTAGCATGAATAAACGTTTTTTTCCATTTAACATGAGTAACTGCTATACTAATTACAATTGAGTTGCAATCTTAAATGTAGAAGAAATACCGTGCCACATGTCAGATGCTATTAAGTACATTTATTTATATGAATTGATTAGTGAGCAAAACTTAAGATATCAAATAAGACGATTCATTATATAGTTAATTTAGTAATGAATGAAAATCAAGCGTTTTTCAGTTTAGAGGTGAAATGGTTCCATGATATAATAATTATTGGAATATTGATTAACCAATAATTTCAATAACTGAAGTAGCATTCAGTGTTGGCCCAGCATTATAACGGCAGTTGAAAAACTTAATAGTAAAAGTAATTTGTAACAAATGTGAGATGTGAAAATAGCTTAAATTCATTGTAGTATTCTTTATTATATTAGATGTTTTATATTTTATTACATTTTAAATTACAATAAGGGCAAAATGGTAATATAACTTTGAAGATGGGAGCTTTCCACTTTTAGTATAATATGATAGATAAGCATGGAATCTCAGAATGAAGATGTTACACCTTGGAAAATTTCCCGTTGATGCATAGTGAATAGAATAACGAAGGGCACCAAGTATGCAATGTTTCAATAAGTAAGAAATAACATTTGATGATCCTAATTGAGATTTCAAAGACATTCGAAGTAAGAGAAGAAAGTTTGCCAAGAAAGGCAAAGTATACGTTATGTATCGAGAAAGATTTACGAGTACCGAGTTAGTGATGACCTAATGATGTTTTGGAGAAGAGTTATAACGTCCCTTAGATTGTTAATGAGGTGTTAAGCAAGTGTTAAGAAGGCTACATAAGGATTGGAGATCAAACGAGTCGACGAGAACGAATTCCGGAAAGTTGGGCAACATACGGTCTAACATACGGACCGTATAAAACATACTGGCTGTATGTTCTGCCCAGAATGGGACCTCCACTGGACCAAAGATACGGTCCATATAAAAGATACGGACCGTATGTTGGTCCGTAGAATTGAGTCGGGACAGCTTTAAAATTTATATAGGGAGTTAGACCTCATTCCATTTATTTCATTGTTCACCCAACACTTCAAGAACACTCTAGAAGGCTCTCCACACTTCTTCCACAAGAACACAAGAGAAATTCATGATCAACTTCATCAAACCAAGTGAATCAAGTGTAAGAATCTTATTAGGGTTCATCCAAGTCAAGAAATTCCATTGGAAGTGAACTAGGGTTTTGGATCAAGTGAAATATTTCCACTCAAAGATCATTCCTACAATATCTAAGGTAAGTTTTATGATCATTCCATGTTGTTTAAGATATTGAGAGGTTGAAAGACTTAGATTATGAAAGGAGATAGGAAATGGGTCATAAAGATGAGAATGATGAGATTTTGAGTAGTAGCTTGGAATGAGTCATAATTCTTGATATGTTGTGATTATGATTATGTTATAAATGATATTAAGGACGTGGGATAAGCATTATATGTGAGTAAATGTAATAGTGAACTATGACCATAATTATAGAGGGATTGAAGTGAAATTGTGAAATGTGGATAAGGTAGAGTGGATGAAGATTATTGGTTATAATATTGTGAATGTTATTATAGATGTTTGGGAGTTGATATACAATATGGGGAAAGTTGTATAAACAAAGGAAATGCTGCCCAATTTTCTCTAGCTTTAGTTGAGCATGTTCATGTGATCTATTAGCTAATGTTAATGCGTGTTATACCCCATTTTAACCGGGTTAAATTAGAAGTACAACATATTGGTGATTCCTATTTTTTGTTTTATTTTAAGGAGTCAATTAAAGTTGAGGAGTCGCCACCTAATTATTTATGGTGAATTAGGACACCTAAAGTTTATTAAAGTTATTTTCTAAAGTTAGCTCTGTTTAAAGTCTGCGAAACTTAAGATTCTAGGTAAGGGTTCAATTAGTCTAAAGGGAAGGTATTAGACATCCTTTAAGACCCATTAACAATGATTAACCGACCGAACTTAATTAATTAGGCTAAAAATGTAGATGAAGTATTTTATCATATTTAAGAAAACATCTTTATAAGGATTGTTAAAGTTATGGATAGATATATAAGAACACTATTTAAAATAAGACTGGTAGAAAATAATGATCTGCATAAAAAGGGTTTAGTTGTGGATAAACTGAGAAAGTGCAGGATTGTGTAGCATTTTGTAAATATGGGAGAAAATAAGTTATGTCGACTAACAAATTAAAAGAGTTATTGTAAGATTAATAGTAATAAAACTTTAAAGATTTTATAGGAAGACTTATTAGTTCAATACAAGCTGTGAAAAGATTGTTTAACAAATACGTATTTCCAGTGTTGGGAAAGTAACTAAATTAGAACAGTTATCCATGAAAATAGTTAGTTTTCCTTATTTCTCAAAAATAAGTTAACGTCAGTGCAAAATTTGTAACGCTTTAAATTTTTAAGATAGTAAGAGTGAATCTTAATTCTCAAAGTATATAATCATGCTATTTTTAAAATCAATTATCCCAATAAGTATTATAGATGCTATAAATAGTTTAGAACGTAAACAGAAGAGAATGTAATTTGTGAAATTAACTACCCATTAGGCTAAAGCTAACCCATTAACTTTACTAGATTTCATCTAAGTTAGGAAAACAAACACAGTAACGGGTTAGTCAAATAATACAAGTTAAATGTACAAACAAAGTAGAGAGTGAAATGAAATCAAATGGGTTCTGCCCATTTTCTGGACTGCTGTGGATCTGACCACTATTGGGCTTCGGCCCAGTAGCAAATTTTATATGTTGCTGCTGTTGTCTTGCCTATTGGGCTTTGGCCCAGATTTTTATTTTCCTGCTTGGCTGCGGATTGGCTGCTACTATATGGCTGACTCGATAGAGAAATTACGTTGGGCTTTTAGCCTAACATTGAATGCGGGAGATGACGAGTCCGAGACTCGTATGCGATGATCATGCATAAAAAGGAAAGAAAAGGATTAGCATATAACCAATAAATAAGGCTAAACAATGTATAATGTAAATTTAGGACGGACCAGTGGACTATGAATATTCCGTGTATATTTAAGTATACTTTGTATATATACATTCAAACACAACATACTTACAATGCTCAGACACTTATAAATTTAAAACAAGATAAGGACCCCCTTTTTATTTTAGAAGCTATATGCTTAAAAGAATATCGCTATCAACGAGGCAAATTCCACACTTGTATAGGGACCATGAATCTTAATGGTCCATACAATCCCCGGGATCCCTTTTGACTGGATTTTTAACATTTCCAGCTTGACCAGACACCAAACGAAAAGACAATGGGAGCAAGCTCTACTAACTAACAGTGCAGCCACTGTAGTAACCAATTTAGGAACCAAACAGATCTGTTACTGTCACACCCCATTTTAACCGGAGTCAAATTAGAAGTACGACGTATTGGAGATTCCTGTTTTTGTTTGTTTTTGTTTGTTTTTGTTTTAAGGAGTCGCCACCTAATTATTTACGGTGAATTAGGACACCTAAATTTTATTAAAGTTATGTTTAAAGTTGACTCTGTTTAAGGTCTGCGAAAATTAAGATTCTAGGTAAGGGTTC
Source organism: Lycium barbarum (assembly GCF_019175385.1). Taxonomy (NCBI): domain Eukaryota; kingdom Viridiplantae; phylum Streptophyta; class Magnoliopsida; order Solanales; family Solanaceae; genus Lycium; species Lycium barbarum. The sequence continues at coordinate 143,995,737 of NC_083338.1, read as the reverse complement.
AATTAATCTAAAGGGAAGGTATTAGGCACCCTTTAAGATCCATTAACAATGGTTAACCGACCGGACTAAAATTTAATTAGGCTAAGATGTAAATATAATATTAAAATATTTAAGAAAATGTCTTCTAAATATATTTAAAGTTATAAATAGAAATAACATGCTTCGTTAAGATAAGACTCGTAGAAGGTAATGATTTGCATAAGGAGTTTTAATTATACATAAACTGGGAAAGCTCAGATTTGTGTAACATTTTGTAAATATGGGAGAAAATAAGTTATGTCGACTAACAAATTAAAAGAGTTGTTGTAAGATTAATAGTAATAAAATTTAAAAGGTTTTATAAAAGACTATTAGTTCATTATAAATTGTGCGAAGGTTGTTTTAATAAATACGTGATTCAAATATCAAAAACGAATTAAAGTGGAACAGTTATCTATGGAACAGTTATTTATAGGAACTAGTTCGTTTTTTTTTTATTTATTTCTCAAAAACAAGCTAACACTAGTGTGTAAAATTTATGATGCTTTGGCCGTATCTTTCCTTTTAACTAAAAATGCCAAAAACTTACGAGGAATAACTAAACCCACTTGATTCAAGATCTAAATTTGCTAATTAAGACATCCTAATATAAAATGGGCTCAATTAAAATAAGCAGTTAAGTATTTATCAAAATCGCACAACTATGTAAAATGTTAGTCACATCACGCATGTAAACAAGTATTGGAGAATAAAATAAAGTGACCAAAGCCATGTTTGGCTCACATAGAAGAGTAGAGTTTTCAGAGGTTAGTCGTTCGGCTAGCCACTCTCTTTGTTTCTGTTCGAATGAATGTCGAGAGAATGAGAGCCGAATGGGAAGGCGTATGCAAAGTTCAAATGCCGCGGAATCTCAAAATGAGACTGCTCGAATAATGATTGTGAAGACCCCATATCACTCCGAAGTGTACATGTCAAAGAAAGAAAAATAAAGATTAATAACAAGATGATTTACAAAAGGATATCGAAGTCTAAAACGCACACTTTAAGATGAATTCAATGTAACTACATAAGTACTGATTTCACACCACACAGTCCAACCCGAATGAAGGAAATTAACCTTGAGGATATATATATATATATATATATATATATATATATATATATATATATATATATATATATATATATATATATATATATATATATATATGTATATATGTGCTTTGGTATGAGAATGAAAATTCTTCTGACAAAAACTAAATCGAGGTCTGCTAAGTTTAAACTCGAAAAGAAAAGTATTCAGCCCAGATGTATTACTAGAGCAGTGAGTAAACAAAGTTTTGACTTGTTATCGTCTTTGGTAAATTATTTTATCCGACTAAATCAGAAAATATTGCTAAGCCTTCACATAAGAAAACGGATATTTTTATAACATTCCTTGTTTATTTAGCTGCAACAACAACTTCTAAACGTGAAATAAAACTCTATGCTTTTATGACGAACTAGAAATGAATACTCGATCATGCTCCGCAAACAGAAGATAAACGTCTCAACCAATTAAACCAAGCAAAGCGTGAACCGAACTAACAAGTTAATATTGGTTCAGGTCTCACACACAAAAGGAAAAGCTAATACTAAATTAAACTAAGCAAGCATAAATTGACAAAACTAGAAAACGAAAAGCACTAGCCATAAAAGGAGAATTACCCAAACTAATGACTCATATCCACTAAGACTGATCAAATGACAATTCATCAAAAACATAACTAAGTGAAGGCTAACCATTAAAAGACCTCCTGATAGATTAATAATCGACTGCAGGCAAGCAAAACAGATGTGGAGATTTTAACAACATATCCAAATGAAAACAGAACACGAAAACGAAAGTGGAAATTATTTATTCTTCAAAAAAGCAAGTCTAAAACACAACGGTTTAATATCTTCATTTGAATATCTTAGTTTCCAAAAAAAAACAGGGAGAGTTTGGCCTTTTAAACCGAGAAGGTTATTCATGAACATCCACAAATGGACAACACCAGAAACACATTTCACATCCCTAATGACTTTGTAAAACGATAAACGAACAATTTCATACTTCATACACCAACTACAGAATTCAACTAGACTCAAACATAAAGAATTAAACTGAACTATTCGCATGACTAAAAATACATGGAAATAACAGATAGAACTAAAACGAGGATGGGAAACAACATTGTGAGCATACAACAAAATTCTAGACTGAATCAGAAAGAGAGGAAAGGGATGAATAACACTCAGTCACAACCAACAGTTCAGCAGCATGGTTTATACACTATCATCATATGCTTTGTTTTTCAAATAATCTCGACTCTTATTTACATTTAAACATGTTCGGAAATTAAGTTTTAACAAACTATAAGACTTAAAGGTGCTCTTTTTAAAGTGGCTGTAATTACAGCAGTTCATGACCATAAATAAAGCAGAAAGAAATGGCTAAAATGCAACACTTCATGGACCAACATAGGGCAGCAGAATGGCTAAAATGCAGCAGCAATTTCAACTCCAAAATGCAACAACAAAATGGCTAAAGTACACCTAAATGAGCTAATTACCATGCTTGACTAGTTTAATTTAACCTGGACATGTTTACAAAGACCAACATTTAAATAATTTGAGCTAAAGAACCAGACTAGATCGAAACATGCTCAGTCAACAGGATGAGTTTCATTTTAAAAAAAAAAAAATATGTCGATTGAGCTAACACAAATGTGTTGTACCAGCTGAGCTAAATTTAGCATAGAAATATGAATAACTTGAATAGCACATCATGCTTAAGCTAACATAAACATGTTTATCCAGACTAAACTAATGTGTTGGCAGATTAAGATGAATCAGGTTAGGTAGAACATGCTCAGTTCAAAGCAGGCCCAATCAAATACTTAACAATATATATTGAAACTAACACGAGCATGCTAAACGAACTGAATTTACTGCCATAGACACAAATTTCACAAGATGGCATATCACATAACTAACAGATTTAAACAAATCAAATTAAACTGACATGCATAAACACTACTTAATTACCCGCAAAACCTCTTCGATTACACTAACATAGTAGACAGCCTAAATTAACGAAATTACTACTAGATCAATTCACGCAAAACTCATAAACAAACTAAACTACCAGAATGAAAATAAATTAAGACGAGGAAGAAATTACCTTTTGTGGTACAGTGAACGGGGCGTCGAGGCCTCGAATCTACTCTCGTATTGACAGATTCGAAACTCGAGTCAAAAAATTAAGATGCCTTTATTGTAATTAAAGTTCTTTTGCCGAGCAGCGACGAAAGTTGATTGAATTGTGGAAACTTAATTTTTCAACACAAATCTCAAAACAGAAAGTATTTTCTGATTTGAAAAAGTTCAGGACCAGATTTTTGAAAACTAAAAGAAAACCCAAGACTTTAAAAAATTGAAATTTGGTCAGAACTTGTTGGAGATTAGAATGTTGGAGGAATTATGGGGTTCAAGATCTTGTTTTTCAGGGGTTTTCCAGTCTCCTTTGTCTAAAGTTGATTAGATTTCGCTCCGAAAATCCCCTCTTTTTCTCTTCCTCGATTTGTTTTATCTTGTTTCTTGCTAAAAAAAAGGGAATGGGGTGTTTTCGTTTCAGAAATCCCCCTCTAGAAGGTGGAGTCGTCCCTCCTTTTATGGGGGAAATTGGGTGAGTGGAGGAGCAGGGTGCGGCGGTGATGATGAAAAAGGGAAAGAGAGGAGCGGGGGGAGCGTAGGTAGGGTAGAGAGAGGAGTGAGGTGGGGTAAGGGAGCGTGGTGTGGGGTGCGGCGGCGTTGTGTGGGGAAGGGAGAGTATAGAGAGAGAGGGAGATGAGGCGGAGGAAATGAAGAAAGAAGAGAAAGAGAGAGAGAGGCGGAAAAGAGTAAGAGAAAGAGAGAGGAAGAGATTTAGGGCAAAAAGAATAAGTGGGCTGGACCGGGTCGGATAAAATATGTGGGCTGGTCCGAAAATAATCAAATATGGACTGGTGGGCTGATTTATTTCGATGGGTAATGGGCTGGGTATTTAAAATGTGGGCTGATTATTTGGGTAGGGGAATAACATTGTATTTTAAGTCATTAATTTGGCTGAAAATTGTTGGTCCTTCATCCTCTATTTTATTATTGTTGGGCTTCTAATTTAACAACTAGTACAATATATACTATATGAAGACAATTAATAATTAATATTTAAAAAAATAAGGATTTAACAACGTGTTGTTCTATAATTAATTTAACGAGTCCAAACCCGAAAAAATGAAATGATGACGAATCATTTAAAATTTGTGGTAAAGTAATACTTATAATGTTGAAAAATAAAAGTAGCGATATTAATAGTAGTGAAAATAAAGTATTTAGCTCGTCAGCAAACTTAGAAAGCTCGAGTAAATTAGATAAAAGAGGGACAAAATTGGGTGAGGGCACGAAAAAAAAACCAACTCTTTTAGCCCAAAATTGACTCCTGAATATAAGCAGCTACAGTGTAAACTAATTTCTAAGTAAAGACACAAAACAAAGGATTACTAGCATTTGATCACATTAGAACAACCAAGTTATTAAACCTTCAAAATTCATAAAACATCATCAAAGCATTCACTGGAATTCGCCTTAGACTCTTAACTTAACTGGGTTCCTAACTAAACACATGTTAAATCTTGTATTTCTATATGTTAAACCCAATTTTGAAGAAAGCAACACCTAAACAGACAAAACTAATTCGTTTCTATAAAGGCCCATTTTAAAACAGTCTTGGTTTCAATATGAAATAATAGCTATAGCTTGAGCTTAAATGCACACACAAAAACACATATTGGCAGCATTTCGATTACAGGGATAATTTCTAAAGTCTGAGATAAATAATATGAACGATCACCAGCCCACATACAAAGGAAAAAAGGAAAGGCATTGAATCATGGATCAAATCTTAAAAGAAGTGGAAAGGATGGATTGCAAAACTTTGTATCGACAATTAAAACACAAACTTAACATGGCAAATTTGGAGTCTGAGCACATGACAGAGCAGTAAAGGGAAGTTCTAACACAACAGCTATCCAAAACAGTGTCAAAGATCAATCACAGGGTCACGCTTAACAGGCTTGAACTTTAATAACTGCATATCAAGGTTATTCGACACCTAGAATTTAAATAACAACCGATCGTGAAAACACCGAACTAAAAAAACGTAAGATCGACTTATACACTAAACTCATACAATAGCCAAGGTAGAATTAAACTATCCATGAAATCAAACCAGCTAGTTCTTGACTTAAAACAAGCTAAAATAGAACTAGCAAATGAACATGGCAAAGCAAACAAACTGAAAGCATCGAGTAATTCTTATTAATTTATAACTAAACTAAATCTCAAAGCAAACAAAACAAACTCAACCTTATGCAAGGAAGCATTCTTGCGCTTCAAATAAATTTATCAATCAACTGACTAATAACTTTACTGACTAGTAACAACGATCTGAAGATAGTACTAAAAAGAATGCGGGAAGAGATTCGAAGATATGATTCAAATAGAACCTAGTCTATACTTTGCGTTAGTCCTCTTAAACTAGTTCATTTTTTGGACAAACAAAAGGGTAACGAAAGCTGTAAATGATTCATGCTTCTCAATTCGCATACTGAAACTCTTATAAAATCAAATCGACCAAACCATGTCGCACTTTAAACAAACAGCAAACAAAGCTAAAAATTAATTGGAAACCATCAAGATGGCAACAGAACTCTGAAGTTTATACAGGCAGAAAAACAACAGCAACTTAACACATGATTTCTAAAATGAATTTAATCCATACGACACAGGTATCGACAAGAGGAATGCTCGATATCTACTTTCACAATACATCAACATAACAGATGTCCGAATATCAACACAAGCATCCCATATACGACATTAACATATTCCGAAGGCATGATTTTTTCCATACTAACACAATTTTAACAGAACGATGAGTCGAAATGGCATCAAATTATACCTATTGGTGGTGCAGTGAAATGGGTGTCGACGTCGTCAAATCTACTCTCTCGTTATGAATAGACCCGAACACGACGAACAATTCGAACCTCAGATTGGAACAGACCCGAAAGTTTGTATTGAGTAAATGTTCAAGAATAGTTGATGATTGATAAAAAAAAAATGTACGAAATGTGAAGGTAAGCTCTGGGAAACGTTGAATAATCGTTTCCTGAAGAACCTAAGACCAAAAAAAAAACCTCCCTTCAAAATGTTGAGTAATTTCGTTTTTATAGAAAAGTATGAGGAGAGAGACGAAGGCGTGGGGAACAGGGGACACAGAGGAAACAGGGGCGTTGGGAACAAGGATAGATGGAAACGGCAGGGAGCGGGTATGGGACAGTGGTGAGTGGAGGTGGCGATGGTGGAGAGAACGTGAGGAAAGGAGGGTGAGGAGCAGAGAGGCGTGGGGGACAAGGGAGTGTGGATGTGCAGAGACGTGGAGATGAGGGGACAAGGGAACGTGGGAGGAGGCAGAGGAGTGGGGGGCGGCGATGGTGAGAAGGGAGAGGAGGAAGAGAGAGACGAGTGAGATGAGCGGCGGAAAGGGGAAAAGAAAGAGAGAGGTGAGGATTAGGTTTTAGAAAAAATTGGGCCAGCCGGGTCGGGTGATTATTTGGGCTGGACCGGGTATTGTGGTGTGGGCAGATATAATGTGGGTTGGGTGTTAAAATGTGAGTTATTTATTTGGGTAGGGAAATAATATTGCATTTGTGTTTTGGGCCATTAATTTGGCTGAAAATTGTTGATACTTCCTCCTCTATTTAATTATTTTTTGGACTTCTAATTTAATAACTAGTACAACATATACTATGTAAAGACAATTAATAATTAATATGTAGAAAAATAAGAATTTAACAAAGTGTTGTCTGGTAATTAATTTAACGAGTCCGAACCCGAAAATGAAACGATGACGAACATTTAAAATTTGTGATAAAGTAATGTTCGTAATGTTGAAAATAAAAGTAGCGATATTAATAGTAGTAGCCATAAAAATAAAAAATAGTGAAAATAAAGTATTTAGCTCGTCATTAAATTTAGAAGCCCGAGTAAATAAATTGAAATAAAGGAGGGACAAAATTGGGTGTCAACAATGCGAACTCTCTTGAAGGTAACAACGTGAGTGTTGAAGGAGAACAAGCAAGCGATAGAATAGCTAAACGAAAAGGTATGTAAGGCTAGTCCTTTCTTTCTAAGGCATGACTCCATTGTATGAATTCTCCTATATTTCCATGACTTTCCTACACATCGGAAATTATGAGCCCATGACTATAAAGAGCTACATACGCATATGATAAAGGAAGGAGATATGATACAAGCATGATAAAGATGATGATGAGTTAAGTATAAAGAATCTTAAAGTGAGGTACGATGTTCATGAGGTTAATGATCCTCAGTATGGTTCCAGTGATGATTTTCCTTGTGTACACTCACCTTAAAATTTTAGTTCCTTCAAGGTGAGATATGATGAATATGATCACTTCATAACGTAATCGGGGGTTCTCGACCTTATGTCACCCCGATATTGTTATAGATTGTCTATAAGCTCTAATGCATGTCCTATGACAAATGTTCCGGAATTTTTTTGAATCTATGTTCATAGAGGATTTCATATGAGATAAAGGTAAGAGATATGCCATAAATACGATAATGGTAATGATGAGCCTAAGTTTAGAGATTATAAGCCTATCATACGATTTTTTTTTTTATGAAGTTCATGCTACAAATATGATATGATTTTCATAGATTCTCTTTAAATTCAAATGCATGCTCTATGAAAGGTTCATGATAAGTTATGAGATATATGTGATGATATGATTCCATCGCGCATAGATGGTCGGACATGTCACCGCTAGGGCGGGCTGCTTATGGTTCCACCGTACCTGAATGGCCGGACAAGATCACCACTAGTGGGCTGCATATGAGTACACCGTGCCTAGAGGGCCGGACATGACCACCAATAGTGGGCGGCGTATGATGGTTACCCGGACGCGGGTTAACGATGAGGACATATGTGATATGATAAACGTGATATGATGATATATGTGATTTCATAGTATATGTGGTATGATGAAAATGCACTTACTCTTAAAAGTTAAGCAGGTTATATCTGTTGACACCCAATTTTGTCCCGCCTCTCTTCCAAAATACCTATTTATGCTCCTAACATTTTGTGGAAAATTAAAAAATATATATATTATATTTACTATGATTATTAGCCTTTCATCAAAACCGGGGTTTCATTATTATATTTCAGTTACTTATTATTATTATTATTATTATTATTATTACAGTTCACAATTTTTATCATTTCAGTATTTTACCAGCTTACGCACACGCATCGCATTTATCTTTGCATAATTAAACAATAGTATTTATCTTACTGTGGATTTTCGAAATATTATTGCACGACTATTACAACGCCATTTTTTATGTAAGCATTAATGTTTGCATATTTCATGATGAGCGATATTTTAACACAAGTTATTTAAATAGGTCTCTTATTCAAATTTAGAAGCCAAACTATTTCTTGCACTCGATCCGTATTTTGACTTACCGGACCCCAAATCAAAGTCCGACTCACCCCTAAAATTTTTTTGGACTAAACCATAATTTTTATCTCAATTTTTAGACTAGTCCGTGTTTTAATTTATTAGTCTATCCTTTTAATAATCAGTCTAAAATTTGACCCGGTCCACAAATGGACCGGGTCCAATTCATTCTCACCCAAAATAAGGGAAACCCTAAAAGGGTTTCCCCTCATTTTCCCCTTTCCGTCGCTCCTTCCTCAACCTCTCTCGCTCCTCTTCCCTCGTCTTCACCCCACCACCGCCGCTCCCACTATTCCCTGTCCCCCGCCACCACGTCGTTCCCTTCTTCTCCGCTTCCCCCCACTTCTCCTTGTTTCCTTCCCTCTGTTCCCTCCACCTTCGTTTGTCACCCGCTCTCCTCTCTCTTCCCTGAAACAAATCAAAAAAAAAATCTATAAAGAGAGGGAGTAAAATTGGTAGAAGGGGGGGATCAGAGGGGAGAGAAAGAAAAAGGACAGGAAGAACAACGGGAACAAAAAAAAAAAATCTGTTGCATGTTTAATTCCTCAAGTACTGAGACTCTTTTGGAGGAGGAGAACCCCTAGAATCGCCTCACTAAAACGAGTTTCTTGTTTTTTTCAAAATCCCTAAAAATCCCTTGCAAACTGAGAGATCTGAGAGTTGAGGAGGCGAAAAAGAAAAGGGAAATCATCTTCGTTTTTTTTTAGCCTTTGCTACTGTTTTGATTCCGTGTGAATTCAAGCTCGGGTTTTTGAAGTGTTTCGAGTGTGGATTGGAAACCCCATACCCACTTCGCTGCCTCCGAAAAAAGGTAATCTTCTCCTCTTTTTCTTTCTTTTGTTTTCTTTCTACAAACTCTTAATTATTTAGTTTACTTGGTTATCCGTGTCAGATGCTTTATGTGTTAATTTTGCCTGAATCTGGTTAGAAATGTTGTTCTCTGCTGGTTAATTTGGTTCATGTAGCATGCTTTGTTGTTAACCTGGGTCAAAGTTTTGATTAGTTCTTATTAAATCTAGTTTAATCCATCTTTGTTAGATGAAGCTTTAAATATGTTAGGTTAACTTAGCATGCATGTTGGTTGTGTGTCAGTCAAAAAATAAAAAAATGTCATATGTCTTGATGTTGTTTAGTGATTGAAACTCATTTTTGTGGAGTGGCTTAGTTCAGTCCATTTGGTTCTGTATACCAATTTAGACTAGTTTGTTAGCATCTAGGCTAAACTACGGACCTAGAATTTGTCTATTGCCATGTCCAAATCTGATTTAGAAGCCTGCCAAGTATAGTTAGTTTCATCATGCTTAAGCTGCCTTGTTGCTATTTGCATTTGATTTCTTACTCCTGAATGTTGGTCACATGCTGTTTGGTTTTATCCATCCCAATTAAATGTGCTTTTTACAAGCTTAGTGCGTTTATGTGGCAGCTATACTAGATGAGTAATATCCCTCTGCCTTAGTTAATGCTTGGTAGCTGGGATCTGTTTACTTGTTTTGACCCTTGTTCATTGCCCTTTTAACTGTATTGTGTAGTTCTGTCAAAATCTTATATGGTTCATGTATTATGCTAGAGGCATTCTGATAGCATGACAAAGGGAAATAATACTAGAAACATCATCGGTGATTGAATGCTAGCCTGTCTTGGATCATACTTGATCAATGCTATGTTCTGTTAGTTTAGAAGTCTGCTTATATGTCAAGGGGATCCAGGTTCATATGATTAGTGATCTGGTTGATTGTTTTAGGTAAAATGTCATTATGTATGCCCACCCCTGTCTAAATGCATGTCCAACATGCCCCCCTGATTTTTTTTATTTTTTTTTTCTTTCCTTTTGTTACAATTAGATTAGTACACTGAACTACCTCCCTGATTAATGGATACTGACAATTGAAGCATACTTATACTTGTTCAGAGCTAAAGTTTAAAGTCATTTGTGACCCCTATTTGGTACACTAGTTTGTTTTGTCATCTTACTGTGTTGTCTGAATTGGATACTACCCTCCTTCTATGCTATGTGTGATAAAGTGGAACCATTATGCCTATAAGACTTGAAAACAGCATCCTTAAGGCTAAAATGATTGCTTACTTGGCTTAACAGTGGCCAGAATCTTTATATGTCCCTTTCCAATGTCTGTTTTAAGCTACGAGGTCTGTGTCATTTGGCTTATTGATGTTTCAAAGTCACAAATCTCGAAAATGGTATATATGAAAGGGTTTACCCTATTGAATATGAGCCTTCTTTCTCAATCTTGAAGCTATATGCTGCCCGGTTCCAAATATTGCTAGATAAACTGATGCTATACTTGTTTAAAGTCATATTTTGGCCCAGAAATCTGTTAAATGTCTCAACTTGGTTAATTCTTATATATGTTTGATCCTCTAATGGACTATTTTGTTTACTTATGCATAAGATATCGGTATGTTTCGATTCAAATATATCTGTAAATCTATGTGGTTTGATATTAGTCTCTAGAAAACTTTATCGGTCCTGTATACGCATGAATATACCTCGTTTGAGTTCTGCCTATGATGTACACCTACATGTTTGTTTGTTTTATTCTGTGTGTTCTGAATTATTTCGAGTGGAATATAGAGTGTTGGACTGCTACACTTAGTTAAGGGTTTTGAAAGTCGTTAAGTTGTCAATAGACTGTTGCATTTAATCAATGTTCTATGAAGTGTTGGGCTGTTGTTTTCCTTGTCCCTGAACTGCCTTATAAAAATTAGGCAATGAAGGGTCAGATCCGTAAAGCATGTTATGTTTCGGCACCTGTTTAAATTCCACATGATTAGGCAGTGTTTAATCTCCCTCATTTTGGGTTATACTATCAGAGTATGTCAACTAGTTGGTGTGCTTAATTTCTGTTAATTTATCAAGAAGTAAAGGGGTCATATCTATAAGGCATATTGTGTTCCTGCTCGTTCAAATTTTTATGTCTTTACATGGCAAGCATGTTTGTATTTGATAGTATATATACATAAGGTATACGTAATTTATATATAGCATATACATGATCTGCTTTGAGTGTATATTTTATATGTTGATCTTATTCATCTGATTATATTCTAATCCCTTCTTCTTTCGTTTTTATGCATGACTACCGCGTATACGAGTCCGAGAGACTTATTCTTCTTCCATATTCGGTGTTGGGCTAAAGGCCCAACGAGACTTCTTCTCAACCCATCTCTGTCCGCAGCCCAGTTTAAAGAAATAAATTCGGGGCCAAGCCCAATTCCAACAGTAGCAGCAGCAGTCCAGTAATAAAATTTGCTGGGCCGAAGCCCAGCAATGGCCCAGATCCAAAGGGACTGCTGGGCCGAAGCCCAACAGTGAACAAGGCCCAACAGCCCCAAAATGGCTGGGCCCATTTGATTCATTCTTTTTATTTCATTTTCGTTTGATTGTATATTATGTGACTAACGTTTTTTTTATTTTTTGTTCTTGCTTGAATTAGTGGACTAGTCTTAATTATGGGTAGTTAACTTAAGAGAGAACTAACAATTAATTTCATAAATTATTCTCTTCTCTTCATGCTTTTTTTTATTTGAAATAATCAATTTGCAAAAACGATATGATTACATATGTTTTAAATTAAAAGAGTCACGTTTTATCATAAAATGTTTCAAACCGCCACTAATACGCAAATATAAATTCAAGCATATTTTATAAATAATCCTTTCAAGTTCGAATTAATCACACATCATTTTAGCTAAGCACAATTAATAAAACTAATGAAGTGAGGAAACTTATGTCCCTTTTTCTATCATATTTGAAAAAAAAAAAATCATTTCTGCATCACTATATATCATAATATAAGTTTTATTTAACATTCACACTATCTATTTTGTATTTTCTGTTTATACGCTTAAATAAAAAAAAGGAATCATCAATATCTCACCATTTGAGTTGTTTCAAATATTTATTAAAACGCTGCGTAAATCCGGGCTTCCTTCTATATATATATTCTATGCAAAAATTCTATTTTTAAAGTATTATTACTTAGAGCTTTAGCAATTTTCATAAGTTTTATTCGAAATGACATTAAAATCTTCTCTTCTGAAAATCATTATATTTTTCTTTAAACCTCATCTTAAGCAACATTTCATATTAAGCCATAGCAGTATTTACAAACTACTTATCTAATTTTAAATATTATATTTGCACTTTTTAGCCTTAATTAATTAACCTAAGTTTGGTCGGATAACCGTAAGTTAACGGATTCTAAAGGATGCCTAACCCCTTCCCTTTAGGATAATATAGAGCCCTTACCTAGAATCACACTGGTTAAGCAGACTATTAATTGAGGTTTAATTTTAACTTTGCCTTAGTTAATGTGTAGGTGTCCTAATTCACCGTTAAATTAATTAGGTGGCGACTCCTTTAAACCTTAAATAAAATAAACAGGAATCACCAATACGTCATACTCCTAAAACCCATCCGGTTAAAATGGGGTGTGACAATATCCTCATCTCATGTCTTATGATTTCTCTATTATGTTCATTTTATTCACGCCTTACATACTCAGTACAATGCTCGTACTGACGTCCTTTTCTTTGGACGTTGTGTTCATGCCCACAGGTACACAGGGAGGCGACCCAGATTCATAGAAGCCGATTAGCAGACTTTTGAGAGCACTCTATTATTCCGGAGGTGCCATTGATTTACTATTTTGTGTACATATATGTTTTGGGCACGACGGGGTCCTGTCCCGTCCATATATCTAGTACTCTATTAGAGGCTCGTAGATGCGTATGTGTGGGTAGTATGGTCTCACGATGTCCTTATTGTATGTACATTATTTTGATAGCTGAAGGGCTTATTGTTAAATAGTGTAAATATGTAGTAAAAGAATATTTTGTAAATCTTCTATTTTAGGTTAGTATAGTTTGTATCCTAATAGGACATTGTAACTATGGTATATTTATCAACTCAATCAATGAGAATAATCACGGAATTAATCTCTTTCATGGTATCACGGAACTAAGGCTACTTTAGTTTATTGTGATAATGTCAGTGCCATTTACCTGTCAGGAAATCCAGTCCAACATCAGCGCACCAAGCACATTGAGATGGATATACATTTTGTTCGTGAAAATGTGGCGCGCGGCCACGTCCGTGTCCTTCATGTTCCGTCCCGATATCAGCTCGCCGATATTTTCACTAAAGGACTGCCACAGGTCTTATTTGAAGATTTTCGGGACAGTCTCAGCGTTCGTAAACCTCCCGTTTCGACTGCGGGGGTGTGATAAATAGTGTAAACATGTAGTAAAAGAATATTTTGTAAATCTTCTATTTTAGGTTAGTATAGTTTGTATCCTAATAGGACATTGTAACTATGGTATATTTACCAACTCAATCAATGAGAATAATCACGGAATTAATCTCTTTCACTTATGTATATAAAGGTAATTATGTTTCAAATGAAAATGGTTTTCCTACGATTATGAGCATAAGAAATACGACTGTACGCAGAATGAGTAATAGAAGGTGTTTAGCCCCGGGTACCCGTCATGGCCCTAGCCGGATCGTGACAGAAGAAAATCCGGATGGTTCAACTTCTAGTGCTCTTCCTGTGCCAATTGAGGGTGAGAGCCAAAGGTCTTCTCAAATTATTGAATTTACTGAATCTGAAAAAAGAAAATTGAAGTCTAAATCATGAAGACATTTTAAACCGGTAAGTGTTAATGGTGCTCGCTATGGTGTTTGTAATTACTATAATGCTCGTATCAAAGCAAATAGAAAATGCTATGATGAAGACTTTCTTAGATGAGAAGCTTTGTAAAAGGGGCTTCGCAGTTTGCGCCCGTGCACTACTAAATTACCCCTTTTAGTTGGATTGGTCTTGTGGATTTAGTCGATCGGCGGTGCAGTCGACGGCCACGGACTTTCCACTCCCAAGTTAACCGCTTGGGGGAGCCTTGTGTCATAGGAAAACCATTCTTAGTCTACCTAGGTAAAGCGAAAACCAAAACCTTGTAAGGACATGCATCATTTTAAACCTAGGAGGCTTAATACCCTTGGTGTATTAAGTCCATTAGTCAACCTTACCAAATGTCCAAATGAGTCTATGACTCTAAGTGACACTACTCACTATCTATGTGCATTATTTGAAGGACAAATATGTAGAATATGTGGACCTAGTACTCTATAGACAAATATTTCGAGGAAACTGACCTTTTGTCGCAGGTTGCGTGGAGCATTCAATTAATGCCGGAGGTCGAAGACAACCAAAGAAATTAGTGGAGTTGAAGTATTAGATATCTTAGATTAACTTTGAATTGTATTATTGACTGACATGTAATAAATTTTTATTATTCTTGTAAACTAGTTTTAGAAAGAGTTATGGAATGACACATAAAAAAACATGTTTGTCCTTCAAATGTTCGTTAGGCCTACCTCTGGCATAAAGAGGTCCCTTGCATTATAGAACGCGATGTATTATGTGCGATAATGTGTTTATATGCAATAATATGTCCTTACCGTATACTGACTCATTTTTTTTTTTTTCTATTAAATTTATTTTCCAAACAAAGAAGGTTGACTTGTGCTAAAGGGGAACTGGCAGAGCATCCATATTTCACACGGTCTAGAGCCAAGAAATCAGACTCTGACTCATCACTAGTCACCTGGTTAATTAAAAAGACTCGTTCTAAAATGGAGCAAACTTTGATTAATGCAACCACTTCATCTGAGTCATCTCTTAGTTTGCCGCTCACGGGTGATCCCACATCTTCTAATCAACCAGAAACACATTTGGAGATCATTGCTCGTTTGGAGCGACGAGTTGCTGAATTAAGTCACATGATACTTCACAACCGGTCATTTTCTCAAACGCCACCACATATGACTCCATCTCATGGGGTTCGTCAGACCTTGCCTATGCCACCTCCATTCCCAAATTTGGACGAATTTAACCAAGCAAATTATTTTACCACCTCTCAGCCGGTTCGTGCCGAACCCCTCACTCAAAATGCTCCCCTTTTATTTACAGCCACCTCTTCAAAAACTCAGTTCATACCGCCGGCACATGATGTTACCAATACACATCAAGTTCCGCCAGTATATACTTATACCACAGCTCCACCCATGACACAAATCCAGGGACAATGTCACACGGATGTTGATCATTATGTCGAAGTTGAAAATGAGGCACAGTCAATTAATGATGAAATGATAAATAGAAAGCTCAAAAGTTTGGAGGATGCCATGAGAAGTTTGCGTGGACTTGGTAGTAACCAAAGCGTGAGATATGAAGAATTATGTGCATTTCCTGAGGTAGAATTGCCACCAGGTTACAAGATTCCAAAATTTGAGAAGTTTGATGGGTCGGGGAACCCTTTCTTCCATTTGAAGGTCTATTGTGAAAAGTTGATTGGTGTGGGGAAGAATGAAGGGATAAGAGTCAAACTATTCAATCAGAGTTTGAGTGGAAAAGCCTTGGAGTGGTATTCTAAGCAAGATACAACCAAATGGCGTACTTGGGATGATTTGGCAAATGCTTTTGTGGATCACTACAAGTTTCATGTTGAGATCGCTCCTGACAGAATCTCAATTACAAAGTTGAAGAAGAAGTTCACCGAATCATTTCGAGAATATGCTATACGGTGGAGGGAAGAAGCATCTACAGTACACCCACCCATGGAGGAGACAGAAATTGTTACTTTCTTCATTCAAGCACTAGAATCGGAATACTATGAACGTTTGGTGACAATGGGCGGAAAAACTTTTGCAGAGGTGATCAAAGCCGGGGACATGATCGAAGATGGCATTAAGACAGGGAGAATAACAAGTCTTGCGGCTTTACAGTCTACTAGTAGGGCCATACAAACTGGTACTCTCGGAAACGGAAAGAAAAAAGAAAAAGAAGCAGCATCGGTAAAGGCTTTGGGAAACACATCATACCACCATCAACGACCCCCGCGATACCAGCCTAACGCTCACCACTCACAATATTTCCAATATTCTCCACATCCCTACGACCAAGCTTTGTCATCTTACCAACCTCAATCACCACAAATATCCTACCCTGTTTACAACACACAACCAGCATATCGAGCTCCACGACCACCAACATATCCAACTCCACCATCACAAACTCATCATCCAAACAAAGCATCCGCACCTCGCCCAAATAAACCGTTTCGCAATTTCACACCATTAGGAGAGCCACTGAGCGTTGTTTTTGAAAGGCTGCAAGCTTCAGGCTTAGTATATCCTGTGGAAGGTAGAATTCCAGATCCATTACCCAGAAGCTTTGATCCCACTAAAACATGTGCATATCATTCGGGGGTAAAAGGCCATTCCACTGATCGTTGTTACGCATTGAAGCATAAGGTTGAGGATCTTATTGAAGCAAAACAGATCACGGTCAAACCACCAACACCAAATGTGGTTAACAATCCACTCCCGACCCATGATGGGGCCACGATAAATATGATTGGAATAGATGAAAATGTTGATGACCCAGCCGAATTTATAGTGCCTGTGGATCGTGTGGAGGATCATGATTTTGTAGCCGTTGCTTCTCCGGCTGTAGTGATAAGGGGTTGTGTGCCTGTCGAGATATTAGGAGCTTCATCAATACCTGTGGAAGTAGTTCGAGCACCAAATCAGTTGCCAGTGCTCGATACAAAAGCCGTACCATGGAATTATCAACAAACTGTGATGGAGTGTCGAGGAAAGGACACGATCACTGACAAGGTTAAGACGTCAGGAATGACAAGGTCTGGGAGGTGCTATTCTCCAGAAGAACTAGTTAGATTGGGGCAACTTAAGGAAACCAATGTACCTCCCAAAAGGGTCGTGACTGAATTCAAAGCAGAAAAAGACCAATGCCCAAATTCCTATTCTCTCTTTGCTTTTGAGTTCGGATGTGCACAGAAATGCACTCTTGAAGATTTTGAATGAAGCATATGTTCCAAGTGAAACAACTAGTGAGGCGTTAGCTGGGATGATCGAGCGCGTGCTTGACAGTCATCGAATCAGTTTCGATAATGAAGAACTGCCGCCAGAAGGATGCATGCATAACAAAGCGCTCTATATAACTGTCAAGTGTCGTAACATGTTTGTGGCTAAAGTGTTGATTGATGGGGGTTCTGGACTTAACATCTGTCCATTAACAAGTCTGAAGAAGATCGGATATAATGTTAGTGAGCTCAAGACAAGTGATGTGAATATTCGAGCATTTGATGGGGCTCAAAGGCGCCCTATTGGAGAAATAGAGTTGAAAGTGTTGATTGGTCCTGTTGAATTCATTATGGATTTTCAAGTACTGGATATTTCCACGACATACAACATGCTGTTAGGAAGACCGTGGATACATCTGGCTGGGGCTGTACCATCTACTTTGCACCAAACTGTCAAATTCGAGTGGGATCAGCAACAAATATGTATACATGGAGAAGGGGATACGTCTTTCTATCGAGAGCAATCCATCCCATTCATTGAGGCAGAAGGAGGGTTCGACGGAGCAGCTTACCACGCTTGGGAGGTTGTGAATGTCACTAAAGTGGGTGAAGTCTGTCAAACTCAAGAGTTTAAAAGGTCATGCGCCGCGATTATGGTTGCAAAAGAAATGCTGAGAAATGGGTACCAACATGGATTTGGGCTAGGGAAGACATTAAATGGGCGGGTTGAGCCAGTCGTTCTCCCTACGCAACAGTTTACATTCGGTTTAGGATATGAGCCAACTGAGGAAGAAGTGAAGAAAGCACGAAAGAATAAAAAGAAAGAGGTTCCATTGCCAAAACCTATTCCTACCATTGATCAAACTTTCTCAAAACCTTCAGATCTAATTATTGAGGTTGCCTGTGATGATATCGTGGAGGGAATCAAGAACCTGTTCGTGGAAGATGAAGATGATCATGCTGTGATAATCAAAGACTTTGCTGAAATATTGACTTTATAGGCTGTTGAGCCAGGACCTGAGTTGCAGAATTGAACTTCTATCTTAGCCCCAGCCCGCCGGGAGTTTCAGTAATTTAAGTTTAAATTTCCTTTGTAATAGGCCGGAGGCATCAACTAGAACATTTAGTTCCTTTTGTCATGCTGCCTCTATGTTTTGTTACGACCTTTTTGAATTCAGAGTTTGTCATTTTTGTTTTGTAACGAACTACGTTTGGCCTGACTTCCTGTTGGATACGTAGGCAGCCCACATCGGGTTCGGCCACTATTTTCAAATCATTTCAGTATCTTTGTTTGTGGTTGGAACTACGTTTGGCCTGACTTCCCGTTGGATACGTAGGCAGCCCACATCGGGTTCGGCCACTTTTTCAAAATATTTCAGTGTTTTTGTTGTATGAGTCGAACTACGTGTGGCCTGATTTCCTTTTGGATACGTAGGCAACCCATATCGGGTTCGGCCCTCACTTTTATTAAAAACAAAAACTGAAAAGTTCTTATTTTGCTCACGAACTACGTCTGGCCTGATTCCTTTGGGATACGTAGGCAACCCGAGGCGGGTTCGGCCCTTCTATTTTGAAATTTTTAATATCTTCGGTTTGTCCAACCATTTTGGTTCCTATAAAATACATAAGGATTTTTATATAAGATTTTGGCCTTCCTACTTTTTAAATTCATATGTCCTAGTATCTTGAAACTGGGACAAATTTTTGAAATCAGTCAAATCACTTTCAAAAAATTTCATTACAACTTTCTCACTTTTCGATTGTTTAGAACCAAGTGCCTCCAGGACTTGAAACTGGGACAAAATTTTGAAATCGGTCAAATCGCTTCCAAAAACTTTCATTATAAGTTCTCACTTTTCAATCGTTTAGAGCCAAGTGTCTTCAGGACTGAAAACTGGGACAAATTTTTAGAAGTAGCATAAAAGTGGTCTTAAATGTTTAACAATTTTAAATAAAAGTCCATCCATATATTTCTAAAATGCGGATAAATTCAAAAATAAAGTCTTCCTAATCATTTTACCTATTAGAGCCACTAAGTATTTCCCTTCGAAATCATCCAAATCTCGTTATTCTTATTTTTGCAAAATACACTTTTATGACTGAAACTCCCCAGGCAAGGCAAAATATGGAATGAGGTATCGAAGAACGTGAACGCGACCGAAACAAGGATCAATTCAAAGGCCAAGTTCCCCGACTTGCACAAGTCAACCAATTTTCTTTTAAACTCACAATTTTTCTTTGATGAGACAGGTTCATTAACATGAATGTGGTGCATATTTGACTCTTCTTAAAATTTTAATTATGCACGTGATCAAAGAGTTAGCTTTCTTCAAAAGGCAAATATTCTTCAATGTGGATGTAAAGTCAGCCTGCGCTAAACGATGGACGTTGTTCCACTCTTCATGAAATTTTGATCGCAACAGTGGACATGAATTTATCTTCCCAACTAGGGACTGCGAGCGTAATTCTTTCAAACCCAGCTATTTACATATTCTTACCACTAACAGTTGTTTTAGCTCGTGGCATTTCTCGATGGATCAAGTGCACATAATCGTGGATTTAACCTTCTTCAAAGTGGATACTGACATGGGACACCTGTTATTGTTTGAATTCCTCAACTTTGTCATCACTTTGTACATTTTTATTTATTTCAAGTCGCTAACAAGTTCTTTTAGAATGTGGTATTTTTAATAAGATAACAAGATTGAAATCTTGCGTCGTATATTAAATTGTGGGGATAATTATGGATTTAACTTCCCTCACAAACGGAACACGGATTAAGATGTGGATATAAATGCGGATACCTTTCTACAATACTATTTTTTTTAGTGGACGTGGATTTACATTGTGGATGTGGACGTGGAAGTAGAAGTAGATTTATATCGTGGGAAAGAATGTGGATTCATATGAACATTGTGGACGTGGAAGTGGATTTATTTTTAAAGTTTGTGGAAGTGGATGTGGATTTACATTTTTGTACCGCGAAATGCGGACGTGGATTTATATTTTTTGCACTGTGGAAGTGGACGTGGATTTATTTTTCTGCACTGTGGAAGTGGATGTGGATTTACATTTTTTGTACCGTGAAATGCGGACGTGGATTTATTTTTCTGCACTGTGGAAGTGGATGTGGATTTACATTTTTTGTACCGTGAAATGCGGACGTGGATTTATATTTTTGCACTGTGGAAGTGGACGTGGATTTATTTTTTCTGCACTGTGGAAGTGGATGTGGATTTACATTTTTTGTACCGTGAAATGCGGACGTGGATTTATATTTTTGCACTGTGGAAGTGGACGTGGATTTATTTTTTCTGCACTGTGGAAGTGGATGTGGATTTACATTTTTTGTACCGCGAAATGCGGACGTGGATTTATATTTTTTGCACTGTGGAAGTGGACGTGGATTTATTTTTCTGCACTGTGGAAGTGGATGTGGATTTACATTTTTGTACCGTGAAATGCGGACGTGGATTTATTTTTCTACACTGTGGAAGTGGATGTGGATTTACATTTTTGTACCGTGAAATGCGGACGTGGATTTATATTTTTTGCACTGTGGAAGTGGACGTGGATTTATTTTTCTGCACTGTGGAAGTGGATGTGGATTTACATTTTTGTATCGTGGAAGTGGACATGGATTTACATTTCAGTTCAGGTGCCCACCTCCGAATGCGGGTATTTTATATTCAAAGTTCAGGCACCCACCTCCGAATGCGGGTATTTTTTATATTTCAGTTCAGGCACCCACCTCCGAATACGGGTATCTTATATTTCAGTTCAGGCACCCACCTCCGAATGCGGGTATTTTATATTACAGTTCAGGCACCCACCTCCGAATGCGGGTATTTTATATTCAAGTCCAGGCACCCACCTCCGAATGCGGGTATCTTATATTTATTTCAGGCACCCACCTCCGAATGCGGGTATTTTATATTCAAGTCCAGGCACCCACCTCCGAATGCGGGTATCTTATATTTTATTTCAGGCACCCACCTCCAAATGCGGGTATTTTATATTTCAATTCAGGCACCCACCTCCGAATGCGGGTATTTTATATTTCAGTTCAGGCACCCACCTCCGAATGCGGGTATTTTATATTTCAGTTCAGGCGCCCACCTTCGAATGCGGGTATCTTATATTTTATTTCAGGCACCCACCTCCGAATGCGGGTATTTTATATTCCAGTGCAGGCACCCACCTCCGAATGCGGGTATTTTATATTCAAAGTTCAGGCACCCACCTCGGAATGCGGGTATTTTATATTTCAGTTCAGGCGCCCACCTCCGAATGCGGGTATCTTATATTTTATTTCAGGCACCCACCTCCGAATGCGGATATTTTATTCCAGTGCAGGTACCCACCTCCGAATGCGGGTATTTTATATTTCAGTTCAGGCGCCCACCTCCGAATGCGGGTATCTTATATTTTATTTCAGGCACCCACCTCCGAATGCGGATATTTTATTCCAGTGCAGGCACCCACCTCCGAATGCGGGTATTTTATATTTCAGTTCAGGCGCCCACCTCCGAATGAGGGGTATCTTATATTTTATTTCAGGCACCCACCTCCGAATGCGGGTATTTTATATTCAAGTTCAGGCACCCACCTCCGAATGCGGGTATTTTATATTTCAGTTCAGGCGCCCACCTCCGAATGCGGGTATCTTATATTTTATTTCAGGCACCCACCTCCGAATGCGGGTATTTTATATTCAAGTTCAGGCACCCACCTCCGAAGGCGGGTATTTTATATTCAAGTTCAGGCACCCACCTCCGAATGCGGGAATCTTATATTTTAGTTCAGGCATCTACCTCCGAATGCGGGTATTTTATATTTCAATTCAGGCACCCACCTCCGGAATGTGGATTCAACTTTCGAAACAGGGTTACAAGTGTAACTTCTCCAACCCTGTCTTATTTATACATATTATTTCTTTATTGCTAACAATTGTTTTTAGCTGGTGGCTTCGAACAAATATCGAAGTTGGCATCACACATCAAATCGTGGAACTTTTTCTTCGGCAGCGAACTGGGGCAATTTGTCGGGAAGGATAATCAGACTTCTCGACACGGGTCAAAGATCTACCTCGAACACTCATCTCTAATTACAAGTATTCTCTTACATTCTATCAATTCAATTTTTCAAGAATTCTCAAGTTTCTATCATAATACATAGTGTTATCATGATTCAACACTGGGACAATATTTTGCAAGCTTCGCGCCAATCGGGGTTCAAGTGTCGTAAGTATCCTAGAACTACACTCGACCTGATTCTCGTACAACCGAAGATATGTAGGCAACTCAGAGACCGGAGTTCGGTCATAATCCTCTCAAGTTCCCTTTAGCCGGGACAAAATAGGCTACTGAGTCAACGTCTTTGCCCGACAACTCTTTCATCATTACCGGGCAAAGAGGGACAAGTTGTTGACACCCAATTTTGTCCCGCCTCTCTTCCAAAATACCTATTTATGCTCCTAACATTTTGTGGAAAATTAAAAAATATATATATTATATTTACTATGATTATTAGCCTTTTATCAAAACCGGGGTTTCATTATTATATTTCAGTTACTTATTATTATTATTATTATTATTATTATTACAGTTCACAATTTTTATCATTTCAGTATTTTACCAGCTTACGCACACGCATCGCATTTATCTTTGCATAATTAAACAATAGTATTTATCTTACTGTGGATTTTCGAAATATTATTGCACGACTATTACAACGCCATTTTTTATGTAAGCATTAATGTTTGCATATTTCATGATGAGCGATATTTTAACACAAGTTATTTAAATAGGTCTCTTATTCAAATTTAGAAGCTAAACTATTTCTTGCACTCGATCCGTATTTTGACTTACCGGACCCCAAATCAAAGTCCGACTCACCCCTAAATTTTTTTGGACTAAACCATAATTTTTATCTCAATTTTTAGACTAGTCCGTGTTTTAATTTACTAGTCTATCCTTTTAATAATCAGTCTAAAATTTGACCCGGTCCACAAATGGACCGGGTCCAATTCATTCTCACCCAAAATAAGGGAAACCCTAAAAGGGTTTCCCCTCATTTTCCCCTTTCCGTCGCTCCTTCCTCAACCTCTCTCGCTCCTCTTCCCTCGTCTTCACCCCACCACCGCCGCTCCCACTATTCCCTGTCCCCCGCCACCACGTCGTTCCCTTCTTCTCCGCTTCCCCCCACTTCTCCTTGTTTCCTTCCCTCTGTTCCCTCCACCTTCGTTTGTCACCCGCTCTCCTCTCTCTTCCCTGAAACAAATCAAAAAAAAAAAAATCTATAAAGAGAGGGAGTAAAATTGGTAGAAGGGGGGGATCAGAGGGAAGAGAAAGAAAAAAGACAGGAAGAACAACGGGAACAAAAAAAAAAATCTGTTGCATGTTTAATTCCTCAAGTACTGAGACTCTTTTGGAGGAGGAGAACCCCTAGAATCGCCTCACTAAAACGAGTTTCTTGTTTTTTTCAAAATCCCTAAAAATCCCTTGCAAACTGAGAGATCTGAGAGTTGAGGAGGCGAAAAAGAAAAGGGAAATCATCTTCGTTTTTTTTAGCCTTTGCTACTGTTTTGATTCCGAGTGAATTCAAGCTCGGGTTTTTGAAGTGTTTCGAGTGTGGATTGGAAACCCCATACCCACTTCGCTGCCTCCGAAAAAAGGTAATCTTCTCCTCTTTTTCTTTCTACAAACTCTTAATTGTTTAGTTTATTTGGTTATCCGTGTCAGATGCTTTATGTGTTAATTTAGCCTGAATCTGGTTAAAAATGTTGTTCTCTGCTGGTTAATTTGGTTCATGTAGCATGCTTTGTTGTTAACCTGGGTCAAAGTTTTGATTAGTTCTTATTAAATCTAGTTTAATCCATCTTTGTTAGATGAAGCTTTAAATATGTTAGGTTAACTTAGCATGCATGTTGGTTGTGTGTCAGTCAAAAAATAAAAAAATGTCATATGTCTTGATGTTGTTTAGTGATTGAAACTCATTTTTGTGGAGTGGCTTAGTTCAGTCCATTTGGTCCGGTATACCAATTTAGACTAGTTTGTTAGCATCTAGGCTAAACTACGGACCTAGAATTTGTCTATTGCCATGTCCAAATCTGATTTAGAAGCCTGCCAAGTATAGTTAGTTTCATCATGCTTAAGCTGCCTTGTTGCTATTTGCATTTGATTTCTTACTCCTGAATGTTGGTCACATGCTGTTTGGTTTTATCCATCCCAATTAAATGTGCTTTTTACAAGCTTAGTGCGTTTATGTGGCAGCTATACTAGATGAGTAATATCCCTCTGCCTTAGTTAATGCTTGGTAGCTGGGATCTGTTTACTTGTTTTGACCCTTGTTCATTGCCCTTTTAACTGTATTGTGTAGTTCTGTCAAAATCTTATATGGTTCATGTATTATGCTAGAGGCATTCTGATAGCATGACAAAGGGAAATAATACTAGAAACATCATCGGTGATTGAATGCTAGCCTGTCTTGGATCATACTTGATCAATGCTATGTTCTGTTAGTTTAGAAGTCTGCTTATATGTCAAGGGGATCCAGGTTCATATGATTAGTGATCTGGTTGATTGTTTTAGGTAAAATGTCATTATGTATGCCCACCCCTGTCTAAATGCATGTCCAACATGCCCCCCTGATTTTTTTTATTTTTTTTTTCTTTCCTTTTGTTACAATTAGATTAGTACACTGAACTACCTCCCTGATTAATGGATACTGACAATTGAAGCATACTTATACTTGTTCAGAGCTAAAGTTTAAAGTCATTTGTGACCCCTATTTGGTACACTAGTTTGTTTTGTCATCTTACTGTGTTGTCTGAATTGGATACTACCCTCCTTCTATGCTATGTGTGATAAAGTGGAACCATTATGCCTATAAGACTTGAAAACAGCATCCTTAAGGCTAAAATGATTGCTTACTTGGCTTAACAGTGGCCAGAATCTTTATATGTCCCTTTCCAATGTCTGTTTTAAGCTACGAGGTCTGTGTCATTTGGCTTATTGATGTTTCAAAGTCACAAATCTCGAAAATGGTATATATGAAAGGGTTTACCCTATTGAATATGAGCCTTCTTTCTCAATCTTGAAGCTATATGCTGCCCGGTTCCAAATATTGCTAGATAAACTGATGCTATACTTGTTTAAAGTCATATTTTGGCCCAGAAATCTGTTAAATGTCTCAACTTGGTTAATTCTTATATATGTTTGATCCTCTAATGGACTATTTTGTTTACTTATGCATAAGATATCGGTATGTTTCGATTCAAATATATCTGTAAATCTATGTGGTTTGATATTAGTCTCTAGAAAACTTTATCGGTCCTGTATACGCATGAATATACCTCGTTTGAGTTCTGCCTATGATGTACACCTACATGTTTGTTTGTTTTATTCTGTGTGTTCTGAATTATTTCGAGTGGAATATAGAGTGTTGGACTGCTACACTTAGTTAAGGGTTTTGAAAGTCGTTAAGTTGTCAATAGACTGTTGCATTTAATCAATGTTCTATGAAGTGTTGGGCTGTTGTTTTCCTTGTCCCTGAACTGCCTTATAAAAATTAGGCAATGAAGGGTCAGATCCGTAAAGCATGTTATGTTTCGGCACCTGTTTAAATTCCACATGATTAGGCAGTGTTTAATCTCCCTCATTTTGGGTTATACTATCAGAGTATGTCAACTAGTTGGTGTGCTTAATTTCTGTTAATTTATCAAGAAGTAAAGGGGTCATATCTATAAGGCATATTGTGTTCCTGCTCGTTCAAATTTTTATGTCTTTACATGGCAAGCATGTTTGTATTTGATAGTATATATACATAAGGTATACGTAATTTATATATAGCATATACATGATCTGCTTTGAGTGTATATTTTATATGTTGATCTTATTCATCTGATTATATTCTAATCCCTTCTTCTTTCGTTTTTATGCATGACTACCGCGTATACGAGTCCGAGAGACTTATTCTTCTTCCATATTCGGTGTTGGGCTAAAGGCCCAACGAGACTTCTTCTCAACCCATCTCTGTCCGCAGCCCAGTTTAAAGAAATAAATTCGGGGCCAAGCCCAATTCCAACAGTAGCAGCAGCAGTCCAGTAATAAAATTTGCTGGGCCGAAGCCCAGCAATGGCCCAGATCCAAAGGGACTGCTGGGCCGAAGCCCAACAGTGAACAAGGCCCAACAGCCCCAAAATGGCTGGGCCCATTTGATTCATTCTTTTTATTTCATTTTCGTTTGATTGTATATTATGTGACTAACGTTTTTTTTATTTTTTGTTCTTGCTTGAATTAGTGGACTAGTCTTAATTATGGGTAGTTAACTTAAGAGAGAACTAACAATTAATTTCATAAATTATTCTCTTCTCTTCATGCTTTTTTTTATTTGAAATAATCAATTTGCAAAAACGATATGATTACATATGTTTTAAATTAAAAGAGTCACGTTTTATCATAAAATGTTTCAAACCGCCACTAATACGCAAATATAAATTCAAGCATATTTTATAAATAATCCTTTCAAGTTCGAATTAATCACACATCATTTTAGCTAAGCACAATTAATAAAACTAATGAAGTGAGGAAACTTATGTCCCTTTTTCTATCATATTTGAAAAAAAAAAAATCATTTCTGCATCACTATATATCATAATATAAGTTTTATTTAACATTCACACTATCTATTTTGTATTTTCTGTTTATACGCTTAAATAAAAAAAAGGAATCATCAATATCTCACCATTTGAGTTGTTTCAAATATTTATTAAAACGCTGCGTAAATCCGGGCTTCCTTCTATATATATATTCTATGCAAAAATTCTATTTTTAAAGTATTATTACTTAGAGCTTTAGCAATTTTCATAAGTTTTATTCGAAATGACATTAAAATCTTCTCTTCTGAAAATCATTATATTTTTCTTTAAACCTCATCTTAAGCAACATTTCATATTAAGCCATAGCAGTATTTACAAACTACTTATCTAATTTTAAATATTATATTTGCACTTTTTAGCCTTAATTAATTAACCTAAGTTTGGTCGGATAACCGTAAGTTAACGGATTCTAAAGGATGCCTAACCCCTTCCCTTTAGGATAATATAGAGCCCTTACCTAGAATCACACTGGTTAAGCAGACTATTAATTGAGGTTTAATTTTAACTTTGCCTTAGTTAATGTGTAGGTGTCCTAATTCACCGTTAAATTAATTAGGTGGCGACTCCTTTAAACCTTAAATAAAATAAACAGGAATCACCAATACGTCATACTCCTAAAACCCATCCGGTTAAAATGGGGTGTGACAATATCCTCATCTCATGTCTTATGATTTCTCTATTATGTTCATTTTATTCACGCCTTACATACTCAGTACAATGCTCGTACTGACGTCCTTTTCTTTGGACGTTGTGTTCATGCCCACAGGTACACAGGGAGGCGACCCAGATTCATAGAAGCCGATTAGCAGACTTTTGAGAGCACTCTATTATTCCGGAGGTGCCATTGATTTACTATTTTGTGTACATATATGTTTTGGGCACGACGGGGTCCTGTCCCGTCCATATATCTAGTACTCTATTAGAGGCTCGTAGATGCGTATGTGTGGGTAGTATGGTCTCACGATGTCCTTATTGTATGTACATTATTTTGATAGCTGAAGGGCTTATTGTTAAATAGTGTAAATATGTAGTAAAAGAATATTTTGTAAATCTTCTATTTTAGGTTAGTATAGTTTGTATCCTAATAGGACATTGTAACTATGGTATATTTATCAACTCAATCAATGAGAATAATCACGGAATTAATCTCTTTCATGGTATCACGGAACTAAGGCTACTTTAGTTTATTGTGATAATGTCAGTGCCATTTACCTGTCAGGAAATCCAGTCCAACATCAGCGCACCAAGCACATTGAGATGGATATACATTTTGTTCGTGAAAATGTGGCGCGCGGCCACGTCCGTGTCCTTCATGTTCCGTCCCGATATCAGCTCGCCGATATTTTCACTAAAGGACTGCCACAGGTCTTATTTGAAGATTTTCGGGACAGTCTCAGCGTTCGTAAACCTCCCGTTTCGACTGCGGGGGTGTGATAAATAGTGTAAACATGTAGTAAAAGAATATTTTGTAAATCTTCTATTTTAGGTTAGTATAGTTTGTATCCTAATAGGACATTGTAACTATGGTATATTTACCAACTCAATCAATGAGAATAATCACGGAATTAATCTCTTTCACTTATGTATATAAAGGTAATTATGTTTCAAATGAAAATGGTTTTCCTACGATTATGAGCATAAGAAATACGACTGTACGCAGAATGAGTAATAGAAGGTGTTTAGCCCCGGGTACCCGTCATGGCCCTAGCCGGGTCGTGACAGAAGAAAATCCGGATGGTTCAACTTCTAGTGCTCTTCCTGTGCCAATTGAGGGTGAGAGCCAAAGGTCTTCTCAAATTATTGAATTTACTGAATCTGAAAAAAGAAAATTGAAGTCTAAATCATGAAGACATTTTAAACCGGTAAGTGTTAATAGTGCTCGCTATGGTGTTTGTAATTACTATAATGCTCGTATCAAAGCAAATAGAAAATGCTATGATGAAGACTTTCTTAGATGAGAAGCTTTGTAAAAGGGGTTTATTGTTGATGGATCGATTGTTTCATGTGCGTTGTGTCGCACACATCTTGAATTTGATTGTGCAAGAAGGGCTAAAGGTGATAGGAGATAGTGTTAGTAATGTGCGCAACAGTGTCTTATACTGGATAGGATCATCAAGCAGAATTGAAAGGTTTGAAGAAGCTGCACGGTTGTTACATATTTCAAGTAACAAAAAGTTGGAGTATGATTGTCCAACACGTCGGAACTCAACATATCTAATGTTGAAAATGGCCCTAGCCTATAAAGATGTGTTTATGAAGTTGAGTCTAACTGACACTAGTTATCGTTGTTATCCAACTGAAAGGCAATGGACTGCAGCAGAAGAAGTTTGTTGTTCGTTGAAGCTTTTTTATCATATTACTGAACAATTCTCAGGAAGTCAATATCCAACTTCAAGTCAGTACTTTTCAAAAGTTTGTGAAGCTAAGCTAGAATTGGAAGTTTGGGTTAAAAGTTCTAATCTTTTAATTAGCTCTATGGCATAGGCAATGTTGTTGAAATTTAAGAAATATTGGGATGACGTGCATATTTTTATGGGTGTGGTTGCTATCTTTGATCCGAGGTATAAGATGAAGTTGGTGGAGTTTTATCTTCGACATATTTATGGTGAAACAATTGCTTTAGATAAGATTCAAGAAGTTCGAACCCACTATTTCGATCTCTTTCAAGAGTATAAAGATAAAAGTACCTGCTACACTTGGAGCATCTAGTTCTAATGAAGTTGTTGGTCTTGTTGAGGTTGATCGTCTGTTTAGCTTTGATATATTTGTCGCTTCGAGTAGGGCTAATGTGGACACAAGATCGGAGCTAGATTTGTATTTATAAGAAAGTTTGCTACCTCGAACTCCATCGTTCAACAATTTAAGTTGGTGGAAGACAAACGGATTAAAATTTCCTACTTTGCAGAAGATGACTCGTGACCTCTTAGCCATTCCTATCTCTACCGTTGCTTCAGAATCGGCATTTAGCACTAGTGGGAGGTTGATTAGTCCGCATCATAGTAGACTTCATCCTACTACTTTGGAGGATTTGATGTGTGCTCGCACTTGGTTATGGAATGAAATAAATGGTAAGTAATTCTCTCAATGACTTGTTATGATAGGGATTGTTATGATAGGGGTAAGGTCTGCGTACACTTTACCCTCCCCAGATCCCACATTGTGGGATTTCACTGCGTATGTTGTTGTTGTTGACTTGTTATGATAATAAAGTTTTCAATTTTTAATATTATATTGATTAATTGAATCGCATACTTTTCTTTTTGGTTTGATTTCAATGGAAGACAAAGTTTCATGTCCAACATTACTTGACGAAGAGGAAGAGCCGGATTCAAGTGGACTTACCGGTCTATAGCTATGGAGCAGCCTCATCAGAACCTCCTCATGGTGGATTTTTGTTTACATACATATACACATATTTAAATGAGATGCAGTTGAGGGAGTATTCAAGTGCTTGTTGGTATTAAGGAAGGAAATGAATGCAAGATATTTGAGGGAAAAGCAGATTCTGTACCTTAAGTTTAGATGCTTATAGCTTTTGGCTCTAAGTGTCTTTTTATTTTGTTTCAGTAGTTGCTTTTCGAACAATAATTTTAAATGTTACTACAAAGAGATGCTTTCTATTACTGGTGGGATGTGGATATTATGCTTGTCCCGAGTTTACTTAATTTAAAATGAAAAGAGTTATGCTTGTTCCAAATTTGATGAGAGTATTTTTTTTAGTAAGTGAAGCCTCACTCACTATATCCCTTCTCTGTGGCTCTAAGTGTGTTTTTATTTTCGTCTCGATGCTGTTTCTTGGTACTTATCAAGCTTTAATGTAACATGACATTCCTCAAATTTATCGAACATGAGCAGCAATTATGAGCCAATGGCATCGGTAATGGACAAATTACTGCCAGATGTTCAAAAGAACAAGGACCATATATTGATGCTCCAGTCCTGGGATAGATCAGTAACCTGGTTCATTCAACCAAATAAGAGGATATAAAAATTAGTAGGTGCCTGCAAAAGGTAAAATGTAGTCATCAGATTGTCTTTCCGACTAAATACAAGTAATATATGAACTTCAGTTTTCGGAAAGCTTTTTTTACTTTACGTACATCTAACAGAGAAGCCAAAACTTAGCCTAGCAATGCTAATGCTATTTGAAGTTCTCATTGAATTTAAATAATTGTTGTCAAGTTCCAAGCCTTCTTATCTTGACCAATAAAGTTATTTCATGGACAAAATGATGAGTTCTTTCCATGGAATATCCATATAATCATCTTCATGTTTGTCGGCTTGCATTAAGATTTTGAAGTATTTTAAGTGCAGCTATTTTCAGTATTTTCAAGTGCTCAATTAATATTCCTTCAATATGTCCTAACGTTTTAGCTTGTTATATGGCATAAATCTGATCATATCAATGTCCTAACGTTTTAGCTTGTTATATGGCTAAATAAGTGACCATGTCATGTATTTTAATAACACAAGAAATAATCCTTGTAAAACCTTTTCCTTTGTTGAAACATCCAATTGGTTGTCCGTATGGTTCTCTTCAAACATCCAATTCTGAGAAAAGGTAAAAAGGAACACAGTAAATAAAAAGAAGAGAGTAAGAAAGAGTATTTTGCGGGTGTGGGGCGGGGCGGGTTTATGTGGGTTTTGGCGCAGGACGGGTTTCTGTGGGTTTAGAGGTAGTGCGGGCCGGGGCGGGGCGGGTTATAATTTTGCGGGCTTAGACAAAACCCGCACCGCACCACTGCCATCCCTAAATTTGTCGGCTTGATGATTCGGCCCATCTTTCTTCCGTTTTAATCCGTAGATTGACATATAAAGCCCACTAGGTCTGAAGAGTATACAAATAGCCGTTTTAGGACCCTATTTGAAGAGCCGAAATTTAAAAATGTTTAGACTAGCCGCCTCATTATCAAATACAGACTTGTGGGACTAAAAAGTATGGGTATGAAGTTTCAAACTTCAGATACTTAGGTCTGAATAAGAAACAATTAGTTAAGCAGCAATAGCAAAAAATTTCAATATGAAAGTTTTGACGAAATTGACAAAACTTTAAATAGTTCGTAAAAGATTTGTTTTATATAAGGGTGCTACAAGGACCTATCTTGTACAATTTCTACCTAAAAATAAGCAGTCTTTTGTGTTTTGGCTGTGATATTATTTGGCTAAAGCAAATTAAGTCTTGTTTATTCTTAGATTAGCTAGTATTAGTTGGTGGAATAAGAACGTTCATTTCTTTTAAACTGTATAATTAATTAATTATTTTATTAGATTTAAATATTTAATTTCCGTAATCACTGTTTGTGAGTGATCGGGGTAATTTATAGAAACAAATTACCAAATAAGGTGAAACAATAGAAAACATATATGCTCTATTAATATCATCTGAAGTCGATGTATTCATTTCTTTCACTTCTCGTTTCCCTTATATGTTTTATTCATTTAATTAGAGAAAATTATTTTGCCGCATCTCTTCGATACGAATACAATAATGATCATAGCAATCTCCTTTGGTACCTACCGGTAGATATGCCAAGATCCAATTGGTCATGAACATCATGAGGTGCTGATTTGCACAAATCCCAACATACCCCGGAACCTCTTAACATTACATCGCTGAATCCCCTATCCTTTACTTATTGTGCAATGACAGTACCAATATCCTGAAATCGTTGTTTCACACTTAAATATCATATACTTGTGTGGATAGCTATTAAAAAGGTATATGACACGATGAATCTTTGTGGCTATGCTGTTCTTGGCGATGATGATTGCAGACGGCCACTTAAAAAATAGTATATACTATATAGTTCACTCCCTATTGCAAGCCTAATTAACATGAGGATGCAAATAGTACATAGCTTATAGGTACAGCTATCTTTAATTTTAAGATTTACTGCTTACAAGCCTTTTTCTTATTTTGGCTAATGGAAGTAGCTTTAGCGTTTACTAGCCATTTTTTTTGGTTTGTTAAAAAGTAGTTGTTTTTAGGCAAAATACTTAGGTAGCCCTGTAAAATTGATTCTATTTTCCACTTAGATACCTTAACTAAGGTTTGTTCCTATCAACCACCTAAATTCCATACGAAATGTGCCTATCCAACACAATTAACAATACCAAATCAAAAACTGTTGTGTGAAACTCATTCTCTTTTGAAGCAGCAAACTAGATGAATAAAGCATTTCCATGTCAGCAAAAAAAAAAAAAAAAATCTAACCAAAAATTAAGAAAACGAAAGTAGGTGATTGTCGGGAATCCATCACCGGCACTCCGGTAGAGAGGAGTTGTGTGTCTCCTTGCCCTTTTTTGCTTTTTTATTTTATTTTTATAAATCAAAGCTTAGGAAAAAAAAAAGGTGGCGGTGATTATGGTGGTCTATGAAAAAGGCCTCGATCAGTATACCCCGAACTTTCAAACCTTCATTTCTTCACTCTTTTTCAGAATTACTTAACTAGATGCCTACGAATTTTATTGTAATCGGTTGGGTTCGTGTTGCTCTGATTTCATTGTCGATTGCACCAGCGGATATTATCCAAAGTGAATTTATCTTTTATTGGTGTAAATTAAAACTATATAATTAGAAGACATCATTTTTATTTAGAAACATCTCAACTAAATTTCCTTGGAGCAGAAGCTGTTTAATTGGTGGCATTGGCAATGGCAGGAGAAAGTACTAAGAGGAAAGGAATGGTTAGGGACAGAGAAAGAGGAGAGAGAAAAAAAATAGTACTAATTCTTTTGGCTTTTCACGCACTCAAAGAAGGTGTATTACACTTGTTATGCCACATCAGCAGTTTGTATCTAATGACAAGTTTATATTTAGATAAGTGTTACACGGGCTATTTATGTATTTGGCCTTGTTTTTAAGTTTAAAATTCTGCAAGTAAAATTTCATAGTCCTTCCTAAGTTTCACTTTTCGAATTTAATATTTCAGGATAGTTTCTATTTTTCAATCACATGCATTGAATAGTAGTTATTAGTAGCCGTTTGGACATGCGACATGAAATCATGATTTCATATCGTGCTTTTAAATCAGAATTTATTTATGCAATTTGTACAAAATTTCAACTTCAACTTCAACTTCATATCATGATTTCAAATTCCAAATCATCCAAAAAGCCATGATTTGGGATTCCAAATCATGATTTCAAATTTTTTAACTATAAAACTTGACCCATAAATTTATATTTTATAAAAAAAATCCATAAGATCGGCTCCTTAGTAAATTTTTCAAATTTGGACATTCCTCTGGAAATAGTCAAAATGGGCTAAAAGAACACTTTCCAAATCTTCTATAAGATAAAACTTTACGAATTCATATAATCGGATCACTCGAAAATTTTATATTATCCCTTGAGTATGTGAAGGACATTGGAGTTAAAAGAATATAACTCATATTATTTTTCAACTAGTACAAAAATAACTAATTCGGGAAAAAATTGGTTGGCCGCCACCATAATAAGACCGAGTAATTGTGGAAGGAAGAGTCATAATTGATGGGCGTGAGCTCTCAAGTGTCAGATATGGGCCCATTAGCCCATAATTTAAGCCTTAGGCCTGCCATAAGGGCCCATATTATTGCAACGTGTGAATATTCAGCAAATTGCAGGTTCTTTTTTTTGTGCGGATTTTACCTTCAAATGCACTGGTCTTTAATTTTTGGCCCTCAAATTAGTGATCTTTAATTTTTATCCTTCACCTAATATCATGAGGTTTTGAGGTTTAAATTCCAGCTCAGTAAAAAGAAAAAAATTGCAAGGCAGAGTTTCGTAATAAAGTTAAGCCTATTCGGGCCAAAGTTAGGCCTTAATGCAGAGTTTTGTAAAATTCCAACTAAGTAATTTTTTGCCTCAATGCGAACCTCTACCTTAAGATAGAGTTTTTTTGCTTTCAAGCATAAGGCAAAACTATGCCTTAAGGGAGAGTTTGGTTTATGCCTGAAGACAAAACTCTATCTTAAGGTAGAGTTTCAAACTTTGCTACAAAACTCTACCTTGAATTTTTTTTTAATTTTGATTGTGTGGGGATTCGAACCGGAAATCAAGAGATTTTAGCGAAAGGTAAAATTAAAGACCACCAATTTGAGGGACAAAAATTGAAGACCACCGCCTAATACGGACAATCGTGCAAATTGGTCTTGCAGGTTTGGACAGCATCTGTGGGCTAACAAAGCCCTTACTTGTGGGCTGACATAAGATGGTGTTGACTTTCTGGTTGGTAATATGCATTGACTTGTTTATGTGGTCTTCTTCAAAATTCAAACTGCTCAAAATTATTAAAATAACGCAGTAGTAATTTATAATATTAAACAGCTAATTTGAAAGCTTCCATTCTTGACACTTAGTGCAGTTGACCTTAACGTACCAAAGTACATAAAATGGAGTGAATATGAAGACAACAGCTTAATACCCACTGGATCAAACAAACAAGATTTCTTGAAAATAAAGGAGGACCCAAGTCATTTGAATGGTCATCAGTTTAAACCATGAAAGTAGGCCCCACTTACGGAAAAAAATAAAAAGGAGAAAAAGGGGGAAAAGTAAAAATAGAAAAGAAAAATGTTAATATTTCTTCAAGGCCACTACAAATCAAGATATATATCTCTTGCTTATGTATTTTCAATGATTCTGTTGAAAGTATCGTTTAACAATAAAAGAACATTTGTAATAGATCGGAAAATTAACTTCGCTTTTCCCTCTTTACTATCTCTCGTTTTGAATGTTTGAATCTTTACTCGTACACTTCTTGTTACGAATCAACTAAATTCGATAGGAGCAATAAAATTGTACAGTTTCAGTACACAAAAACAAACTATGAACTATTTAAACATTCATGAACTTATTGTATTGCTTTTTATTTCTTTTACTGGTAGAATTTATATTCAGGAATTTAACATGCGTTGTAGTAATAAGTTAATAACGGAACGATTTTCTATATCCAAAATGTAATGTCTTTATAGTTCACTGTCATGATCTTAAATCAATTTGCTGCGATTATATCACGAGCTTAAAATGCTTGCTTGTGTTAGAAGTTAGAAAACTCTTGCGAGTAACATTCTGTTACTTAATTGGACTTAAATTAATATAACGAAAGAAAACTTTTAAAAATAAGTACTTACAATAAAGTAAATGACCATTCTCATTTTTTGTCCAACTAGTTTCTACGAACTGCGTTTGCACGTTAATATCATATCAATTATTAGCAAGTGCTTTGAATAAAAAACGATTAGTAAAGTATCAGAATTATAAGTAGGTAGTAATCTAAAATTAAATTTTTATATTAACAAACAACTTAATTATACCTTTTCAAAGGATGCTCATCAGCATTGACAAAGTGAGGAAAAACTCAAGATGCCCCAATTATAATTCTTCCATAAATATTATTGGGTATCAATACATGAAATAAATTACTTAGTTTACTATATCGAATAATATAAATTTTAACCATGAATGTTTAACACTTCCTGAAAGCATCTAATATATCTCTCTTTTGTTGTTATTCTATTACTTATTTTATAGAAGTACTTGGCATATTTTTTCCTACATGAATTAACAAAAAAGTTTGAATCCCTCATAAATCGAGGAACCGAATATCATGAGGACACCAAAATATCAAATAAAACATGTGTTTTCCAAAAAGAATTAGGATAGCAGTGAACCTAAATTTGAGGAAGGGTTTTGATTCTATTTTATCCAAACGGTGAGTTATCATAGGATTAGCGAAAGGGATTTGATTAAAGTTCCTAGCTAGTATGTTCAAATGTAAATAAGATTACAACTTAGTAAGGGTATAAAAGTCGTTCAATATTTAAAGGTTATTTTAGTCATCCAACATTTATATTCACGTTTATGTTGCCACATCAATCTTTAGAAATTTTATGCAAAAGATAGTGAATTTTAACCGCATTAATATTCAAAAAATATGTAGTTGAGCTATGAACAGATTAATGCCATAAGGCATAATTAATCACTCCATAATTAATTCTTACATTACAAAATACCTGCATAACTTTAATCAGCAACCAAACGACCCCTAAGTTCCTTCTCTTTTTGTTTCTTATATATGCTTTTTTTTCTATTCTATTTCAGTAATAGCATCCGTAAATAATTTATTTTAAAAAAAGTTACTTTATTTCCAAAGAGGAATTTAGGTGTTAGATTGTATCATATCAATGTAACTTTCTATTTGAGTTGAGTTGCTATTAACGTGAGTCCCAACAGGATTAGAATAATTTAGAGGTTAGAATTGTATCATGTTAATGTAATTTTTTAGTTTTAATTGAGTTGCTATTAACGTGAGCAAATTAGTTCCAAATATGATTAGAGTTAGTTAAGTTCATAGTCGTATAATTTTTATCCTAACATGCACATTACCAATTGTGTCCTTTTCTTGTTTATTCTAATGAAATAATTAAGGGTATAAAAATCGTTTCATATTTGAAGGATATTTTGGTTAACCAACATTTATGTTATATCCCGTATTTTGTGCATTGGGACATTTTAAGCCAACCGCAATAAGTTAAGGACAAGGCTATTTTTTTTCGATTTTGTTTTAATGCACAAGTTGCTTATAAATTTTATTGGTGTGGAAATATTAAGGGAAATTAGAAGTTAATTTATTCATGTTAATTATTTCATGAAATGAAAAAGGCCACAAGTGGCCGCGTGGCTTGGGGTGGGCTCCCACCCATGGCTTGGCCAATTGCCTTGAGCCATGAGTGGGGGCATGTGTCCACCTTTTATGGACTATGTATTTATATATATAGATGAGTGATGACAAAGTAAGACTCATTCTTCATCTTCACAATTCAAGAAACTTCAAGAAAGAAACATAGTAGTATTCGGCCATGGCTAGGAAAATTGATGCCATAGAAATTGATCAAAAAAAATAATTTTCCTCTAGTATTTCAACCAATTGGAAGGCCCTTATTATCGTGGAGTAGTTGTTGGAGCAAGCAAAGCATTCATTGTGCAAGTTGTGAACCCTAGCCAAGTTGAGAAGTTAAAGGGTAAAGGTAAGATTTAATCACCTTTTCTATGTGTTAGGGATGATTTGTGAGTGTTATAGTGTTGACACCCAATTTTGTCCCGCCTCTCTTCCAAAATACCCATTTATGCTCCTAACATTTTGTGGAAAAATAAAAAATATATATATTGTATTTACTATGATTATTAGCCTTTTATCAAAATCGGGGCTTCATTATTATATTTCAGTTACTTATTATTAATATTATTATTATTATTATCATTATTATTATTATTATTATTATTATTATTATTATTATTATTATTATTATTATTCACAATTTTTATCATTTCAGTATTTTACCAGCTTACGCACACGCATCGCATTTATCTTTGCATAATTAAATAATAGTATTTTATTTTACTGTGAATTTTTAAAAAATATTATTGCACGACTATTATAACATCATATAATTTTATTACCCGAGTTCTAATAATTACACATTTTGGTATTATGTGATATTATGTCATTCTCAGTACATCGTTAATCAAAATGAGTCTCTTATTTAAATATTGGAAGACAAACTGTTCCTTACACGCAGTCCGTATTTCGACTTACCGAATCCCAAATTAAAGTCCGATTAACTCCTAATATCTTTTGGACTAGCCCATATCTTTTATCTCAATTTTTAAACCCAGTCTATGTTTTTAATTTTAGCCCATTCTCAATACTCAGTCCAAAAATGGACCCAGTCCAAAAAATACCGGGTCCGACCCGCATCAGCTCCAACATAAGGGAAACCCTAGGTTTCCCTTTATTCTTTTTCTCCTCCGCGCCTCCCTTCCCCCTTTCCCTTCTCTTCTTTCTCTTTCCGCTTTCTCGCCTCTCCTTCATCATCTTCATCCCCACCACGCCGCCGCTCCTCTCTTGTCGTCATCCCCACCACGCCGTTCCCTTTCCCTACCCCCGCTCCTTTCTTTCCCTTTCATCATCATCATCGCCGACGACCCCCACACCGCTACCCCACCACGCTCCTCTTCCTTTTTCCCCCGCTCCTCTCCCCCTGTTTTTTCTTCAACACAAAAGAACCCCCCAAATCCCCATAAATAGTAGGGTTAGAATCGCAGAAAGGGGGAAGAAAGACAGTCCTTGAACCCCGAAAAAAAACCCCCCTATTTTGTAGTTTTTTTGTTGTTGTTTGGAGCGGCAAAAATCCCCTAAAGGGATCACAAGGTTGGAGAACCCCTTAGATTGCCTTGCAAAAAAAACGAGCTAAAGGAACCCACAATCCCTCGAAAGTAAACAGATCGAAAAAATGAAAACCTCGAATCCCTTGAGTCCCTTAAAATATTAAGTCTTTGAATCCCAAAAATCCCCTAAAAAAGAAAAGATTCTGAATCTGTAGTGGTAATAGTTCTGAATATCGAGTTAATAAAACGAAATAATTTTTTTTTCTGCTTTCGTTTGCATTGGTATTGCTTTGAATCCGAGCATCGCAAGCTCGGATTCGAGAGTGTTCGAGTGGATATCGAGGCCCTGTACCCACTTCGCTGCACCCACAAGAGGTAAAATTCTTCTCTATTTTAGTTCTTATTGTTCAGATTAATTTCCATGTAGTTCAGAGTGTGCCTTCATATTTTTGTGCAGTTCATTATCTGGTTGTGGGTCTGTATGTTTGTAGTTATTTTTTTTTTTTTATTACTTTTCAATTTTTAGCCTAATGTATCTCCGTTACTGAGTTCATTTCCTTTCTTGAATCTGAGATAGTGTGAAAGCTTTATAAGTTTTTCCTCAGTTTTTTTTTTTTTATATATATTTAAGATAAGTTTAACTCAAGATGCTAAGACTGATAGATCATGTGACCATTCGGTTCAGACCCAGAATTTTTATTTTTTTGTTCGAGAAAAATCAGAATTTGGATTTTTCTTCATATGACATAGTTATAAGTATGCATCATCTTTTATTTTGCGTGTTTAAACTTGTCTCAGTCAAATATGTTGAGAAGCTTGAACACTATTTAGTTTAGTGATCTTCTTTGATGTTTGTTTTGACGTTTACATTTGATGACTATTCTTGATTAGTTTTGTATGTGAGCTGAATATCCATATTCAGCTGTATTATTTCCCTTTTTTATGTTCCCAAACTTTTAAATATTTAGATTAGCTTCATGTTTATTGTTGTTTTCAGATGTATCCTCTAATTGAAATAATGCTCTTGTCCTTATTGATTTCCTTCATGTTTGGATTAAGTTGAAATTAGTAGCTAGGCTTGAGTTCCTCCTTATATGTTTACAATTTTGTTTTCCCTGTTGTAGAGTTGTTTGGGTCAAGTAAGATCCCTAAATGTTTAGATGTTGTTATGGTGTACTAACAAGAAAAGAGCAAATATTATAAGTTTGGAGAAAAGAATTGAGGCAGTGGAATATGCTCCCACTGCTGTCCCATTTTCGGGCCTTAGTTGTGTTTTCGTTAGTCGTGTGGCTTGTTCTGTTTCTGCCTTTTGAGTTTGGTCCGTATGTCGGTTTTTTTTTTTATTCTGATTCTATCCTCAGTAGCTCTGTTTCTGCTCTGCGTTTTTTTTGGATGGCTGGTTCGGCTTCTGTTTTTGTTTGTTTGTGGGGCTGGTTCTGATTCTGATTCTATCCTTAATAGCTTTGCTTCTACTTTTGTGTTTTCCCTTTGCTTTGAAGTGTGAAATCATGATTCGTGCTTTCTCCTTGTTCATCATTTGAAACCAGCTTAAGTTATTTGGTTTGTAATTTTGAAAGTATGCTCATCATGGTTATTTGGTTTGTAAGTTTGAAAGTATGCTTGTCACAGTCTGAAACCAGTTTAAGTTATTTGATTCATGCCTCTTCCCTTTCTTTCCTCCT
The DNA here is from genome assembly GCF_019175385.1 of Lycium barbarum. Classification (NCBI taxonomy): domain Eukaryota; kingdom Viridiplantae; phylum Streptophyta; class Magnoliopsida; order Solanales; family Solanaceae; genus Lycium; species Lycium barbarum. Next base: position 143,954,746 of record NC_083338.1, on the reverse strand, counting down.
TCACATGTTAACTAAAGAGTATTTATACTAAGAGATTTCCTTCTTTTTTTTTTAATCTGCCATTAAGAATGTAGATGGGTAGAGTTAACTTAAGATTGCAAGAGATATAATCTTATCTATTTTTGAACAATCTTGAATATTTGCTGCAACCTGTGCACCTGGACATCATTAATTAGGTATCAGTTTCATTGCTTGCTGATTTCTCAGTGGTTTACATCCTAAGATTGTTTTTTTTTTTTTTTTTTAATTTGGATTCCTTAAAATATAGGAAGTTGAGCTCCTTTTCTTTGCCTTGTCATTTGGAAGAGGTTGTCTTGCTTTTAAAACATGAATTGATCTCTGTTTAAAACCGTAAATATGAATGAATCTGATTGGGTGATTCTGTGCCAATACAAGTCTTATATGCTTGTGCATTACAAGTATAATGTGTTTGATTATGTATATTTATGTATATTGGTAGTATACTGATCTCTTCCTTTCATTTTTATGCATGACCTCCGCATACGAGTCCGAGGGACTTGTCTTCCGCATTCGGTGTTGGGCTAAAAGCCCAACATAATATTATCGAGTCACTCCTAAATCAGCTCACCCGCAGCAAATAAGAATTCTGGGCCGAGGCCCATATAGCAGGAACAGTGTTCGCGGCAATGGGCCAGATCCATTCAACAGCAGCCCTTCTTGAATATGGGCTGAGCCCATTTTTTTTTTAATTATCTCTCCTTTACTTATTTTGTGCATTTAATTTGTATACTAACTACTTTGTTTATTTTTTTCTTTTTAGTTTATATAAATCTTAATGATTTAATAGATTTAGTAATGGGTAGTTAGTTTAAAAAAGACTAATAATTAATCCCATAAGTTTCATTTTCTTCTTTCACATTAAAGTTATTTATAATATTTACTTCTAAAATAATTGATAGTATAAATTAATATCCTTTCTTTTTTTAGTTAAAAGAATCATATTTTATCTCTCGATTTCAAAAAAAAATAAAAATATACCACTATGGCGCAAATATAAATTCAAACATATTCTAAACAACTCTTCAAATTTTGAGTCAATCACGCATTTCTTAATTAAGCATAGTAGATAAAGATAATAAAATGGATGAAAGAAATCTATTAACTCTTTCATGTTTTATTCGCATCTCTAAAATTTAAGTTTAATTAATACCTCACTGTTTAGTTTGTTCAAATATTTATCGTTTGAGTTCGCATCTTTTTCTATTTATATGTAAATCGTCATATTTTACGAACTTCATTTTTTATGCTACTTCCTTTAAAATTATTATTAACGATTATAAATTATATTTCAAATAGCATCCTAAGATTCCCCTTTATACGAATATTAGTCTTACTTTCAATAGTCTCTTATTGAAAACCTTAATAACCTTTATGAGTCTTATTCTAAAAATGGCATTTAAAGTTTTCTTTATACAAATTATACCTCTTTTCTGTAAATCTTATTTTAATTAACATGATTTTCTTTCTTAAAAACTTTAGCAATATTTTAAGGTCATTTTCTAAAATTTAACCCTACATTTAATTTAATTAATTAACCTAAGTTGGTCGGATAACCGTAAGTTAACGGATTCTAAAGGATGCCTAACCCCTTCCCTTTAGGATAATATAGAGCCCTTACCTAGAATCACACTGGTTAAGCAGACCATTAATTAAGGTTTAGTTTTAACTTTACCTTAGTTGACATCTAGGTGTCCTAATTCACCGTTAAAATAATTAGGTGGCGACTCCTTAAAATCAAAACAATTTAGGAATCACCAATACGTCATACTCTCTAATTTTGACTCCGGGTTAAAATGGGGGTGTGACAATAGTATGTAGAAATGGATAAAATTCATGAAATATGTGTGTGTAGGTTATGGCCGAATAAGGGTTGTGTTGGTAAGATGTGATGAATTGATGTTATTTAGTATGTTGATTGTTGTTGTTGTTGTGGATTCCATGATAAAAATGAAGGTTTGATGGCTTGAAATGATGTTGTAATCGTTGTGGGATTGTTGAAGAAGTTAATGTGACATTAGCATGGTTTCTTATATTTGTATGAATAATGTTGTTAACGTGTGGTTGTTGGTATAATTCATGAACTTGGAAGCGGGGAATGTGTTGTTGTTGTTCTTATTGAGTTTGGAAGATTGTAAGTTGGGTTGTTGTGGTTAATTGGAATGTAAATGAAATGCCCTCGAATTATGTAGAAAAGGGTTGCTAACGTTAAATGCATTTTGAATTAATTGTTGAAGTTGTTAATGTGGTTGTTGGTATTGTTGTTGATGATTTGGCCGAGTTGAATTCTCGGGGTTGGTGGAAATTATAGCGGAAATGCTGCCCAAATTTCTGTAGGTGAATTGCTAGCTTAGAACCGGATTCCTAAATACCTATAGCTAATGTTTGATATCTTTTGACGTTGTTGTAGATCTTGGGAAAGCCGAGACTTAAGTTCGGATTGGCTTAGGAAGCGGGCAAGGTATGTAAGGTTTACCCTTTCTTTCTTTTGGCATATCCTAGAGCTAAGTAAGGTATGACACGCATCTTGGGGTAACTCTATTCTTTAATTCCGAGCTTGTTTACGATTCTTATTCACTTCTTGACACGAGCATACTTAATATAGTCGAGCTTATTGTATGATTGAATAACGAGCAAAGCATAACGAGTTCTTGTTCCTAAAAGAGTTCTATAAGGATTAATGTCCCTAACTTTCATAGGCGGTCTCGGATTGCTCTGAAACGTTCATAGAGGTTTTTGTAATAAATAATGTCCATAACTTTCTTATGCTAATTCGGATTGACTCGAAACGTATTTATGATCCTTCAAGTGTCGATTAGTGTACTTACCTGTTGAGTCCTAAAAATTGATTTATATGCATATGGTTTCTCACTACTCTGCTCGTGCATACTGTTATTACATCTTTCACCGAGTCCCGGGCCGGGTATGTTATCGTGCACAGTGTCACTGCATTATTCACCGAGTCCCTCACTAGAGGGCCGGGTACGATATATATATATGACATGATGATATGATGATACGATGAGATGATGATATGTTATGGCGGTTAGGAGGGCATATGATGACTTTATTCACCGAGTCTCTCACTAGAGGGCCGGGTACGGTATACATATATACATGATGATATGATAGAATGCTGACATGATGACATGATTTTATCCACCGAGTCTCATAATGGGCCGGGTACGATATATGATAATGATATGCATGATTTTGTTTCGTAATGCACAGGTACAGCGATTTCTTGATTATCATACTTGCCTCCTGGAATCTCTATTTCAGTTATGATCTACCTAATTGCATTTCATGCCTTACATGCTCAGTACATATTCCGTACTGACCCCCTTTTCTTCGGGGGCTGCGTTTCATGCCCGCAGGTACAGACGCTCGTTGTGGTGACCTGCCAGCCTAGGACATTCATTTTGCTATTTGAAGTGCTCCCTTGTCCCGGAGCCTATACTTTTGGTACAGATCCTTCTGTTGTGAATATGTATATATATATATATATATATATATATATATATATATATATATATGTCTAATTAGGGTACGGTGGGGCCCTGTCCCGCCATATGACACTGTTGTTACTCGTAGAGGCCTGTAGACATGTATGTGGGTCATGGGTGGTCATCGTTCAGTTATGTCAGTGTGGATTACGTTTTGGCAATTTCCCTGCATTACGATAGCCTGACCGGCTTGTGTGCGATATCATATGTGACAGTTTTATACAGCGTTTTCTCTTGTATTTATAAAAGCCCTTAATATGCTAAACGCAAGTATGATAAGTGTCCATCTGGTTTGGTCGTGTCAGTACAGGTTGGACGATAGATAGTATGATATGGGGTGCTCGATAGCTAATACTGGGTACCTGTCATGGCCCTCTGGTTGGGTCGTGACAATTTATATTCATGCTTTTAAAATAACTAATCTCTACGAACGTGTCCCGCATGTTAAACCATGTTTGGACATGTAATTTGGATATTTTAAGGAGTATTTTCTCTTATAGACATAAAAACCCCACAAGTTGTGAAAACTATCAAAACATTCTCAATTCTTATACAATCTTACCAAATGAGCAAGTCATAGTTTATAACAAAATTAATACGCTAATTCATAACAACCGGCTCAAAATTAATACTATAAGAACTTTCTAAAAATACAACGTCAATTGATCAAATATTAATTCAATAAATAAAATTAAACTATGGGTCTTTTTTTTAAAAAAAAAAAGGTTGATAGACATAAATAAAATTTGATGGAAGTTAATGAGATTGGTAAATGATTGTTGGATAATTGATAAAAATATCTACCAACTTATGGATCTTTTTTTACAAAATATAAACTTTTGGGTTAAATTTTATATTTTGAAAAGTTGAAACCATGGTTTCAAACGCATGTCCAAACGCTGGTTTGAAACCATGGTTTCAAAACTCATGGCCAAACGCCTACTAATAATAGCACGTAAATGTTCAGACAATCAATATTAACTAAGACGGTCAACATTAACTATGTCATTCCCCCGCTTCTTCCACAATTGCAAATTGCATATTTATTGTGAGTAAAGTTCTATTTAATTAATAATTCAGTTTTAGAATGGTATAATAGCATGTCAATATTGAGGTCATATGTCAAAATAGATATATAAATTATGAAAATAGCTTAGGGTCTATTTCTTTTTCATTCATTTTACTTTCTTCATTGAAGATATAAAAGTTTTAGTTTCTCTTTTAATATATTCTCTACCGCTTCATATAATTTTGATTTATCTAAATAAATTATGAAATTATTTTTATTCAAATAATTCTATCAATCGAATCCAAAATGATATTTTTGACGGGGATAGACGAATTTAGAAGTTGAAGGTGTATTTGGTGGCACATTAATTAGCTCATCATAATTTCTTTTTCTTTTTCTTTATTTTTAATTAAACATGTAACTTAATATATTGACTAAATTTTTTTAAAAAAAAATACTGATTAGAATTTATTAATGTATTTCACAGTTAACTGACCTTGTTCAACGTAACCTCCATTAGTCAAAACCTAACATGCAGCAACTTCCAAGTATCACAGAAATTATTATGGATTAAAATAACATAAAATAGTACACGGTGCAAGCGATATTCTCATCTTAGTTTCCAATTATTTTCTTAGTTGTCTTATCAGAATCAACCAAATCAATGTAATAGAAAATAAATAATTTAATATTACTCTAGATATAAAAATGTCCCAAAGAAAAATTCGTCATATTTTTAATAATCACCAACCAATTTGACTTTCAAATTTAATTTATTCGTTGTGATGTTGAAATACGGTCAGACTTCTCCATAATGATATTCTCATATAACACCTCTCTGTAACATCCACGTTTATTTAGAACTTATTTTTATGTTATAATTTACCTCTCTATAAGGGGTATTTTCTTTACGCTCTTTGTAAAATTACTCTTCTATAGCAGCTATTTATTTTGGGTATAATGATTAATCATCTTTATAGAAATAAAATCTCTAATTACCAAAAATATTTTAGAGATTTTGACCAAATATTTGATATTTTAATACACTATTTATGACAAAGAATGACGTATAGTTCTATCATTAAAAGATTTTCCTTAATTGTACAAAGTGTGATTAAGCTTAAAATTTGATAATTAAAAAAAAAGATTTTACCCATTTTTTTAATGACTCTATTTTATTTTAAGATCAAACATAAGAGGTAAAAGGTAAACGGAAAACATCTAAGCCTATTAAAACATGGTTTAATAATTACCAAATCATTTTCTATGTTGGAATTAATATTTTGCACGCGCAAAGCAACCTTCATTAATCTTAAAGACACTTCAAGCTGAATAAGGCTAAGGGTTTGATATTTCCTTATTTGAATGTGATAATAAAGACTCTTTAATGATTAGATTATGAATGGATATTCAAAAACAATATTTGTTTTAAATTCGATTTTCATTGTGATATTCTTTTATTTACCAAAATAACCAATAAAAATATAGTAGAATAATATTAAAGGGATATTTAAATCAATCAATATTTTTAGGATATTTTTATCGTTCAATATTGTTATTCGTGCTTTTATAATTATCATATATATGTCCTTTACACGTACGTCCCATGTCAAATTATTTCAAAACTTATATCAAAATAATAGATTTTTACTCATATGGGAGATTTGTAGGGCAGTTAAAATTATAAGAACTTCAAATATTTATCTATTCTTATTATTATCATTATTATTTTCGTTTTTATTATTATTATTATTATTATTATTATTATATGTGTTTCAGATGAGTTTAACGGAACGCATGGTTAGTGGTGATTAATTTATGAACTCCACTTGTTTGGGATTGAGGTTTTATGGTCTTTGATAAATTTAACTTGCATATAATTACCTGGTATCTAAATTTAGTGTAATTGGATATTGTATGAACCTTATAAAATGAATAACTTAACTAAATTAAGTTAGTTAGATTTTCGCTTGAGAAGGTGGTAAAACGATGGTTATATTAATGATGTTATGTTTTAGTTTACGTTCATTGCTATAATTCTTCTGTTGATACGCTTTTCTTACCTAAATAGGATTATTTATTTCGAATAGAATTGTTTTTGTTATAGACGTGCAGGAGGCTTTAGTGGTACTTTTAGGAAAATTTTCATATGATTATGAATGAGTTCTTCTAATTGACGTGTCTTTTAATCCAAGTAGAATTTATCTGTTTTTCCATTATAATAAATTGGACTAATATTCGTTTCAGTTCAATTTGGAGCATCTATTTTGTATTTATGCAAGCTGTTTTTTTTTTAAATAAACAAATAAATTTTCCAATTATTTGGATCGAAGGACTAAACGTTGATAGTGTATGCAGTAAAGAAGACACATTACAAATAAGTTTAATTCTACTTGAACTCATCTTTTCTCCAAATTTTATTAGTTGACTTTGGAATCTTAATTACAATTTTTATCCTACATAAAAATAATTTTTAAAATTTTCAAAGGGTATAAAAAACCGTTCAATATGTTAATATTATTTTGGTCAACCAACATTTATATTCATGCTTTTACAATAATATAGATAGATAAATAGATATAGATATAGATATGTGCATAACTTGGCCTTGTAAGTCAAAATATGAGGTGCCCCATGAAATGAAAGGCATCCGTTTTATTGTTTTTCTCTCCCAAATAACTTATTGTTTCACATAATTTCCCCTCCATCCACGAATAACACACTTTTTTCAAGATTTCTTGTGGTCTAAACTAACTACAGAAAGCCTAATATTGATACTAATGAATATAAAAAATAAGGTAGATCATATCTTTTATAATTAGGTTGGGAATCAATATGTTATAAATATTTTAAAAAATCATATTATTCTTGTTTTTTTCATTAATAGCAGCTTTATTTATACAATTAGCAGTACTTAATTTTGATAGCGCATTTCTATAATAAATAGAACTCCACAAATCAAGGGATATTTTTCTATCCTTATTATTCAATCTGTTCCTATAATCTCTCATTTTCTTAATAACTAGCATTTTCTCTTTTTATTTCTTACTCATCTCTCACCTTCTAAGGGATTTTAACCCCTCTCCGCATTATAATTTTCTTCAATAGTCATTCCAAAGCTCTACTCATACCATATAATAAGAATTTAATACTATACTAGAATACCATTATAGTTTATATACTATTAAATAAAATCATTATACTACACACACAAAAAAATAAATATAATAATGTGTAGAAATTTATTTATACACTATCAAATATTATCATTATACCATGTATATACACATTTATACACAATTTATACTATTATAATTTTGGTGTATACATTTATTCCACATATATACTCAATTATAACTTATTTATATACTTGGTACAACTATATCATATGTATATATACTTGATTTGTACATGATTTATGTCATGTATAATTATCTATTGGTTTATTATAATTTATACTTGATTTCTTCAGTGTATATATTTTTAATTATGAGGTTAGAATTCAGGCTTCCATCTATATATCATCATACAAGTTATATTCCAGATGCTTTATATATTATTTTATATGTTATATACCAGTACGAGTTACCGATTTTTCCGAAATGGCGACATATGTTGTGATACCTAATATGTTACATAACTCTAAACTTTGTAGAAAAGTATAGCTCTGATACCAACTGTTATGATCGAGCTACTCATATGTGCTTCAAGAATCTGATTGTTGAAACAGTTTGCGTAAGAAAGTAATACAACAGAAATAAAATCAATCAACACATGTATTTTCACGTGGAAAAACTCTTTGCTTAAGGGTGACCTTATCATTGAAGACTTTTGATATCTCGAAACACGATGTATAGTTATCACTGAAAATTGAATATAAGAAAATCACATTTAATTAATGTCATTTAAGAAGAGAGTGGTCATGTGATAAATACATGAAATTTAATTCTTCCGCAAATATCTATTGAGTGGTTGCTTTACTTTAATTCCCCACTTGTCAGGGGAGCCGCCAGGGGTACCCTATGAGCAAATTAGTAGATTTTGGGTGTTGGTAGACTAAATCTCGTCCTATTATGGTAATGATTATCTGTATATTAAATTCTGCTATAGAGGTAAATATTTTTATGTGCGATAACTTATAGTTAATTAATGTTGTCATGTATATGTAATTATTTTAAAAAAAAATACCTATTTATAGTTTTTTCCCATCTAAACAAGCTGAACGTGCGAATTTCATCGCTTTGTAGGGGCTACCATACGTATGTTGTCTTTTCTTACTTATTCCTCGATTTTTGGCACATGATAGTACTTCAGATAAACCACAAACTATTATTGTTCCACAACACCCACCTACCAAGTACGACTTTCCTTTTGCATGTATACTCAAAAGTCTCTATATTGACGGTATTTGTATGAAAATTTCATGGCTGCTATAGTAATGTTCTGTTACATAATGACATGTGATGTTTAGATCGCATTTTGTTGTTATAACCAAAAGTACACAAAAAAAAATACTTTTTGGTACTTTTTATGTTACAAACCAAAACAAAATACTTGTTAATTTTAAAATCTCAATTAAGTTTCATACTTCATTAATTAAAAATTTAAAAACTAATAAATCCATAACTAGTTGTACCATACCGATAAAGAATTTAAATCTAACGAACATATGCATTTAAAATTAATTGAAAATTTAAATATTTCAAGTTTGATGTAAGAATTCTACAATATAATTGTAGGTTGTTTCGTGAATTCCATTCTCTTAGTGATAATATAACAAATTGATTTTGAAAATTTGCAAGACTAAATCAAATTACTTGAGAAATATAAATAATTTTCTTTTAGATAATTGTACTTGAAATTTACTATGTGGATTACATTAATGATGATTATCATAAAGATTTTAGTAATTTATTTTTATACATAATATATTTCTTACCAAATATTATTGCACAGTATTTTGAGTATGGCTATGATAGAGAGGTAATTTTACAAAGAGTATACCGTTATAATGAATTTCATTGTTGTTATAAGTATGATGTTGTTATATAGAAGTAAAATATAACATGAAAAAACGATTACGGAAAAAATCAGACTATTATAATGAAATATTGTTATAAACAATGACAATTATAGAGAGGTTTGACCATAATTGATCGCCCTCTTTGTTGTATTTCTTCATCAGTTTTATCTTTTATCATTGTAAAATATAAAAATGTAAATCTAGTGTTTCAAATGAAAAATAGGTAGATGCTTTATAAAACAACATTGATGATCGTGTCATTTTAGTTTCCATTACTTTGTTTAAGAGATTCTCCATCTTATTAATTAAAAAAATATTCCTTCTATCTCAAATAAACTATTTTAAGTTGATTTTATTGAATTACTTAAATGACTTCCTATCGACATCTTTTTGCTTGTAGCAACCTTTTTATTTCAATTAAACAAAAGGTCAGAAGTAGTCCAGTATTGAATATGCTTCTAAAAAAAGTAGTAGCCTGCACGAATATTGAACTATAACAATAGGCAATCTTAATAAATTTTCATCAGATTATTAACTACATCATTGTGGAGACATCCAACCTAAACATGTGTTGATTGATAAACCTATAGATAAAGAGGCCATTTGGAACTAAAAGATGTGATATTTGAAAAAATATACTACATATTCTGTAAGTGTTTTGAGCATTTTAATATTACAAATTAATATATTGAAGTGCTGCTTTTAAAGTGTCATTGAAATGGTCCATTACCACGTTCAGTTCATAGCAAAATGTGGAGTTTAATTCTTTTGAAACTCCTTTCTCCATTTATCACTTTTACTCCTTTCAGTTAGTGGCCATAATAGGCAGAAGTGGCCACTCCTTTTTTTGGTCTTTCACTTTCCCACCTTCTTGAGTTGGCTGAATATGGCAATTATGCCTTTTGAAACTTATCTTCCCGTTGTCACATTTACTACTCCATGTTCTCATGGCTTATTACTCCACTCTCCCACTTTTCATCTAATTCATTCAATTCACCTATAAATAGTGATTCATTCTTAACTTGTGGTGGTAGAAACTATGTATTGGAGAGTTGCTAAAAAAAGTGAGGAAAATAAAAGAGAATTTGTTTAGTTGAAGGAAGTGTTTTAAGTCAGGAATATTACTGCTGCAGCGGTAAAGATTTGATGCAACAAACTTGAATATCCTTAAAGAGAGCGAGATATCCGCGCCTCAACCTGAAGATATTTTATTTCTTCATTTTATTTTTCAATTGCAATTGTATTTCAGTTGTATTTTCACCAACATATTCAAAAAAAAAATTGAAAAAGGATATTTGACAATCGAATTGTGTTTGAAATTGCATTTAACTTTGACAAAAGTTGAATGCAAAAAAATCAGTTGAAAAACTGATCAAAACTACTTTTTCACTTGAAATTCGTCTTCAATTTTTCTTTTAAGAATATCAATTCCATGTATACCCAAATGAAATTTTAATTTATTATTTTTGGGAAAAAAGTGAAAGTTTTGTACAAGGAATTTCTAAAATCTTTTTTTAAATAAAAATTATGTCTGCTACAAATTACGCCACTTAAATTAAACTAGAACAAGTAAAATATTAATTTTCGCCAGAATTCATATTACTAGTACGATAATGTAACATCCTCATCATCATCATTAATGAAGACCAGTATTACGACATAATCATAATGCTCCTTGATTATTAATTGTAGTCCCCTTCCACGTTTTTGAAGTGTTGTTCTGAAATTCCAAGCCGCTAATGTTGAATTTACAACACCATATTTAACTACGTGGCCTCACCAACTTAATGTCCGTCCTTGTGTCTTGTCAATTTGACATAAATTCCCCACTATCCTCTCCACCATTTAACACTAGAACGCCCAATGTGAATAAATTTAAAAGACATAAAATTCTAAGTAGGGACAAAGCAGTTGGGATTTATAGTACATGGAGCATGTGGACAGTGAGGCATTTTGACGTTGGATAACGAAGTTTTAGGTAGCTTTTAAATTATTAAAAAAATAAGCGAAAAAGTAAAAAAGATATATGAAAAGCTTTTTAATGTTTTCCTTTCTAATGTTTTTTCTCAAAATAGTTACCTCTCTCTTTATTTCTATCAGTCTCACCTAATAAAATAAAACTCAACCGAAAAAGGTGAGGAGATAAGAAATTAGTCCTTCAAGGGTTTTCAGTCCAAAGCTAGTGGCTGGCTGGTAATGGATCTATTTGCCTTGCTTGTGAGCCAGTTGCGGCGTTCAGAAATGGAGACATAATTTGAAGCTTATGATTCGAAATTCTATTTTTAATAAAAAAATTATTGAGTTTAAAATTAATAATTTATACATATAATAAACAATTAAGATTCGGATCAAAATTACTGTATTCGGCTCATGAACTTGTAACCGAAGCACTAGCAGCTCTGCCCCAAGAATTAACACTAGTTGTATTTCTTTGGATGCATTGCTATATATCAAGAAGATTAATCTTGTACCCATTTAAAGGACTTCGAAATGCTAATTCACGAAAAACGATAGAAGAAATTTTGAAGAATTCATAGAAGGAACGAGAACGACAGTGTAAGACATCGATTTCTGACGAAACGGTAGTGTAAATATATTGATTTCTCACTAAACGACAGTGTAAATATATTGATTTCTCACTAAATGACAGTGTAATACTCCTAAACTGATACATAATTTAAAGAATTTTCAAATGGGACCCTCAGTTTTGTTGGATTTTGCTTATTGTCAATAGCGTCATAAAGTAGTACGTATTTGTGGTAATCTATTACTCCTAGACCCCAGTTCAAATCAAGCCGCTTTCACCGCAATTGTGTATTTCAATTTAAATAGGTAAAACGTCATTTGAAACTTGACCATGTTATGCCATAATTACAGCCTTAGATATGTTGCACTTCCTTCAACTCTTTCACTATAATATTTGACCTCTATGAAATAGCTTAAACTGCGGCGTGTAGGCATATGAGAAGTTTAAGAAATTTAAAGAGTATCATGAGATTTAGTGTACATTTCAAGCATGTTTGACTACGTTTTGGAGAAGCCAAAAATTTTTATTTTAAAAAATTGAGGTGTTTGATCAAATATTCAGGAAAAAAGTAAGTGTTTTGAGTAGTAATAGAAACTATTTTCAGAAGCTAAAAAAATAATTTCTTCCATAAGTACCTTTGGAACATTGGTAAATTTGACAAAGTATTTTTCAAAATGATTATCCAAACATAAACTGCTATTTTTCAAAAGTATCAAAAATCACGTCTCATAACAAACACTTTTTAAAATAAGCAATTTATGAAAACTTGGCCAGCTACTCAACTTTTATAAGCTTGTCATATTTCCAATTTTTGCAAACACTATGAACAATTATAATGTTTTATCAAGGGGTGCAAGGATCCACAAACCGCTGTCCTTTATTTAGTATAGCTACGAAGATGATAAGAGATTGCAAATGTTCCAAGATTTAAACTAAAAAAAAAACAGAGATTCAATTGATTCAAGCTTGATCTGTTCACATGTCCAACGAAGATATGTTAATAGAAGGGCCCAATGAAGAGTCATTTCGAATCGAGAACACACTAAAATACAGAGACGCACAAGCTTCGTTCAACATACAGATATGTTTCTATAATTTTCAATCTATGTCGAACCAATGATACAGTAATGTAACACACCCTTGTGATGAGAAGACTTGCATAAATGTAAGTTTCTTGAGAAATTCGCCACGCAAATGTTGCAGTAGACACACACTTGATTATCCTCTGAGTGAAATAACAAATTGTTAAAAGTTACCGTATAATTTATTAGTTTTAAAAGTCTTATAATTATGTAAATGTTATGATATAATAATATATATGTAGTTATATAATAATATAAATATCATGACATATTATAAGGGGTCAAATTTAAATTAAAAGAACTGAAATTATATTATTAATCATATAATAGCTATTTATCCATTCGGTATAATATACTAATTCCAATTAAATGATCAGCTCTCGTTTAAATAACATGGTTATATAAATATCTTTTTGATTGTTAATAGATAAAATTTCGTTCAATGATGAATAAATGTACTTGCGTAGACATGTCGTTGAGTTTAATTTAGACATAGGCCTCAAATGTGAACTTGTCAATTGACGTAATTCGTGGGGCTCATGGTATTGTAATGGATAAATTGTGAACAAAGAAAACCAAAGAGATTCTTCCAGACGCCTTGTTTATTTGCCATTATATATAAAGGATTCGTGTGACAAAGGTTTCCTTTAAAGAACACGCCAAATCATAATCGCTTATCTAAAGGAAAGGAACTATCCGGATACAAATAGGGTATACAAAGTAAATCGATAAATCGCATCAAATCAAATCAATAATTCGAATCAAATTGAGAAAAAAAATTAATTAGTGATTTAATTTAGTTTGATTTGATTTTAAAAAAAAAATCCGACCACTATTGATTTGATTTTAACTAAAAAAAAATCAAATCAAATCAAATCAATCCGATATTACATGTATAAAATTTTAAATTTATAATGTAATTATAAATATATCTTAAACCTTTTTATAGTTTTTTAAATTTTAACATATTATTTCAAGCTTAAAATTAAAATTTTGAATGGTTCAATAAATCTATAGCTCATAAATATTAGTAACTCAAATAAAATCCTACAAAAATCAACCAGTACTAATGCTAACAAAAAAAAAAATCAATTTTAACACAAAAAATGACAATGATATTGGATGTCTATCCTTCAATTTTATACAGTGAAAATACATAACTTAATTTTTTTTTAATATTTCGTCTATGTAATTAATATTTATTAGTTGTATTTATTTTAAGTCATACTTAATACTTTTAAATTATGATCATTTTCTATATGCCTTATAAATTAACAGTATTTATTATATCATGACTTAGTACTTTTAGATTATGATAATTTTATTTTATGCAATTTTATTACTCTTTTTTAATTGAATATTTTAATACAATATCATCTCTTATCTCACATTGTGTTATTTTCTTAAAAAAATATCTTAATTAGATAATCGTATCTTACTAAGACAAAAAATATTTAAGGATATGTTTTGTATGAAGACTTTACCGGAAAAAACCCAAGCAATCCAAAAAAATCGAAAAAACCCGAAATTGAAACCCAATTTTTGTTAGTTTGATTTGGTTTATAGATTTTAAAACCTAATGCAATTGATTTGATTTGGTATTTAAAAAACCCAAACCAATCCGTTCCGTGTACACCCCTAATACAAGTAAAGGGTAAAGTATAAACCAACCAAATAAAAAATAGAAACTCATATCACAATTTCAAGGAAGGAAAAAAGAAACACAAGCCGTGGCCACCAAAATCAAAACCCGCCAAATTTACAAAGGTTTTTACTACAACTAATCACAGAAGCAATTTACATTTTCCCACTTCTCTCTCTTTTTTTTTTCTTTTTTTTTAAATTATCTTTTTTCTATATTGTCCATAATTTGCGCTTTGTTGGACTGGTATTATACAAACAAGGAAACAAATAAAAAAGGAACAAGTAGACAACATTTCATACTGGCACACCGGATGTTCTTGCTATCGCTGTTGCAGCGGCGTTACCGGATCTTGGTTGCCTTAGAAGATCAATCAGTGTCTCCGCCTGTATATTAAACAAAATATTTAAATAAATATAAGGAAAAATATCAACCGTTGATCAATCGATCAACGGCTGAGTACCAACAACACAACACAACAAAAAAGCAAGACACTCATTATACAAGTATACTTTAATTAATCAAATAATTACGTTAATCTAATACAACATGCTTTATCAAATTATTTATACGCTTACCTATACCGCTTACTTCATCTCTAAAATAATTGTATATTTAATTCTTTTATTTATGGTTTGTCTTCTCTTTTTCCCTTTCTTAATCATTAGGTAACAGGTAGAAGGGTGTACTTCTGGGATAAAAAGAAAGAGTCAGCCTTACAACTATAATGTGCGAGAAAAAGTTAGAAGTTATATGAATCCGTCTTAATTGGTCACTAAACGTGTGGCCAATAGAGGGCCAAGTCCTGATAATGCCTTAAATAGGACAATAACTTCAACTTTAGGTAGTCTTAGTCAAAATAAGAATATTTAGAAAGAGCATCTGAACGAAACTTAACCAAAATTTTGTTCTTTAAAAAGGTATAGCCAAATGGGCACACACATTGTTCAGAAAGAATTACTTCATCTACCTAACAGTAAAGATATGACCCATGTTCAATTCGCGAGCACCAATATTCTTTTAATGCTAAGCTTACTTGAATAGTTTAGGTTTAACTAATTAACTACTAGCCCTAGCCGGTCCACTTTATGTTTTTCTCTTTTCACGCTCCTTAAAAAAAAAAAAAAACGAAAAAGGTTATTTGACTAAATATCCTTAATTATTCTATGATCACAAAAAATACTACTTTTTTTTTTTACCACATTAACCTCTCTCCACGTTTATTAAGTAAGCGCAAAAGTGAAAAGTAGGGGTTGATTATATCTTAATTTTTTAAAACAGACAACTATTTTGGACCATCAATATTTAGAAAGGACGATAAGTAAAGTAGACCGGAGGAATACTTCCTCCTCCTTTGTTATTTCAGATGTTCAACATAAAATTAACTATTTTTTGCCATTCTACCCGGTTATTATTCTTGACGACCACAAACAACTCAATTACGCGGAGATAATGCATAAATAAAGTAAATAATTAATAAAGAAATATTATACGTTAAGACGTAAACAATGGTGAAATAGTCAAAATCCCTCCTACCTAAATTTTTTTTTAAGGGGTGTGTAAAAAGCAATACAATTTTTTTAGTAATTAACTAATTACACCATTCATATTTAATGGCAATGTTAACTTTTAAGTGCAATCGATTTAACAATATCTTAATCTCAGGCTAGCTAAAGATAGGTTTGAATTCTCGATATTCGTTTTTGATATACTCGAATCTACGAAATAAAAAACACACTCTTTTCTCATTATTTCAATATAAAATAGTATTATTTTTACCTTTCGTTTGGCGCGATTAGTTCCAGATTGTGACAAAGCAACAAGGGGAGGAATGGCTCCTTCGCGAGCCACCATAGTACGGTACACCACACTATCCTCACATAACTGTAACAATATCGCAACCGCAATTTCCTTTTGCCGTTGTGTCCCCACTTCAACAATCTCAACTAACACTGGAATTCCACCTTCATCAACGAGTGCCGCTCTTGCTTCTTTTGTCGATATCAATTCGCTCACAACGAACGCTGATTTATCAACCATGTTTGAACTGAAATCCGCCATTAATTCAACTAAAGGCTTCATCACACCTGCTTGTATTGCTCTTACTTTGTTCTCTTTAACCGAACATAGTGAGTATAACGCCGTTGATGCGTCCTTCTTTCCGCGGAAGTTTCCTGTTTCTAGAAGGTTCACTAATGGAGGAATCGCTCCTGACCGTCCGATTGCTTTTTTGTTTTCCTCAACTTGCGATAGACGTAAAAGAGCGCAAGCTGCGTTTTCTTTAGCTGTTGATGTTCCTATTTTAAGTGCTCGAACTAGCGGTTTTATTGCTCCTGATGCTGCGATTAATTCCTTATTTTCATCGCAAAGAGAGAGATTGAGTATCGCCGTAACGCCGTTTTCCTGAAGTTGAAGATCGGTTGAGGAAATAAGCGAAATCAACGGTTTGATTGCACCGGCTCGAGCAATTTTGATGCGATTTTCTGGTTTGTTCTTAGCGAGGAGTCTAATCTCTATTGCTGCTTGTTTTGCCTCATCGATTGAATCGGAATCGAGACCCGATACGAGTTGATGTATCAATTCATCGGAATTCTCAGAAGCACAAGCCAAAAACAACCGCCGGCTCTGTGAAGAAGCTGTAGGGAACTCACCGGATCTATCACTGTTACAATCGCTAAAAGCTGAGGAAGAACTTCCATTGATACTCAGATTTGTGAAGGTTCTTCCCATGTAAGTGAAATTCGATTGAACATCAGTTTCCATCGCCGGTGAGTATTCGGGGAAAATGAGAGGGTTAAAACGTCACCGTTTTGTTTTGGTGGGTGTTAAGGGTTAAAGAGAGAAGGTTATGGTTCTGTCAATGGAAGAAGGAAGAAGATATAATAGGGGAGGATTAGGGTGTAGGAGGAAGAGCAGACACGTGGTTGACCGTACTGAATCCCAGTCTCTTAGCACGTGTGAAGGTTTCTTTAAACGCGTGCCTACAAGGTGCCCCATTTGTTGTAGCTTTTTTTTTTTCTTTTTTTTCATTTTTCTTTTCTTCAATCTTTCTCGGTTTTCCTAATAAACACAGTAATGTCGAGTCTGGTGGCTGGGTTGTAAAAGTTTACACAATTCAAAGAAATTCGCGGGCAGGGTCAATAAAATAGTTAAATTGATATATATATATATATTTTTTAAAATTGATTGGGTAATTTTGTAGGTAAAATATCAATGATTGAGTGATTTTTAGGTTATAAAATAAATAAAAATAACTTAATTTGTAAGAGAATTACTCTATAGTTGAATGAGAGAATTACTCTTAGTTGAATGACCATTGAGATATTATCTCCTTATCATTATCATTTGCTTTTACTAATTTGATATTAACTCTCATAAATATTGAAATTTATAACTTGTTTGATCAAGGTTTTGTGAAGTCAAAAGTGCTTACTTTATAAAGTTGAGGTGTGGTGTTTTTAGGTAGGAGAATAAGTATTTCTCAATAGTAGTAGAAATAATTTTTCAGAAGCGAAAAACATAATGTTCTTCAAGAAGCATTTTTAAAACATTAGCCAATTACAGAGTATCACTCTATTATTATTAAAGACTTTCAAATTAATTAGCCAAACAAAAATCGCTTACTCTCCAAAAGTAATTTTTCTAAGAACATCTTTTCACAGTAGGTGGATTTTGAAAGTTTGACTAAATAAACTATTAATCTGATTATGTCTTGTTAAATGTCAACGGGCAAAATTGATGTTCATATTTCTTTTCAACTAATGTACTATTCCTGGAGATAAAACATGCATGGTACAAACTATAAACACGTAGTCAATAAATTTCGCACGATTAGATAAAATTTTGATTTGTGGAAATTTGATTGTCTTGCTCCGTTGCTATAAGCGTACTAGTTTAATGAGGCCCGGATTTAACTCAAAATATAAAAATAGATATTTTAATTAATAATATAATTAGTGGTACACTATTTTGCTGTATAATAATAAAATCTAAAATAAATATATTTCCAATATATAAAAGCAATACTTGTATTTCACTTCTTTAACATCTTTAATGAAATTATTTTAACAACTTTAAAGGTCAATGGGCAAAATTGATGTTCATATTTCTTTTCAAATAATGTACTATTCCTAGAGATAAAACACGCATGGTACAAACTACAAACACGTAGTCAATAAATTTTGCACGATTAGATAAAATTTTGATTTGTGGAAATTTGATTGTCTTGCTCCGTTACTATAAGCACATACTATAAATGAAATCCGTACTACACAATGCTACAGTTATGTCATTCCATTTTTTAGATACTAGAATTAAATAATTGGCTAGTTCTAACATAAGATACTTTCTTTCTTTTTTCTTTTTTCTTTTTTTTAAACTTTCACTGCGTTACACATTCCAAGTCCTTTTCTCAGTCCATGTACCAAATATATTCATTTTAAAACAGCGCGTTGAGTGAAATGTGGGCATAAAACAAGAAATAAATATTGGTCAGCTGATATTATCAGACAGGTTTCTTGATATTATTCCTTATGTTTATGCCAAATGCTCACATTGAATTGAGTTCAGGAGGACCTAAGAGTTTGGTAACGGAGCAAATAATTAAAGGAGAGCTAATTTGTTATTCTGTATTAATACTTTTCCTGAACCTTTTTATTATATTATGATTTAGTACTTTTCATGCATACGTGGCATGAAATTATGATGATAAAATTTTCTTTTGAAAAAAAGTGGTTCCTAATTTATGATTACGAAGCAGTTAAAGGATCTTTCCATCAACCAACACTCCGTTTCCTTGTCTGTCGCTCTTTTTTTGCAACAATATTTTATTGTAACTTGTAAGGGTTATGTCACGGCTACCAGTCGAAAATGGTTATAATTGTCTAACAGTCCAGGAGTCTCGGTGAAGAACTAGTAAAAACTTAATTAACAGCATATTTTTCTTCAAATTATACTAATTTGCTATAGTTAAAATTATAAATTTAGATGAAAATATGTATATAGTTTAGTAATAAGCATGTATATAAAAAGATATCCTTTAATTAAATAAATACTTGTATCGTGCATGACTCTATTCGTAAGACAAGTGTGTGCAACTATTTATTGATACTATCGGCTCTTGGGTAAGACAAACAAGACAAGGGCTTTAGGCTTCAAAATTTTAGGGGGCCCGTTATTCGTTAATAGTAAATTTATGAATTAATTTTTCAAACTTCTTATCGCATATGCAACCATTACTAGAATTGTTAACATTATTGCATTTTTTTTAATTAAAAATTATAACCTTTACTTAAAATATTCAATTGACAATGTTTCAAGAAAAATTAAGTGGATTATCTCTCTCTCCCTCTCCCTCTCTCTTATTAATTGGAGAAGAACATTTAGAAGAAATTAATTATACAAAACATAATTTTGTTATATACCTTACACACATATTTTAACAATACATATGTGGTTTCTAAAAAAAAAACTAATTAATTGAAGCGGAATGCACGCGTGATGCACGAGATGCATGTTTTAGTTAATATATGTATAACTTTCATTAAATTTTGACTTTAGGTTTTGCCTCATATTTTATTACAAAATTTGTGTCATATTGATCAGATACCTTGAGCCATTTTGTAGCTGTACTTTTATACCCTGTAGCGAAAACAGGGCATCAAACTGTTTCCTCCTACCATCAATAAATTGGGACATAATTTTTCTTGATCTTAGGTAAAACCTCATAATCAACATGAAATCAATCATATAAATGGTGAAATAAAAGCTACATTTTTTTGGCGGGGACGGGGTGGGGGTGAGGGGGGGGGGGGGGTGCAACTACGACAACTAGAACAATTGTTTGTTGGTTCATAAGTCACTTTTCCTTTTTCTTTATTTATCTTTATCTCTTTTTTTTTCTAGTTTGCTGGTCTTTATTACTGTGTTTATATAGAAAAGAACATCCAACAAATAAGGAAAATTAGTACATCATTACATCATTTTTCACCTTCATATAATTAAAATTTCAATATGCAAATGTGTATCTTCTATTTAATGCTGAAATAATTGCAGACGAGATACACATACGACACACGAGATGTACGTTTTAGTTAATGTATTTATGACTTTTTATTTAAGTTTGGAATTAGGCCACCAATTTCATTGAGCCGCCTGTGTTTATTGAAGAAGCAAAACGAGAGGGAGCACAACGAAAATCAAATTTAATCTATTTTATTCCTGATAGTTTTGCTAAACTATTATAAATTCCATTTTCTAAAAAGCTTATCTCCTGCTCATGAAAGTGAAGATTTTGATGTTTAACTTAAACTAACAACGATAGTATAAAGATGATTTTTAACGCAGTTTTATCACTTAAATTATGATAAGATTAATGTTATTTGTATAAACATGAATTTAACTAGAAAATTTGGCAAATACTATTTTTTCTCCTTTTCCTCTTGGACACTCAAATGCGACTCTTACATGAACTGTTGGGACAAGCGTGTTACGGTAGACGAGAGAGAGCGATAAACTTATTATTGACTTTATCAAAGTCTAAACTATAAGATAATTGGATGATAATTAAATAAAGAATATTGGTGTTTATGGCTGATTCAGTTTTTGGTTAAAACCAAATCAGACTAATTACGGGAGTTTTTTTAATATTCAAAACAAACCAAATCATTATAGTACAAATTCTACCGGTTTCGATTTTGTCAGTTTAATCAGCTTGATTTGATTTTTGCGATTCTTTCGGGTTTTAAGTATATATTTTATAACGCAAAGAAATTGATACAGGTGAGGTACAAAAAATGAAAATAAAATACAACAACAGTAGCAGACACATAATCCAAAATGAAAACAAATATTACATAAATTTGTCTCCTCGTCTTTGTTTTAATTAAAGAAGAAAAGTAGCTCTTAGCTTCATTCCCCTAAAAAAAAAATGGGGAAGAAGAAGAACACCACTAGAAATCAAATGGTCTAATGAATCACAACATCAAGAGTAAATTTTTTTTAGATAAGAAAAAGACAAAAAGTTCAAAAGGCTGACAGAGACTATTAACAAGTTCCATGTACCAAAAATATTAGCAAGTGTAAGGTAGTTCATATGCCCTATCTCACCAAAGGAAAGATTTGGCACATTTGTTGAGCTTCACTGAATGGTTTGACAAACTCTTTTTAAGACAAAGGTTTTAATTTTTGTCTTCTTTAATTCTATTTAACCTTCAAGAAAAAGATTCTATTTTACCTTAAACTTAAATGGGC
Source organism: Lycium barbarum (assembly GCF_019175385.1). Lineage (NCBI taxonomy): Eukaryota > Viridiplantae > Streptophyta > Magnoliopsida > Solanales > Solanaceae > Lycium > Lycium barbarum. The sequence goes on along the minus strand of NC_083338.1, from coordinate 143,932,688 downwards.
TAAGGGGAGGCAGGAAACAGATGAACTAGACTTTTCTTTCTAATTATTTGGATTAGTAATTGAACTTGGAATGACTCAAAATTATGAAGAAGTGAATTTATATATATGATATGAGTTTTGCTAAGTTAGGATCTTGCCCATTTTATAGTTGACCTAAATACCCTGCCCAGACATTAACTACAGAACAAGGAGAGGGGTTATTTTGTCATTCCGACAAACTCTAAACACAATTCTTCATGCTTTCCCCTTCTTTTCTCAAATCTCCAGCCCCTTTTCACTGATGCTATAGTTGCAGCAACCTCTTCATTTATAAAAAATTCGTAATATGATCTCTTCATGCTTCAATTGAGTTCTTTGATACCAGTTGTTGATCTCACTAAGTTTTCTCCCTAAAAGGGGAATTGTCTAATGAGTATCTTAATAGAACACAAACTAGTTCCTTGTAATTTCAAATTTTCAACCATGAAATTGATAACTTAGTAGGACCCAGAACGACTAGTTTAAGCAAATTAACGAAATTTATGTAGAGGTGCCGGTGATTAGGTGGGTTGTTGCATATTCGAAAATTACCATTCTTCAACCCAACTGTGAAATTTGGGAGGAAAAATATCTATTTGTTAAGCAAACAGATCTTGAATAATGATCCCCCATTTAACTCAGCAAGATTAACTTTCAGCTATTGCTTTTTGAATTGAGAAATTCACAATACGAAAATTGGAAAAACCAAGAGCCCTTTTTATTCCCATGGCAAAATAATAGTGACAAATCAAGAGAGAGAGGAGAAGAGAGAAGTAACCCTTTCCTTTACCAACTACTTCATTTTCAGGATAAGAGAGAAGTATCATTGCAACTATAGTCATATATCCAGCAAAACACTTTGAAGGAATTGGGTTTCAATGGAGTTCAACACAAAAATCTTGGAGGGAAAGAATCTGGATGAAAGACAAAATGACCCTCTACTTAAGGTGCCAGCAATGTGCTAGCAGGGGTATTTAGGTCAACTAAAAGATGGGCCAGATGCAAACCTACTATATATATATGTTTATCGCTTTGGTTTGTTTGACTTGTTTACAGGTTCAGATCAATTTCTCAGTCTCATTTGAACGCCTCTAATAAGTGTTGTTTTTAGCTTATGCACATCCCTTAAAAAAATGTTTACTAATAAAAAATTATGAAGCTTTTTATTAATGCACCCTAATCAAATTTTACCTCTTTCTAAATTGACATTTGGATATTAATAGGTAATTACTCCCTTCGTCTCAAAATATTTGTGACATTTTTCATTTACACGTCCATTAAGAAAACATTTATAAGGGTAGTATTTTATCCTCTTAACATATTACATTATATTCTCTCTCCTCAATAAATATTTACTCCATTAATGCTGAAACCTCTTAAATTTTGGTATGTAAACTCACAAATTCAGCCGATTGATGTAATTAATACAAGGGTAAATGGGGAGAAGCTAATTAATTTTATCTTGAATAAATAAAATGACAAATATTTTTAGCAAGGACGACAAATATTTTTAGTAAGATAGATAAATATTTTGAGAAGGAGGAAGTACTATCGAACATTTAATGCAGGAATATCATTAAAACTTCAACTTGAAACATTTAATATTGACATTGAACATTATAATGAGAATACTATCCTTTTGACATAAAATATTGTGCTTACTATGATTAAATGCCTAGAAGAAAAAAAAGCTAATAAATGATTCTTGATTATGTAAATAAGAGTAATTTTGGAAGAATAAGATCAATTTCTTCTTCAAATCCTAAAACATCACTTATTTTAAAATAAAATGAAAAGCCTAAAACACCGTATATTTAAAAATGGAGGGAGTATAAAATAAGAATTTATATCTCTTCTTTTTAATTTTTACATAATTCCAATTTCCTTTCACTGTAGTGATGTTAGTACGATAAAACTTATGACTTGTAAACAAGGAATACACTTGGTTGATACCTGAGCCCTAGATATTTTTTTTCCACTTGATGCCCGGTAAATTTTTGGGCCGGAGGTAAAGCGCTCCCTGTAAAGATAGATTTCATACTTAAGCTCGAGTCCGAAATCTCTAATTAAGAATAAAGGATTACTTAACAGTTAACACTCCATATCAATCTTTGGTGGTGCTATAGTTTTTTTTTTTTTTTTTTCACATCTGATATGCGTTATCTACATTAGAGTCCGATTAAATACGAATTCAAAAATTGATTGCAATGTAATTAAAGAGTCAGTCTTTGTCTTTCAGAAGGAAAACAAATACTTACACTCAGTCTTTACACTAGACTAGAATAACACGACAAACGTCTTTTACAAACCTTTCTAAAACTTAATCGTGAGTGTGTATATATATACTAGACGGCCTATGCTGTGCACGGGCTCATTTATATGTATGTAGTTATTTTTTAATAGTAAATATATATATATAAAGTATATATTATGTTCAAAACACGATTAATATAACATTATAGTTTGTGCTCCGTATTTAAAATTTTATTATATTAATGTTTGCTATAAACATAAAATCGGCAAATTTATTAATATTTTTTAAAAGAGAAGACTTGTTTAAAGGAAACTATTTTCTTCTCTTTGAGATAAAACAATAGCAATATTTAAGCATCAGTTGATACTTTCAATTTTAATCCAATTACTTTAAAGGTGTAAAATACTTATTATTTTTTATCAAATTTTGATTTGGACAATTCTAATTCAAATTATTAAATTAATTTTACATGTTTAAAACGAAACAAAGTAGAAATTGATTTTTTATTTAAACGAAGAAATACTATTTTTTAATTTTTAGTAAATATTCTCGGTTTAGCTCATTTTACTTGTCATGTTGTCTTTTGTATGGTTTTTTAAGAAAACGTCGATTAGAATTATAATTTGACTAATTTACCTTATTGATTATTTGATCTGCATTTGATATATTTTTTTTACGACATTAATTTATGTTCATATTTATTAGAGTAAGAATAAATATAAAAAGTAATTAAATTCTATCTTATTTTAAAATATAAATATTTTAAGTATATTTATTTTAGTAAACATAACAAATAAATGACATGGCGGAATAACAAATACAACAGTTTAATATCTAGATTAGATCTCAGGCTAATATATAAAAAAAAAAAATTGTATGGTTTGACTACTTAACCTTTTGAAGCAAAGCAATTTCATGGATTGACGCGCACGTGGTAATGAATTCATCATTATTGACTTAATGAGATACATTGAAAATTACATGAATATTGTTTGATTTTTTAATAGGGGGTGCACTTTTTTTTTTTGAACATTATTAATTTGCACTATTTTTATGCATATATATACTATGTTCAAAACACGATTAATATAACATCGTAGTTTGTACTCCGTATCTAAAACTCTATTATATTAGTGTTTACTACGAATCCAAAGTCTGCACTTTTTTTTGTGAGATTATTTTTTTTTAATGTGGGGTTCACATTTTTTTTTATATTACTTGATTTTGTTAATATGAGGTCCACTTTTTTTTACCGTTAGTTTGGAGATGGTGGGATCCACTTTTTTTTTTTTATATTGCTTGACGTCGTTTAGTATGGGGTGAACTTTTTTTTTTTTGGATATTATTAGTTTGTACTATTTTTATGCATATAATATATATACATACACTATGTTCAAAACACGATTACTATAACATTATAGTTTGTGCTCCGTATCTACAACTTTATTATATTAGTGTTTGCTACGAATATAAAGTCTGCACTTTTTTTTAAAACATTATATTTTTTTTTAATATGGGGTTCACTTTGTTTTTTTTTATATTGCTTGGTGTTGTTTAGTATGGGGCCCACCCTTTTGGACATTATTAGTTTGCACTATTTTTATGCATATAATATATATATATATATATATATACTATGTTCAAAACACGATTAATATAACATTATAGTTCGTGCTCCGTATCTAAAACTTTATTATATTAGTGTTTGCTATGAATACAAAGTCTGCACTTTTTTTTTTTGACATTGTTTGTTTTTTTAATATGGGATTCACCTTTTTTTTTTTTTTTTTTTATATTGCTTGATTTTGTCAATATGTGATACTGTGTTCAAAACACGATTAATATAACATTGTAGTTTGTGCTCCGTATCTAAAACTTTATTATATTAGTGTTTGCTACGAATACAAAGTATGCACTCTTTTTTCTGACATTGTTTGTTTTTTTAATATGAGATTCACTTTTTTTTTATATTGCTTGATTTTGTTAATATGGAGTCCACCTTTTTTTTTTCCGTGAGTTTGGAGATGGTGGATTCCACTTTATTTACTTCTTTTTTTTTTAAAAAATATTGGTTGGTGTTTTTTTTATTTTTTAATATTGGTTGGTGTTTAATATGGGGACCACACTTTTTTTTTTAAATGCTTAATTGGTTGGTGTTTTTTTGAATTTTTTAATATTGATTGGTGTTTAATATGGGGACCACACTTTTTAAAAAAAAAATATTTTAAGTATGTTGCTGTACAATAATTTCATTTGCTCCCACTAATGGGTTGATACGCATGTGATAATAAATCCATCATTATTGATTTAATTGTTTGATTTTCTAAGCACTTTTGTATTTTAAGTATGTTGTTGTACAATAATTCCATTTGCTCCCTCGAATGGGTTGATACGCATGTGGCAATGAATCCATCAGGCTATATGGGCCCACAATTTTTTTTTTCAAAAATTGGAAAACGGATATATATATATATATATATATATATATATATATATATATATATATATATATATATATATATATAAGTATTTTAAGTATATTGCTGTACAATAATTTCATTTGCTCCACTAATGGGTTGATACGCATGTGGCAATAAATCCATCATTATTGATTTAATTGTTTGATTTTTTAAGCATTTTTGTGTTTTAAGTATGTTGTTGTACAATAATTTCATTTGCTCCTCTAATGGGTTGATACACATGTGACAATGAATCCATCATTATTGATTTAATTGTTTGATTTTCTAAGCATTTTTTTTTAACATTGTTTGTTTTTTTAATATGAGATTCACTTTTTTTTTAATATTGCTTGATTTTGTTAATATGGATCCACTTTTTTTCCCGTGAGTTTGGATGTGGTGGGTTCCACTTTTTTTTCTTCTCTTGCTTTTTATTATTGGTTGGTGTTTAATATGGGGCCCACAATTTTAAAAAAAAAATATTAGTAGTTGTTTAAAATATATGGGCCACAATTTTTTTTTAAAATATTAGTAGTTGTTTAAAATATGTGGGCTCACAATTTTTTTTAAAAATATTAGTAATTGTTTAAAATATATGAGCCCACAATTTATTTTTGGGCCCACAAATGGACGACGAAAAAGTGCTAACGGACGACCAAAAGGTGCCCACACTAACCTTTCTATATAGTAGTAAAGTAATATCTAAATTGGTCCTTTTTTAGTCGGTACCATTATTTAAAAAGAGAAAGGAAAACACCAAAACGGAAAAAGAGAGTAGTAGTGCCAAACACGAATAGATATTTAATATTTTATTTTAGTGCCAACAACTCAATTAATATTATCACTGTAATGGAAAAACGACCTCTCATTAGATCGACCCATAAAATAAGATAAGACGAAAAGATTTGATTATCTCGCCTACTCGCTTCATTCTCCATTTGGGGTGTGTTTGAAATGGAGGAAAATACTTTTCATATTTTGTTGGTAAATAAATTTTTTAAAAATGACCGTGTTGATTGTTTCCCCCCTTCCCAACACCCACCCCACTCCTCATCCCTTCCCAGCACCCTCACCCCCCTGCCCTTGACTCACCTTCGCCCCTCATCCCCCTCCACCCCTATTGTATGTGTCTAAATTATATAAAATTATCTTACAATAATATTTTTTATTTACTTACAAACACTAAAATCTATATAGGAAAATCACTCATTTTCGGGAAAATATTTGTGTGGAAAATATTTTTCTTCATACCAAACACGCCTTTAGTGATTGTTCAATTTCCTTGTTAATATTGTTAGTTTAGAAATTTATGTCGCAATCATATGCAATTGTTCTATATTTTGTGACTACTAATTCTATGCAATACTTTGGTACGAAACACTACGCATACTATGCGTGTTCAGCTTGACGTAGTCCATAATACCGAGTGAAGAAATATCTTAAAGGTCATTTTCCATGGCTGGTGCGAATAACAGATATAAATAATGTACCATTCACTCTGTTACTCTTGCACCTTGAAGTGATCAAAGATGTTCGGTAGGAAGTAAGAGATAGGAAAAGAGAAGAAGAATAAGAAACACATATTGGGAGTTTTTTTTTTTGTTTTTCACCCGGTATTTGGTATTTGTATTGGGGTCATATGGATTCGCTCGAGGAAGTCTCATAAGGTAAATCGCTCCTTAATAAAGGTGACTCTATGCCCCGGGCTCAAATTCGAGATTTCTGATTAAGGATGAAGCAATATTTACTGTGCCACGACACTCTTGTTGGTCGCAGACATTGAGTTACATTGCTTAAAATCCTTAGAAATTTGTTCATGGCTATGGAAATTAAAAGAAAAAAAGAAGGAAAAGAAAGGATTTCAATGACTTCACTGCTCTGAAGATTTGATAGTTCTGTATTCCTAGTATTCATAATGATGAGTTGTATTCAAGATTGAATTCTAAATCAATGCATTAAGATGCAGTTGAACAGATAACTAATAGGATTAACCAGTGTAGTCCCTTTTTTAAAAAATAAAAATAATAATAATAATTAATTTGAGGCATTGTTGGAGTTTGAAGGTATAGCCTCACCGTTGCGTCGCAAAAAAAGAAAGTTAAAATGTGACATGAGAACATTAAACTATTTTAAACAAAATATCAGACCACCAAAACAATGTGTTATCCCTAACTGTTGCGCCTTAAAAGTATTTCGAAAAGATCTAATTAGCTAGCTATAGGTTCAATTGTTCAAACGACAAATGTCACCTCTAACCATGACTCATTCACTAATTTCTCAAGTCGAGGAATGTACCTTCGAGAATTGCTTCCTCCAAGTTTCTCCCAATTTTATCGATGTTATATATTGGACTGAACATATGATTTATAAGATCTCTAGTTGATTTGTGCTTTATATTGATACTCATGGAAAAAATACTCATGGAAAAAATCGTTGAAGTAATGGTTGAAAAGCAATTTAACAAAGAAAATGTCACACTAAATTTAAAATTTTGAATTTGACTTCCTAAAATGTATGATATTTTGTGATAAAACTATTCGTAGTGAAATAATATCAAATATTTTAGTGTGTCATGCACCTCACAATAGAGGCAATAGTTACTTTCGTTTTCTCCTTCGCCATAAGCCATCACCAACTTAATGTTGAGGGGACCAAAATTTAGGACGATAAAAGGGTAGTTGCTATTAGAAAAGAGCATTCTATTGTTTGCTTTCTGTTATCTTTTAAAAATCTCATCGAAAGTGACAAAGCACAAATATCATAAGAGTGGACATACCCAAATTGAATGCAAAAGTTTTGGGTTAGAAAAGAACTAGGGATGAATTTGATGAAATGGATGTTCTATTTGGATGAACTTGAAGTTGTTTTTAAAGTGATGGGCCATTATCCATATCTCAGAAAAAATCAAGAGAAATTTACGCGGTTAGTCACGCTTCTAAGAGTTACAATATGATTAGCACCACTCGTAAATTTCTTCAAAAAAACAGCTTTTTACCTATTTGACAAATTAAAAAAGTGGTATTGTTAATTAGAAAATAACTGTAAAATTTATATCCCACTAAACTAGGGATTCACCTATATCTCTTAATGTTTATTATCTTGTCTCTCTTGTTAAACTCCCTTTATTTTTTTTTTTAATTTTTCCAGCTACAGGCTATTTTTTTTTTTATTAATAGTAGGACCGAGTCCAGAAGTACTATAATAGGGATAAAGAGTGACATAATAATTACCCATAATTACAACCACCAAACATTCCTTTTGCCATGATGTTCTTTCCTGTTGAGTGACAAGATTTTTGTATGTATCTTCTCTTTCTACTTTGTGTAGAGTAGTAGTGAAGCGGGAAGCAGAAAGAAGAGCGCTCTCCATGGCAATTTCTCTGTTTCTGCTTTGAAATGAGTGGTGAGAGGCTGTAACTGATTTCACTTAATTTTGTCATTTCAACTCCTATCAGCTTCCTTCCATTTCAAGCCACTGATTGTTTGTTGTTTTGAGCTGACGGTATAATCAGTGATGCGTAAAGAAGCTGGTTCCAAGTATCAGGTAGTCCGGGAACCACCGCTGCTGAAGTTGTTGTTTCGATTCCAGCTCGTTTGTGATGCTGAGATTGCTGTATGAACATTGAGCTTGTTGTTGCCTTTCTCCTATTCGATCTGGTATGTCCCTTCCTCTCTCTTTGCTATATTTACTTTCTCTGTATCTCTGCATTTGATTCTTGCTTGTTTTGTAATCTCCATTGTTCTGTCTTCTCTATGTTTCGATTGAAAAGCTTGGCTGAGCAAATATGTATCTTCCTCTTTGTGATATTGACTTTTGTCCATTCGATTGAGCACAACTTGGTGCTAATATCACGAATTGAACATCGATCAACCTTATATTAATTAAAATCCCCTTTGAGGCTTTCCTGAGTTGGATCTTGATCATATTTGGTATGCATATGTATTCTTTTTTGTTTTTTTCTGTTTCCTGTATCCTGATTACACTGTGTTTCGCTGCTTGTTGGTATTCCTTTAGTGTGGTTGTTCTGTGGTACCTATTGAATTAAAAATTCTCCATTTATGTTAGATTGTGTACCTGCAACCATTAGCAAACAGTTAGTATAAACCAAATCCTTCACATTCTCCTCCCAAAGGATTTGAGTGTGAGGACCTCCTTTTCTCCCACCTTTCCCTATATTCAGTCTCCTTAATATGATCTGATTCTTAGATAGGGCAGCTGTAATTTGTCACTGTTCACAATTCTTTTACAGTGGTTCTCCATGTCATGAAAGGAATTGAATTATATGTCCCCTGTGTCCAAAGCTAAATTAGCCAAGTGATCTGCTAATTTGTTTCCTTCCCTATAAGTATGCTCTATCACCACCACTTTTTCCTCAATTATTCTCCAAATTTCTTCCACCATATTAATGATTTGCCAAGGAATTTCCCATGTCCTTTGAATAATGTTCTTCAGCAATAGTGAATCTGTCTCTATCATCATTTGATCCCATTGATTGTCTTTTAAATACCTGAAAGCCTGTAAAATGGCTAGGGCCTCTGCCTCGGTGCTTTGAGGATCCTCTATTTCTCTGGCCTGTGCTTGTATCACATCTCCCCTTTCATCCCTTACACAAAAGGCCCATGAACTCCTACCTGGGTTTCCTCTTGAGGCTCCATCAGTATTGACTTTTATCCATCCAATATCTGGAGTTCTCCAAGTCACTGGTGTTACTCTTATCTTTGGAGAATATCTCTGTAGTGACTCCACAATCACACTCCAATTATATGGTGCATATCTAAAAAAATTTCTTCTCACCTTCATGAATTGAATCAAAGTATGCATCACCTGGTAAATGAGTTTTGTGATTGATACCTTCCCTTCATGTCTCATAGTGTTTCTCCTCTTCCAAAGTTCCCAAATAATAATAGCAGGGATAGCTTGGTTGATGCATTTGACATGTAGTCTACTAGGCATATCCCACCATCTGTTAATTATTTGGGTAACTTGCAAATTCTCAATATTTATTCCCACTGGTCCACAAAAATACTTCCAGATGGCTTGAGCTGTTGGTGAGTGTAAAAAAAACATGGGAGGTATCTTCCACTTCTGGATGTTGACAACAATAGCATCTGGAAGGGAATTGGTGTCCAAATTTCTTCAACTTATCATCCAGTGGTAGCTTGAACTTCCAAAATCTCCACATAAAAAAAGATATCTTTATTGGTAGTCCTTTAATCCACATCTGCTTATACAAATTACTGGGATCTTTTCTTTGTCTGAGCAATTGAAATGCAGAACCAACTATGAATTTCCCTCTCGAATCTAACTTCCAGAAATCCTTATCTGCTTGGCCATTTTTATTTGGTGGATTAATGTGCTGCACAATATGGTCTGCTAGATCCTCAGGAAGGATTCTTCTTAGCAACTGTTCATCCCATTGCCCCACTTCTGCAATTTCTTTTACAAGGATGATTGTGGGATCACACTCAAAATATGGTGGAGTAATATGGTATAGGGCTCCCAGTCCTGTCCAATTATCAAACCAAAAATAAGAATTACCTTGTTGAAGCTTCCACCATATCTCACGTTCCATCTCATCTCTATGTTTAATCATCTTCTTCCACACATAAGTACCTGATCCGCTAGGGGCTATCACAACATGAAACTTCTTTAAGTACTTATTACTTATGAAAGTTCTCCATAAGGATTGTTTGGTTCTCATGTTCCACCACAGTTTAGCAAAGAGGGCTTTAGATATATCTTGTAGGCTTCTGAACCCCATGCCACCTTCTTCTTGTGGATGACATAAGGTTGTCCAAGTTGCCCAGTGCTTACTTGAATTTCCCACAGAGTTGCTCCAAAAGAACTTGGCAAACAATCTATGAATCTGAGCAAGTATAGCACTAGGAGGGTCACAAGCGGATAGTCGGTGTATAGGAATGCTCTGTAAAACATGTTTAATCAGTGTTGTCCTTCCTCCAATAGATAACAGCTTACCAGTCCACGAGCTCAGTCTATTCTGAATCTTTTCTATTATCTCCTTGTAGTGAATGTTCATTCTTCTCCCATAGTAAATTGGTACACCCAAATATGTGAATGGAAAATCCTTTTCAGGAATCTGAGTGACAGAAAATACCAACTCCTTAATGTTATGAGATGTCAAATGATGCATATAAACAACAATTTTCTGCTTGTTGATCTTCTGACCACTCACCTTCTCATAATTACTTAAAGTCTTCATCACTAATCTCACAGACTGTTCATTAGCAGAGGTGAAAATGATAGTATCATCTGCATATGCCAAATGATTGACATATGGACTCCATTTTGGCATCCCATATTCCTTGTAATCAGCCTCAGTATGCAGTGCATTCAGAGCCCTAGACAAACATTCTGCCCAAAATGAATAAAGTAGGGGACAGTGGATCTCCTTGCTTTACTCCTCTCGATGATTTGAAAAAACCATGAGGTTGCCCATTAATCAGAATGGAATACCAATTATTTGAGATAACTCTAAACACCAGATCAATAGTAAATTCACCAAACCCCGTTCTCCTCAGGACTTTAGTTAGAAATAACCATGATACCCTGTCATAAGCCTTTGCCATATCAAGCTTAATGACAACATTTGCAGGATTTCCTCTAATCCTAATATCATGTACAATTTCCTGAGCCAACATAATGTTTTCTACAATACTCCTGCCTTTAACAAATCCTGATTGCTGAGGTGAAATGATCTCAGGCAGCAGATACATCAACCTTTCATGAATGATTCTTGAGATAACTTTGCTAGTGATGTTACTCAAGCTGATTGGCCTCATATCAGAAAATGTATTAATTTCTTTCTTCTTTGGTATCAAAACCAAATTGGTACAAGTTACATACTTTGGGAGTTCATGCGCACAGAAGAAAGATCTCACCTTGTTCACCAAGTTATTTGCAATAATTTCCCAACAAGCTTGGAAAAATCTTCCTGTGAAACCATCAGGACCCCCTGCACTGCCTCCATTTAAACCAAAAACTGCTCTTTTCACCTCTGCTTCATCTGGCATTTCATAGAGCTGTTGATTTTGTTCTGCTGTAACCATTTTAGGAATCTTATCAAGCATAGAGAAATCTGTAGGGATATTTTCCTTTTTGAATTGGTCTGAGAAAAATCTGATTGCTTCCTGCGCAATCTCCTCTTCAGTGTCCAGCCATGTACCTGTATGATCTTGAATTCTTTGTAACTGTAGCTTTCTTATCTTTCCATTGACATGAGCATGAAAGAATTTTGTGTTCCTATCTCCATCCTGAAACCACTGCATCCTTGCTTTTTGTCTCCAAATTTTTTCTTCAATAGCATAAAACCTGATCAGATCAGTTTGTACCCTTTGTAGCCTTTCCCTGTTAAGCTCTGTAGGATTCTGATCAAATTCCTGCTCATGCACCTGCACCACTTCCTCCAAAGTTGTAATTTTCTTGAAGATATCACCATAAGTGTCCCTACTCCACTTAGAGAGAGCTCTTCCCACCTTTTTTAACTTATTATGAAAGTTAAAGAAGGGGTCTAAGCCATAAGATTCCACCCAATTTTCTTTGACTACATCTAGAAAAGATTCATGCTCCACCCAAAAATTAAGAAACCTGAAAGATTTCCTAATTGGTCTACTGTCTGCTCTCATATTTACCAGCAAAGGAGAGTGGTCAGAACCTTGTTTAATGAGACGCTCTACCTCCAAATTAGGAAAACAATTCTGCAGAGCCTGATTTCCCAAGCATCTGTCTAATCTTTTAAATATACAAGCCTCATCAGATCTCCCATTCCACCATGTGAACATACTTCCGGTAAAACCGAGATCCATCAGTTGGCAAATGTCTATACATCGTCTAAAATCCTCTGTTTCTGCAAGCTGTACAGGAAGACCCCTAAATTTCTCACTGTCGTCTGTAATGACATTAAAATCCCCACCCACAAGCCATGGGATGGTGATGTGTGAAGACATGTCATATAGATCGTCCCATAGAGTTATTCTGCCACTTCTATCAGTACTCGCATAAACAACTGTAAGCACCAACTCTTGCCCATCACCCAAATGAGTGAATCTACAAGATAACAGTTGTTCTGTATCTCTCATTATTTCTACTTGAATTTCTACATCCACAAAAATCCAAATCTTCCCATTCACATTATGCCATGCTGTCCCCATATTTAGCTACAATTTGTACATGTCAATATGTCTAACATGCTGGAAAGGCTCCAGTAAGGCAACATAATTAAAAAGTTTTTGTCTATACAATAGTCCTATCCTCTCAAAGGCCTGTTGAGTGTTTACAGACCTTATATTCCATATTAATGAGCTATTCATTGAGAAACTCCTTTAGAATAGGCCTTCCTTGTTTGTACTCCTCCCACTGTCTTGGGAGGAACACTTTTATCCCTTGCCTTGTGACCCTTTTTAGTTTTTGTCAAGTGTTTAGGGGAAATATCTCCTTTATTGTTTCCCTCCATTAAATCAGAACTAATAGTTTCACCTGCTTCCTCCTCTCCAATATGTATTATATTCTGATTCACTTCTTCTTGTGCTGTATTTTCATGATCTTTGGCTACCAGTTGAGACTTATTATTCCCTGAACTTGCCTGCTTTTCTTTGTCTGTATCTTTGCTGTTTTGATCTCTCTGATCCCTTGCTTGTGTTGTCCTTTCATTATTTTGTGTCCTGGCTTCATTATTTTGTTCCTTATTTGCAGATGATGTTGTATCTCCTTCACCCATATTGTTTGCATCAGGTGGCTCTTCAGGTAAGTCCCTCATTTGATCCACTTGTTGTCCAGCTGATTCCACTTGCTGATATGAGCTTGAATTAACACTGTCTTGTACTTCTATGGGTTGAAGTACGTCTTGGCCTTCAAGAATCTGTTTGTTATCATCTTCTTTTTTGTTATCATTTTCCACGATATCTGTAATTGTTCTTTCTGAATCCTGTATGGCTATCTCCTCTGACTGATTATCCCCTGCCCTTTTCTCCTTCTTATTATCTTGCTCTTGTCTGCTATCTATCTTTCCCTGCTCCTTTATAGCTTTGTTATTTTCCGTTTGTTTCCCAAAGGCAGCATCCACCCATGGCCTAGCTGTCTTTTTAGCAGGATTGCTACTATGTGTGCTTCCTTCTTGTGTTTCATTTTGATTTTCTTGTTCCTCCTCCAAGTTCACCAAAGTGTTAAATTTATTGCATGTAGCAGTGACTTTTGTCTCTTTCTGTTTGCTATGATTTGCACTTCCCTTCTCAGCATTGAAGTTTCTGTTGTCTTTGATGGGATTCCAATTTCCCGAATTTCCTAACACTCTTCCACCTGCCAACACTCTAGCATACAAATTTTACAAATTATTGTATCTTGTATAATTGCATTTCGCATAATTCTTTTTCTCTTCATATCCTTGTTGGTTTCCCTCCTCTTGCTTTTGTTTGCCTTTGTCATTAGCCTGTTTTTTTATTTTGTTGCTCCTCTGCTTGTAATCTCTTGCCCTTTTTTGCTTCAGTTTCTTTATCCTCTTGGAGATATTTATTGCTTTCCTTACTATTGTGCACTTCATCAGAGCTTTTCTGAAGTTTTGTCTTGTCATTCTCCTTTGGCATTGTTGACACCCAATTTTGTCCCGCCTCTCCTCCGAAATACCTATTTATACTTCTGGTATTTTGAGAAGTTTTTAAAAAAAAAATATGCATTTAGGTTTTACTGTAATTATTAGTCTCTTATTAACACCCACGTTTTATTATTCTACCGCAGTTATTATTACCATTATTATTATTATTATTATTTATTATTATTCTTAAATTATTATTATTACTAATTGTCATTAATTATTATTGTTATTTTTTGTTAATAATTATCAATATTTGTTATCTACTATTATTATTATATTTATTATTTTTTATCACCATTATCATCAGCGTTATCATCACTATCATTATCATTATTGTTATTAGCAGTACTACTACCGCTATTTATTTGCTACTATTGTTTAGTATTATTGAAATTTGCATTTCTCGGCGTTTTATCAACTTCCGCATACACATCGCATTTATTTCGCACATTTAAAATGATAGCTTTATTTATTGTTTAAAATATTATTGCACGGTCATTGCAACATCATATAATTCTATTATCCGGGTCTTTTACAATTACACATTTTCGTACCAGGTGATATTCTGGCACCCTTAGTACATCGATAATCAAAATGGGTCTCTTATTCAAATTTAGAAGCCAAACTATTTTTTGCACTCGGTCCGCATTTTGACTTACCGGACCCCAAACCAAAGTCCGATCAACTCCTAATATTTTGGATTAGCCCATATCATTTATCTCAATTTTTAGACCAGTCCATGTTTTAATTCACTAGTCAATCCTTCTAATACCCAGTCTAAAATTTGACCCGGTCCACAAATGGATCGGGTCCGATCCATTTTCATCCAAATAAGGGAAACCCTTTTAGGGTTTCCCCTTCACTTCCCCATTTTACTCCACCGCCGCACCCCCATTTTTTTCTTCTCCTCCTTTTCTCCGCCGCTCTCCTCCCCCAAAAACCCTTCTCCGCCTCTCTCCTTCTCCCCCCGAAAAAAAACCTTTTTCTCCACCGATTCCACCACCCCCCTGTTCCCCCCACGTTACCTCCACTTCCCCTCTCTCATCGTCATCCCACTTCATTGTGTTTCCCTCCAACGTGACCTCACCTGCCTTTCCACCTCCGCCTGCTCTGACACCACCACGCCTCGTTCCCCATGCCTCTGTCACCACCCACGCGTCTGACACCCCACTTCCCATCTTCGCTCATGCCACTGCCATCACACTTCTGTTCCCTCCACTTTCGTGGTCACCCGCTCCTCTTTCTCTTCGTCGAAGAAAACCCTAGCCCCAAATCCTAAAAAAAAGGGGGCTATAAATAAGGATTCCGAAAATAAATAAGGGGTTTGTTTTTGGGATTTCTGAAAGAGGCGATAAAAAGAAAGAGTTCTTCAGTCGCATGAAAATTTCCTTAAAAATCAATCCCTTTAGCAGTCATAATTTTATTTAATATCGGATTAAAGACACTAGATCCAATTGGTGTTTGATTGCTTTGTTTATTGTTGTTAATCCGAGCGTCGCGAACTCAGATTTGGTCGTGTCTCGAGTATAGATTGAAAGCCCGTACCCACTTCGCTGCCCCCGAAAGAGGTAATCTCCTTCTCGTTTCTTTCTTTCCTTCTTTCTCTCTTTACAAACTTTTCGTTGTTTTAATTTATTTGTTTGTCCGTGTCAAATGTTTATGTGTTAATTTAGCCTGAATCTGGTTAAAACGTTTGTTCTCTGCTGGTCAATTAGGGTTTATATAATATGCTTCAGCATGTTGATTTTGGTCAAAGCTTTGATCAATTACTGTTAAATCTAATTTAATCCATCCTTGTTAGATGAAGCTTCAATAAGTTAGATTAACTCCCAAGTTGTCCGCTTGGGGGAGCCTTGCGTCATAGGAAAACAACTCCTAGTCAGCCTAAGATAGAGCTAAGCCAAAACCCTTTAAGGGCATGCACGAACCTAGGAGGCTTAATACCCAGGGTGTATTAAGTCCATTAGTCAACCTCTTCCAAATGTCCAGGTGGGTCTACGACCCCGAGCGACGGTTATCACGTTATGTGCATTGATTTGAAGGATGAATGTGCGTTATGTGGACCATGTGCTATTTAGGTAGAACTAACCATTTGTGAACGCAGGTAACCATGAGTCAACACAATGCCTACCCGAGATTCAGCATGGTTTTGAGCGTCCCTTCCCAACTAACAGCATGGTGGGTGGATTTGGGGGATTACGGACAGCGGGTTGTACGTGGAGCATTGGGACACTTACCGTCTTTGATGGATATCCAGCCCTGCAGAGACATCATCGAGGCTGCAACTGTGTTTTGGGATGAAAAGAGGGTCGTGTTTAGATTTGGAAACATTGAGATGACTCCGTTGTTAGAGGAAATAAGAGGCTATATAGAAAATGTGGCATTATTACGTAAACCAAGAAAATGGCAAAACTGTGGCATGATTATTCCGAGGCAACCTTTACCAAAAGAATTTGCTGACAGCTTCGGGTTCAGAGAGGGTAAAGGTGTGGAATGTTTGCAGAAGTCTATGATACCACTCGAGTATTTGTATCACAGATTCGGTTATCAAAGGAGTTTCATCGATCATCAGGATGAATTCTTCTCATATGACTCTTGGAAGCAGAAACGGTGCTTCGCTTTCGCAGTATGTTTTTTAGGGACTATAGTATTTCCTAAAGGAACCACAAAAGACATTCACACCCATCTTGTTACTGTAACTAAGGCTCTTTTTGGTGGCATCGACGGGAAACACTACACTCTGGTCCCTATGGTCGTGGCAGATATCTACCGAGCAATAGGCCGTTGTAAACACGGGTATAAACATTTTGAAGGATGCAACTTGCTTCTGCAAATTTGGTTAATGGAACATCTTCGGAAAGTCAACGGGGGTCTAGAATTCCGGAAGCTGACGGGTGAGAATCACATTCTGGGTCACATTCCAGGTGCTATCTTAACAGCAAAATCATTTGAGAAACCAAAGTGTGTGAAAGAGTGGGTAGAATTTCTTAGCCATTTGAACGATGACTCGATGCAATGGATGTTCAGTTGGTTTCCGTCCGAGGTTTTGGTGTTTCGAACGAAGATCGTACCATTTTTGGTCTTGATAGGACTTCGAGGTTTGCAGCCTTACGCCCCGCTGAGAGTTTTGAGACAATCAGGGAGGAAGCAAAACATACCTTTAGTGGCAGATATGAATCATTACTGTGTTGATTACAAAGAAGGGAAAATTCCGTTTACAAAAGAGGTTATTCGCATGTGGAAATTGAAAGAGAATACAAAAGCAGATTCAGTGGAGCCAAATAGATACCAAGCTGGGTGCGAGGACAACTATATGGAATGGCTGGCCGCTGATTTGGAGGAATCAATCAAACCCGGCGTTAGTCTGAAAGATCGGATTAAGGATGGGGAAGCCGAAGCATTCATTTTACTCCGACAATTGCGTAAGAAAAATCTTGTTTCTGAAATCGAGCATCATGCGCAACTTAAGGAAAAGGAAAGGGAAGTAGAGAATTGGAAGCAGCAAGCACTTAGCTACGAGCAAAGCATGCAAGAGCTGGATACACTGCTGGCTGAGCAGGGCGATACTTGTATCAAAGAGGGCATCAAAACAGGGGGTGTTCTAGCTATGTCATACCTTGCCCAGAATCGCCGAAAGATTGATCAGTCAATTCGGGCAACCAAGAGACTCAAGAGCGACGAAGGGCCATCTTCATTTTAGTTAACTTGTTCAATAGCCATTGTAATAATTTCTTTTGCATTTGGATCTTAAGCATTGTATTCGTTTTTGGGCCTTCAATTAATAGCGCACTGGAATGACGCATGACTACATATTTTATCTTTCAAATCCACGCTAAGCCTACCTTTGGCACAAAAAGGGTCCCTTGCATAATAGGACGCATTGATATGTTTTGCTATTCAATATATGTTTGTTTGCTATATGCGTTTCGTTTGCTACACAATATATGTTGGTTCGACATGCAATATGTGTTTCTTTCAACGTTGTTTACTAAATTTTCACATTAATTTCGCAGCAAGCATTTGCCCTGTACTAACGCAGTTTTCTTCATTTTTGAAGGTTTATTTTAATTCTTATTATCCCCCCAGAGGTTAATTCGCGTTGACTGCGAACTGGCAGACCATCCATACTTCACGAGATCAAAAGCACGAACATCCGGCAATATGAATGATTCAGGGGCATCCGAACAAACTGGCTTGGGACTCGTCACTCTTCCAAGAGAGGAACCTGAGGCTTCAGGAGGGGGAAATGATGAACTCATTGCCCAATTGTTGCAGCAAATGGCCAATTTGCAAACCGAAATTGAGCGACTGCGGAATCTCACCAATCTGTCCATCACCCTGAACGCCCCTCACCCTGAACAAAGAACAAACGCGACAATTCCACCATCCTTTTCGCCTGTCGATTCGCCCGCTCCACAGCCTTCTCCCTCAAACCCTCCGCTTTACACAGTCCACCCAAATACCTCCAACCCCCAACAAACTAACCAACAACAATCCATTTCACAACAATCAAATCCACAACAAGCCATTCCACACCAGATCCACCCACAACCAACCATCCCGCAACAAATTGTCCAACAACAAACAACCCCGTAACAAGCCAACATACAAAAAACTACCTCACAACCAAATGACCAGCAACAAGCCAACTTCCAACAAACCAATTCGCAACCTTTCACTACCCCTTACATTCCTCAACCTGCAGTTACCCAAATTAACCCACATACCCAAAACTACCAAGCAGTTCAACATACACCACTGGCGCGTATTGCTAGCCATAACACACAATATGTGGCAGAAGCTCAGCCTTTCACTACCCAGATACAGGCCTTGCAGCATCCAGAGGTTGACCCTTATGAAGAGTTAGAAAGGGAAGCCAGCGCAAGAGCAGACGGGGATGTGGAAAAAGAGCTTCGCAGTCTGAGGGAAGCTGTCAGAAATATCCAGACCAACAGGGGATGTGAAGGGCTTGAATATGAAGATCTGTGCGTTCACCCTGACATTGAATTACCCGCTGGGTATAAAGTGCCGAAGTTTGACATGTTCGACGGGAAGGGAAACCCTCGGGCTCATTTGAGATCATATTGCGATAAGCTTGTCGGAGTGGGTAAAGATCAAGCTATCAGAATGAAACTATTCATAAGAAGTCTAACAGGAGAAGCACTCGATTGGTATACATACCAAGACCCGCAAAGATGGCACAGTTGGGGAGAGATGGCCCAGGAATTTATGGACAGGTTCAGGTTCAACACTGAAGCTATCCCGGATCGGTTTTATTTGATGAAGCTGGAGAGAAAATCAACAGAAACTTTCCGGGAATATGCTATGCGCTGGAGAACAGAAGTTGCGAAAGTCCAGCCTCCAATGGTAGAGAGTGAAATGACGATGCTTTTCGTACAATCTCTAAAGGACCCCACATATTATGAGAGAATGTTAAGTGTCATTGGGCAGAAGTTTGCTGAAGTCATCAGGATGGGGGACTTCATAGAAGAAGGGATTAAAACAGGGAGAGTTACAAATCTTGCGGCCTTGCAGGCCACAAGTAAGGCCATTCAGGCAGATCCTGCTAAGAAGAAGAGAGACGTTAATCAAGGAAGGGGTCATACAGCTTAAAGAAGCTTCCCCGAACATAAACAACAATCCACTGCCGAATCACGGCGATGCAAATGTGCACATGATCACCCTTGATGAAGATTGCAATCTGGAGGGGACTATCGTGCCAGTTAAAGAAAGGGAGGAGGTTGAATCGTCGGCTTGTGTTGCTCCAATAATCACGGTTCAAAAGAGGGCCCCATTCGAAGTGCTCACCCAAGGCCCAGGATCACAACTTTCGTTGCCCCAACACCTTCTCGCAACACCAAAGCGGTCCCCTGGGATTATCAATCTGGTGAAAGAGACAAAGAGAAAGGAAGAGTGGTCGTGGAAGCCGTTGCCACCGGAATGACTAGGTCTGGACGGTGCTATGCCCCCGAAGAGATAGCACGAGGGGCGTCAAGCAAGGAAAATGGTCCGAATAAGGCCGTTACAGAAGCTGAAGTCGAAGAATTCTGGAGAAAAATGCCGACGAAGGAATATTCTGTTGTAGAACAATTGAAGAAAACGCCAGCTCAGATTTCCTTATTCGCATTATTGATGAGTTCTGAAGCTCATAGGAGTGCTCTAGTGAGAATACTGAACGAAGCCTATGTTCCGGCCGAGACTTCCATTGAGAAATTGTCGGCTATGGTAAGGGAGATCCTTGAGGCCCACCGGGTCTCTTTTCGTAACGACGAGTTGCCACCTGAAGGTTTGGGGCATAACAAAGCATTGAACATCACCATCAAATGCAGGGATAAGTTCATCTCCAAAGTATTGGTCGACGGAGGCTCTGGTGTGAATATATGTCCTGTTGCCACTCTACGAGCATTAGGGATCGATGTCGGGAAACTCCGCAGCAGTCAAGTCAGTGTCAAAGGATTTGATGGAGCCCAAAGAGATGTTGTTGGAGAGATTGATTTTTTTCTGAAGATTGGGCCTGTGGAGTTCATTGTGAAGTTCCAAGTGATGGACATATCTACTTGTTACAACTTGCTGATCGGGAGACCATGGATCCACATGGCTGGCGCGGTTCCTTCCACTTTGCATCAGAGCCTAAAGTTTGTGTGGAATCATCAAGAAATAGTGATCCATGGAGAAGGCAACAATTCTCTATACCCAGAATGTTTGATTCCTCCTATTCAAAGTGTGGAAAGGCTAGACGGATCGGTTTTCCATATTAAGGAGAATGTGTGCACTGCTCAAGCGAGGAGAATAGAATTGCCACAGGTACTTATGATGGTGGCGTGGGAGATGCTGAAGAATGGCTTTCGACCTGGTCAAGGCCTTGGTCCGAACTTGAATGGAATTGTGGAACCAATTCAACTGCCCGGGCACAAGCACACTTTCGGTCTCGGATATGAGCCCGCCCCCGAGGACATTGCTTCGGCTAGTCTCAGAAAAAGAAGTGATGTTACCTTGCCAAAGCCTGTTCCTTGCCTGAATCAGTCATTTCTTAAGGCTTCCGCTGCTCAAGCACCAGAGGAAACACTTGAAGACAACCTCCTGGAAAGTTTTAAACACTTATTCATCACCGAAAAAGAAACTGAATGCAGTATGGTTTCGGATGGGTATTCTGAAGACCTGACTATCCGGGATGCAGAGCCAGGATGTCGTTTGAACAATTGGACTTGTAACCCGCCCCCGTTTCTCCGGGAGTCTTGGTAGACTAATTGTATTCAGCATTTGATTAAACAGACACGATTTGAAATTGTGGCCTGAATCGTGCCTATGCTTTTGTTATTTTTGCCTCTAAACTTTGAAGTTCAAATGCAATTTTCAAGCCATGCTTTTATTTATATTTTTTTCGTCTTTGCTTAATTAATTTTCTTTTATTTTTCAGCAATCAAATTAATAAATCTGCCGATACTGTGAATGTGACACATAATGGAACAAGCAAGCCCGTAGGAAATGCCGAGCAAGATTCTGAAGAATATGAAGGAGATATGCAACCCGAGGGATTAACTAAAGATTTTGAGTATTTGGAAAATAAGCCGAAACCAAGTTTGGATGAAACGAATGTTATAAACTTGAGTAATTCAAAAATCATGATGGAAGTGAGAATCAGTGTCCATTTGACCCCGTCGCAGAGAGAGGAATTGATCAAACTCCTGAAAGAATATATAGATGTGTTCGCTTGGTCTTACGATGATATGCCCGGATTAAGCACTGACATTGTTTCGCATAAGTTGTCTCTTGATCCATCCTGTCCTCCGATAAAGCCAAAGAAGAGAAACATTAAATCAGATTTGAGCTTAAAAATTAAGGAAGAGATCTCCAAACAGTTTGATGCGAAGGTCATTCGAACTACGATGTACCCCACTTGGCTAGCCAATATCGTTCCCGTGCCAAAGAAGGATGGCAAAGTTAGGGTATGCGTGGATTATCGGGATCTTAACAAAGCCAGTCCAAAAGATGACTTTCCCCTCTCGAATATCCATATGCTTATTGATAATTGTGCAAAGCATGAGTTGCAGTCCTTCGTTGACTGCTACGCGGGATATCACCAAATCCTAATGGACGAGGAAGATGCAGAGAAAACGGCATTCATCACACCTTGGGGGGTGTACTATTATCGAGTGACGCCTTTCGGGATCAAAAACGCAGGGGCCACCTACATGAGAGCCATGACCACCATTTTCCATGATATGATTCATAAAGAGATTGAAGTCAATGTGGATGATATCATCATCAAGTCGCGAAAGAGCTCAGACCACCTGACGGATTTGAGAAAGTTCTTCGACAGGTTGAGGCGATACAATATGAAGTTGAACCCCGCAAAGTGTGCATTCGGTGTTCCGGCAGGAAAGTTGTTGGGTTTTATTGTGAGCAGAAGAGGCATAGAGTTGGACCCCTCGAAGATAAAAGCCATTCGGGAATTGCCCGCCCCAAAGAGTCGGAAAGATGTGATGAGTTTCCTCGGGCGTCTCAACTACATCAGTCGATTTATAGCGCAATCAACGGTGATATGCGAACCAATAATTAAGTTATTGAGGAAGGATGCTCCTACCAAATGGACTGAAGATTGCCAAAGAGCCTTTGACAAAATCAAAGAATATTTGTCTAGCCCGCCTGTTTTGGTGCCTCCAGAAGCTGGAAGACCTTTGTTATTGTATTTGTCCGTATCGGAGAACGCGTTTGGATGTGTATTAGGACAACATGACGAAACAGGAAGGAAAGAGCGAGCAATATATTACTTGAGCAAAAAGTTCACGCCTTACGAGGCGCGATATACGCTATTGGAACGCACCTGTTGTGCGTTGACTTGGGTTGCACAGAAATTGAGACATTATTTGTCTGCGTATACTACTTACCTCATCTCAAGGATGGACCCACTCAAGTATATTTTTTCCAGAAGCCTATGCCTACTGGGAAGCTAGCTAAGTGGCAAATGTTGCTGAGCGAGTTTGACATTGTGTATGTTACTCAAAAGGCTGTCAAAGGGCAGGCGATAGCCGATCATCTTGCAGAAAATCCTGTGGGCGAGGAGTACATACCCCTTAAAACCTATTTCCCGGATGAAGAAGTGTTGTTTATCGGGGAAGATATCGCAGAAGAGTACCCAGGGTGGAGACTGTTCTTCGATGGGGCGGCAAATTCTAAAGGAGTCGGTGTTGGAGCAGTTTTGATTTCAGAGTCAGGTCAGCATTACCCCATTTCAGCAAAGCTCAAGTTTCTGTGCACCAACAATATGGCGGAATATGAGGCTTGTATTCTTGGCCTCAGAATGGCCGTCGATATGAATATACGGGAACTTTTGGTTATAGGCGATTCAGACTTGCTGGTTCATCAAGTGCGAGGTGAATGGACCACTAAGAATGTGAAGATACTTCCATACTTGCATTGCGTGAAGGATTTATGTAAGAGATTTATCAAGGTAGAATTCAAACACGTTCCAAGGACACAGAACGAGTTCGCTGATGCGTTGGCCACTTTGTCTTCTACGATTCAGCACCCAGACAAGAATCGCATAGATCCTATCAAGGTAAATGTGCACGATCAACATGCTTATTGTTTCTATGTGGATGAGGAACCTGATGGAGAACCTTGGTACCACGACATTAAGAAATATCTTAAGACAGGAGACTATCCGGAAGGCATAACCAGTGTTCAGAAGAAAACACTTCGGAGATTAGCAAACCATTTCTTCCTAAGTGGAGAAATCCTGTATAGGAGGACTCCGGATTTAGGGCTATTAAGATGTGTTGATGCTAAAGAAGTAGCCCGTTTGATTGAAGAAGTGCACGACGGTACGTGTGGGCCTCATATGAATGGCTTTACACTGGCCAAGAAAATCCTCCGCGCAGGCTATTTCTGCATGACTATGGAATCAGATTGTATCCGTTTTGTGCAGAAATGTCACCGATGTCAGATTCATGGTGATTTGATTCGAGTTTCGCCAAATGAATTGAATGTGACGAGCTCTCCGTGGCCTTTCGCAGCTTGGGGTATGGATGTCATTGGTCCCATCGAGCCAGCCGCCTCGAATGGACACAGGTTCATTTTGGTAGCCATTGATTATTTCACAAAGTGGGTGGAAGCATCTTCGCACAAGTCGGTAACGAAGAAAGTGGTAGCGGATTTTGTTCGGAGCAACATTATTTGCCGATTCGGAGTCCCAGAATCAATTATAATGGATAATGGAGCTAATCTTAACAGTGATCTAATGCGGGAGATTTGCGAGACATTTAAGATTACCCATCGCAATTCCACTCCTTATCGCCCTCAGATGAATGGAGCAGTTGAAGCAGCCAACAATAACATCAAGAGAATACTGAGAAAGATGATCGATAATTACAGGCATTGGTACGAAAAACTGCCGTTAGCTCTTCTCGGATATCGTACTACTGTGAGGACTTCAACGGGGGCAACACCTTATCTTTTGGTCTATGGGACAGAGGCGGTGTTACCTGCTGAGGTAGAAATCCCATCTCTGAGAATCATCCAAGAAGCTGAGTTAAGTGACGCTAAATGGGTACAGAACCGATATGAACAATTGATGCTCATTGACGAAAAGAGATTGAATGCAGTTTGTCATAGGCAGCTCTATCAGAACAGAATGGCCAAAGCTTTCAACAAGAAAGTAAGACCGAGGCAATTCAAAACGGGGCAATTGGTACTGAAACGCATATTTCCATGTCAAGATGAAGCTAAAGGAAAATTTGCACCTAACTGGAAAGGACCTTATATGGTCCATCGAGTATTGACTGGAGGAGTGTTAGTCTTAGCAGAAATGGATGGTGAAATTTGGCCGAAAGCTATCAACACAGATGCCGTCAAGAGATATTATGTTTAGGAGTTTTCTATTTATTTGTATGTAATATTCCGCAATACTTTCCATGTAATGGCACTACTCTCCCGTGGCGGGATGCGTAACAAACCTACACCGGGTTAGATTTTAAAATAAGATTTCCATCTTTTTGCTTGTAATTATGAACTACGCTTGGCCTGATTCCCATGGGGGATATGTAGGCGGCCCCGCATAGGCCTCGGTCACATCATTTTATTCCCTCAATTTTATTTCTGCTTGTAATTATGAACTACGCCTGACCTGATTCTCGCGGTGAGATACGTAGGCGGCCTGCATAGGCCTCGGTCACATTATTAGAAAATTCCAATTTTATTTCCGCTTGTAATATGAACTACGCTTGGCCTGATTCCCATGGGGGATACATAGGCAGCCTATATAGGCTCGGTTTCGTCATTGTTAAAGCCCAACATCCCCTGTGCTAGAAACTGGGATAATTTTTTAAAGGCATCGCCGCCAGATGACATCAAGAGACTTGGAAGAATATTGTTTCAACAGAGTCATCGGGCAGAGGAAAACTTCGAAAAGGGGTTCGCTTTGTTTCACAATGTGTCACGGTTCCAAGTTCAGCAGAAATCATTTTATCACTACACACATATTTTATTTTATATATATATATATATATATATATATATATATATATATATATATATATATTTTATTTACTTTGAAATAATATGATTGTAATCAGACTGTTTACTAGTTGGCCAAGACTTAAAATGAGCGGGGGTTACAAGTTCATACGAAGTTGGAGGCATAAAGCGCAAAGAGCCAGATTCTCAAAGTCAATGCGAATCAACCCCCTCCCCAAACTTACAAAATTTTCTTTGGATGCAGGTTTCCAAGTTGCAGAAGCTAAAACATGTACAGCCTTGTAAGGATGGCGCGTCGAACGGTTTGAGAGTTCTCCTATCAATTATGCCTTCAAATATCAATAACTTTCGGTAATCACAATAAGCTAATCTTGCAAATTATTTTTTCAAATATATATCAATGCACAAATATTTTCTATTGCTTTCGAATACCTCGCTTTATTTATTTTTAAATACCCTTGCGTATGCTCGCGGCCGCATTGCACGGCACCTGCATTGCTCACCGTTTTCATATATTGCATGGGCCATGCACCGCCCTTTTAGATTTCTGCATAAGGCTGTACACCGCCTTTCATATGATGCATGGGCTGCGCACCGCCCTTTGCATCGCTTTTATATTACCTGGGCCATGCACCGCCATTTTAAATTTCTGCATAAGGCCATGCACCGCCTTTCATATGATGCATGGGTTGCGCACCGCCCTTTGCATCGCTTTCATATATTTACTGGGCCATGCACCGCCCTTTTAAATTTCTGCATAAGGCTGTGCACCGCCTTTCATATGATGCATGGGCTGCGCACCGCCCTTCGCATCGCTTTCATATATTGCCTGGGCCATGCACCGCCCTTTTAAATTTCTGCATAAGGCCATGCACCGCCTTTCATATGATGCATGGGCTGCGCACCGCCCTTTGCATCGCTTTCATATATTTACTGGGCCATGCACCGCCCTTTTAAATTTCTGCATAAGGCTGTGCATCGCCTTTCATATGATGCATGGGCTGCGCACCGCCCTTCGCATCGCTTTCATATATTGCCTGGGCCATGCACCGCCCTTTTAAATTTCTGCACAAGGCCATGCACCGCCTTTCATATGATGCATGGGCTGCGCACCGCCCTTTGCATCGCTTTTATATTGCCTGGGCCATGCACCGCCCTTTTAAATTTCTGCATAAGGCTGTGCACCGCCTTTCATATGATGCATGGGCTGCGCACCGCCCTTCGCATCGCTTTCATATATTGCCTGGGCCTTGCACCGCCCTTTTAAATTTCTGCACAAGGCCATGCACCGCCTTTCATATAATGCATGGGCTGCGCACCGCCCTTCGCATCGCTTTCATATATTGTCTGGGCCATGCACCGCCCTTTTAAATTTCTGCATAAGGCTGTGCACCGCCTTTCATATGATGCATGGGCTGCGCACCGCCCTTCGCATCGCTTTCATATATTGCCTGGGCCTTGCACCGCCCTTTTAAATTTCTGCACAAGGCCATGCACCGCCTTTCATATAATGCATGGGCTGCGCACCGCCCTTCGCATCGCTTTCATATATTGTCTGGGCCATGCACCGCCCTTTTAAATTTCTGCATAAGGCTGAGCACCGCCTTTCACATACTACATGGGCCATGCACCGCCCTTTTAAATTTCTGCATGGGCTGCGCACCGCCCTTTGCCTCACCTTTCATATATTACATGGGTCATGCACCGCCCTTTTAAATTTCTGCGTAAAGACATTGCACCGCACCTGCCTTGTTCTATTATTATTTTTGTTAATACCCTGCATATGCTCGCAGCCGCATTGCACCACACTTGCATCGCTGTATTTCAATATTTATTCTTACTGACTATTTTTATCTAGTTTTTAGTTTCGCAGGAGCTTTAGCGCAACGTGAAACTATTTCTTCGGCAGCGAACTGGGGCAATACGTCGGGAAGGACAAGCAGACTTCTCGACAAGGGTCAAAAATCTACCTCGAACACTCGGCTCTAAATTCAAATTTCCCGTTCACGTTCCAGCACAATCAATTCTCAGGGTTCTATCACAATACCCAGTGTCATCATAATTCGACACTGGGACAATATTTTTTTGCGAAGATTCGCATCAAATTGTGAGCTGCCAGTCATAGGTGTCGTAGTCTTCCCAGAACTACACGCGGCCTGATTCTCGTGCAACCCGAGATATGTAGGCGATTCAAAGACCAGAGTTCGGCGTAATTTTCTTTACCCTTAGTCCCCCATAATCCTCTAGCCGGGACAAAATAGGCTACTAAGTCAACGTCTTTGCCCGACAACTCTTTTCGTCATTACCGGGCAAAGAGGGACAAGTTGTTGACACCCAATTTTGTCCCGCCTCTCCTCCGAAATACCTATTTATACTTCTGGTATTTTGAGAAGTTTTAAAAAAAAAATATGCATTTAGGTTTTACTATAATTATTAGTCTCTTATTAACACCCACGTTTTATTATTCTACCGCAGTTATTATTACCATTATTATTATTATTATTATTATTAATTATTATTCTTAAATTATTATTATTACTAATTGTCATTAATTATTATTGTTATTTTTTGTTAATAATTATCAATATTTGTTATATACTATTATTATTATATTTATTATTTTTTATCACCATTATCATCAGCGTTATCATCACTATCATTATCATTATTGTTATTAGCAGTACTACTACCGCTATTTATTTGCTACTATTGTTTAGTATTATTGAAATTTGCATTTCTCGGCGTTTTATCAACTTCCGCATACACATCGCATTTATTTCGCACATTTAAAATGATAGCTTTATTTATTGTTTAAAATATTATTGCACGGTCATTGCAACATCATATAATTCTATTATCCGGGTCTTTTACAATTACACATTTTCGTACCAGGTGATATTCTGGCACCCTTGGTACATCGATAATCAAAATGGGTCTCTTATTCAAATTTAGAAGCCAAACTATTTTTTGCACTCGATCCGCATTTTGACTTACCGGACCCCAAACCAAAGTCCGATCAACTCCTAATATTTTGGATTAGCCCATATCGTTTATCTCAATTTTTAGACCAGTCCATGTTTTAATTCACTAGTCCATCCTTCTAATACCCAGTCTAAAATTTGACCCGGTTCACAAATGGATCGGGTCCGATCCATTTTCATCCAAATAAGGGAAACCCTTTTAGGGTTTCCCCTTCACTTCCCCATTTTACTCCACCGCCGCACCCCCCTTTTTTTCTTCTCCTCCTTTTCTCCGCCGCTCTCCTCCCCCAAAAACCCTTCTCCGCCTCTCTCCTTCTCCCCCCCAAAAAAAACCCTTTTTATCCACCGATTCCACCACCCCCCCTGTTCCCCCCACGTTACCTCCACTTCCCCTCTCTCATCGTCATCCCACTTCATTGTGTTTCCCCCCAACGTGACCTCACCTGCCTCTCCACCTCCGCCTGCTCTGACACCACCACGCCTCGTTCCCCAAGCCTCTGTCACCACCCACGCGTCTGACACCCCACTTCCCATCTTCGCTCATGCCACTGCCATCACACTTCTGTTCCCTCCACTTTCGTGGTCACCCGCTCCTCTCTCTCTTCGTCGAAGAAAACCCTAGCCCCAAATCCTAAAAAAAAGGGGCTATAAATAAGGATTCCGAAAATAAATAAGGGTTTTTTTTTTGGGATTTTTGAAAGAGGCGATAAAAAGAAAGAGTTCTTCAGTCGCATGAAAATTTCCTTAAAAATCAATCCCTTTAGCAGTCATAATTTTATTTAATATCGGATTAAAGACACTAGATCCAATTGGTGTTCGATTGCTTTGTTTATTGTTGTTAATCCGAACGTCGCGAACTCAGATTTGGTCGTGTCTCGAGTATAGATTGAAAGCCCGTACCCACTTCGCTGCCCCCGAAAGAGGTAATCTCCTTCTCGTTTCTTTCTTTCCTTCTTTCTCTCTTTACAAACTTTTCGTTGTTTTAATTTATTTGTTTGTCCGTGTCAAATGTTTATGTGTTAATTTAGCCTGAATCTGGTTAAAACGTTTGTTCTCTGCTGGTCAATTAGGGTTTATATAATATGCTTCAGCATGTTGATTTTGGTCAAAGCTTTGATCAATTACTGTTAAATCTAATTTAATCCATCCTTGTTAGATGAAGCTTCAATAAGTTAGATTAACTCAGCATGCATGTTTGGTTATGTGTCAATCGAATAAAATGTCATATGCTGTAATGTTTGTTTAGTGGTAGAAACTCATCTTTGTGGAGTGGTTTAGTTCAGTCCCTTCTATCCTGAATATCAATTTAGACTAGTTTGATGCATTTGTTATTGTCAAACAGAGTTCAGTTCAAACTGTTTGAGCCAAGCATTTCCTTTACAAGTGTTATTTTAGTTTGGTTAAGTCCCTCTTGTGAGAGTATGATTGTTGTCAGCATCCAGGTTGAACTATAGACTTGGAATTTATTAATAATGTTATTTGCCTGTAGCCATGTTTAAAATATGATTTGGAAACCTGTTGGGTACATTGATACAGTTAGTCTCATCATGTTTGAGTTGCCTTGTTGGTTATTTGGCATTTGATCCCTTATTCATGACTAATGATATTTTCAGTTAGCCTAGAAGCCTGCCTATATGCTAAGGGTGTCTAGGTTCATATGATCAGTGATCTCATTGTTTGTTTTAGGTAAAATGTCACTGTGTGTGTGTGTGTGTCCCCTGCCTCCTTTCTCTCGCATCTCAGCTTGCCTGCTCATGCACACTTGTTTATCTTGTGCGACCCCTCATTTGAAACCACTCTCACTATGCATTTAATCATCTATACTGTAATTTATCAAGCCCCTCTCATGTTTCAGCCTAAATATAAAACTATTTGATGAGCATGACTTCTTGCTGTAGATAAAGTATCTATATGGTTTGACCATTATGTTAGTTATGCCTGCATCCCATGTATGTTTTTCTTGTTTGAAATCAGCATTGCCTTCTCTTTGAACTGCCACCTTATTTTGAAGGATTTTGTATATCTGGCTTACTTATTGTTGCATTAGGTGTATGACCATATATTGTTGATTCCATTCTGGCTTAAACAATGAACTTGGTGTACTACTAGTATGACTGTCAGTTAGCTCAATTCCCTTATTTAAGGTGTAGGATAGTCATAGATTTCTTTCAATTGAATGTTATTCGTGGGATATAATTGCATAAGTATCTGTTATTAATGCTGTGGGATGGCTATAAGCCTGGTTTGTTAGGAATCAACAGCTTAGTGAATCTCAGTTTAATAGGCATTGTTTGGATCAGTGTGTTTTAGTGTCATTTCTCGCTGGAAATGAAGATGATTTGATTAAGCATAACTTGAGGAGTACTACTAGTTCTGTCCAGATCTAGTTTTGCCTGATACATTAAAAATAGTAATATGCATCTCCAACTGTCCACTTAGGAATGTGTTGTTTCTCTTAGATTATGCGACTGTTCATCATATCATGCTTAATCCGCAAGTTGTTAAATATGTGTAGATTGGTGTGCTCGTTTTGTTTAAACCACATGACATATCTGATTTTGAACATGTTAAGTGCAATGAAGTTTACACTACCGGTTTTGCCTATGTTTGTTTAATGTTGCCTATACTCATGTTTGATGAACAACATCTCCTTGTCAATCCCTACTGTTCTGATTATTTAGCTCTCTTTAGGGATGAATGAGACATCTGCCTCGTCCTAGTGTTAGTATACATCAAATATGCATAGTATATACATATAATCTCTGGAGTTTGCTTTGGATTTGCACTTACTTGTTTAAGCCTTATTGATCGTATACTAATCTTTTCCTCTCGTATCTTTTATGCATGTCCGCCTCGTACGAGTCTGAGGGACTCGATTCCATCCGCCTTCGGCGTTGGGCTAAAGGCCCAATACAATTTCTCTCTTGTGTCATCCCACCTGCAGCAAAGTAAACAAAAAAAAAAACAGATTCTAGGCTTGGCCCAGGCAACACAGCAGCCCACCCGTAGCAAAATTAAAAGAATTCTGGGCCTCGGCCCAGAACAGTGGCGTAGACAAGCAGCAGCCCAAAATGGGCTAGGCCATTCATCACATCTTCCTACACCCTATTTTATGTTGTTTATATTTAATTTTTATTATGTGATTAACCTTTATTTTGTTTCTTTTAAACCTAGATGAGTCCTAATGAGTTAATAGATTAGTTTTAGTAACGAATAGTTAGTTTAAGGACGATTAACCATCAACTCCATAAATCTTATTATTTTCTTTTTACATCAAAACCATTTATAACATTTAATATTTATGTTTCATTCGAAATGATTGATTCGCAAAAAAAATGGCACGACTATATATATTTTTATCATATAAAGACGTCATTAATATGTCACTACAAACTCAAATATATTTTATAGGAAACTCATTCAATTTGAAACGTTCATGCATATTTTTAAGCATAATTAAGATAATATACTTTGAATTCTACTTATAAGTTTAGATTTTCTATATTGTTACATTCCTATAATATAACTTATTCAAAGTTTAAAATTGCTAAATCCTTTTTCTCAAAAGCAACTATATATAGGCAAAATATCCTAATTTCATACAAGTTTTATCTTGAATGGCATTTATTATATTTTCACATAAAGTCTTTGTAACATTTTAAGCTTTCTTTAAATAGCATTTAAATTCTCTTTCATGCAAATTACCCTTTATAGGCTTTATTTCTAAACAGTATTTTCGGCCAAAGCCTTAGTAATATTTACAAGGTTTATTTAAAATAGCATTCAAAGTCCTCTTTTATACAAATTCTCATCTTAATTAATTAACCTAAGTTTGGTCGGATAACCGTAAGTTAACGGATTCTAAAGGATGCCTAACCCCTTCCCTTTAGGATAATATAGAGCCCTTACCTAGAATCACACTGGTTAAGCAGACTATTAATTGAGGTTTAGTTTTAACTTTCCCTTAGTTAATATTTAGGTGTCCTAATTCACCGTTAAATTAATTAGGTGGCGACTCCTTAAAACAAAACAACTCAGGAATCACCAATATGTTGTACTCCGCTTCAACCCGGTTAAAATGGGGTATGACAGGCATTTCCTCCCTTTCATTGTCATACTGAGCAAGCTCTGGATTTATAATTCTACAATCATACTCATCATGTCCCTGTAATTTACATTCCTTGCAATACTTAGGAAGGTAATCATAATGAATCTGAACATTAACAGTCCTTATTGCTTCTGTTTTTTCCTTTTCAATATCCATCCTCACTGTTTTGGGTAAATCCGCTAACAAATCTACTAAAACCTTGACCTTAGCACAACTAGGTCTAGTCTTGTTGATCGTAGCCATATCCAATTGTATAGGAATACCCACTGCAGATGCAATTGAAAAAAGAGTTTCCTTCACAAAGTATGTAGGCAATAAATTTGGGAAGGAAATCCATGCCATTGTCTTTGATGTTTCTTCATCAACCTTGAAATTCGAATCATAGATCAGTGGTCTCATTTGGTACGAGTATCCCTCTCTATCTTGAATGTAGTATACAGGATTTGATGTGAAATTCACAAAGTCTTCAAAAAGACTTAGTCTGATAAGCACATGGCGGTTTCTTAGAAAACCTGTTCTACACTCACCTTTTATTCCACATTGTGCAGGGATTATTAAACGAAGTTGTTCAATATCTGGCTGGCCATATGAGAACTTCCCTACCACAGCATACTGAAGATTTTCAATGACATTCATCTGATCAACTTCTGCTTCAGTGTATTTAATGTATGGCACCCCATGTAGGAAAGTTACTTGTTTCATTGGAATTTGGGGCAGTGATTGTATCTGACTATGTAATGAATCATTCAAGGTTTTTGGTTTGAACAGATCTGAATATTGTAATGGATTATGATTGATTTTTGGAACAATCGTAGTTAGTGAGGGTTGGCCAGCCTCCATCATGGACTGGCCACCGGCCATCACTTATTCCACAATCAAATCTTCCATTTGACTACACAAATCCTTCTTTTTCTCTTAAGGGATGCAGATGAAAAAAAAAAAAAAAAAAAAAAAAAAAGGAAGTTGCATAAAGGCAGTTCAGTTAAGTAACTTACTTGACATTTAAGCTTGATGTTTGTAAATTGCCATATTAGAGACTCAAATTGCCTGGACTTGAGAAATTTGATGAAATGATGATGTTGGGTTTCATATGCCGCTTGCTTTATCTCTCTGTCCTCGATCGGAGATCAAGCCACCAGCTGAGATATTCGTGGATCGGCAACCAGAGAAGATGATCGGATTTGAATCTAGTTTTTTCTGTTCATTGTTC
Source organism: Lycium barbarum (assembly GCF_019175385.1). NCBI lineage: Eukaryota > Viridiplantae > Streptophyta > Magnoliopsida > Solanales > Solanaceae > Lycium > Lycium barbarum. Next base: position 143,898,579 of record NC_083338.1, on the reverse strand, counting down.
ACTGTTGAAGCAGATCTGATAAAGTATTATGGGGCAAAAGTTCACTGGAGACACAGGCACAGAGTAGCAACTCTCAAGGCTCCTCAACCATACTTTCTTGCTTATAATAACTTCAATGTATTTCTCTATTCTACCAAGGTAATTTTGTACCCCCTTTATTCTCTTAATTACTATGCAACTAAAACTATTTACTGACAATTTTTTAGAAGTATTCTATTTACCAATGTATACAATATGCATGGTATAATTTAATTATATTATAATTTTATTGAGGTATATTATTATATATACATGGTAATTTATTTTTATAGGCACACTGATATACTTTATACGTAGTATAATTTAACATAGATTGTAATGGTATAAGGTATAATATTATGTATACTTGGTGTAATATATATATTTTTTAGAAATGCTATGTATATTGATTTAATTTTTGTGACCTTTTTTATTGGAAAATATTACACATACATGTGTGTGTATATATGATTAGAGATATACACATAAATAATATGTTAATATCCAGATTTAAATTCCAAATAAGAGAACCAAAAGAAGAAATAAGGAAAATAGGAAAAAAGGACGTTAGAAATGGAAAGGACCAAAAACAATTGAATGATATTATCACATATGGAAGATAAATATTATGTCCAAAAAATAGAAAGAGTTGGCATTTATTCTCGTTCACCTGAATTCTAGGATTTTTCTTTGGAAGCTGTTAATATTTAATTGCTACGAAATGAAAACTAATTAGCTCAGCTACGACTGTGCAATTTTTTTTAACAATTGTATAGTTATTATGTTCTTTTCCCAAAAATCAATCCAAACATATGAATCCTCTTACACTGGACTTGTAACGGATAAGCGGTTTTTTTTTTTTGAACACCCGGTGTTCGGTATCTGCATTGGTGTGGAATCAATTTAAATTCGCGTCGTGAAGTCTCACATTCTGGATCATTTAATCTCCATCTCGTTCACACCTTCTTCTTCTCAACTCGCAGACTCATTCACAAAGCCCTTGACTGGTCCTCTTCATCACCATTTATGGCACAAGTCGGGTGTGCTTTCTAACCCCTCCAAAGAAGAAAAGGAATTGGGCAAGTAGGTTTCGTTTGATAAACATACAAAAAGGGTTATATCATATATGCCCAAAATAGAGAAGGTTGGCATCTACAGAAAGTTTTGGGCCTTTTATTTGGGTTGTTCTCTTTTCGTTCACTTTTGCGCTTCAAACGCAGCTAATGACGGGCAATTTGCACGACTGTCCGTCTTCGGGTGTGGTCTTTAATTTTTTTCCTTCGCCTAAAAACACATGGGTTTCGGGTTCGAACTCCCACTCAGTCAAAAATTAAAAGAAAAAATCGCAAAATAGAATTTGAATTCGCAAGGTAAAATTTACCTACAAAACTCTACCTTAACGCAGAGTTTGCCTTCAGACATAAGGAGTTTGAATCCAAAACTCTGCCTTGCGATTTTTTTTATTTTTGATTGAGTAGGAGTTCGAACCCAGAACTCATGAATTTTTATCCGAAGGACAAAAATTAAAGAACAACAATTTTAGGGACAGAAATTACAGACTAGTGCCTTTGAAGTACAATCTGCGCAAAAACATGGATAATGACTTCTTCACAATTTGGGCCTCAACAAATATTCCAGAAGCTATATATTTTACAATTTATATTTATTTATTAGGCTGCTAAATTGTCGCCAAATAAGAGAAAAGGGTTATATCATAGGGAAATGGGCACTGTGTGTCCACTCAGCCAAAATAATCTCACATTTAACTACTGTTTGGGCTTAATCTCACTAGGTGTCCGGTCGGCCCAAATTAATGCCAAAAAATGGCCGGTCGGTTCAAAATAATGCCAAGGCTGGCCGGAAAAAAAAGACTTTTAGTCGCCACTAAAGGGCTGCTACAGCATATATACATATGTTGGAATTATATATACACTTTATATACAAGAATTATACATTTTATATACATATGCTGGAATTAATCTTACATTTATTATACATAAATTATACATTTATTATACACATATTATACAATAATGATATGATATTTATTTTTAACGTATACAATAGTGATACATATTATATACCACAATGATATGGTTTCTATGATACATTTTTTATACGTATGATACACTTTCTACACAAGACTGATATAGTTTATATACACATGCTGGAATTATATATACACTTTCTATACAAAATTTATACATATTATATACAAAATAATACAAACTATAATATACACATTATATACACAAATGATACATATATATACAAAAATGATGCATACCTTAGTGATTCATATTTTATACAGTTTCTATACATTACAGATAGGTGCTGATACATATTATATACAAAAATTGCCTCAGAGTTTTTTGGGATATTTCTTACTAAATATACGCATATCATACATGTTTTGAAATATTTAATCTTTAGTAGCGACTTTTTTAATTGCCACTAAAAAGTCTGATTTTTCTGTAGCAATCCTTTAGTGGCGACTTTTAGTCGCCACAAAAAGTCTGACTTTTTTTTAAAAAAAAAAAAAAAAAAAAAAGAAGTTATGGGGCTGTTGGACTGGCCAGCCTTTAGTGGCAACTTTTTAAATCCTTTGTGGCGACTTTTAGTGGCAAAAGACTTGCTACAGATTTTGGCTACCAGATGGAAATAACTTATGGGCTAATTTTTGGGTTTGAGAATAGATGGGCCAGCGCATGAGATTATTTATGGCCCAGCGGTCATTTGTGTACTTTTCCCTATATCATATATGCCCAAAATAGAGAAGGTTGGCATCTACGGAAGGTTTTGGGCCTTTTATTGTTCTTTTTTCTTTCACTTTTGGGCTTCAAACGCAGATAATGACGGGCAATTTGCACGACTGTCAGTCTTCGGGGGTGGTCTTTAATTTTTTTTCCTTGTCCTAAAAACACATGGGTTTCGGGTTCGAACCCCCACTCAGTCAAAAATTAAAAGAAAAAACCGCAAAATAGAGTTTGGATTCGCAAGGTAGAATTTACTTACAAAACTCTACCTTAAGGCGGGCAAAACTCTACCTTAACGCAGAGTTTGAATCCAAAACTCTGCCTTGCGATTTTTTTTTTTGATTGAGCAGGAGTTCAAACCCGGAACTCATGAATTTTTAGCCGAAGGACAAAAATTAAAAAACAACAATTTTAGGGACAGAAATTAAAGATAGTGCCTTTGAAGGACAATCTGCGCAAAAACATGGATAATGACTTCTTCACAATTTGGGCCTCAACAAATATTCCAGAAGCTATATATTTTACAATTTATATTTATTTATTAGGCTGCTAAATAGTCGCCAAATAAGAGAAAGACACCTGGCATAGTTTGTTATTCTTTTACTCCTTTTGTTTTGTATAAATAATGGCTGTACAATGATTTTTTTATTTTTATTTTAATCCGTTCATATAGGTTCTACACGCACCTATGATGATGGGGGTTTGGCTAGACCCTACCCGTTTATTTGATATAGCAAAAGGGTATACAGAGGAGGACATAAACCTTTACCTCCAGGATACAATGCAGAATGAGTAACTCATTCTGGTAAATAAGTCCAAGAGAATGTAGAAATTAACAAGAAAAGATTCCTCCCTTGTATTACATTTGGCATATGACAGAAGGAAAACTAAGAAAACCAAAAACATTTGGAGGCATTCAGAGCTAATCATTTGCAGTGTAGTAGTGTCTTTTTTTGGTTCTCATCCTGAAATGGACAAATCCTCTTTGATCATTCTTCATTAAAGCTTTAACCTTCAAGAGTAAGGAGATGACTTGTGTGTGGAATCTGTCGTTTCTATCATTGTGCCCAAGAGTGGCTAGTTGATCTGCTACAAAGTTTGCCTCCGTAAAACATTGATGTACAGGACTTCTACTCAGATGAAGAAACTGTCTGATCTCCTGAATATGATACCTTAATTGTGTTTGAGTGATTCAGTTTCCATTCACCATATTAATAACAAGAAGGGAGTCAGATTCCACATGTATATCATGATATCCTTTCTCAGTACACCTCTTTAAACCTTTAAAGAGAGCCATACATTCAACATAGTTGTTGCTAGCAGTCCCAAAATAACAATGAAAAGTCATCATCATATTGTCATTCATATCTCTTAAGACCCCACCGCCTGCAGCCTCTGCTGGATTGCCTTTACAATATCCCACTAGTATTGAGCTTCATAGTATAGTGATTTGGTTTGATCCACCTGATAATCATTACATCCAGCTTTGCCTTGTACACCTTGTCACAAATTTCCAACCAATTGGCCTGAAATTAATAGAGGGAGTGTGGCTATTCAAAATAAAATGAGTTAGTCTTAACATTGATGTGAAATACAGAAAACCAGATTCACGTCACATCATCTTCTTCTTATTTTTACAAAACTTCAAGTTTTGTAAGTTTTAAAGCATGGAAAGTTCTTTTATTAAAAAAATGTTAACCTATAATCTTCACTTCAATTGAAAACTGAAATGATTTGAAAAGATTAAACCATTTATGAATTACTACTGATGAACAAAGATGATCCTCCAAATATTTTCGTAAATTGAGTGCTAAATATTGTGTAAACAAAGAATTGGGATGACCTGTATGTGATACCCTGATAAGAAAATTATAGATTTTGTGTCTAATTTAAACATAAAAGTTAGCTTATGAGTGAAGAATTATCCAACATTATATAAGAAGACAAATTGTCACATCATCAATAATGTTGAATAATAATATGATGCGAACTCGAATTAATTGAGCCAGATACTTGATGAATTAAATAAATAATTTACTAGAGAAGAATGACTTTTTGTTTCTTGTCTCTTTTGCACTTATCCTTCTCGTTTATTCATTTCTTTGGGTGTGGGAGTCTGGGAGAGCACAAAGCCACTAATTGTTAAAATAAGCAAATTGAGATAACGTGTGTTGCAATGTTAATCTTGCCGTCCCATGAAATAAGCAACAAGCAAACCCAGTCCTCTCTTATCACTTTCCTTTCTTTTACTCCTATCTCAAAGGTTAAATATCTATATTATCTACTGATTTTAAAAACAATTTTTCTTCCATTCTTGGATACGGAGTATTATTTTCAATATAATAAACGAAAGAAAAAAGCATTTTACTAACTTTAATAGTATGAAGTTTGTCCTTAAATAATCATATTATAGTGGAGATGTTAAAATTATAACTTCGAATAAAGGTTGCTACAGCTTGAGATACTTTTATAAATTACATAGAACATTTTTAATCTAATAAATACTTCCTCTGTCTCAATTTATGTGGCATCGCTTGAATTTCAAGAGTCAAGCGAGTTTTTCCCTATTCATTTTTTAAACTGTCTTTTAAATATATTTTGAATTGTTAAGTATTTTGACTTATAGTATTTGTTACATAGTTTCTAAACACATAAATTTTATAAATATTTTAAAATTTATTTATAAATTTACGGTCAAAATTAAAAAATTTAACTCTCAAAATTTGAAGAATGTCATCTAAATTAGAATAGAATGAGTAGCTAAACCTATTTTCGTTTTTCCAATTAGTACAGCAAGAAAAATCACAAACTACATGCCCCAGCAACAACTGCTATTTTGCCCTTTTTCCAATTCAATATTCATCACATAAATGAAGTAAATTATAAGATTTCGATTGTCAAAATTAGACAAATGGCAGATGTGGCCAATTCGCATTGATCTAACTTCGCCATCTTATTCACACTTGGAATTCCAATCTTCTAGTCAACGGCCACTTTCCCTTTCAATTAAACAATACCCATCCTTCTAATTTTATTTATCCACTATATTAAAAATAAATATTTATTTCTATTTGTTTATTTTGAAAAATCAAAAAATAATTTATCCTTATTATTAATTATACTGACTTTCTGGTGCAGCTTTCAAAATATTAAACTTATTATATTTAAATAGTGATATAATAAATTTATTATTTTTTAAATTAACGTATCAAGTCAAAACATGAACGACTAAAAATGGACGGAGGGAGCAGTACCAGCATCAATCTCATTAATTGTCCAGATGTGTCTCTCCACCTCGAAAATCACGTTAAGAATTTGTCAAAAATAAATCTAGTTGCTTACCAAACGCAAAAGTGTCCATTTGTTTTCTTCTTCATAAAAACATAAGCAGAACACATACAACTTATAAAGATGAGCTGCAACTGATATTCATCAATATTTATGTACCCAATTAATGGAAAACAAGAAGATGGTATTATCAAAACAAATGGATCCAAAGATATGGAGTAAATTACCAGAAGATGTGTTGGAATATTTGCTTTCATTTCTTCCATTAAAGACTTTCTTGAAACTCAGATCAACTTGTAAGCATTTCAACACTCTTCTTTTTTCACCTCCTTTTATTTCCAAACACTCCCCTAAATCTTCTAATTCATCACCTTTTTCTTCATTTTTCTTACTTTCACACCCACAATTTCCAAGACAGTACCCTCTTTTTGACACTGTTCACAACAACTGGAGAAATTTATCTCTTTGTATTTCACCTGTTTTGCCATCTTCTTCATTTGTTCTTTTATCTTCTTCTAATGGTTTGCTTTGTTTCACTCGCCCAAGTTCTAATTCTTTCATTATAACAAATGTTTTAGCAAGAACTTCAAGGGTTGTTAAATTTCCAACTTTGCCTTTTGCTTTTGAGTCCCTAACTTTGATTTCTTCAAGTAATAATGGATACAAGCTTTTTGTGATGTCTACTGTTGGATCTTCAAGCCAAGTTTTTGTCTATGATTCTTTGGTTCATTCTTGGAGTCAATTTGGAGGATTTGATCTGATTTTAAATGAAAATCATCATCAAGAAGGTGTTTTTTATAAAGGGTATTTGTATTTTATTACCCCAGAGCCTTATTTTATAGTATGTATGGATCTTGATACTGGGAAGTGGCAAAGATCCAATTTTGCGCTGCCTAATGAGCTTGCTTTTGCTAGATTGGTGAGTGATGGTGATAGGAAATTGTACTTGATTAGTGGAAATGGAAGTAATGGGATTTCAAGAAGCATGAAGTTGTGGGAATTGGATGAAAATTCCAAGATTTGGGTGGATGTTGAGAATGTGCCAGAATTGATTTGTAAGAAGTTTTTATCAGTTTGTTACCACAACTATGAACATGTTTATTGCTTTTGGCATAAAGGGTTGATTTGTGTTTGTTGCTATTCTTGGCCTGAGATTTTGTATTACAAGGTTGCTAGAAGGACTTGGCATTGGCTTCCAAAATGCCCTTCATTGCCTGATAAATGGAGCTGTGGATTTAGATGGTTTTCCTTTGTTCCTGAGCTATATGCCTTTGTGTAATAGTAACATCAATTGGTTCTAAAGGTTTTTGTTCTTTGACTCTCTTTATGTTGTGTTCTTTTCTTTTTGGTTTTGGTGTATATAGGAGTAGCATTGTGTTTTATTCGCTACAGTTAGCAGTGATTTATTAGCATATGAAAACCTTGTAGAGGCATTGTTTTTTTTAAAAGAATTTGAGTGGTGTTGTTAAATTTTGGTGTACTTTGAACAGGAAGACAATTGAATTTCTTGTCTTGGTTTGGACAATTTTGTATGGCTTTAATCTTCAGACGGTGATTGATGTCTCCATATTTGTGGAAAAGAACTTGTTATCAACGTGCAATGAATGTGGAGTAATACTTGTGCGTGTTACTTAACCAGGGAATCTGGCTCAATTTCTATGAATTTTTGTGGTTATTGGTTCTTCATGAAAGGTTCTTCAGAGCAACTTTAGAGCTCAAATCCTAGAACTGTTTTCTCTATAGTTGAAAGTTAAAACCACTGAATTTTTATGTGTCGAATATATCAGATTATGTTATCTGAGATTGAGTTTTCTTCAGTAAGTTATTTTATTATCTGGTGCTGGATCATATTGGTAGAGAGATCTAGACTGTAAGAAGATATAACTCTAATTGTAGAATCGGAAGCTTCTGAATGACGGCCAAAAGAAATAACGTGCAAAAAAAAAAAAACCGAAATTATATTACCTGTGAAGGTGAACAAAGTAAGCCAGAGGCATCTGCTCCTATTACTGAAAGATCACAAACTGTACAAAGCTGTCCTTGCTGGAATGGAACAAAATGAGTAGCACAATAAGGGCAAGTGACATCCTTCTGGCCCCTGTATATGGGGACATATGTTGCACCACAGACAACAAAAGAATTCCAAAAGTAATAATTCAATTTTGTAGCATCCCCCATATTTTTCTCAGCTGCTTGCAGAATCGGGCGGACTTGTTTAGCTTGGCTTTCATTGGTTGGATTTGTCTCCAAGAGTCTCCTGGCAAAGTTGGCCGCTGAGCTAAGATTGCTTGCCTTAAAGCAAATAGTCATAGCATTCTGTAATGCGAGTCTCAAGTGCGGAAGCTGCAGATTACAGTGTGTGAAATAGGCAGCTAACTACTGCTGACGGACAGGATTATCTTTCAATTTCTTCCTCTTAAGCTCCATCTGCAAACCTAAAATGTACTCCTTCACTTTGATAATCAATTCCTTGACCTCATCCACCTCTTGTCACGACTCAACCACAATCAGGGGAATGGTGTGAAGAATGCTCAGGAATAATATAAGGGCATCAGAGAATTTCCCACAAGCTGTGGCCCTATATGCAGCTTTAAGTTTTTCTTCCAGCTGACAAAAATTAAAGACAAGGGCAGGTGGACCCCGCACATTGGGACTAGCTGACTCACTCCAACCTCTCTCAATCGCCAAAGAGATAATTGGTGCAGAGGAGAAGGCACAGATGTGTGTGGCTTCCCATACGAAGTGCAAACAGCTGCTTTAAAGGAGAGAAGTTCCTAATCCCTAGTTGTCGGGTCAGTAACCGCATAGCAGTGTCGAAATTGCCAGCAGCCGCATGTTCAGCAGCAAGAGATGATTTTTGGACGCAAGTCTGGGCCACAGACATGCCAGGGGTTGGGATAACAAAAAGGGAAGAGCGAGCATTTGAAGCAGTCTTTGGTGTATGAAGA